>NW_028270171.1:55607523-56259282 GCF_037043375.1 Chiloscyllium plagiosum
TCACTGTCCACAATGCCACCCTCCAGTCTAACAGCCTATCAAATGCAGCTCTCAATTGTACAAATATCTCTGCTAGTGGCGCTACAATTTCTTCACCAGCTTCCCACAATGTCTTGAGATGCATTTGATCAGGTCCTGGGGATTTATCTACCTTTGTGTTTTAAAACCTCCAGCACCTCCTTTTCTACAATTTGGACTCATTTCAAGACATTGAGTCTTAAAAATGTACAGCACGGAAACAGGCCCTTTGGACCAACTCCTGAATGGTGTTTCGAGTCGCATTTACCACAATTTTACCAATATTCCTCTAAACCTTTGCTTTTCATACACCCATCCACATGCCTTTTAAATGTATGTCTATCAGCCTCCACTATTTGCTCTGGCAGCTTATCCCATCCACTCTGCGAGAGTCAGTTGTCCTTTAGATCCCTTTGAAAAGTTTCCCTCGCCTGGGGAAATAATCTTGTCTCTTGAACCTGTCGATGACTATCATGATCTTAAACACCTTTTATCGGTTAACTCCTCAGCTTCCCATGTTCAACTGAAAACAGCCCCAGCCTATTCAGGCTTCTCCCTGAAGCGCAAGCCCTCCAACCCTGGCAACAACTTTGGTCATTTCTTCTGAACCCTTTCATGTTCCACGACATCCTTCCGATGGCATTGAGATCAGAATTGCACACAGTATTCCAATAGTGGTCAGGCCAAACACTGTTTAGTTCCATGAGCGCCCCAGTCTTTATCCACAGTAAGTTCCAAAGTGAAATATTTGTTTCGGATCTTGTAGTTTCACACATCGTTGGCTTCATTGATCATTAAGAATACCGGGTTTGTCCCTAGCTCTTCTTTTCCTCTTAATACACTTGCAGAGTCTCTTTGGATTCTCCTTAACGTTCTCTGCCAAATCTATCTCATGTCCTCTTTTTACATTCCTGATTTCCATCCTAAGTGTATTTCTACTGCCCCGATGCTCCCTTGAGTCAGCCAGTTATATCTGACATGTGACCTCTTTTTTTCTTGACCACAGTCTCGAAACTCAGCCAGTGTTTCCTAATTCAGTCAGCATTGAGCTGCACACTAACAGGAACACGCTGGCGTTGAACCCTCCTGTTATCTCGGTTTTAAAATATTCCTACTTGCCAGGCTTCCCTTTATCTGCAAATAGCCTCCACAGATCTACTTTAAAAATTCATGTCTTATACTATCTTGCTCCATTGAATAACTTTAACTTGTGGACCAGGTCCTTTTCCATCGCTATTTTCAAACTAATACAATTGTGGTAACTTTCCAAAGAGCTCCCCCACTAACACCTCAGTCCTGTTCCCTACCTTGTTTCCCACGGGGAGGTCAGGTTTAGCCCCATTCTCCAGTTGGACCACTTACATAATGACTATGAGTTTTCGGAACACACTTAACAAATTCCTTCCATCCAAATGCTTAACTTAGTAGCAATCCCAGTCCAGGTTTGGAACGGTTAAGATCCCCTATCATTACAACACTATTAATTTAAGAGATATCTGAAATCTCCTGATATATTTGCTCCTTCATCTCCCATTGACTATCGCTGTCGCACGATCGTAGAAAACTAACGACCAGTTTTATTTCTCAGTTCCACTAATATCGCTTAACTGGGCGATGCTGCATGAATCCTCCCTCTCGGTCCTGCTGGGATGTTTCCCCCAATCAAAACCACCAGCTCTCCTCCTGTTGTGCCTCCTGTTCTATCCTTCCTGAAGAGTCTGTCTCCGGAACATTGAGCTGCTGGTCCTGTTGCTCCCTCAACTGTGTTTTTGTAATATCTATGGTATCCCAATCCCATGTTCCCATCCATGCTCTGGGTTCATCGGCCTTATCTGTCTGGCACTTTGCATTGAAATAACTGCAGTTTAATCCACCAGTTTTTCCTAATTGTCTACTATGTTCTTGCCTGCCTTGCCTATTTATATTGCTCTCTTGAACATTTGTACCAGCCTCAACTTTCTTTCTGGCCCTACGACTCTTTGGGGTCACACAGCCCTGCCAGATGAGTTTAAATGCTCTCGAGCAGCTCCAGCAATGCTTCCCAAGGGAATGTGGGTCCCCCCTCCTGCTCACAGTTCAAGTGTATTCCCCACCCTGTTGACCTGTGCTGACACCTTCAGACATCCAGGGACTTCCCCACCAATGTCCCTATATTCCTCAGTACCCCAGGAGGACCTTCCATTCATGATGTATATCATTTGTTAATTAAACTTGCCACAGTGCATTACCTCACCGTGATCTGAAGTAAACTCTGTCTGACATTACTCTGCTCAGTTTATCATGTTATGGATATCAGACTGCAGCCTAAGTGCATCCCCCTCACTGTGGAGAACACCCTCACCTTTCATGTCATCTGCAAACCTACTAATGTTACCTTCTGCTTTCACATCCCAGTGATTAATGTCCATAATGAACAGCAAAGGCTCCTGCACAGATACCTGTGGTACACCCGCTGGGCAAAGGCTTTCAATCACAAAACCAACCCTCCACCAATTGTGGAGCCAATTTACCAATGTACCTTGGAACCCATGGTACCTTCCCTTTTGGTCCAGCCTTCCGTGTGGGACCTTAATGAACTCCATATAAACCACATCATCTGCACTGCCCTCATCAATATCAGAGGACAGTCGTCTCGCAAATCCATACAGACAATCCCTAATGAAATTGCGGGGGTATCCACTTTTGGCGAATACATTGTATAGGTGTTCTTCTTCCTCTTTTTCCAGTTCTGGTATACTGCAGTGTGTTGTGGCCCTTTTGAATAGTGTCTTGATGCAACTTCTTTTGTGTGTGTTGGGGTGGATGCTTTCGTAGTTCAGGACTCGGTCTGTGTGTGTGGGTTTCCTGTATGCCTTTGTGGTGAATTCTCCGTTAGATGTTCTCTGTACCGTCACATCTAGGAATGGGAGTTGGTTGTACTTTTCTTCCTCTCTAGTGAATCGGATTCCTGTGAGTGTGGCGTTGATGATCCGGTGTGTGTTCTCTATTTCTGTGTTTTTAATTATTACAAAGGTGTCATCCACATATCTGACCCAGAGTTTGGGTTGAATTTGCGGTAAGACACTTTGTTCTAATCTTTGCATTACCGCTTCTGCTATGAGTCCAGAGATGGGTGAGCCCATGGGTGTGCCGTTGATTTGTTCATATATTTGGTTGTTGAATGTGAAGTGTGTTGTGAGGTACAGATCCAGTAGTTTGAGTATGCCGTCTTTGTTGATAGGTTCCCCGTCTTGTTGTCTGTTCTGTATGTCCAGCAGGTTGGCTATTGTTTCTCTGGCTAGGGTTTTGTCGATAGAGGTGAACAGTGCCGTGACATCGAATGAGACCATGGTTTCTTCCTTGTCTATGTGTATATTTCTGATGATGTCCAAGAATTCCTGTGTTGACTGTATAGAGTATCTGGATCCGCTGATCAGGTGTTTCAGTTTCTGCTGTAGTTCTTTCGCCAGTTTGTGTGATATTATGGGTCTGAGTGGGATGCCTGGTTTGTGCACTTTAGGTAGTCCATAGAATCTGGGGGTGTTGTTGCTTTCAGGTTTCATTCTCTGTAGATCAAACCTGGTTAGCGGTCCGGTTTTTTTGGTAGGTTTCTCAGTGTGTTGTTTATCCTATTGGTGAGCTGTGGGGTGGAGTCAAACTTCACGCAATTTCATCCACAGATGCCTAAGGGAAAGACAACGGAATGAGGACATGCCACAACCCAAAGGACTAGCCACACTACCATACATCAAGAATATTTCTGAACTGACAGCCAGACTACTGCGACCACTAGGACTCATAACAGCACACAAACCAACAGCCACCCTCAGACAACAACTCATCAGGATGAAAGACCCGATACCCAGCATGAGCAAAACCAATGTAGTGTACAAAATCCCATGCAAGGACTGCACAAAACACTACATAGGACAAACAGGAAGACAGCTAACAATCCGCATCCATGAACACCAACTAGCCACGAAAGGACACGACCAGCTATCCTTCGTAGCCGCACACGCAGATGACAAGCAACCTGAGTTCGACTGGGACAAAACTACTATTATCGGACAAGCCAAACAGAGAACAGCCAGGGAATTCCTAGAGGCATGGCACTCATCCACAGTTTTAATCAATAAGCACATCGACCTGGACCCAATATACCGGCCTCAGCAGCGGACAACTGGAACTGACAACCGGAAGCGGCAGATACAAATCACTACATTTGCCAGAGGAAACATCACAGATACGCTTCACGGGAGACTCCCTGAGGATGTCACCTAGACAGGGGACGAAACGCCTGCAACACAAATTCCCAACTCGGCGAACAGAACCACAAAAATGCCCACCCGTGCCACAAATCTTCTCCCAAACTTTGAAGCCCTTTAGACTCTACAATGCTCCGTCATGAACAAGCCACCATCTCTCTATTTCCTTTGTCTTCTTCAGTGTCTGCAACTCTCGCTATATCTTCCAGTAATATTTTTTAGTTTCTGCAGGTCTGCCTGGCTCCCCAGACAACCTATTTCATCCCCTAAGCTCCCTCAATCACTGTAACCCCCTCTGCTCTGTCTAATCCTCCTCTTTCCCACTGTCTTCCAGGTACAACGGCGATCCTGTAAGAGAGCAGTGCGGAATGGGATGTTATAAATCTCAGTTCAGGCTTGAGGACTACCATTACCTGGGAGTCACAAAGGAGAGAACCTGAGAGAGAGCAGCACAGAGCGGGAGAATATAAATCAGCAGCGAGGATCGAGGCCGACTGGGACTTGGATTTGGATAATAAGCAGAGCAGGAGGTTCGAAATCAGCACCGAGTCACAGAGGGAGTGACCACGTGAGGGAGCAACTTGAAGCAGGAGCTTGAGGCTGTCTCACACCTGGGAGAATATAAATCAGCACTTAGGATCGAGGCGTAGTTGTACCTGGGAGTCACAGAGACGGTGACCCTGTGAGGGAGAAGACTGGAGTGAGAGCTGGACGATTACACGTCCGAGGAGACACATCACTGTGTGTGCACGTGTCCCTCCCTTGGTCTGTGTTTGTGTGTGTGTATGCATGTATGTCCCCTTCCCTCGCTGTGTGTGTGTAACTCTCCTCAATGTGTGTTTGTCTCTCCCTCACTGTGTGTGCGTTTCCCTCCCTCACTGTGTGTGTGTTTGTGTGTGCGTATGTCTGCATGTCCACCTCCCTCACTTTGTGTGTGTGCGTCCCCTCGCTGTGTGTGTTTGTGTGTCCCCTCCCGCTTTCTGAGCACATGTCCCACCACTTGCTATGTCTGCGTGTCCTACTCTCGCTGCGTGTGTGTGTGTGCCCCTCTTGCTGTGTGTGAGGGTGTCCTCCCCTCGCTCTGTATGTGTGTGTATGCGTATCACTCACTCACTGTGTGTCTGTGCGTGTCCCTCTCTCACTGTGTGCGCGTTAATCTTGCTGTGTGTGTGTGTGTGTGATTGTGTGTGTGTCCCTCGCTGTGTGTGTATGTGCGTATGACTGTGTGTGTGCGTATGACTGTGTGTGTGTGTCCCTCGCTGTGTGTGTGTGTGTGACTGTGTGTGTGTGTCCCTCGCTGTGTGTGTGTGTGTCCCGCCCGCGTTGTGTGTGTGTGTCCCTTCCTCGTTGTGTTTGTGTGTCCCTCCCTCGCTGTGTTTGTGCGTGTCCCTCCCTCGCTGTGTGTGTGTGTGTCCCTCCCTCGCTGTGTGCGTGTCCGTGTGTGTGTGTCCCTCCCTCACTGTGTGTGTGTGTGTGTCCCTCCCTCGTTGTGTATGTGTGTGTCCCTCCCTCGCTATGTGAGTGCATGTCTTTCACTCTTGCAGTTGTGCGTGTCCCCCTCACTGTGTGTGTGTGTGTCCCTCCCGCGTTGTGTATGTGTGTGTCCCTCCCTCGCTGTGTGTGTGTGTGTGTGTCCCTCCCTCGTTGTGTATGTGTGTGTCCCTCCCTCGCTATGTGTGTGTGTCCCTCCCTCGCTCTGTGTGTGTGTCCCTCCCTCGCTGTGTGTGTGCGTGTATCTCCCTTGCTGTGCGTGCGTGTCCCCCACTCGCGGTGTGTGTGCGTGTCCCTCCCACGCTGTGTATGAGCATGTCCCCTCCCTCGCTGTGTGTGTGTGTGAGACCCTGTGTGTGTGTCTCTCTCGGTCTGTGTGTGTGTCCCTCTCTCGCTGTGTGTGTGTCCCTCTCTCGCTGTGTGTGTGTGTGTATCTCTCCCTCCCTCGCTGTGTGTATGTGTCCCTCCCTCGCTGTGTGTGTGTGTGTGTGTGTGTGTGTGTGTCCTTCCTCATGCATGTGTCGCTCCCTCGCTGTCTCTGTGTGTGTCCCTCCCTCGCTGTGTGTGTGTGTGTGTGTGTGTCCCTCCCTCGCTCTGTGTATGCGTATGTGTCCCTCCCTCGCTGTGTGTGTGTGTGTGTGTGTGTGTGTTTGTGTGGTCCCACCCTCGCTGTCTGGGTGTGTGCGTGGCCCTCCCTCACAGTGTGTGCGCGTGTCATTCTCTTGCTCTCTGTGTGTGTGTGTGTGTGTGTATGTCTCTCCCTGGCTGTGTGAGTGCGTGTCCCTCTCTCACTGTGTGTGTCTGTGTTTGTGTGCTTCCTCATGCGCGTGTCGCTCCCTCGCTGTGTGTGGAGTGTCCCTCCCTCGCTGTGTGTGTGTGCCCACCCTCGCTGTCTGTGTGCGTGCGTGGCCCTCCCTCACTGTGTGTGCGCGTGTCCCTCTCTTGCTCTGTGTGTGTGTGTGTGTGTGTGCATGTCTCCCCCTGGCTGTGTGAGTGTGTGTCCCTCTCTCACTGTATGTGTCTGTGTTTGTGTGTTTCCTCATGCGCATGTCGCTCCCCCACTGTGTGTGCGTGTCCCTCCCTCGCTGTGTGTGTGTGTGTGTGTCCCTCCCTCACTGTGTGTGTGTGTGTGTCCCTCCCTCGTTGTGTATGTGTGTGTCCCTCCCTCGCTATGTGAGTGCATGTCTTTCACTCTTGCAGTTGTGCGTGTCCCCCTCACTCTGTGTGTGTGTGTGTGTGTCCCTCCCGCGTTGTGTATGTGTGTGTCCCTCCCTCACTGTGTGTGCGCGTGTCCCTCTCTTGCTCTGTGTGTGTGTGTGTGTGTGTGTGTGCATGTCTCCTCCTGGCTGTGTGAGTGCGTGTCCCTCTCTCACTGTATGTGTCTGTGTTTGTGTGTTTCCTCATGCGCATGTCGCTCCCCCACTGTGTGTGTGTGTCTCCTTCGCTCTGTGTGTGTGTATGTGGTCCCACCCTTGGTGTGTGTGTGTGTGTGTGTGTCCCTCTGTGTGTGTGTGTGTGTGTGTGTGTGGTCCCACCCTCGCTGTCTGTGTGTGTGCGTGTCCCTCCCTTGCTGTGTGTGCGTGCGTGTTCTTCCCTCGCTTGTATGTGTGAGTTACCTCCTTGCTATGTGTGTGTGTGTGTGTGTGCCCCCTCTCAATTTGTGTGCACATGCCCTCGCCCTCGCGGTGTGTGTGCTTGTCCCTCCTTCGCTGTGTGTCCCTCCCTCGCTGTGTGTGTACGTGTCCCACCCTCTCTGTGTGTGTTCGTGTCCCTCCCACGCTGTGTATGAGCATGTCCCCTCCCTCACTGCGTGTCTCAGCATGTCCTTCCCTCACTGTGTGTGTGTGTGTGTTTGTGTGTGCACGTCCCTCCCTTGCTGTGTGTTTGTGTGTCCCACACTCGCTGTGTGTGTGTGTGTGTGTGTGTGTATGTGTGTCTCCGTCGCTGTTTGCGTGTCCCTCCCCCGTTGTGTGTGTGCATGTCCTCCCCTCACTGTGTGTGCATGTCCTTCCCTCGCTGTGTCTGTGTGTGTATGCACGGATGCACGTCCCCCCCCTTCGATGTGTGTGTCCGTGTTGCTCCCTCGCTGCGTGAGTGTGTGTCCCTCCCTCGCTGTGTGTCTCCGTATTCCTCCCTATCTGTATATGTCTGTGTCCCTCCCTCGCTGTGTGAGTGTGTGTCCCTCCCTATCTGTATGTGTCTGTGTCCCTCCCTCGCTGTGTGTGTCCCTCCCTCGCTTCGTGTGTGTTCCTCCCTCGCTGTGTGTGTGTGTGTGTGTGTGTGTGTGTGTGTGTGTCCCTCCCTCGCTGCGTGTGTGCGTGTCCCTTCTTCGCTGCGTGTGTGCGTGTCCCCCCTCGCTGTGTGTATGTTCCTTCCTCGATTTGCGTGTGCGTCCCTGCCTCGCTGTGTGTCTGCGTGTATCCCCCTCACTGTGTGTGTGTATGTCCTTTCCTCGCTGTGTGTCTGCGTGTATCCCCCTCACTGTGTGTGCGTGCATGTCCTTCCCTCGCTGTGTGCCTGCGTGTCCCTCCCTCGCTGTGTGTGTGTGTGTCCCTCCCTCGCTGTGTGCGTGTCCGTGTGTGTGTGTCCCTCCCTCACTGTGTGTGTGTGTGTGTCCCTCCCTCGTTGTGTATGTGTGTGTCCCTCCCTCGCTATGTGAGTGCATGTCTTTCACTCTTGCAGTTGTGCGTGTCCCCCTCACTGTGTGTGTGTGTGTCCCTCCCGCGTTGTGTATGTGTGTGTCCCTCCCTCGCTGTGTGTGTGTGTGTGTGTGTCCCTCCCTCGTTGTGTATGTGTGTGTCCCTCCCTCGCTATGTGTGTGTGTCCCTCCCTCGCTCTGTGTGTGTGTCCCTCCCTCGCTGTGTGTGTGCGTGTATCTCCCTTGCTGTGCGTGCGTGTCCCCCACTCGCGGTGTGTGTGCGTGTCCCTCCCACGCTGTGTATGAGCATGTCCCCTCCCTCACTGCGTGTCTCAGCATGTCCTCCCCTCACTGTGTGTGTGTGTGTGTGTGTGTGTGCGCGCGTGTGTGTGCGCGTCCCTCCCTCACTGTGTGTCTGTGTGGGTGTGTCCCTCTCTTACTGTGTGTGTGTGTGTGTGGGTGTGTCCCTCTCTTCGTGTGTGTGTCCCTCCCTCGCTCTCTGTGTGTGTGCGCGTGCATGTCCTTCCCTCACTGTGTGTGCATGTCCTTCCCTCGCTGTGTCTGTGTGTGTCCCTTTCGCTGCGTGTCTCTCCCTTGCTGTGTGTGTGTCCCTTCCTCGCTGTGTGTGTGCGTCTCTATGTGTGTGTCCCTCCCTTGCTCTGTGTGTATGTGTGTGTGCGCGCGCGCGCTCGTATGTCCCCATTGCTGTGTGTGTGCATGTCCCTCCCTTGCTGTATGTGTGTGTGTCCCCGTGTGTGTCCCTCCTCACTGTGTGTGTGTGTGTGTGAGTGTGTGTGTGTGGGTGTGTCCCTCTCTCACTGTGTGTGTCCCTCTCTTCGTGTGTGTGTGTGTCCCTCCCTCGCTCTGTGTGTGTCTGTGTGTGTCCCTCCCTTGCTGTGTATGTGCGTGTCACTCCCTCACTGTGTATGTGTGAGTTTCCCCCCTTGCTCTGTGTGTATGTATGTGCGTGTATGTCCCTCTTGGTGTGTGTGTGTGTGCTTGGCCCTCCCTTCTTGTGTGAGCATGTGTCTCCCCACCTCGCTGTGTGTGCACGTGTCACTCTGTTGCTCTCTGTGTGTGTTTGTGTGTGACCCTCCCTCGCTGTGTGTGCATGTCCCTCCCTGGCTGTGTGTGTGCGTATCCCTCTCTAACTGTGTGTCTGTGTTTGTGTGCTTCCTCATGTGCGTGTCGCTCCCCCGCTGTGTGTACATGTCCCTCCCTCGCTGTGTGTGTGTGCGAGACCCTGTGTGTGTGTCTCTCTCGGTCTGTGTGTGTGTCCCTCTCTCGCTGTGTGTGTGTCCCTCTCTCGCTGTGTGTGTGTGTGTATCTCTCCCTCCCTCGCTGTGTGTATGAGTCCCTCCCTCGCTGTGTGTGTGTGTGTGTGTGTGTGTCCTTCCTCATGCATGTGTCGCTCCCTCGCTGTCTGTGTGTGTGTCCCTCCCTCGCTGTGTGTGTGTGTGTGTGTGTGTGTCCCTCCCTCGCTCTGTGTATGCGTATGTGTCCCTCCCTCGCTGTGTGTGTGTGTGTGTGTGTGTGTGTGGTCCCACCCTCGCTGTCTGGGTGTGTGCGTGGCCCTCCCTCACAGTGTGTGCGCGTGTCATTCTCTTGCTCTGTGTGTGTGTGTGTGTGTGTGTGTGTATGTCTCTCCCTGGCTGTGTGAGTGCGTGTCCCTCTCTCACTGTATGTGTCTGTGTTTGTGTGTTTCCTCATGCGCATGTCGCTCCCCCACTGTGTGTGCGTGTCCCTCCCTCGCTGTGTGTGTGTGTCCCTCCCTCACTGTGTGTGTGTGTGTCCCTCCCTCGTTGTGTATGTGTGTGTCCCTCCCTCGCTATGTGAGTGCATGTCTTTCACTCTTGCAGTTGTGCTTGTCCCCCTCACTGTGTGTGTGTGTGTGTGTCCCTCCCGCGTTGTGTATGTGTGTGTCCCTCCCTCACTGTGTGTGCGCGTGTCCCTCTCTTGCTCTCTGTGTGTGTGTGTGTGTGTGTGTGCATGTCTCCTCCTGGCTGTGTGAGTGCGTGTCCCTCTCTCACTGTATGTGTCTGTGTTTGTGTGTTTCCTCATGCGCATGTCGCTCCCCCACTGTGTGTGTGTGTCTCCTTCGCTCTGTGTGTGTGTATGTGGTCCCACCCTTGGTGTGTGTGTGTGTGTGTGTGTGTGTGTGTGTGTGTCCCTCTGTGTGTGTGTGTGTGTGTGTGTGTGGTCCCACCCTCGCTGTCTGTGTGTGTGCGTGTCCCTCCCTTGCTGTGTGTGCGTGCGTGTTCTTCCCTCGCTTGTATGTGTGAGTTACCTCCTTGCTATGTGTGTGTGTGTGTGCCCCCTCTCAATTTGTGTGCACATGCCCTCGCCCTCGCGGTGTGTGTGCTTGTCCCTCCTTCGCTGTGTGTCCCTCCCTCGCTGTGTGTGTACGTGTCCCACCCTCTCTGTGTGTGTTCGTGTCCCTCCCACGCTGTGTATGAGCATGTCCCCTCCCTCACTGCGTGTCTCAGCATGTCCTTCCCTCACTGTGTGTGTGTGTGTGTGTGTGTTTGTGTGTGCACGTCCCTCCCTTGCTGTGTGTTTGTGTGTCCCACACTCGCTGTGTGTGTGTGTGTGTGTGTGTGTATGTGTGTCTCCGTCGCTGTTTGCGTGTCCCTCCCCCGTTGTGTGTGTGCATGTCCTCCCCTCACTGTGTGTGCATGTCCTTCCCTCGCTGTGTCTGTGTGTGTATGCACGGATGCACGTCCCCCCCCTTCGATGTGTGTGTCCGTGTTGCTCCCTCGCTGCGTGAGTGTGTGTCCCTCCCTCGCTGTGTGTCTCCGTATTCCTCCCTATCTGTATATGTCTGTGTCCCTCCCTCGCTGTGTGAGTGTGTGTCCCTCCCTATCTGTATGTGTCTGTGTCCCTCCCTCGCTGTGTGTGTCCCTCCCTCGCTTCGTGTGTGTTCCTCCCTCGCTGTGTGTGTGTGTGTGTGTGTGTGTGTGTGTCCCTCCCTCGCTGCGTGTGTGCGTGTCCCTTCTTCGCTGCGTGTGTGCGTGTCCCCCCTCGCTGTGTGTATGTTCCTTCCTCGATTTGCGTGTGCGTCCCTGCCTCGCTGTGTGTCTGCGTGTATCCCCCTCACTGTGTGTGTGTATGTCCTTTCCTCGCTGTGTGTCTGCGTGTATCCCCCTCACTGTGTGTGCGTGCATGTCCTTCCCTCGCTGTGTGCCTGCGTGTATCCCCCTCACTGTGTGTGTGTGCATGTCCTTCCCTCGCTGTGTGTCTGCGTGTATTCCCCCTAACTGTATGTGTGTGCATGTCCTTCCCTCGCTGTGTGTCTGCGTGTATCCCCCTCACTGTGTGTGTGTGCATGTCCTTCCCTCGCTGTGTGTCTGCGTGTATCCCCCTCACTGTGTGTGTGTGCATGTCCTTCCCTCGCTGTGTCTCTGCGGGTATTCCCCTCACTGTGTGTGTGTGTGTGTCTGTCCTTCCCTCACTGTGTGTTTGCGGGTATCTCCCTCACTGTGTGTTTGCATGTCGCTCCTTTTCTGTGTGTGGTTTAAGTAAGTTCACCACGAGAAATGCAGGGTTTAATGTATAGGTAGAGGGGTCGGTCTGGGAAGGATGCTCTTCAGAGTTTTGGAATGGACTGGTTGGGCCGAATGGCCTGGTTACACACGATGGCGATTCTAATCAGGTTATTGTCCAGCCCTGTCCATCATCCCCGTCTCTTACACCTGGCCTGATCCCCAATATTCTCCTTAACACTGTAATCTCCTCCAGACTCTAAAACCCTCCTTGGCGATGTAACCTTCTCCAGTCCTTGCAAAGATCGATATGTCTGTCACCTCTTCCTGCTTTTAGAACCCTCCCTATAACTATTACCATTTGGTAGAGCACTCCCAATCATTGTTCCCTCTTGAAACTCCCATAAACATTTGTATCTCTGAAAACTCATCTGGACTGTCTCAACTTTCCTTTGACAGTTATTTGCTGAGACCTGCTCTATTTCAGTGAAGTAATTAAGTCTTGGCAACACTCACTGTTCGAATCTCCCTCCAGCTTTACGGCACTGAGGATCTGCAGAAGCTCTTTTCAACCCGACAGCCATCTCTGTGTCTGTAATCTCCTCCACTCCCCATAATACATTCTCTCTGAGCTCCTCTGTAGTCCACTAAACACTCCCTAACACTGTCTGTATCAGTGTAACCTTCTCCAAAAACACAACCTTCCCTATTTGTGTAAATCCCTACATTGGTCCCTATCCCTCTCAGCTCCATCTAACAATACAACCCTCCATGTATGTGTATTTACCTTCAGTTCCTAATCACCTCCCTATCTGTGTAACCTTCTCCATGCATTTTTGCATCAGTCTCTTCAACTGTCCCTGTCAGTGTAACCTCTTCCAGACGCGAAAACTCTCCTCTTTTTGACTTACTCAGACCACACAACCCTCACAACTATAACCTACTCCTGTCTGAGAAACCTACCTCTGCAAATTGCTCCAACTCTTCAACTCTCCATAAGCTCCAGCAGCTCTTACATCCCTCCCTATCTACCAAATCTCATCCAGTCCTTAAACACCAACAGTCTGTGGAGACCCGACCACCTTCCCTATCAGTGAAATCCTCTCAGGTCTCTGCAGTAATCCTGATCTGTCGAACTCACTTCATGCCTGTGCCTCTCCCAATCCAGAGCCTACAAAACCCACTATCTATTTAACACCCTCCTGTCACTATCAGTCCCATGTCAATGTAAGCTCCTCCTGTGTCTCCACCATCTACCCATCTTCATAACCTTGTCCAGCTCTTTCACCACTATCTGTTTAAACGTCACCTTCCTCTACAACTTCCTCCTGTTTGTGCTATGCTCCCTTATCTGTGAAACTGTTTCTGACCAAAATTGTTATCCCAGTCTCTGAAAAGAAATCCAGATTCCACAGCCTCCATTACCCCCAGAACCTAAGCCTTCCCTACATCCATTAACATCTCCAGTCACGACTATCCTGCATATCTCTGTTTGTTCTTCCAGTCGATACAAACATCTTTATCTCTGTAATCTGCTCAGCTCCCTAAAACACTCCCTGTCTGTGATCCAGCCCTGGCCTACAAACATCCCTGTAAACTTCTCTATCCCTCCCAACATTCCCATCTCCAAGACCTCCTGTCAGCCCTACAGCTCTCCACATTTCTGTAACCTCTTGAGGCCCTATGGTCCTCCCTCCCCGTGAAACCACCTCCAGTCCCCACATCCCTCCCAATCTGGGTCCTCTGCTCCAGAATAGACCATTGCTGTCTCTGTAAACATCTCCACCTCTGACAACTCTTCCCATTTGTGTAACCTCGTTCAGGCCCCATACTGTCCAGCGTCCTGAATCCTCTTCCTGCATTGCAACCAAAACCACATGTTTATGTAATATCCACCTGTGCTTACACCGTCCCAAACTCAGTAACTACTTGCAGCCCTAACAAAGCACCTAAACTGTGAAACATCTCATTTCCCTACAATCCTCCCTCCCTCCCTCCTCAAATGCCTTCATCACCATGAAACCTCACAATTACTGAAGCCTCATTTTATCACTGCAAACCTCCTAATGTCTGCAAAATCCTGCTGTGCTGATATTCCTCTCTATCTCTGTACCCCCCACCACCCTCCATTGCCCTTCTGGGGAACCTGGCAGAGGAGGGAAGATTTGTAAAGTCACAGCCATGTTACGGAGGTAGAATTCTGGGAATTACAGATTTGGTCGAATGTCTGTGGTGTGCAGATTATTGGCGAGGACTCTAAAGAGAGGATTTATGACTACTTGGAAAACCATTGTTAAATTACCCCACAGTCAGTATGGGTTTGTGAGGGGTCGGGTCATGCCTCACAAACCTTATTGAATTCTTTGAGGATATGGCAGAATATGTTGATGGCTCATTCAGAAAAGAAAGAAAATTAGGATACAGGGAAATCTGTCTGTCTGGATACAGGATTGGATGGCCTAGAGAAGACAGAGGGTGGCAGCAGATGGACAGTATTGAGCCTGGAGCACAGTGACCACTGATGTTCTGTAACAATCGGTTCTGAGACTCTGCTCTTTGTGATTGTGGTCAATGACTTGGATGTGGATGTTGGAGAGTGAGTTAGTAGGTTTGCCAATAACATGAAGGTTGGTGGAGTGGTGGGGAATGTGGAGGGCTGTTGGAGGTTGCAATGGGATATTGACAGGATGCAGAGCTGGACTGTAAGTGGCAGATGGAGTCCAATCTGGAAAAGTGTGAAGTGATTCATTCAGGAAGTTCGAATTTGAATATAGAATACAGGATGAAAGGCAGAATACTTGGCAATGCAGAGGAACAGAGATCATGGGGTCCATGTCCATGGATCCCTCAAAATCGGCACGCACGTCGGTAGAGTTGTTAAAAAAGCATATGTTGTGTTGTCTCCCCTTAGAAGTGGATTGACTGTAAGAGCCGTGAGGTTTTACCGCATCTTGATAGCGTCCTGGTGAGACCACACTTGGAATATTGTGTTCATTTCTGGTCCCCTGTTTACAGGAATGCTGTGCAAGTTTTAGAGAGTGTACACAGGAGATTTACCAGGATGCTGCCTGTAATGGAGGGCAGTTCTTACGAAGAAAGGTTGAGGGAGCTAAGGCTTTGTTCATTGGAGAAGGGGGCGGGGGATTTTGTGGAGGTGAACAAGATGATAAGAGGCACAGAGTGAGTGAATAGTCAGAGACTTTTCCTTCTATGGCATAAATGACTATTACAAGGCGGCATAATTTTAAGGTGATTGGAGGATGGATAAGAGGATAGAGAATGGTAGGTGGTTGGATGGACTGCCAATGGTGGTAGTAAAATTAGATACATTCGGGACATTTAATAGACTCTTGGACAGACACGTGGATAATAGTAAAATGAAGGGTATGTAGTTTACTTTGATCTTACAGTTGGATAAAAGGTTGGCATGAAATCATGACTGAAGGGTCTTGGGCTGAACTGTTCTGCATTCTGTGTTCTGTCTGGTAAACTGGGTAATAATCTCAGATCAGTGTAAAAGGATATAGCATTCAGGAGAAGCTAGTGAACAGGATACAAAATTTGCCTGATGGTTGGAGACAGAGGGTACTGGGTAACATGTTGTTTTTCTGACTGGAGGTATGTGACCAGCGGTGGAGTGGGTCCCCTGTTGTTTGTCATTTGGATAAATGGTTTGGATGGAAATATTGGTTTCCTGGGAAGAAATTGTGTTGGAAGACACTGAAATTGATGGTAAAGTGGACAGTGAAGAAGGTTATCTATGATACAACAGGATGAACAGTCCTGCTGGGATAGTGGACTGAAGAATAGCTGATGGAGTTTAATTAAATAAATGTGAGGTGTTCCATTTTGGTGGAACAAACCAGGGTGGGACTTGTACAGTTAATGTGCGGGCCCTGCGTAGTGTTGTCAGTCAGTGACCCAGGGGTGAAGGTACACAGTTCTTTGTAAGTGGTGTCACAGGTAGACAGGCTGGTGAAGCAGGCGTTTGGGGTGGTTACCTTCATTCGGGAGAGCATTAAGAGTAAGAGTTGGGATGTCATGTTATGGCTAAAAAAGACATTGGTGGGGCCACCATTAAAACATTGTTGATCAGTAGGAAGAACTCATCTAGTTCACTAACCTGCTTGAGGGAAGGACATCTGACACTCTAACCTGGTCTGGCCGACAAGTGACACCAGACCCACAGCAATATGGCTGACTCTGAGCTACGCTCAGTAATTAGCAGTGAGGTGAAAGAATGTTGTTCCAGGAAATGACACCTGCATCCCATGAATGAATATATAAAAACACCTATGTCCCTCCCTACCTCGACAAACCCCTCCAGCTGCAGCAATCCTTCCTGGCTTTGTAACACCCTGACCACTCTCTGTCACACTCTCACCACCTCCAGCACCTTCACCTCTCCCTGATCCTATTATGTCAATGAACACTGGATGTGGCTCCTCTTCCCACAGCCCTCGTCCTGCGAGCAGACCCATTGAAATCCATTAACATTTACTCCGAAAACACACTCTCACTTCAGGATTTTAAGGATTTTTTGGTGATCGTCTCAGCCTCATAATCTAGTATGATCCTTTTTGTCCTGAGTGAGGGATCAGTGGGAATTTCTTGCTGAGGTTTTTACTGTTTCAATTCAATGTCCTTTTGTTGAGTATTTTGCATTCTCCCTTCAATTGTTTTCCACTGTTCATTGACAGGCACATATTTCAGTCTGTTTAGCCTGTTTACCTTGGTCAGTTCTCCTCTGAAACTTATGTCATTGGCTATTTTTGATTCTAGTTGCAGCTTGTCCTTTCTGTGATTCACTTAAAAACTTTATATTTATATAAACTGCACTTTATTACAATTTCCCGAAGGATCTCTCCAGGTGACATTACTCATTCACTAAGTTTCATTACATGGTCACTCTGTGATAATTGTGCCCCTTAACAGTTGCACAATGTGTTTCTCAAAGAAACACTGAAAAAAAATTAACCGAACTCCTCTTCCAATATCAATGTAGCCCGTGTTTTTGTCCCAGATTATACAAATATTGAAGTTTTCCAAAATTATCACAATGCCTTTGCTCAAACATTCCAATGAGTTCCTGTTTATTGCAGTGATGAGCAATAAAATGCTGTTCGCTGGCTAAAACTGTCCTGCTGCTTGTGTCCTTGGCAAGTAGTAGCCAGAATTTACATTCAGACTGACTCTACTTCATGATCTGAGGCCAAATGCTTTCTCTGTAATGCCTTTGTTATACATTCTTGTAAGCGTTGCCCATTTTGCCTGGGTTTGAACGAGATGACGAACCACTGAATATTTTTGTTCACCCTGTATCCATGTCTCCCTGGCTCTAAATCTCTTTTATCTCTGTGTCACAAATCCATCGACCTTATTGCAGCAACGTTGTCCATTAAAAAAAAACATGATATACTCTCTTCCACAATTTTCTGTCACAAATCTATTTGCTGATGTACAATTTTCGTTAAACTCTGTCCCATCCTGTTCCTTTCTGCTTGTCTTCAGCCACATCCCCATGCTGTTCCATTTCTTCACCTTTTCCCTTTGGATTTGGAAAGCTCCTTTCACCTGCATCCTCTCTGTCAATTTAATGCCATGTCCATAAACCTACTAACATGATTGGCCATGACATTGGTCCCAGCACAGTTCCAGGGGGACCATCCTAATAGATTTTTTTTAAAAATCAGGTATGGGATGTGTGAGTCTCTGGCTGACCAGCCTTTCTTGCCCAGTCCTAGAAGCCCTTGAACTGAGTAGCTTGCTCGGCCATTTCAGAGGATAATTGAGAGGCAAACAATTTGCTGTGGGTATGTTGTGCAGACCATGTGAGGATGGGCAGATGTCCTTCTCTAAAGGACAAGTGTTTGGATTTGTTGCACATCAGTAATGGTTTCATACTTATTTGTGGATTGTTAATTATTATTTTTAAAATTATTGATTTCAAATGTCTCCTTTTCAGATGGCTGGTTTCAATCCTGCCTCCCCTGAACATTGGCTGAGGTTTTGGATATATTCTCTAGCAATAATACCACTAGGCCATTACTTCACCTGCTCACTGGGTGCTCATCCCTGAGCACCGATACCAGGGCATCATGAAGCTAAACCCATTCTTCCGACACAATTGTGTGATCCTGACATCTTCCAGCAATCTGGGACTATTACTTAATATCGCTCCATTTTCCAGATCTCTGTGGAACTCAGTGCCATTCTCCATGTGTAACCCTCACTGCATCTGTTTAATTTCCCAATCTGTCTATTTCTCTGTCTCCTGTCGGTACTCAGGAAAGTCCTGACTTAATAGCCTTCCCAGCTGCGGGGTGGATCGTCCATCACCTCATTGAACGCAGTTGGTCTGCCAGAGACAGACAAAGGGAAAGGAGATCTGGAGCCTTCAATAAATCCTGCAGTGAAGTAAGGTCACCCACAGTGCACAGAGCAAAGAACAATGAAAGGGCTCCAAACATCTATTAACACAACATGACATTGATACAGTGCTGGAGGGAAGCACAATACACACACACACACCCCAGGCTCAATCACCACCCCAATGTAAGTTCTGTTATATTAAAATTCACTACTCTGCAACACTATGTATGGCATGCCTTGTGGTCCAGTATCTTCAATAATTTTTAATTCCTATAACAGATCCTATCGCTGTAACCTCCTCCCTTCCCGATAGTCCCTCCACATATTTGAAATGTATTGCATTCCTGACTACCATCCCTATCGCTGTAACCTGCTTCAGTGTCTACAACATGCCTTATCTCGGTAGTCTACTCCCCAATAAGGTAAAAACTGCAGATGCTGGAAACCAGAGTTTGGATCAGAGTGGTGCTGGAAACGCACGGCAGGTCAGGCAGCATTCGAGGAGCAGGAAAACCGACGTATCTGGCAAAAGCCCTTCATCAGGAACAGAGGCCGGGAGCCTGCAGAGTGGGGAGATAAATGAGAGGGGGGTGGGGATGGGGAGAAAGTAGCATGGAGTACAATAGGTGAATGGGGTGGGGAAGAAGGTGATAGGTCAGAGTGGAGGATGGGAGAAGGTAGCAAAGAGTACAATGGGTGAATTGGGGTGGGGATGGGGGTGATAGGTCAGAGTGGAGAGTGGAATGGAGAGGTGGGAAGGGAGATAGGCCATTAGGACAGTTCATGAGGGCGGTGCTGAGCTAGAAGGCTGGAGGTGGGGTGAGATGGGGGAAGGGAAAATGAGGAAACTGGTGAAGTTCACATTGATGCCCTGGGGTTGAAGTGTTCCGAAGCGGAAGGTGAGGCGTTCTTCCTCCAGGCGGCGGGTGGTGAGGAAGTGGCGGTGGAGGAAGCCCAGGACCTGCATGTCCTCGGCAGAGTGGGAGGGGGAGTTGAAATGTTGGGTCACAGAGTGGTGTGGTTGTTTGGTACGGGTGTACCAGAGATGTTCCCTAAAGTGCTCTGCTAGGAGGAGTCCAGTCTCCCCAATGTAGAGGAGACCTCATCGGAAGCAACGGATACAATAAATGATATTCGTGGATGTGCAGGCAAAACTTTGGATGTGGAAGGCTCCTTTGAGGCCTTGGATGGTGGGGAGGGGAGAGGTGTGGGCGAAGATTTTGCAATTCCTGCAGTGGCAGCAGAAGGTGCCAGGAAGGAAGGGCGGGTTTTTGGGGGGCGTGGAACTGACCAAGTCGTCACGGAGGGAATGGTCTTTGAGGAAAGTGTAGAGGGGTGGGGAGGGAAATATATCCCTGGTGGTGGGGTCCGTTTGGAGGTGGTGGAAATGTCGGCGGATGATTTGGTTTATGCGACGGTTGGTGGGGTGGAAGGTGAGTACCAGGGGTGTTCTGTCCTTGTTACGGTTGAAGGGGTGGGGTCTGAGGGCGGATGTGCGGGATGTGGATGAGATGCGTTGCAGGGCATCTTTTACCACGTGAGAAGGGAAATTTCGATCTCTAAAGAAGGAGGCTATCTGGTGTGTTATGTGGTCGAACTGGTCCTCCTGGGAGCAGGTACGGTGGAGGCGGAGGAATTGGAAATAGGGGTTGGGAATTTTGCAGGCGGTAGGGTGGGAAGATGTGTCATCTAGGTAGCTGTGGGAGTCGGTAGGTTTGTAATAAATGTCGGTGTCAAGTCGGTTGTCATTAATGGGGATGGAGATATCCAGGAAGGGGAGGGAGGTGCCAGAGATGGTCCAGGTAAATTTAAGGTCAGGGTGGAATGTGTTGATAAAGTTGATGAATTGCTCAATCTCCTCGAGGGAGCACGAGGTGGTGCCAGTGCAGTCATCAGTGTTACGGAGGAAGACGGGCGGAATGGTGCCATTGTAACTACGGAATATGGACTGTTCTATGTAGCCTTCAAAGAGACAGGCATTGCTGGAACCCACATGGGTGCCCATGGCTACCCCGTTGGTCTGGAGGCAGTGGGAGGATTTGAAGGAAAAATTGTTAAGGGTGAGGACAAGTTCAGCCAAACGAATGAGAGTATCGGTGGAAGGGTACTGCTGTCGGGAGATGAAGAAGGTCCTGGTCATTGTGGATGGAGGTGTAGAGGGATTGGATATCCGTTGTGAAGATGAGGCGTTGGGGGCCAGGGAAACGGAAGTCTTGGAGGAGTGGAGGGTGTGAGTCGTGTCTCGAAAGAATGTGGGTAGTTCCTGGACTGGGGGATAAGACAATGTCGAGGTAGGCAGACATGAGTTCGGTGGGGTAGGAGCATGCTGAGACAGTGGGTCGGCCAGGGTGGTCAGGCTTGTGGATCTTGGGAGGGAGGTAGAACCGGGCAGTGGGGGATCCAGGGCTATGAGGTTGGAAGCTGTGGGTGGGAGATCTCCTCCTGAGGTGATGAGGTTATGTATGCTCTGGGAGATGACGGTTTAGTGATGGAAGTAGGGTCATGGTAGAGGGGGAAGTTGGAGGAGGTGTCTTTGAGTTGGCGTCATGGCTTCAGCGGTGTAGAGGTCAGTGCACCAGACTACCACTGCATCCCCTTTATCTGCTGGTTTGATGGTGAGGTCGGTATTGGAGCAGTGGAAGTGGAGGGCTGTACGTTGTGAGGGTGAGAGGTTGGAGTGGGGGAGGGGTAGATAGGTTGAGGTGGTTAAGGTCTCGGTGGAAGTTGGAAATGAAGAAATCGAAGGCAAGTAAGAGGCCAGCGCGGGGTGTCCAGGTGGATGGAGTGTATTGCATGCCGGCAAAGGCGTCCTCAGAAAATAGGCGGGAGTCTTCGTTGTAAAAGTAAGCTCTGAGGCGGAGGCGGTGGAAGAAGTGTTCGATGTCACGGCGTGTATTAAATTCATTGATGTGTGGACGGAGGGTGATAAAGGTGAGGCCTTTGCTGAAGACTGATCATTCGTCCTGTAACTGTAGTGGTTGTGGTGTTAGGGGGAATGGGGATGGAGTCATGAGCAGGGGTGGTATTCCCCTCAGGGTTCTGGGGGCAGGGATGGTGACGGTGGGACCTGGGGGTGGTGTCAGCAGAATGCAGATGAGTGGCGTTGGTGGGGGCGGAAGTGGTGGCAAACACGGCAGTGAGTGAGTGACATTAGCGATGATGTGAGGGGCGGAAGTGATGTCACTTGTGGTGTATGAGGAATTGCGAGGGGCGGAAATGGCATTTACTTTATTTTAACCAATAATTTCCTGTCACAAATCTGTTTGACAATGTCGTATTTTAATTAAACTCAGTCCTTTACTGTTTCTTTCTTTGGGTCTTCATTCACATCTCCATGGTGTTCCAATATTTCAACCTTTCTCTTTGGACTTGGGAATTTCCATTCACCTCAGACCTCTCCCCCTCCTCATCTGTGTCCATTTATAGCACACTGCATAATCTGGTACCAGAGGAGCCTATCCCAATAAAATAGCTCAGTCCTCTCTGAGTACTGTGAGCAGTGCTCACTGGTCAGAACCACTTCTGATGATACCATTGTGTTATCCTGATACATTCCTGCACTCTGCTGATATCACTGTCTCTCTCCATGTGATATCCCTCACTGTGTGGGTCTAATTGCAGCCTCTATCAGTGTCTCTCACTCTTGCAGCTACTCCAGATCCTGAGCCAACAGCATTCTCCACTCCAGAGGGAAGCAACTGCACAAGCCATGGATGGAGACTGGGAATTTCCAGATCTCTGTGGGATTCAGTGCCATTCTCCATGTGTAATCTTCATTGCATTAGTCTAATTTCCCATTCTGTCTACTTCTCTGTCTCCAGTCGGTATTCCTGATGTCCCTGGCTCAGCAGAATTCCCAATTCCTGTCTCGTCCATCACCACATTGAAGACATTTGATCAGCCAGAGAGATGGAGAGTGAGATCTGGAGCCTTCAGTTAATCCTGCAGCCGGTAAGAACACTCACAGTAAACAGCACACGGAAGAGTTCATGGACTTTAATTCAGACCCTGAGGGCATGATGTAGGAACAATGCTGGGCAAGGAAGATGAGAAAATTCTCAGGCTTCATTATCACCATCATGTCTGTAAATTCATCTGTTCCATAGAACCCTCCCTATGTCTGTCAGTTTCTCCATTGTCTGTTTCATCAATACCACTTCCCCTATCTCTATCAGCCCCTACAATCCTGCTTATCCCTGTAAGCTCCTCATATCAGTAAAACTCTCCAAGTTTCTGCCTTTGCCTTTAATTCCGGGTTCTGTCACATCTCTCCTTAACTGAAGAAAAACAACTCTTCAGTTCCTTCAGCCATCCTGGTCAGTGTAGTCCTTTCCAGACCTGAAAAACCTCCCTGTCTTTGTGACTTTTTTGAACTCCTACTACCTTCATGATCTCTGTAACCTTCCCGTCACGACAACAAAAAAAGCTCTGTACGTTAGTAACCTCCTCCAGCTGTTGGACTCCTCCTTGACTCTGGACACAAAGCAGAGTGGCCCTGTTTCTCTCATAAATTTGTTTCTGCATTTCTAATGATGACTATGAACTCTTCCTGTCTCTGAAACGCACTCAGTCTCTGTCAACTCTGCTGGTCCCAATTGATGTAATTTTCTTTGATAACTACAAACCTTTATACCTTTAATCTCCCCCAGACGCGACCACACAGTTTATTTCTATAACCTCTGAGTGATAGAGTCATAGAGATGTACAGCACGGAAACAGACCCTTCGGTCCAACCCGTCCATGCCAACCAGATATCCCAACCCAATCTAGTCCCACCTGCCAGCACCCAACCCATATTTCTCCCATCCCTTTCCATTCATATACCCATCCAAATGCCTCTTAAATGTTGCAATTGTACCACCCTCCACCACATCCTCTGGCAGCTCGTTCCATACACGTACCACCATCTGCATGAAAAAGTTGCCACTTAGGTCTCTTTTATATCTTTCCTCTCTCAAACTAAACCTATGCCCTCGAGTTCTGGACTCCCCGACCCCAGGGAAAAGACTTTGTCTATTTATCCTATCCATGCCCCTCATAATTTTGTAAACCTCTATAAGGTCACCCCTCAGCCTCTGACACTCCAAGGAAAACCGCCCCAGCCTCTTCGGCCTCCCCCTGTAGCTCAAATCCTCCAATCCTGGCAACATCCTTGTAAATCTTTTCTGAACCCTTTCAAGTTTCACAACAATTCTTCCGATAGCAAGGAGACCGGAATTGCACAGAATATTCCAACAGTGGCCAAACCAATGTCCTGTACAGCCGCAACATGACCTCCCATCTCCTGTACTGAATACTCTGACCAATAAAGGAAAGCATACCAAATGCCGCCTTCACTATCCTATCTTCCTGCTACTCTACTTTCAAGGAGCTATGAACTTGCACTCCAAGGTTTCTTTGATCAGCAATACTCCCTAGGACCTTACCATTACGTGTATAAGTCCTGCTAAGATTTGCTTTCCCAAAATGCAGCACATCGCATTTATCTGAATTAAACTCCATCTGCAAGTTAGCCCATTGGTCCATCTGGTCAAGATCCTGTTGTAACCCTCTTCGCTGTCCACTACACCTCCAATGTTGGTGTCCTCTGTAAACTTACTAACTATACCTCTTATGCTCGCATCCAAATCATTTATGTAAATGACAAAATGTAGAGGGCCCAGCACCGATCCTTGTGGCACTGCACTGCTCACAGGCCTCCAGTCTGAAAAACAAACCTCCACCACCACTCTCTGTCTTTTACCTTTGAGCCAGTTCTGTATCCAAATGGTCAGTTCTCCCTGTATTCCATGAGTTCTAACCTTGCTGATCAGTCTCCCGTGGGGAACCTTGTCGAACGCCTTACTGAAGTCCATATGGATCACATCTACCATTCTTCCCTCCTCAATCTTCTTTGTTACTTCTTCAAGAAACTCAATCAAGTTTGTGAGACATGTTTTCCCACGCACAAAGCCATGTGGACTATTACTAATCAGTCCTTGCCTTTCCAAATACATGTGCATCTTGTCCCTCAGGATTCCCTCCAATAACTTGCCCACCACTAAGTTCAGGCTCACCGGTCTATAGTTCCCTGGCTTGTCTTTACCACCCTTCTTAAACAGTGGCACCACATTTGCCAACCTCCAGTCTTCCGGCATCTCACCTGTTACGATCGATGATACAAATATCTCAGCAAGAGGCCCAGCAATCACTTCTCAAGCTTCCCACAGAGTTCTTGGGGAAAACCTGATCAGTTCCTGGGGGTTTATTCACCTTCAACCATTTCAAGACATCCAGTCTACTTCCTCTGTATATCTGGACATTTTGCACGATGTCACCATCTATATCCCTACAGTCTATATCTTCCATATGCTTTTTCCACAGTAAATGCTGATGCAAAATATTAATTTAGTATCTCCCCCATTTTCTGTGGCTCCACACAAAGGCCGCCTTGCTGATCTTTGTGGGGCCTTATTCTCTCCCTAGTTACCCTTTTTCCTTAATATATTTGTATAAACCCTTTGCATTCTCCTTAATTCTCTTTGTCAGACCTATCTCATGTCCGCGTTTTGCCCTCCTGATTTCCTTCTTAAGTATACTCCTACTTCCTTTATACTCTTCTAAGGATTCACTCGATCTATCCTGTCTATACCTGCCATATGCTTCCTTCTTTTTCTGAACCAAAGACTCAATTTCTTTAGTCATCCAGAATTCCCAATACTTACCAGCGTTCCCTTTCATCCCGACAGGAATATACTTTCTCTGGATTCTTGTTATCTCATTTCTGAAGGCTTCCCTTTTTCCAGCTGTCCCTTTAGCTGCGAACATCTGCCTCCAATCAGCTTTCAAAAGTTCTTGCCTAATACCGTCAAAATTGGCCTTTCTCCAATTTAAAACTTTGAGATCCGGTCTATCCTTTTCCATCACTATTTTAAAACAAATAGAATTATGGTCGCTGGCCCCAAAATGTTCCCCCACTGACACCTCACTGACCTGCCCTGCCTTATTTCCGAAGAGTAGGTCAGGTTTTGCACCTTCTCTAGTCGGTTCATCCACATACTAAATAAGAAAATTGTCTTGTACACACTTAAGAAATTCCTCTCCATTTAAACCTTTTACACTATGGCAGTCCCAGTCAATGTTTGGAAAGTTAAAATCCCCTACCATACGTACCCGATTATTCTTACAGATGGTTGAGGTCTCCTTACAAGTTTGTTTCTCAATTTCCCTCTGACTATTGGGGGGTCAATAATACAATCCCAATAAGATGATCTTTCCTTTCTTATTTCTCAGTTCCACACAAATAACTTCCCTGGATGTATTTCTGGGAATATTATCCCTCAGCACAGCTGTGATGTTATCCCTTATCAAAAATGTCACTCCCCCTCCTCTCTTGCCTCCCTTTCTATCCTTCCTGTAGCATTTGTATCCTGGAACATTAAGTTGCCAGTCCTGCCCATCCCTGAGCCATGTTTCTGTAATTGCTATGATAACCCAGTCCCATGTTCCTAACCATGCCCTGAGTTAATCTGCCTTCCCTGTTATACCCCTTGCATTGAAATAAATTTAATTTATTAGTTTAATTTATTAGTCCTACCTCGTCCCTGCCTGTCCTGAATGTTTGACTCACTTCTGTTCTCAGCTGTACCCATCTCAGATCGAGCTCCCAAAATCCTCCCTGTGATTGTTATCACATCCCATCCCTGCATTCCTCCAAATCCCTGCAAAGCCCTCCCATTCCTAAAACCCGCCATGTATCTGTCACCTGTCCCAGCTTTCACAACCCTCCCTATCTCTGTAATACACCCCCCATCCACCCCCCCACCCCCGTCCCAGTTACTACAGCCCACTGTATCACTAAATGCCAGCAGTCACTATAATATCAGAGTAAGGTGTGAAAGCAGGAATACTGTACTGGGTTAAATGATCAGTCGTGATCATATTGAATGGTGGGACCGACTCTGGTAAAATGGCCGATACCTGCTCTTCTTTCCTGTGCTTCTCTATAAACTTACAATCTATATAACCTCCTTCAGTCCCCACAGTCCTCCCTATCTCCATAAACTCCTTCAGTCCCCACGACTCTTCCTATCCATGTAACCTGAATCATTCCCCATAAACCTCCCTAACTCCACAACCTCCAGAACGCCCCACCACCCTCCCTATCTCCATAATCTCATCCTGACCCAACGAACTTCCCATTCAGAGCAACCTCCTTCAATCCCCATGATCCTCCTGCCTCACAGCGCCAGAGACCCGGGTTCAATTCCCGACTCAGGCGACTGACTGTGTGGAGTTTGCACATTCTCCCCGTGTCTGCGTGGGTTTCCTCCGGGTGCTCCGGTTTGCTCCAACAGTCAAAAGATGTGCAGGTCAGGTGAAATGGCCATGCCAAATTGCCCGGTAGTGTTATGTAAAGGGGTAAATGTAGGGAAATGGGTGGGTTGCGCTTCGGCGGGTTGGTGTGGACTTGTTGGGCCGAAGGGCCTGTTTTCACACTGTAAGTAATCTAATCTAATCCTGATCTTTGCAACATCCTTCAGGCCTAACAGCCCTGCAGATCTCTTTGGCCCCTTTCAGGCCCCACAGCACTCCCTATCTCCATAATGTTCTTCAATCACCACTGCATTCTCTACGTGCATAACCTCATAAAATCCCCACATCACTCCCCTTCTCCATAATGTCCTTCAGTCCCCACGACCCTCCTTATTTCCAAAACATCTATTCCCTGTTGAAACTGTAAGCTACCTTTTCCATATTGATAAACACGAACTCCCATAACCCTTTCTGCTGCCAGTCTGAAACCAAACAGTGTTAGCCTGATAGTAAGTCGGGAGGTGAAATATGTTTGAAAGGATATGTCAATGAACTGGACCGTTAGAAACGCTTTTAAGAAAAAGAGAATGTGTTTTTGAGCCTGTTGGATTTTATTTTTATTGGTGTGAATATAAATAGCAGAATAGATACGGATGTAGGAGTGGTTGTACCGAGGATGCGGTTTATTTGAATTTTCAGAAACCTAACACAAGTTTCAATAGGGATAAAGAATAACTTGGTAGAGAATAGGGCACCTTAACTATCAGGAGGTGGGTGAGATATTAGACAAAATCGTGTTGTCAGAATTTACTGTAGAGAAAGACATGGAAGCTCAGGAACTTGGGGAAATAAATAGCGATGTCTTGGAAAGAATCCTCAACAGAGAAGAATAAGTGCTGGAATCTTAAAACAAATAAAGGTAGATCAATCCTCAGTCGCTAATTAGGTCTATCCTTGAATATTCATGGGAAGCTAGGGAAGAGATTGCAGTGTCCCTAACAGAGATATTTATATTATCAACAGACACAATGAGTTACCGGAAGACTGGAGGGTGGCTAATGCTATTCCATCACTTAAGGTCTGCAGGGAAAAGCCAGGAAATCACAGCCCAGTGAGCCAGTGCTGGGAAGTTGTTGGAGGCGATTCTGAGAGAAAGGAGGTACGTACATTTGGAAAGGCAAGGGCTGATTAGAGATAGTCAGCATGGCTTTGTTAGTGGAAAACCATGTTTCACAAACTGGATTGATTCTTTGACGAGTTTACCAAGAGATAGATGAAGGCAGAGCAGTCAACGTTGTCTACATGAAATTCAGCAAAGCATTTGACAAGGTTGCAAGGGATGTAGAACATCTAGTCAAGAGGAAGAAGGAAGCTAACTTAAGTTTGAGGAACCAAAGATCAGAAGCAGGGCTCTAGAGAGTTACATGGGGCAGCACGGTGGCTCAGTGGTTAGCACTGCTGCCTCACAGCACTCGGGACGCGATTTCAAATCCAGCCCCAGGCCACTGTCTGCGTGGAGTTTGCACATTCTCTCCATGTTTGCGTGGGTTTCCGACAGGTGCTCCGGTTTCCACCCACAGCCCAAAGATGTTCAGGTTATGTGAATCAGACATGCGTTGTTCGAGAAAGGGAATAGAGATAATCCTGGGAATCACAGACCTGTCAGTCTTCTGTCTGTGATGTGCAGATTATTGGAGACTCTGAGTTACAGGGTTTATGATTCCTTAGAAAACCATAGTTTGATTAGAGAAAGTCAACATGACTTTGTAAGGGACAGGTCATGCCTCACAAATCTTGTTGAATCCTTTGAGAATGTGACAAAACATTTATGGCTCATTGAGAAAGTACAGAGCATGGGATACAGGGAAACCTGCCTGTCTGGATACAGAATTCCTGGCCCATAGAAGACAGGGTGATGACAGATGGAAATCATTCAGCCTGGAGCTCAGTGACCAGTGGTTTCCTGCAGGGAGAGGTCAAAAAATCTCTGTTCTTTGTGATTTTATGAATGATTTGGATGTGTGAGTGAAAGAGTGAGTAAGTAAGTTTGCCAATGACACGAAGGTTGGTGGAGTGGTGAATAGTTTGGATGTCTGCTGGAGGTTACAATGGGACATTGACAGGATGTAGAGCTGGGCTGAGAAGTGGCAGATGAAGTCAAATCTGGAAAAGTGTGAATTGATGCATTTTGGGTGGTGAGACATGAATGCAGAATACAGGGGTAAAAGAAGAATACTGAATAGTGTGGAGGAACAGATGAATCTTGGATTTCATGACCAGAGATCCATCAAATTTGCCACTAAGCTGGTAGTGTTGTTAAGAAATAATATGTTGTATTGGCTTTCATTAGCTGGGGGATTGAGTTTTAAAGCCATGAGGTTATGCTGCAGTTCTATACAGCCCTGTTTAAATCCCGATTAGAATATTGTGTTCAGTTTTGATCCCTTCATTACAGGAAGGATGTGGAAGCTTTAGAGAGGGTAAAGAGGAGATTTACCAGGATACTACCTGGTCTGGAGGGCATGTCTTATGAAGAAAGGTTGAGAGAGCTAAGGCTTTTCTCATTGGAGTGAAGAAGAGTGTGGTGTGATTTGGTAGAAATGAACAAGATGGTGTGAGGCAAAGATAGAGTGAACAGTGAGAGACCTCTTTATCCCATGGCATACATGGTACAAGGGGGCATAATTGTCAGGTGATTGGAGGATGGGTAAGGGGAGATTTCAGATGTAGGTTCTTTACAGAGAGAGTGGTGGGTGGGTGTAATGGGACATTTTAACAGACTCTTAGATAGTCACATGGATGATAGCAAAATGAAGGGTATGTAAGTTAGTTTGATCTTACAGTCGGTTAAAAGATGGGCATGGCATCATGGCCGAAGTGTCTTGTGCTGTACTGTTCTGTGTTCTACGTTCTGTATGGTAAACTGGGTAATAAGCTCAGATCAATGTAAAAGGATATGGCATTCAGGAGGAGCTAGTCAACTGGATACAAAATTTGCTTGATGGTAGGAGACAGTGGGTGATGGGAGGCATGTTGCCTTTCTGACTGGAGACATGTGACCAGCGGTGAAGTGGGTCCCCTGTTGTTTGTCATTTGGAGAAATGGTTTGGATGGGAATATTGGTTTTGTGGTAAATAAGTTTTTTGAGTGACACTGAAATTGTTGGTAAAGTGGACAGTGAAGAAAGTTATCTATGATACAACAGGACGAATAGTACACTGGGATAGTGGGCTGAAGAATAGCAGATGGAGTTTAATTATATAAATGTGGGGTGTTCCATTTTGGTGAAACAAACCAGGGCGGGGCTTGTACAGTTAATGTTCGGGCCCTGGGTAGTGTTGTCAGTCAGAGACCCAGGGATGCAGGTACACAGTTCGTTGTAAGTGGTGTCACAGGTTGACAGGTTGGTGAAGCAGGCGTTTGGGATGGTTACCTTCTTTGGGCAGAGCATTGAGAGTAAGAGTTGAGATGTCATGTTGTATCTGTACAAGACATTGGTGAGGCCACCATAAAAGCATTGTTGACCAGTAGGAAGTACTCATCTGGTTCACTTACGTCCTTTAGAGAAGAACATCTGACATTCTAACCTGGTCTGGCCTGCACGTGACACCAGAACCAAAGCAATATGGCTGACTCTGTGCTATACTCTGGGTCATTAGCAGTTGGGCAAAGAATGTTGGTCCAATCAGTGACATCCTCATCCCATGAATGAATAAATAAAAATACATATATCCCTCCCTACCTCGAGCTGCAGCTGCAGCAATCCATACTGGCTTTGTAACACCGTTCAGACCCTGACCACTCTCTGTAACACTCTCACCACCTCCAGCACCTTCACCTCTCCCAGTTCCTTTTGTGACATAAAACCTTGACAATTATTCCCTCTTCCATCTGACCTCCTCCTGAGGGCAGACCCTTTGCAATCCCGTTAAAACTTACTCCTAAAACATTCTCTCACTTCAGAATTTTAAGTACTTTTTGGTGATCCTCTGAGCCCAGTAATCTAATATGATCCTTTTTACTTGAGTGTGGGACAGATGGGGATTTCTTGCTGAGGATTTGTCTGTTTCAGTGGAATGTCCTTTTGTTGAGTGATTTACACTGCTCCTTCAAATGTTTTCCACTGTTCATTGACGGGCACATATTTCAGTCTGTTTAGCCTATTTACCTTGGTCACTTCTCCTCTCAAACTTATGTTATTGGTTATTTTTGTTTCTAGTTGTAGCTTGTCCTTTCTGTTATTCACTTTAAAACTTTATATTTCTTTAAATTGCACTTTATCACTATTTCACAGAGGATCTCTCCAGGTGACATTACTCATTCACGAAGTTTCATCACACAACGGTCGCTCTGAGATAGTTCTGTCCTTAACCAGTTGCACAATGTGTTATTCAAAGAAACACTGAAAACTAATTCTCTGAACTCCTCTTCCAATATCACTCTTGCCAGTGTGACTGTCCCACATTTTGTGAATATTGATGTTCCCAAAATTATCACCATGTGTTTGTTAAAAAAATTCCAATGAGTTCCTGTGTAATGCAGTTATGAGCAACGGAATGCTGTTCGGTGGCTAAAACTGTTCTGCTGCTTGTGTCCTTGGCAACTAGTAGCCGGAATTTACATTCAGACTGATTCTACTTCATGATCTGAGGTCAAATGCTTTCCCTGTGATGCCTTTCTTAGTGTTACCCATTTTGCCTGAGTTTCCGCAAGGTTATGATCCATTGAGTATTTATGTCCACCTTTTGTTCACCCTGTAACCATATCTTTCTTGTGTCTAAACCTCTTCTATCTCAGTGTCACAAATCCATTTGCCTTATTGATAAGACTTCATCCATTCAAAAAAGAATATAATTTCCTCTTTTCCACAATTTCCTGTCACAAACCTATTCACTGATGTACGGTTTTAGTTAATCGCTGTCCCTTCCTGTTTCTTTCTGTTTGCCTTCAGCCACATCCCCATGCTGTTCTGATGCTTCACCTTTTCTCTTTGGATTTGGAAAGCTGCTTTCACCTGGACCCTGTCGGTTTAAAGCCCTATCCATAAACCTACTGACATGATTGGCCAGGACACTGGTCCCAGCACGGCTCCAGTGGGACCATCCTATTGGATATTTTTATAAATCAGGTAGGGGATGTGAGTGTCTCTGGCTGACCAGCCTTTCTTGCCCAGCCCTAGGTGCCCATGAGCTGAGTAACTTGCTCGGCCATTTCAGAGGGCAATTGAGATGCAAACACTTTGCTTGTGGGTATGTCGTGCAGACCACGTGAGGATGATCAGATCTTGTTGTCGAAAGGACAAGTGGGCGGTACAGTGGCTCAGTGATTAGCACTCCAGTATCACAGCACCAGGGTCCCAGGTTCGATTCCAGACCCGGGCGACTGTGTGGAGTTTGCACATTCTCCCCGTGTCTAGGTGAATTGCCTCCGGATGCTCAGGTTTCCTCCCACAGTCCCAAGATGCGCAGGTCAGGCGAATTGGCCATGCTAAATTGCCAATAATGTTAGGTATATTAGGTCGAGGGAGATGGGTCTGAGTGGGTTACTCTTGGGCCGAAAGGCCTGTTTCCAGACTGTATGGAATCTAATCTAAGGGATTGGGATTTTTGTACATCAGCAATGGTTTCGTATTTGTTTATGGATTGTTAATTGCTATTTTTAAAATTATTGATTTTAAATTCCACCTTATCTTATGATGGGATTCAAACCTGCCTCCCCTGAACGTTAGCTGAGGTTTTGGACAAATGCCCTAACAATAACGTTACTAGGCCATCACTTCACCTGCTCACTGGTTGCTCATCCCTGAGCACTGACACATGAAGCTAAACCATTCTTCCAACATGATTGTGTGATCCTGAAGTCTTCCAGCACTCCAGTGATATCACTTAGTCTCTCTCCATGTGGTATCCCTCACTATGTGGGTCCAATTGCTGCCTCTGTCACTGTCTCTCTCTTGCAGTTACTCCAGATCCTGAGCCAACAGAATTCTCCACTCCAAAGAGACGCAACAGCACAGGCCAGGGATGGAGACTGGGATTTTTCAGATCTCTGTGGGGCTCATTTCCATTCTCCTTGTGTAACCCTCACTGCATCAGTCTAATTTCCTATTCCGTCTATTTCACTGTCTCTTTAGGTACTCAGGAAGTTGCTGACTCAATAGACTTCCCAACTGCTGTGTGTCTCATCCATCACCTCATTGAAGATGGTTGGTCAGCCAGAGAGACAAAGGGCAGGGAGATCTGGAGCCTTCAATAAATCCTGCAGTGAGGTAAGATCACTCACAGTGCACAGAGATCAAGGATAGTCAGCATGGTTTTGTGAAGGGCAGGTCGTGCCTCACAAACCTTATTGAATTCTTTGAAAAGGTGACGAAGGAGGTTGATGAGGGGAAAGCGGTAGATGTGGTATATATGGATTTTAGTAAGGCGTTTGATAAGGTTCCCCATGGTAGGCTACTGCAGAAAATACGGAGATATGGCATTGAGGGTGAGTTGGAGGTTTGGATTAGGAATTGGCTGGATGGAAGAAGACAGAGGGTAGTAGTTGATGGCAAAGTTTCTTCATGGAGTGCCGTCACTAGCGGTGTTCCGCAAGGATCTGTTTTGGGACCATTGCTGTTTGTCATTTTTATAAATGACCTGGAAGAGGGGTTAGAAGGTTGGGTGAGCAAGTTTGCGGATGATACGAAAGTCGGAGGAGTTGTTGACAGTGAGGAAGGATGTGGCAGGTTACAGCAGGATATAGAGAAGCTGCAGAGCTGGGCAGAAAGGTGGCAAATGGAATTCAATGTAGCTAAGTGTGAGGTGATTCACTTTGGGAAGAATAACAAAAAGATGGGGTACTGGGCTAATGGTCGGATACTTGGTAGTGTGGATGAGCAGAGGGATCTTGGTGTCCATGTACACAGATCTCTGAAAGTTGCCACCCAGGTAAATAGTGCGGTGAGGAAGGCATATGGCGTACTGGCTTTTATTGGTAGAGGAATTGAGTTCCGGAGTCCTGAGGTCATGATGCAGTTGTATAAGACTCTGGTGCGGCCGCATCTGGAATATTGTGTGCAGTTTTGGTCGCCATACTATAGGAAGGATGTGGAGGCACTGGAAAGGGTGGAGAGGAGGTTTACCAGGATGTTGCCTGGTATGGAAGGAAGATCGTATGAGGAAAGACTGAGACACTTGGGGCTGTTTTCATTAGAGAAAAGAAGGTTTAGGGGTGACTTGATTGAGGTGTACAAGATGATGAGGGGGTTAGATAGGGTTGACAGTGTGAACCTTTTACCGCGTATGGAGTCGGGTATTACAAGGGGGCATAGCTTTAAATTAAGGGGGGGTAGATATAGGACTGAAGTTAGGGGTAGGTTCTTCACTCAGCGAGTCGTAAGTTCATGGAATGCCCTGCCAGTAGCAGTGGTGGACTCTCCCTCTTTATGGGCATTTAAGCGGGCATTGGATAGGTATATGGAGGATAGTGGGTTAGTATAGGTTAGGTGGGCTTGGATCGGCGCAACATCGAGGGCCAAAGGGCCTGTACTGCGCTGTATTCTTCTATGTTCTATGTTCTAGAGCGCAATGAGAGGGCTCAAAACATTGGCTAACAAGACATTATATAGATACAGTGCTGGATGGGGAGCACAGTATAGACACACGCCATGCTCAATCACCACATCTACTTTAACTTATGTTGCACTGAGACAGCATCGGGAGTTCAGTGTTATCAATCCAGGCCTGCGCTGCCGTAGTGAGCATGAGTACAACAGTGGTTAAAGCAGGCCTCCGACGAGAAGTTGGGAATGCTGCCTGGGATATTTCTGTTCTGTGTTCTTCCTCCAATACTGTACTAAGACTCATTACTCTGCAACACTGTATCTATGGCATGGCTTCTGCACCAGTGTCTTCAGTCATTTTTAACTCATATAACAGTAATTGTCCCAGTAACCTGCTCCATTCCCGATAGTCCCTCCAAATATTTGAAACATACTGCATTCCAGACTACCATCCCTATCGCTGCGACTTGCTTCAGTGTCTACAACATGCTTTATTTCGGTACTGTAATCCTCTTTAACTGGATACAGAGTGATACAGAACGGAAACAGAACCTGTGGTCCAACTCCTCAATGCTGAAAATGTGTTGCTGGAAAAGCGCAGCAGGTCAGGCAGCATTCAGGGAACAGGAGAATCGACATTTCGGGCATAAGCCCTTCTTCAGGAATGAGGAAAGTTTGTCCAGCAGGCTAAGATAAAAGATAGGGTGGAGGGACTTGGGGGACGGGCGTCGGAAATGTGATAGGTGGAAAGAGTTCAAGGTGAGGGTGATAGGTCAGACTGGGGTGGGGGCGGAGAGGTCAGGAAGAAGATTGCAGGTTCGGAAGGCGGTGCTGAGTTCGATGGATTTGACTGAGACAAGGTGGGGGAGGGGAAATGAGGAAACTGGTGAAATCCGAGTTCATCCCTTGTGGTTGGAGGGTTCCTTGGCGGAAGATGAGGCGCTCTTCCTCCAACCGTCGTGTTGTTGTGGTCTGGCGATGCAGGAGTCCAAAGACCTGCATATCCTTGGTGGAGTGGGAGGGGGAGTTGAAGTGTTGAGCCACAAGGTGGTTGGGTTAGTTGGTCCGGGTGTCCCAGAGATGTTCTCTGAAATGCTCCGCAAGTAGGCGGACTGTCTCCCCAATATAGAGGAGGCCACATCGGGTGCAGAGGATGCAATAGATGATGTGTGTGGAGGTGCAGGTGAATCTGTGGCGGATATGGAAGTTTCCTTTGGGACCTTGGAGGGAGGTGAGGGGGGAGGTGTGGGCGCAAGTCTTGCACCTCCTGCGGTGGCAGGGGAAGGTGCCGGGAGTGGAGGTTGGGTTGGTGGGGTGTGTGGATCTGACGAGGGAGTCACAGAGGGAGTGGTCTTTACGGAATGCTGATAGGGGAGGGGAGGGAAATATATCCTTGGTGGTGGGGTCCGTTTGGAGGTGGCGGAAATGACGGTGGATGATGCGCTGTACATGGAGATTTGTGGAGTGGGAGGTGAGGACCAGTGGGGTTCTGTCCTGGTGGCGGTTGGGGCAACAAATGTTGTAATTGCACCTCCATCAACCCCTTTCTCAGGAAGTTCATTCCACACTCATACCACCCTCTGTGTAGCAAATTGCCCCATATCTTTTTTTTGAACATCTCTCTCCTCTAACCTTAAAAATGTGGCCCCTCCTCTTGAGACTCCCCCATCCTGAGGGAAAGGCAACTACCATCAAATCGATCTATATACCTCATTTTTTTCCCCATAAACCTTTATAGCATCATGTCTGATCCTCCAGGCTCCAGTGAAAAAAGACTCAGCCTATCCAGCCATTTTTCAGAACTCAAGCCTTCCATACCCAGCAATATCCTGGTAAATTTCTTCTGAATCCCCTGCAGCTTAATAATATCCTCCCTGTTAACTTGGCGACCAGAAATGGACAGAGTATTGCAGAACAGGCCTCACAAATGTCTGTGCTATCTCAACATGACGTCCCAAATCCTCCACTCAATGGACTGAGCAATAGTCAGGCATGCAAAGCACTGTCTTATCCATCCTCTGATGCAAGCTTCAAGAATCATGTAGCTGAACCCAGAGGTCCCTCTGCTCTAAAACACTAACCGAAGCCTTAACATTAATTGTATAAGCTCTACCCTTGTTTGTTTTACAAAATGGATTACCTCGTATTGAATTCCATCTCTAGTTTTGTTGCCCATTCACTCTCTTCATCAAGATCCCTTTGTAATCTCAGAAAACATCCTTCACTGTCCATGATGCCACCCTCCAGTCTGTCAGCCCATCACACATAGCTGTCAGTTAGTACACATACCTTTGCTCGGGGCTCCACCATTTCTTCCCTAGCATCCCACAGTGTCCTGTGATACACTTAATCAGGTTCTGGAACTTGCCATAGCTTTGTGTTTAAAACCTCCAGCACCACTTCTTTTATAACATGCACTCTTTTCAAGTCATAGAGATATACAGCATAGAAACAGACTCTTCGGTCCCCACCTCGTCCAGGCTTACCAGAACATCTAAATAAATCCATTTCCTTTTCCAGCATTTGGCCCATATACGTCTACACCCTTACTATTCAGATGCCCATCCAGATACCTTTTAAATGTTGTAATTGTATCAGTCTCCATTACTTTCTCTCTCAGCTCCTTCCATACACACATCATCATGTATGTTAAGAAGCTGTCCCTTCAGTCCCTCTGTAAACCGTTCACCTCTAACCTTAAACTTATGCCCTCTAGTTTTGGACTCCCCAACTTCTGGGAAAAGGCCTTGAATGCTTACCCTATCCATGCCCCTCATGTTTATATAAACCTCTGTCAGGTCTTCCCTCAGTCTCCGATTCTCCAGTGACAGTAACCCCATCTTATTCAGCAACAACCCGGGCAATATCTTGTTAATCTTTTCTGAGCCCTTTCAAGTTTCACAACATCCTTCCTGTAGCAGAGAGACTGGAATTGCAGAGTACTCCAATTGTGGTCTAATGTATTACTCTTGTTCCCTGAGTTCCCCCGTCTTTCTCCACAGTAAGTTCTGGAGTTAAAAAATAGTTTACGATCTCAGCAAATATCCTGCAGTTCCAAACATCGATGGCCTCATTGATCTTTAATTGACACTATTTTGTTCCGAGTTACTTATGCACTCTTAATATACTGATACGATCACTTTTGGATTCCCCTTTCCTTCTCTGCTGAGACTATTTCATTTAGCCTTTCTCCATTCCTGTTTTCTACTCAAAGTGTATTCCTACAGCCCCCGTATATCCTCAGGGATTCCCTTGATCCAGCTGACTATACCTGACACGTGCCCCCTTTGCCTTGACCAGACCCTCAACAGACAGCCTGTGATTCCGAATGCTGTCAGCATTGACCTGCACACAAACAGGAACATGCTGGCGCTGATCGATCAGTTTATGTCACTTTTAAAATATTCTCACTTGCCAAACTTCCCTTTCCCTGTAAATAATTCCTTTCCCTCATAACATTTTGAAAGCTCCTGGCTTATACGATCAAGATTGGTCAGGCTCTATTTTCTAACTTGCACTTGTGGACCAGGCCTGTCCTTTACCAAAGCTGTTTTCAAACTACTAGAACTGTGGTCACTTTGGCAAAATGCTTTCCCACTCACGTCTCAGTCCGTTTCCCTACCTTAATTCCCAAGTGGAGGTCAGGTTTTGCCCATTTCTCTTTTCAGGCCATTTACATATTGATTGGGAGTTTTCTGGAACACAATTACCAAATTCCTCCCTTGCAAACGCTGAACACTGGCACTCCCAGTCTAGATTTGGAAAGTTCAAAAACCCTACCATAACAGCCTTATTATTATGGTTGATATTTAAGATGTCCCGACATATTTGTTCCTCAGTCTGCCACAGATTATTTGGGGTCAGCAGTCCGATCGTATCAAAGTGATAACCCATTCTTATTTCTCTGTTCCACTAACGTAGCTTCACTGGGTGATTCCACAGGAATATCCTCTCTAAGTACTGCTGTGATGATTCATGCATCAAAACCCACCACCACACGTCCTCTCTTGCCTCCCCTTCCTGTAGCATCTCTACCTTGAAACAATGAACTACCAGTCCTGCCCCTCCCTCAGTTGTGTTTCTGTTATAACTATAATATCCCAGTCCCATGTTCCAATCCATACCTTGAGTTCATCTTTCTTAGCTGTCTGGCCCCTTGCATTGAAATAAATGCAGTTTAATCATCAGTTTTCCCCCATTCCCTGCTATTTTCTTGCCTGCCTTGTCTGCTGAAATTGCTGTCTTCAACTCGTGTACAAGCCTCAATCTTCTTTCTGGCCTTACGTTTATTTAAGGTCCAACACCCTGCCAGACCAGGTTATATCCTCTCAAGCAGCTCTAGCAATTCACCCCACTATGATATGGGCCCCTCTCCCGCTCCGAGTTGAGGTGCCTTTCACACCCTGTCTCCTTGTGCTGACACCTTCAGGGATCTATGGACTTATCCACCAAGGTCCCTGTATTCCTCAGTACTCCGCAAGGACCTACCGTTTATTATGTCTGTACTTCGCTTATCGTACCTCCCACAGAGTATTACCTCACTTCAATCAGAACTAAACTCTGCTTAGATTATCATCAATCGACATCGGACTGCAGACGGAGACCACCCTCCTCACTGTGAACAATACCCTCACCTTTCATGTCATCTGCAAACCTACTCTTGATACCTTCTGCTTTCACATCCGAGTTATTAATGTTCAATGGTTCCTGCACAGATCCCTGTAGTGAAAGTATTCTATCTATCAATTTTGCATCCAATTTGCCAACTTGCCTTGGAACCCAGTCTTTTTGGACCAGCCTTCCATGTTGGATCTTGTTTAAGGACTTATTCAAGTCTATGTAAACCACATCATCTGCACTTCACTCATCAATATACTTAAGCACCATTTCAAAAAAACTGAACTGAACTCCTCAGACAGTATCTTCCTCTGCCAAATCCGTGATGACTAAACCGTGTTGATCCTTACCTTTGCAAGTGTTGATTCATCCTCACAATTGTTCCAATAATTTCCCTCCCCCTGCTGTCAGACTATCTGCTCTAATTACCTGGCCTACCCGTGCTGCCCTTCTTGAACAAAGGAACCACATGCGCTATCCTCCAGTCATTCAGCACTTCACCTGTGTTCAGCAATGTAATATATTTATCCACCAGGGCCCCAACAATCTCTGGGTAATTAGCATGGGGTCAAAGAATGCTGGTCCAGGCAGTGACACCCACATCCCATGAATGAATAAATAAAAATACATATGTCCCTCCCTACCTCTGCAAACCACTCCAGCTGCAGCAATTTGTACTGGCTTGGTAACACCGTTCAGGCCCTGACCACTCTCTGTAACTCTCTCACTACCTCCAGCACCTTCACTTCTCCCTGTTCGTATCGTGTCAAGAAACCTTGACAACGATTCCCCTTTCCATTGCCCTCCTCATGCTAGCAGACCCATTGCAATCCCTTTAAAACTTACTCTAAAACTCTCTCTCTCACTTCAGGATTTTAAGTACTTTGTGGTGATCTTCTCAGACTCACAATCTAATATGATCCATTTTGTCCTGAATGAGGGGATTTCTTGCTGAGTTTTTATCTGTTTCAGTGGAATGTCCTTTTGTTGAGTATTTTACACTGTTCCTTCAAATGTTTTCCACTGTTCATTTACAGACACATATTTCAGTCTGTTCAGCCTGTTTACCTTGGTCAGTTCTCCTCTCAAACTCATGTAATTGGCTATTTTTGTTTCTAGTTGTAGCTTGTCCTTTCTGTGTTTCACTTTAAAACTTTATATTTCTTTAAACTGCACTTTATCACAATTTCCCAGAGGATCTCTCCAGGTGACATTACTCATTCACTAAGTTTTATCACACAACAGTCTCTCTGAGACAGTTACATCCCTCGCCAGTTGCACAATGTGTTATTCTAAGAAACACTGAAAAAAATTCTCCGAACTCCTCTTCCAATATCACTGTTGTCAGTGTGATTGTCCCAGACGTTGCGAATATTGACGTTTCACTAAATGTTCACCATGCCTTTATTAAAAATTCCAATGAATTCCTATTTATTGCAGTGACGAGCCATGAATTTACATTCAGATTGACTCTACTTCATGTTCTGATGCCAAATGCTTTCTCTGTAATGCCTTTCTTACCCATTATTGTTAGCGTCGTCCATTTTGCCTGAGTTTGCACAAGGTTGTGATCCATTGAATATTTATGTTCTACCTTTTGTTCGCCCTGTAACCACATCTCTCTGGTGTCTAAATCCCTTTTATCTCTGTGTCATAAATCCATCTACCTTGTTGCAGAGTCTTTGTCCATTAATAAAAAAACATAATTTACTCATTCGCACAATTTCCTGTCACAAATGGATTTGCTGATCTACAGTTTTAGTTAAACTTTGTCCCATCCTGTTCCTTTCTGTTGTCTTCGGTCACATTCCCACGCTGCTCTGATGCTTCACGTTTTCTCTTTGGATTTGGAAAGCTCCTTTCACCTGGACCCTGTTCCTGCATCCTCTCTGTCAGTTTAAAGCCGTGTCCATAAATCTACCAACGTAATTGGCCAGGACATTGTTCCACTGGAACTGTGCTGGGACCAATCTGAATGGATTTTTTTTTAAAAAACAGGTATGGAATGTGGGTGTCTCTGGCTGACTCGCCTTTATTGCCCATCCCTTGCTGCCTTGAGCTAAGCAGCTGGCTCGCCCATTTCACAGGGTAATTGAGAGGCAAACATTTTGCTGTGGGTATGTCGTGCAGACCACATGAGAGTGAACTGTTGTCTTTCTCTGAAGGTCAAGTGTTTGGATTTTTATAAATACTTATTTATGGATTGTTAATTCCAATTTTTAAAACATATATTCATTTAAAATTCCACATGGTTAGAAGTTAGAAAGAAGAAGAGGGGTGGTCACTATGTTGGGACTGTACTGTAGACTGTTGTAGACCCAACAGATACCAGAGGAGCAGCTGTGTAGAGAGATTGCAGATAACTATAGGAATAATAGAGAAGTATTGGCTGGAGATTTTAATATTCGCAGTTTTGACTGGGCCACCTCGAGTATAAAAAGACCTGGACAGAGGGCAATTTTTCAAATGTGTCCAAAAAAGGTTCCTAAATCAATATGCAGAGGGCCCTATTCTCCTCAGGCAGGTGCAACACTGGACGTCCCCTCAGAAAACGAGGTCGGGCAAGTGACTGAAGTGTCATTCAGAGAGCACTTTGGGTCCAGTGCCCACAACTGTCTTCGTTTTAACATAGTTATGGAAAAAGATCAGCAGGTCCGCAGATTGAAGAGGAAAACTGGAACAGGGCCAGGTTTGGGGCCATTAGGCAGGATCTGGCCAGCGTCAATGCCGTGAATTTAAAATTGCACAACAGCCAGTTGTAGTCCAGCTCACTTTGGAAGCGCTGGTAATCACTGTAACAGATGAAGGGCTTAAACTAAGTATGTTTGATACTATATTCCATGACACTGCCATCCTGTTGCTATAAATTCTGTACCTTAGGATTGTGCTCCACAACCACCTGATGAAGAAGCAGTGCTCTGAAAGCTAGTGCTTTCAAATAAACCGGTTGGACTGGAACCGAGTGTCGTGTGATTTTTAACTTTGTCCACTCCCAGTCCGACACCGGCACCTCCACATTATGATTCCAATCGATCGGGTGAGTATGTTTGAAGGAAAAGGAACAACTGGCAAATGGGAGGCTTTTCAAAGTGTGATATCAAGAATCCAGGGCCAGTATGTCCCATTGGGGTAAAGGGAAAAGCTGGCAGGTTTAGGGATCCTTGGCTGATGAGGGATAATAAGGCTCTGGTCTTGAAATGAAGACTGCATGCATTGGGTTTAAGCTTTCCGTATCTACATAAACTCATCCATTCTTAAAGACGCGATCAATCTGTGGAGACCCTACAATCCTCTCAGTCCCTGTAACACTCCCAATCTGCAGAAGTCATTCCAATGCCTGTGACTCTTCTGATCCAGACGAACTATCTATGCGCTATCTTTTCATTGCCAGCACCCACCCTGTCAATGTCTGCTCCTCCACTATATCCATCCATCTGCTCATTTCCATAATCTTCCCCAGTTCTTACATGTATAAACATCACCCTCCCCGACAACCCTTCCCACTTTGACCAAACTGGAGGAGGTTACAAATGCTCCCTAATCTGTGAAACTGTCTCCAACCAAAATTGCTCTCTTTATCCCTTGGAAAATCTGTATGATTCCACTCCCTCCATGTCTAAATAACCTGCAGAACCTAAGCCTTCCTGTCTATAAACATCTTCAGTCACGACTACCCTCCACATGTCTGTTTGTTTTTCCAATCTGTACAACCCACGTTATCTCTGTATTCATCTCCATTCACCTGAAAGATTCATGTCTGTGCAAAAACACCCCATCCTACCAACATCCCTATCCCTGTGAACTGATCCATCCCTCCCAACCTCCCCAACTCCATGAAACTCCTGTAGGCCCTACAGCTCTCCACATTTCTGTAACCTGCTGTGGCTCTGTGCTCCTCCCTCCCTGTGAAACCACCTCTAGTCCCCACAACCCTCTGTCTCTGTTACCTCATACAACCTCAGCAACGCCTCCTCTTTGTGTCTCTTCATTCAGACCCCATCCTCTACAGCTTCCCGAAACCTCTTCCTGCCTTCATAACACACGCTATTTAGAACATAGAATAGGACAGCCCAGGACAAGTCCTTCAGCGCTCGATATTGTGCTGACCCTTTATCCTCCTCTTAAGACTAAACAAACCTACATACCCTACATTTTGCTATAATCGCTGTGCAATGCAAGAGTTGCTGAGATGTCCGTAATGTGTCTGAATCTCCTACCACGGCTGGCAGTCCATTCCACGCACCCACCATACTCTGTGTAAATAACTTATCTCTGATATCTTAGTTAAATCTTCCGCCAATTACCATAAAAAATATGTCCCCTTGTGATTGCCATTTTGCCATGGGAAGTTGTCTCTGGTTATCCACACAATTGATGCCTATCTTGCCTGAAGATTCCTGAAGAAGGGTTCATGCCCGAAACGTCGATTCTCCTGCTCCCTGGATGCTGCCTGACCTGCTGCGCTTTTCCAGCAACACATTTTCAGCCCCTCTTTACCTTGTACACCTCTATCATGTCACCATTATTCTTTATTCACTCCGATCAGAAAAGCCCGAGTTTCCACAACTTACTTCAATGGGCATGACCTCCAGTCCAGGCAGCATCTTGCTAAGTATCCTCTGTCCTATCTTTAAAGCTTCCCCATCCTTCCTATAATGAGGTGAACAGAACTGTTCACAGTATTCCAAGTGTGGTGTAACCGGGGCTCTATAGAGCTGCAGCAAAACCCTGGAACTCTTAAACCCAATCCCTCGCTAATGAAAGCCAACACACCGTATGCCTTCTTAACACCCTCTCAACTTGGGAAGTAACTTCAGGGACACAGGAACCCTCTGTTCGTGCACACTGTTAAGTATCCTGCCTTTAACCATGTAAAGTTCTTTTTCTGCAGAATCCTCCAATCTGAAACCATCCCTATCTTTGTAACTTCCTCCAGTCCCTACAACACTCATAAACTGTGAAACCTCCTCAAGTCACAATATTCCTAATGCCTGCAAAATCTTCCATTCCCGATAGTCCTCCCTAACTCTGTAAATGCCACCGGCCTCCAGTACTCTTCTGGGGAACATTGCAGAAGAAGGAAGAGTTGTAGTGTCCGGGCCATGTGACAGAGGTAGGAGGGCTGCAGAACCTGGATGATGGTACAAACATGGGAAGGGACGTGGGTCCTGTAGGAGTGTAGAGGGAGCGGGATACATAGAGCCTGCAAGATGGAACCAAGAATGGATTACGGAAACTGAAGGATGTTATGATTTGAACCACAGATCATTTTTGATTGGACCATTCAGCCCCTCTTAGAGTCAAATAGACGTACAGCAAGGAAACAGACCCTTTGGTCCAAACCGTCCATGCCGAACAGATATCCCAATCCAATCTAGTCCCACCTACCAGCATCTCTGGTCAACATTCTTGCGAACCCTTCCTATTCATATACCCATCCAGATGTCTTTGTATCAGCCTCCACCACTTTCTCTGGCAGCTCATTCCATACACGTAGCACCCTCTGCGGGGGAAAAAAAAGCTCGTTAAGTCTCTTTTATATCTTTCCCCTCTAACCATAAACCTTAGCCCTCCAGTTCTGGACTGCCACACCCAAGGATAAAGACTTTGTCTCTTTACCCTCTCAATGCCCCTCATGATTTTATAAACCTCTATTAGGTCACCCCTCAGCCTTCGAGGCTCCGGGAAAAACAGCCCCAGCGTATTCAACCTCTCAAACCCTCCAATCCTGGCAAAATCCTTGCAAATATTTTCTGAACGCTTTCAAGTTTCACAACATCTTTCCGATAGGTAGGAGACCAGAATTGGGCACAATATTCCAAAAGTGACCGAACCAATGTCCTGTACAGCCACAACATGACCTCCCAACTCCTGTACTCAATACTCAGACCAATAAAAGAAAGCATACCAAACACCTTCTTCACTATCCTACCTACCCGCGACTCTGCTTTCAAGGAGCTATGAACCTGCATTCCATTTTCCCTATGTTCAGCAACACTTCGTCAGACCTTACCATTAAGTATATAAGTCCAGCAAAGATTTGCTTTTGCGAAATGCAGCACCTCGCATTTATCTGAATTAATCTCAATCTGCCACTTCTCAGCCCATTGGTCCATCTGATCAAGATCCCATTGTAATCTGAAGTAACCTGTTTCACTGACCATTACACCTCCAATTTTGTTGTCAACTGAACACTTACAAACGATACCTCTTATGCTCACATCCAAATTATTTATGTAAATAATGCAAAGTATTGGACACAGCACCGATCCTTCTGTCACTCCACTGGTCACAGGCCTCCAGTTTGAAAACCAACCCTCCCCCACCACACTCTATCTTCTACCTTTGAGCCAGTTCTGTACCAATTGGCTAGTTCTCCCTGTATTCCGTGAGATCTAACCTTGCTAACCAATCTCCCATGGGGAATCTTGTTGAACACCTTACTGAAGTCCATATAGATCTGCCCTCATCAATCCTCTATGTTCCTTCTTCAAAAATCTCAATCAAGTTTGTGAGACATGATTTCCAACTCACAAAGCAATGATGACTATCCCTAATCAGTCCTTGCCTTTCCAAATACATGTACATCCTGTCCCTTACGATTCCCTCCAACAACTTGCCCACCGATGTCAGGCTCAACAGTCTATAGTTTCCTGGATTTTCTTTACTGCCTTCCTTAAATAATAGCAACACGATAGCCAACATCCAGTCTTCTGGTTCTGATGTCCTGTTTCTATAGATCTTTACCGGAATGGGTGAGCACAGCTTCAAATTCCCAGGCTGGGAGATGTGAATTATAATGTGAATCTATTTTCCCGTTCTGTTTGTGCGCCTGATGCTGACCTGGTGGTGCTCTGGTAGAAAGCACTCTCCGTGGATCTGGTAACCTCCAGGTCTGTGTTACTGACCAGAGCTCACCTCATCAAAGCCTTCATTTGGAATGTTCTTTATTTTAACATTTAAAAATGGCAGTTTTGTGAGATGCAGGTATTGAGGAGTTGTCATTTTTGAAAGAATGAAACTTTTGTCATTGACCCTGACCCATGCAATGGGGATTTGTGGATTCTGTTGTTCTCTGCAGACTATCACTCAGAGGGTTGTATCACCAGGGAATCTGAGTGCAGATGGTCTTTGCCTGGAAGAGTGTGAATTTGCCAGGTTATGTCGGCTAGGACACAGGGTTTCTGGAAATGTATAACTGTGTAAATACTTCAACGACTGGTTCAGGGGTGAGTGCACTGGGACCTGAGCACCAGCAGCTGGGAAACCTCATGCTGTTTGTATGTGGGGCATGGCACCAGACTGGGTGAGAGCCGCTCCCTGAGTAAATGACAGGTACGGAGTTTGGGATCCTTCTGCTGTGTTTGACCTTGTGCCATTTCGTTATCTCCCTCTCATGACAGTGTTCTCCAGTCCTGACAATTTCCACTCCCTGTAAACCCTTCTTGCCGTTGAACATCTTCCTTCTCTCTCACTCCCTCCAGCCCTTCCAACCTGGCCTTCGTCTCATATCTCCTGCAGTCCCAAACAACCTTGCTCTTTGTTATCGCTTTGCTTTTCTTTGAGCTGTGCGGGAACAAACCTGAAGTAGGTTTGGGCCATTGGAAGAAAAAGACAACTCCCTCTTCTCCATCCTTGTCAGACTCTCGTTGTCTGCCTCTCTCCCATAAGGAGAAGGAAGCATCCTTTCAGCATCCACCCTGTACATTCCCCTGAGGATCTGTACATTTTAATGAGGAAGACTGTCGTCCTGATGACCCTCAGTGGCACAGCACCGAAGTGAAATGTTTATGTTCTATAATTTTTGCAACCACTTCATTTTGCTCGACCCCTCCATCATTCTGAAGCCTCCCCCAGTCTGGACAGTGCTCCAAACCACTAATTACTGAGAATGCTCCAACCCCCGATCTCTGTAAACTTCCCACATTCCTACAATCCTCCTTGTCTGTGAGAACCCCTCCAGCTTCTACAGTCGTTCTAAATTATTGCATCTCCTACAGCCCTCACCATCTCCGTATGCTCCAGTCACTACATTTCTGCATGCATCTGTAAACCCCTTAGGCCCCTCCAAATCTACCTATCTTTCCAAAGTCCAACAATTCCAAAAACCATCCCTCTCCATGGAACTTCCACCAGAGACAACTGGCCACCATATCTCTGTAATCCCCTGTGCGTCTCTCTATCTCTGTTCCCAGCGTCAGTCCCTATAACTCTACTTCCATGTGCAACATCATCAAGTCCCTGCAATCCTCCCGAACTGTGGAACCTCCAAAAGACCTTACAATTCTATCTCCATCTCTAACTGCCTGCAGTGATTTGAAACTTCGGCAATTTTGGTCAGAGAATTATAGAGATGGTACAGCATGGAAACAAACCCTTTGGTCCAACTTGTCCATGACAATCCAGTCGCACCAAACAGCACGCAGTCCATCTCCCTGTAAACCCTTCCTATTCATGTACCCATCCATATGCCTTTTAAGTGTTGCAGTTGTACTAGCCTCCACCACTTTCTCTGGCAGCTCATTCCAAACACGTACCATCCTGTGTGAAAACGTTGCCCCTTAGGTCTCTTTAATATCTTTCCCCTCTCAACCTAAACCTATGCCCTCTAGTTCTGGACACCCGACTCCAGGGAAAATGCTTTGCCTATTTATCCTATCCATGCCCCTCATGATTTTATAAACCTCTCTAAGGTCGCCCCTCATAATTTTATAAGCCTTGGGAAGGTCACCCATCAACATCTGACGCTCCAGGGAAAACAGCCCCAGCCCGTTCAGCCTCTCCTTATAGCTCAAATCTTCCAACCCTGGCAAAATCCTTGTAAATCATTTCGGAACCATTTCAAGTTTCATAACATCCTTCTGATAGGAAAGAGACCGGAATTGCACACGGTATTCCAAAAGTGGCTTAACCATGTCCTGTACAGCCGCAACATGACCTCCCAACTCCTGTTCTCAATATACTGACCAATAAAGGAATGCATACCAAGTGCCTGCAACATCGTCGCACTCCCAAACATATCTCCAACTCTGTGACCTCTATCCATCCCTCAAAGGCCCTCTCTCGGTGATACACGACATGCATTTTCAACAAGGCAGATGGAATGACAGCATTAACTGAAGAGAACAGATGTGATCGACATGTTGTTATGGAGATGTGGCTGCAGAATGACCATGGCTGGGATCTGATTATTGAGGGGTTGTAGGGAGTTAGGCAGGATCAGTAAAAAAAAAAAAAACAAGGTCCCGTTTTGTTGTGAAGAAAGGATGCAGTCAGTGCATTAGTGAGACAGCCAATTTAATCTGGGAATCAAAATTTAGAGTAATGTTGAATGGACAACTTTCAAATAGCAAGGGAAATCTGGAAGATCAAATCACAATCCATGGAATCCATGGTCGTTGGTAAGTTGGATACAATATTTTCTTGGTGATAGTAGACAGAGGCATGTGCAGTGGTGAGTTTCTGATTGGACGTCTGTGGCCAATGATGTTTCACAAGGATCAGTGCTGCGATATCTGTTTGTAATTTATATCTGTGATTCAGATGAAAAGGTCAGCAGTTTGAGTGGTAATTTTGCAGACGACATTTGGAAAGGCATGTAATGATTAGGGATAGTTGTGGATAGTGAGGAAGAGTGTTAAAAATCGCAGCAGTGTGTCGATCAGCTGGAACGCTGGGCAGAGAAAGGGCAAATCGAATTTCATCGGGACAAGTGTGAGGTGATGCACTTATGAAGTCAAATGGAAGAGAGAATTACACCAATTGACTAATTGAAAACATTGATAAAACAGGCGACCTTGGATGCAAATCCGTAGCTTCCTGAAAATAACAACACAGCAGGATGTGGTGGTAAAGGAGGAATAGGGCATGCTTCCTTTCATTGGTCACAGTACTGAGTACAGACGTTTGCATGTCATGTTGTGACTGAATAAAACTTCATTCGGCCATGTTTGGTATGTTGTGTGTTGGTCTCATCGACACACTGCAGGAATGATGTGGATGCTTTGGGGACCGTGCAATAGAGGGTTACCAGAATGTTGTCTGGATGAGAATGTGTTTACAGTAAGGAGTATAGACACAGTTGGATTGTTTTGTGCGAGTATCGGCGGCTGAGGGGTGATCTGATACAGATATAGAGCATTAGGAGAGGCATGGATCGTGTGGATAGTTGGAATCCTTCTTCCAATGTTGAAATCTCAAATACTAGGTTGCGTTGATTTAAGGTGAGAGTGAGAATTTTTATGTGAGATGAAGGAGGCCAGTTTTTTTGCCAGAGAGAGTGGAAGATGCTCAGGAGGTGAGAGAAGTGGCAACGAGTGCGAAGTTTTGAAGTGGCATTTCGATAGTCACATGAACAGGCAGAGAACAGAGGGATACCGCCCATGTGCAGGCAGATATGATTATTTTAGATTAGCATCACGGTCAGCACAGCCATGGTGGGCCGAAGGGCCTATTACTCTGCTGTACTGTTCGATTTTCTAACTTAACGGCATCTACCCTGTCAAAGCTCCTCCGAATCCTGGATGTTTCATTCAATTTCTCTCCCATTCTTCAAAACCCCAATGGTTTAAAGTCAATCTACTCCACCTCTTCTCATTGGAAAATCTCGCCATCTCCAGGTCAGCCAAGTGAACCTTCTCTGGCCTGCCTCTGATACAGGAATATCTTTACTTAGGGCATGCATACTGTTCATTATAATCTAGGTGTGGTCTGACTTGCACCTTGCATTGTCTTCGCAAGACTTCCCTAATTTTAGACTGCATTCCCCTGTAAGAAATGCCAACATTTGATTTGCCTTCTCTACTACCTGCTAACACTGTAAACTACCTTTTACAGAATGATCCACAAAGATTCCCAAAACCCTTTGTGCAGTCAGTCTGAAACCAAACGGTGTTAGCCTGACAGTAAGTCGGGAATGTGCTGGAATGTGTTATAAAGGATCTGACAATAAATGATAACTGGACGCTTAGAAACAACGGGAGACGCATGATTTTATAAAAGGGGAATATTTTTAAAATTTGTTGCATTCTATATTTTAGTGTGACCATAAATGGCAGAATAGTTAAATCTGGGGGAGGCTAGTAGCGCTCGGGGGATATTTTAAATTTCAGAAGCATTTTGACAAGTTTCAACAAGGGTTAAAAAATAGCTCGGGATATAATAGGGCCCCTGAAATGTCAATGAGGCTGTCTATGTGGAATCACTGCTGATGGGTGAGATACTGAACAAGTGTTTTGCATTAGGATTTACTTTGGAGAAAGAGATGGAAGCTCGGGACCTTGGGAAAATACATAGTGATGTCTTGAACACAGTTCACATTGGAGAACAGGAGGTGCTGGAAGTCTAAAAATGCAAACCGTTAGATAAAACCTTGGGACATGATCAGCTGTATCCCAGCGCCTTGTGAGAAGCTACCAGGTCCCTCGCAGAGATGTTTGTGTCATCGACAGCCACTACAGACCAGTGAGACTGATGGTAGAGGTGGGTAAGTTGTTGGAGGTGATTCTGAGAGAAAGGATCATCATGCATTTGGAAAGGCAAGGACAGACTAACGATAGTCAGCATGGCTTTGTGTTTGGGAAATCATGCCTCAAACCTGTGTGTAGAGGTGGATAAGTGACAGATCAAAGCAGAGCAGTACATGATGTCCACATTACCTTTAGCAAGGCCTTTGACAATGATCTGCATGGCAGACTGGTTAATAAGTTTAGATCACACATAACCAGGGAGCACTCACCAACTGGATACAAAATTGGATTGACGGTAGGAGACAGAACGTATTCATAGAGGGTTGCTGTTCAAACTGCAGGCCTGTGACCAGCGGTGTGCTGGGTCACTGTTGTGCATCATTTATATAAACAATTTGGATGAGAAGAGAGGCGTCATGGTTAGTAAGTGTGTGAGTGACACTGAAAGTAGTGGTAAAGTGGACAGTGAAGAGGGTTATCGAAGACTACAATGGGATCAACATTACTGCTGGGTCAGAGAGGTTAGGAATAGCAAGTGGAGAAATGCACAGTGTTGTATTCTGGTAAAGCAGACCAGGGCTGGACTTGTACAGTTAATGTTCGGACCCTGGGTAGTGTTGTCAATCAGTGACCCGGGGGGGATACAGATACACAGTAATTTGAAAGTAGCGTCACAGGTAGACAGGCTGATGAAGCCGGCATTTGGGATAGTTAGCTTCATTGGTCAGAGTATTGAGAATAGGAGTTGGGATGTCAGGTTGTATCTGTACCGGACATTCATGAGGTCACCATATAAACATTGTTGATTATCTGGAAAAACTCATCTTGTTCACGTATGTCCTTTAGTTAAGGACATCTGAAATTCTTACCTGGCCTGGCCTACATGTGACTCCAGACCCACAGCAATATGGCTGTCTCTGGGCACTTAGCAGGAGGGCAATGTGTGCTGGTCCAACCGATGACATCCTCAGGCCGTGAATGAATCAATGAAAAATACATACGTCCATCCCTACCTCTGCAAACAGCTCTAGCTGCAGCAATTCGTACTGGCTTTGTAACATTGTTTAGGCCTTTGCCCATTCTGTAACACTCTCACCACTTCCAGCACCTTCACCTCTCCCTGTTCCTATCTTCTGATTAAACACTGGCAACGTTTCCTCTTCCTACTGCACTCCTGCTCGGAGACTCCCTAGTGATCTCTTTAACAAATGTGTCCACATTTCTAAACTTTGGCTCCTTCAGAATTGATAGGATTTTTCATCTCTTAATCAAATCTGGTAACTCCTGGGAAATACTAGGTCAAGGCCGTCCGATGTGGGGAAGGAGCATTGGGACGGTGTCGGGCACCTCGAGACTTGCTGTGGGAAAAAAGGGGAGTCCAGGAGAAAACAGCACAACGAGCGTGCTGCCACACCAACGCCCCACCCACCCCCTTCCCACGGCAACCTGTTAGCCCAAGTGTAAGAGAACATATGGAAGGCCACATCGGTCTGTACAGCCACCTACAGGCTCCACTGAGAGTGAATGAGAGTCAGCCTCGTCTGTGACCCATCACCAATGAGATGATGAGATAGGAAGGCTGAATTCCCTCTCAATTATCCCAGCGCCTTTGTTACAAATTCCAATAACTCCCCGTTAATGCAGTGTCTAATAATGTAATGCTATAAAAGGGCTTTAACACTGTCCTTCCATTTTTGTGTTCTGACCGTTATTACCCAGAATTTGGTTTCCTATTACATGATAATCTGAGGACACATATTTTGCTGGTAATCCCATTGTAATCTCGAACTGTGGGAGTTCCCCATTCTGCTTCCCATTCTGTCTGTCTTTCCACAATGTTGTCTGACCTCGAATATCAATGACTCACCTTTTTTGTTCACTCTGTGAAAATGTCACCGATTGTGATTAGACAGAAATCACAGTCACACGTCCATGTAACTTATTGCAAATACTTCATGCATTCAAATTAAGAAACAGCAATTTACTTTTTTTAATCACAATTTCCGTCACAAACCTTTTTGCTGATGTGCAATTTCAGTTAAATGCAGTCCCTTCCTGTTTCTTTCTGTTTGTCTTTAACCACATCCCATGGTGTTCCAGTATTTCAACCTTTCTCTTTGGACTTGGGAATTTCCTTTCACCTATACCGTGTCCCTCCTCATCTTTGTCAGTTTAAAGCAATCTGCATAATCCTGGTCATATGATTGACAAGGACATTGGCCCTAGCACCGTACCACCCATTCCAATATAATGGCTAACGCCTCCTTGAGTACTGGTAGCTGTTCCCACCGCAACAAAACCACGTCTTCTGACAGCATTATATAATCCTGACAACTTCCTGTACTCTAGTGATATTACTCAGTCTCTCTCCATGTGGTACCCCTCGCTGTGTGGGTCTATTTGCTGCCTCTGTCAGTGTTTCTCCCACTTACAGCTTGTCTGATATCCTGAGTCAACAGAATTGTCCACTTCAGAGAGACGCAGCAGCGCAGGCCAAGAACGGAGACTGGGAGTTTTGTGATCTCTGGTGGACTCTGTGCCACTCTGCACAATTTATCCTCACTGAATCAGTCTAATTTCCCATTCTGTCTATTTCTCAGCCTCTTGCAGGTAATCAGAATATTCTGAATTCATCACCTCATTGAAGACGCTTGGTCAGTCAGAGAGAGATGGTGAGGGAGGTCTGGAGCCTTAAGTAAATCCTGCAGCCTGTAAGATTACTCACAGTAAACAGCACAGGGAGGAGTTAGTGGCCATATATATTGAGACTCGGAAGACAGGGCATAGATACAGAGCTGGGCAAGGAACAGCGACATTCTAGGCTTCACTCCCACCATCTTGTGAGGATCCTGCTCTCACCCCTTCTGTATTAGTCGTCCTTGAGACAGCACAGGGGATCGCAGGCATCAATCCTGGCCCATGCTGTATTAGTTATCTCTGTAATATCCTTCAAACCCGATAATCCTTCCTCTGTTTGGAATCTCCTCTAGTCCACACCATTCTCTCTGTCACTGTCAGTTTGTCTAACCCCTAACACCCTAATCCCTAACCTTCTCCAGTAGATGCCAATTTCCTTCATCCCTGCAAACCCCGACAGTCCTGTCTATCACTGTAAGCTCCTCCTACCAATACCACCCTCCATATCAATGTATTTGTCTTTTACCTCTCCATCGGTCCGTACCTAAGTAATCTTCTCCAGCTCCTACAACCCTTCCTTAGCTGTGAAAGATTTGTAATCTCCTTATCTTTCTCCAATTCTTCGATCTGAATTGTTTTGAATTTCACCCTCGTTCCCGACCCCACACCCATCTGTACCGTAGGAACCTATTTCAGTTTGTGCAACCCTCCCCATCTGTGTAACTGTCTCCAACCCAGTAGCCTGGCATTCTCCATTGCCTTCCGATCTATGAAGTCTCCAGAAAGTAGAAAACGCCTTATATCTGTAAACGTCTTCTGTCACTACAACCTTCCATATCTCTGTTAGTATATACAATACTATCCTACTGAAACACACTCCTGTCTGTGCCGCTCAGTCTGCCCCTCTCCCTACATCCATCCCTATCCCTATTTCCAGAGTCTAATCCAGCTCCCAATATCTCTGTAAATTCCTCTTATCCTCAAACCCCTTTGATCCACTGACATTTTTGACCAGATGTAAATCTATTTAACTCAAACATCCTCGAGCCCCTGTAAGCCTCCCTATCTCTGTAACCTCTACCCATCCGTTCAACTCCCCACTACGGAGGATTGACTCCCTGCATTTGCCATAAGGCAGAAGGAATAACAGTAAACAGATATGATGGAACTGTCATTCCGGAGATGTTGCTGCAGAATGACCATCGCTGGGAAGGGAATATTGAAGGTTGTTGGGATATAGTCATAGAGCCAATGAGATGTACAACATGGAAACACATCCTTCAGTCCAACCCATCCATGCCTCCCAGATATCCCAACCCAATCTCGTCCCAAGAGACAAACTAGGCAAAAAAACTCAACAAGTTGCGAAGAAAGGACGAGGTTAATGCATAAATGAGATAGCCACATGGAACTGAAGATCAAACTTTGAATACTATTTGGATGGAGCTGAGAGTAAACAAGGGGCAGCAACCAGAAGCAGGAATTCCTTGAGAGGCACCAGTCAGTGATGGTAATGTCAGTATAGTTACAGTCAGATGTAACTATATTGAATGTACTTGTAGCAAGGGCAATACAGTAATTGTGTGTGACAGTGGTCTCCATGTCGACTGGATTATTATTGAGTATCAGGGCAGGAATGGATGGAATCCTGGATTGGATACGAGATGGTTTGCTGTAACATCACATCAAGGAGCCATCAACAAAATTGTCTACTGTAGATCAAATGCTGTGTAACAATAAGTATCTAAAAATCCCATTATAAAGGAGTTTTGTGAGCAGAGACACATAATGTTATGCAGGACATATTTAGTTTGAGTTAGGACCATGAGATGCAAGAGCGGAATTAGGCCATTTGGCCCATTGAGGATGCTCTTGCTCTTCAATCAGATCATGGCTGTCTTGATGATCTTTAACTCTACTTTCCTGCCTTCTTCACAAAACTCTTGTTTCCCTGATTCATTAAAACCTCACCATCTCTGCTGTAACTATTCTTAATTACCCAGCCTGAGCAACCCCCGCAGTCAGGAATTCCCACAGAGGCACAACCCTCTGAATGAAGACAACCTCCTCCTCTCCATCTTCAATGGATGAGCCTTTGCTGGGGTTTATGCCCTCTGATTCTCACACAATTGAAATGAAAGGAAGTGACAAATATGATTATTGCAGGTGACATGAAAATTGGTGGAGTTGGGGTGAATGAGCAAGGAGATCCAAGGTTGCAGGAGGTTCCTGATCAGTTGGAAAGATGTGGAGAGAAATGGCAAAATGAGTTTAATCTGGACAAATGTGAGGTCATGTCAAAGACAAGAAGAAATTTAAGATAAATAGGGACATTGATGAACAGAAGGACCTTGGTGCAAGTCAGTAACTCCCTGAAAATGGCAACAGAAGTGTTTTAGATGGGAAGGAAAGCAAATGGAACACTGGTCTGCATCGGTCACAGTATTGGGTACAGTGGTTTGCATCTGACGTTTGTTTACCCACCTTGGGAGTACTGTGTGCAGTTCTCATTTCCACACAAGAGGAAGGATGTGGAGACTTTGGAGAGGGTGCAAAAGGGGTTTATCAGCATGTTGCCTGCGTTAGGTTTTTTAAGTGTTGTTAGGTGTAAGAGGAAATTTAAACAAAGTTGATTTGTTTTGCGAGATTATCAGAGGGTGACAGACGACCAGGTACAGCAACAAACATTGGGAGAGAAACAGATAATATGGATGGTCAGAATCTCTTTTCCAATGTGTCAGTTTTGAATACTAGAGCGCACAGGTTTAAGGTGAGAAAGAGAACGTTTAAACGCGATGTGTGAGGCAAGTTTATTTTTTACATAGAGAGTGGAAGTTATCGAGGGTGTTTGTGGAAGCAAAAATGTGAGTGAAGTTTTGAAGTGGCATTTCGACAGAAACATGAACAGGCAGAGAATAGGGGGATACGGACCATGTGCAGATGGGATAATTTAGAATAGCATCACAGACAGCACAGACATGGTGGGCCGAAGGGCCTGTTGCTGTGCTCTACTGTTCTATTTTCTAACTTCCCAGCATCTTCCCGATCAGAGCCCCTCAGAATCTTGGATGTTTCATTCCATTTCTTTCTCTTTATCTAAACGTCAATGGGTTCAACCTCAACCTACTCCACCTCTTCTCATTAGAAAATCCCTCCATTCCCGGGATCAGCCGACTGAAGTTTCTTTGGACTGCCTCCAATGCGACAATATCTTTCCTTCGGGCACTCACACTGTTCATAATATTCTAGTGTGGTCTGACTGGTACCTTGCGTCATTTTAGCAAGATCTCCCTAGTTTTTAACTCCATTCCCTCTGTAATAAAAGGCAGCATTTGATTTGCCTTCTCTGTTGCCTGCTGACCCTGTAAGCTACCTTTTTTAGATTGATAAACAAGAACTCCGAAAACCTGCTTCCAGTCTGAAACCCAACAGTGTTAGCCTGACTGTAAGTCAAGAGCGTGCTGAAATGAGTGAGAAAGGATAGTCAATAAAAAAATAACTGAACCCTTAGAAACACATTTTATAAAGGAGAATGTGTTTTGAGCCTGTTGGATTTAATTTGTTGGTGTGAGTATAAATGGCAGCATTGTAAGTACGTAGGAGGGATGTAGTGGTACGGGGGATATGGTGTATTTGATTTTTCAAAAGCCTTTACGCAAGTTTCAACAAGGGCTAATGAGTAACTTGGTAGAGAATAGGGCCTCTTAAATATCGATAAGGTCACCTATGTGCGGAACCTGAGGAGAAGGGTGACAAATTGGACAAAACAATCTTGTCAGTATTTACTGTGGAGAAAAATATGGAAGCTCAGGAACTTAGGGATAAACATAGAGATGTCTTGGAAAGAATCCTCAACAGAGAAGAGAAAGTGCTGGAATCTTAAAACAAATAAAGGTAGATCAATCCTCAGTAGCTCATGAGGTCTATGCTGGAACATTGTGGGAAGCTAGGGAAGAGATTGCAGTGTCCCGAACAGAGATATTTATATTATCAACAGACACAGTGAGGTGTCGGAAGACTGGAGGGCGGATAATGCTGGTCCGTCACTTAAGGGCTCAGTGAAAAGCCAGGAAATTACAGCCCAGTGAGCCCAGTGATGGGGAAGTTGTTGGAGGAGATTCTGAGAGAAAGGAGCTACGTATATTTGGAAAGACAAGGGCTGATTAGAGATAGTCAGCATGGCTTTGTGAGTGGGAAACTGTGTTTCACACACTGGATTGACTCTTTGAGGAGGTGGCCAAGAGATGGAAAGTCAACGTTGGCCACATGGACTTCAGCAAAGCATTTAACTGGGTTAGAAGGGATGTAGAACATCTGGTCAAGAGGAAGAAGGAAGCTTATTTAAGGTTGAGGTAGCAAGGCTCAGACAGGTTCCGAGAGGGTAACATGGAGCAGCACGACGGCACAGTGGTTAGCACTGCTACCCCATTGCACCACGGACTCCATTTCGGTTCCAGCCTCAGGCGACTGTAGTTGTGGAGTTTGCCCATTCTCCCCGTGTCTGCGTGTGGTTCCCCTAGGTATTCCAGTTTTGACCACAGCCCAAGGATGTGCATGTCAGGTGTCTCAGCCAAGCTAAATTACCCATAGTGTTCACGGATGTGTAGGTTTGGCGAATTAGCCAGGACAAATGGAGAGAATAAGGTTGGGAGAATGGTTCTGGTTGGTGTACAGTTTGGAGGGTTGATATGGAGGCATTGGGCCAAATGGCCTGTTTCCACAATGTAGGGACTCTCTGAAGGTACCAGGAAGGAACTGATTATTGACCTTAGGACAGCTAGAAGGGGGCATGAAAAAGCATTATTGGGAAGGATTAAGGAAAACCGTAAGGCATTCTCCACTAATGTGAGGAACAAGAGCATGGCCAGAGTGCGGGTAGTGCCGATCAGGATAGTGGAGGGAACTTGTACCTGAAGTCGGAGGAGGTAGAGGATTTCCTTAATGCATACTGTGCTTCAGTATTCACTCCTGAGAGGGACCTTTGTTATTTGTGAGGACAGCGTGACAAAAGGCTGATATATGTGAACAGGTTGATGTTAAGAATGAGGATGTGCTGAGTATTGTGTAAAACATAAGGATAGATAAGTCTATTGGACCAGACGGGATGTGTCCAAAGTTACTACACGAAATGAGGGAAGAGATTGCTGTGCACTTGGCAATGACCTTTGTGCCCTCACTGACCACTGAGTTGTACCAGATGGTTGGAGGGCGGCAAATGTTATCCCCTTGTTCAGGAAAGGGAATATGGATAACGCTGGGAATTCCAGACCTGTCAGTCTTATGTCTGTGGTGTGCAGATTATTGGAGAGGACTCTGAGACAGGATTTATAATTCCTTGGAAAACCATAGTTTGATTAGAGGTAGTCAGCATGGCTTTGTAAGGGGCAGGTCATGCCTTACAAATCTTATTGAGTCCTTTGGCAATGTGACAAATCACTTTTATGGCTCATTCAGAAAGTATAGAGACATGGAATACAGGGAAACCTGTCTATCTGGATACAGAATTCCTGGCTCATAAAAGATCGAGGGTGATGATGAATGCAAAGCACTCACCCTGCAGCACAGTGTCCAGTGGTTTTCTGTAGGGAGAGGTTACAGGACCCTCTGCTCTTTGTGATTTTATAAATGACTTGGATGTGTGAGTGGAAAAGTGGGTTAGTAAATTTGGCAATGACACAAAGGTTGGTAGAATGGCTGAGAATGTGGAGGGCTATTGTAGGTTGCAGCTGGGCAATGACAGAATGCAGAGCTGGGCTGCGAAGTGGCAGATGGAGTTGAATCTGCAAAAATATGAAGTCATTCATTTTGCAAGACTGAATTTGAATGCATAATGCAGGGTTAAAGGTAGCATCCTTGGCAGTGTGGAGGAACAGAGGGATCTTGGGTTCCAAGCCCATAGATCCCTGATAGTTGCCACACAAGCTGATAGGCTTGTTAAGCAGGAATATATTGTGCTGGATTTCATTAGCTGGGGGATTGGGTTTTAAAGCCATGAAGTTATGATGCAACTCTATAGAGCCCTGGTTAGATCCCACTTGGAATATTGTGTTCAGTTCTGAACCCCTCATTACATGATGGATGTGGAAGCTTTAGAGAGGGTAAAGAGGAGATTTACCAGGATGCTGCCTGTACTGGAGAGCATGTCTTATGAAGAAAGGTTGAGGGAGCTAAGGCTTTTATCATTGGAGTAAAGAAGGCATAAAGGAGGGGTGACTTGGTAGAGGTGAACACGATGATGAGAGGCAAAGAGAGAGTGAATAGTGAGAGCCATTTTTTACCCTGACATAAACAGCTATTACAAGGGGGTATAATTTTCAGGTGATTCTCGGATGGTTAAGGGGAGATTTCAGAGGTAGGTTCGTTACGTAATGAGTGGTGGGTGAGTGGAATGCACTGCCAGTGGTGGCAGTAAAATTAGATGCATGAGGGACATTTAATATACTTCTCGATAGGCACATGGATGATAATAAAATGAAGGGTACGTCGGTTAGTTTGATCATACAGTCGGATTAAGGGTTGGCATGGCATCATGGCCGAAGGGTCTTGTGCTGTTCTGTTCTGTGTTCTGTGTCTGTATGGTAAACTGGGTAATAAGCTCAGATCAATGTAAAAGGATATGGCATTCAGGAGGAGCGTGTGAACTGGTTACAAAATTGGCTTGATGGTAGGAGACAGCGGGTGATGAGAGACATTTTGTTTTTCTCACCGGAGGCATGTGACCAGCGGTGTAGTGGGCCACTGTTGTTTGTCATTTGGATAAATGGTTTGGATGGGAATATTGGTTTTGTGGTAAGTAAGTTTTCTGGGAGGCACTGAAATTGCTGGTAAAGGGGACAGTGAAGAAGGTTATCTGTGGTTCAACAGAATGAACAGTACTGCTGGGATAGTGGGCTGAAGAATAGCAGATGGAGTTTAATTAAATAAATGTGAAGTGTTCCATTTTGGTGAAACAAACCAGGGTGGGACTTGTCCAGTTAATGTTCGGGCCCTGGGTAGTGATGTCAGTCAGAGACCCAGGGATGCAGGTACACAGTCTTTGAAAGTGGTGTCGCAGGTAGACAGGCTGGTAAAGCAGGCGTTTGGGATGGTTACCTTCATTGGTCAGAGCATTGAAAGTAGGAGAAGGATGTCATGTTGCATCTGTACAAGACATTGGCAAGACCACCATGAAACCATTGTTGATCAGCAGGAAGAACTCATTAGATTCACTTACCTCCTTTACTGAAGGACATCTGACATTCTAACCTGGTCTGGCCTCCACGTGAATCCAGACCCACAGCAATATAGCTGACTCTGATCTGCCCTCTGGGCAATTAGCAGTGGGGGCAAAGAATACTGGTCCAATTAGAGATCCCCACATTCCATGCATGAATAAATAAAAATTCATATGTCCCTCCCTACCTCTGCAAACCCCTCCAGCTGCAGCAATCCGTACTGGCTTTGTAACACCGTTCAGGCCCTGAACACTCTCTGTAACACTCTCACCACCTCCAGCATCTTCACCGCTCCCTGTTCGTATCGTGTCATTAAGCCCTGACAATTATTCCCCTTCCCACTGCCTTCTTCCTGCTAGCAGACCCGCTGCAATCCCTTTTAAACATACTCCTAAAACACTCTTTCACTTCAGGATTTTAAGTACTTTGTAGTGATCTTCTAAGCCTCATAATCTAATATGATCCATTTTGTCCTTAATGAGGGATGGATGGGAATTTCTTGCTGAAGTTTTGTCTATTTCAATCGAATGTTCTTTTGTTGAATATTTTACACTGTTCCTTCAAATGTTTTCCACTGTTCATTTACAGATACATGTTTCAGTCTGTTTCGCCTCTTTACCTTGGTCAGTTCTCATCTCAAACCCATGTAATTGGTTGTTTTTGTTTCTAGTTGTAGCTTGTCCTTTCTGTGATTCACTTTAAAGCTATATATTTCTTTAAACTGCACTTTCTCATAATTTCCCAGAGGATCTCTCCGGGTGACATTACTCATTCACTAAGTTTCATCACACAACGGTCGCTCTGAGATAGTTATGTCCCTCGCCAGTTGCACAATGTGCTATTCAAAGAAACACTGAAAAAAAAATTCTGAACTCCTCTTCAAATATTGCTCTTGTCAGTGTGAATGTCCCAGATTTTGGGAATATTGAAATTTCCCAAAATGATCACAATGCTTTTATTAAAAATTCTAATTGATTCATGTTTATTGCAGTGATGAGCAATGAAATGCTGTTCGGTGGCTAAAACTGTCCTGCTGCTTGTGTCCTTGGCAAGTAGTAGCCAAAATGTACATTCAGACTGACTGTACTTCATGGTCTGCGGCCAAATGCTTTCTCTGTAATGCCTTTGTTATCCATTATTGTTAGCGTTGCCCATTTTGCCTGAGTTTGCACAAGGTTGTGAACCATTGAATATTTGTGTTCCACCTTTTGTTCACCCTGGAGCCATGTCTCACTGTTATCTAAATCTATTTTATCTCTGTGTCACAAATCCATCTACCCTATTGCAGAGACTTTGTCCATTCCAAACAAAACATAACTTTCTCTTCCCCACAATTTCCTGTCACAAACCGATTCACTGATGTACAGTTTTAACTAAACTTTTTCCCATCCCGTTCCTTTCTGCTTGTCTTCAGGCACATCTCCATGCTGTTCCATTGCTTCATCTTTTCTATTTGGATTTGAAAAGCTCCTTTCACCTGAACCCTGTCCCTGCATCCTCTCTGTCAGTTTAAAGCCCTGTCCGTAAACCTACCGACGTGATTGGCCAGGACACTGGTCCCAGCACATTTCCAGGGGGACCCAGTGCAACGGGATTGTTTTTATTAACTCATGGGATGATGGTATCTCTGTCTGACCTGCCTTTCTTTCCCAGCCCTAGCTGCCCTTGAACTGAGTAACTTGCTCGGCCATGTCAGAGGGTCATTGAGAGACAAACACTTTGCTGTGAGTATTTTGTGCAGACCACGTGAGGATAGGCAGATGTCCTTCTCGAAATGACAAGTGTTTGTATTTTTTGTACATCAGCAATTGTCTCATATTTATTTATGGATTATTAATTATTATCTTTAAAAGTATTGTTTTCAAATTCCCCCATTTCTGATGGTGGGGTTCAACATGTCTCCCCTGAACATTAGCTGAGGTTTTAAATACATGCTCTAGAAATAATGCCACTAGGCCATCACTTCGCCTCTCACTGGTTGCTCATTCCTGACCAGTTATACCATCATGAAGCAGAACCCCTTCTTCCAACACAATTGATTGATTCTGAGACCTTCCGACATGATTGTTTGAGCCTGATACCTTCCAGCACTCTGGTGATATCACACAGTATCTCTCTCCATGTGGTATCCCTCACTGTGTGGATCTAATTGCTGCCTCTGTCAATTCCCCTAGCTCTTATAGTTACTCCCGATCCTGAGTCAACAGAATTCTCCACTCCAGAGAGACGCAGCAGGGATGGAGTCTGAGATTTTCCAGATCTCTGTTTTACTCAGGACCATTCTCCATGTGTAACTCTCACTACATCAGTATAAATTCCAATTCTGTCTATTTGTCTGTCTCCTGTAGGTACTCAGGAATGTCCTGACTCAATAGAATTCACAGCTGCTGGGTGTCTCGTCCATCACCACATTGAAGATGGTTTGTCAGCCAGAGAGACCATGGGAAGGGAGATCTGGAGCCTTCAATAAATCCTGCAGTGAGGTAAGATCACTCAACGTGCACAGAGCAGAGAGCAATGAGAGGGCTCCATATATCGGCTAACAAGACATGACATAGATACAGTGCTGGAGGGGGAGTAGAGTACAGACAAACCTCAGGCTCAATCACCACCCCTGCTGTAAGTTTTGTTGTACTGAGACAGTATCGGAAGTGTCACAGTCACCAATCCAGGCCTGTGCTGTCTTAGTGAGCATCAGTACAACAGGGGGGAAAGCAGGCTTCCCAAGAGAGGGTGGGAATGCTGCCTGGGATTTCTCTTCTGTATTTCCCTCTCCGGAATTGTATCTATAGCATGTCGCATGGACCGATGTCTTCAATAATTTTTAACTCCTATAACAGTTCCTGACCCTGTAACCTCCTCCCTTCCCTATAGTCCGTCCACATATTTGAAATGTACTGCATTCCAGCCTACCATCCCTATCTCTGTAAGTTGCTTCAGTGTCTACAACATGCCTTATCTCGGTCGTCTCCTCCTCAAATGACACAGTCATGCAGCACGGAAACAGAACCTTTGCTTTGATCCAACTAGTCGATGCTGAACACGGTTCCTGAACGAGACGTGTTTCCCTGCAATTGGCCGGTATTCCTTCAAACCTTCTCCTCTCCATGTATTCACCCAAATGTCTTTTCCATGTTGTCATTGTGCTTCTCTCCATCACTTCCCCTGGCAGCTAATTCAATTTGTGCACCATGCTCTCTGTGAAAAATGTTCTCCTCTGATCCCTTTTAAGCCTTCCCTCTCCCACCTCAAATTTCTGCCCTCTAGTTATGGACTCCCTTACCCTGGGGTAGAGACCTTCACTATTCACCTTACCTGTACCCCTCATGGTTTTATAATACTTTATAAGGTCACCCCTCAGCCACCTACGCCCAATGGAAATACGAAGGACAATGATATAAATATTTCTGTTCGTATCCCTGCCACTACTTTGCTACAATGTTCTGGGATACAGTTGTTCAGGACCTTGGGCTTTTTCTACATTTGTGTTCTAAGACATCCAGCACCATCTCTCCTATAATGGGGACTCTCTACAAGCCATCACTGTTTCTTTCCCTTTGTTTCCTAGTCTTTGTCCACAGTACGTTCTGACATGAAACGTTCATTTAGGGTCTCGCCCATCACCTGAGGGGCCTTATTGTCTCTCTAGTTGCTTTTTTGTACTTGTATGCTGTAGACTTTCCTTGCATTCTCCTTAACCTTATCTGCCAAAACTATCTCATTCCCACTGTTGTGCTTTCCAGCTTATCCACCCTGTCCTTGGAAGTCAAACCCTCCAGTATCAGTAACATCTTCATCAATCTTTGCTCCGTGTACAGTTTCAGAAAATGCTTCCTAAATCGGGAAAATCGGAATTCTACACAGTACTCCAACTGGGGACCCAGCAATGTCTTGCACAGCCGTATCATGATGTACCAACTCAATGCTCTGACCCCATGAGGGCAAGTGTATCTAATCCGCTTTCACCACCCTGTCCACCTGTGACACCACTGACAAGGAACAATGTCTCTGCACCCCTTGGTCTCGCTGTCTGTTCGACAGCATTGAACGTGGCCCTACCATTAACAGTGTAAGCCATCCCGGTTTTGTCTTAACAATCCATTAATTAAAATCCATTAATTAAAATCCATCTTTCATTCCTTGACCCACTTGTCCAGTTGATCAAGAGCCTCTTCGATAACTGTCTTCACTCCCCACTGTAACACTTATTTTGTTTACTAACGATGATTCCTATATTCTCGTTTATGTAAATAATGCACATGTGGGCCAAGCACCGATCCTTAGGGCGGCACGGTGGCACAGTGGTTAGCACTGCTGCCTCACAGCGCCAAAGACCCGGGTTCAATTCCCACCTCAGGCCACTGACTGTGTGGAGTTTGCACGTTCTCCCCGTGTCTGCGTGGGTTTCCTCCGGGTGTTCCGGTTTCCACCCACAGTCCAAAAATGATGTGCAGGTCAGGTGAATTGGCCATGCTAAATTGCCTGTAGTGTTAGGGTAAGGGGTAAATGTAGGGGTATGGGTGGGTTGCGCTTCGGCGGGGCGGTGTGGACTTGTTGGGCCGAAGGGCCTGTTTCTATACTGTAAGTAATCTAATCTAATCCTTGTGGCACACCGCTGGTCAGAGCCTCCAGTCCACACAACAACCCTCTCCCACCACCCTCTGTTTCTTACTGTCAAGCCCATTTTGTGTCCATTTGTCTCGCTCTCCCTGATTCCATGTGAACTGAAAAACCAGTGCACCAGGCTAAACCCTGTCAAAGGCCTTGCTGAAGTCAGGATAGACAATGTCTACTGCTCTGTCTTCATCTATCTTCTTAATCACCTCTTCGGAAATCAGTCAAGTTTGCGAGACACTACTTTGTACACACAAAGCTGTGCTGACTATCCCTAATAAATCCTTGCCTTTCCAAATGTATGTAACTCCTGCCCTACAGAATCGCTTCCAACTGACGTCAACCAATTGGTCTTTTGGCCCCTGGATTTCCCTCGCAGCCTTTCTTAAATACTGACACAGCATTAGTCACCCTCCAGACTCCCAGCTCAATATCTGTAGCTGTCTTTGATAGAAATATCTCTCTAAGGGACCCCGCAATTTTGTTCCCTAACTCCCCCCCCCATCCCTAATGTCATGGAATATACCTGATTAGTTCCGAGAGAGTTGTCTATTTTTTATGCGTTTTAAGACTTTCAGCACTTCATGTTCGTCAATGTGGACTCTTGTGAAGACATCACTGTTTATTTCCCTGACTTCCCCAGAGTTTCTCCACAGTAAGTTCTGACGTGACATTTATGTTCAAACTGATAGAATTGTGGTAATTCTGCCACAGTGCTCCCCTACAGACACTTCAGTCCCTTTCCCTACTTTTGTTTCCCAAGGGAAGGTCAGGTTTTATCACAGTCTGCAGTGAGGCCATTTCCATATTGACTGAGACCGTTTTCTTGAACATCCTGAACGAATTCCTCCTATCTAAGCTGTATACATTATGGCAGTCCCAGTCTAGTTATGGAAAGTTAAAATCCCCGACCATTACAACCCTATTATTCTTAGATATCTGAGATCTCCTGATACATTTGCTGCTCTATTCCCCGTTGACTATTGGAGGCCTGTACTACAGTCATATCAAAGTGATGACTCATTCTTATTTCTCAGTTCCACTCAGAGAATTTCACTGGGCGATCCCCAGGCAAACCCTCTCTAAGTGCTGCAGTGATTTTTTTCACTAATCAAGAACTCCACTCTCCCTCCACCTTTGTTTCCTGTTCTGTCCTTCCTCTAGCATCTGTCCCTGGAACATTGAGCTGCTGGTCCTGTCCCTCCCTCAGCTCTTGTCCTGTAAGACCTGGGATACTTCAGTCCCGTGTTCCCATCCATGCCATGCGCTCATCTGCCTTATCTGTCAGGCCTTTTCCATCAAAGTAAGTGCAGTTTAATTGATCGGTTTTCCCTCATTGCCTGCTGTGCTCTTGCCTGCCTTATCGATTGAAATGTCTCTTTGAAATTCCGTCCCAACCTCAGCCTTCAGACTCTAGCCTGAGACTATCCCCCTCACTGTGGACAACACGCTCATCCTTCATGTCATCTGTAAACCTTCTGCTACCACATCAACTCATTAATGTACATAATAAACAGCGATGTTTCCTGCACAGATTCCTGTGGTACACCCGCTGGACAAAGGCTTTCAATCACAAAACCAACCCTCCACCAATTGTGGAGCCAATTTACCAACGTACCTTGGATCCCATGGGATCTTCCCTTTAGGACCAGCCTTCCATGTGGGACCTTGTCAAAGGCCTTAATGAACTCCAAGGAACCCACATCATCTGCACTGCCCTCATCAATATTTTTAATCGTAATTTCAAAGAAAACTCCGCTGAATTCATCAGACAGGATCTTCCTTTGCCAAATCCGTGCTGACTATCCCTAATTGCTTCCTGCCTTTCCAGTTATTGATTCAAACTGTCCCTCAGAATTGTTCCCAATAATCTCCCTCCCCCTGCTGTCAGACTGTCTGCTCTGTAATTACCTGGCCAATCCTTTGGGTCCAGTGACCACAACTATCTTCGTTTTAACATTGTTATGGAAAAAGATTAGACAGATTGACAGATTAAGGTGTGAAATTGGAGCAGGGCCAGATTTGGGGCCATTAGGCAGGATCGAGCAGAGGTAGATTGGGTGAATTAAAAATCACACAACACCAGGTTATAGTCCAACTGGTTTATTTTGAAGCACTAGCTTTCGAAGCGCAGATGATCATCCTAAAAGATGAAAGGCTGAAACTAAATGTGTTTGATATTACATTCCATGACAATGCTATCATGTTGCTATAAATTCTGAGCCTTATGATTGTGCTCCACAACCACCTGATGAAGTAGCGCTCCGAAACTTAGTGCCTCCAGCTAAATCTGCTGGACTGTAGGCTCGTGTTGTGTGATTTTTAACTTTGTACACCCCAGTCCAACACCAGCTTCTCCGCATTATGACGACCATCGATTGGGCAAGTCTGTTTGAAGGAAAATGAATGACTGGCAAACGGGAAGCTTTTGAAAGTGTGATCTCAAGAATCCAGGGCCAGTATGTCCCTGTGAGAGTGAAGGGAAAATCTGGCAGGTTCGGGGATCCCTGGCTGATGAGGGATATTGAGGCTCTGTTCAGGAAAAAGAAAACAGCGTACATAGAGTTTAAGCTATTCGTATCTTCTTCCAGTCCTAAAGACATGATCAATCTGTGGAGACCGTAGAATCCTCTCAGATCCCTGCAGCACTCCTGATCTGTAGAACTCACTGCAATGCCTGTGACTATCTGATCCGTAATGACTATTTGTGTAACATCCTCCCTTGCCTATCATCCATCCTTTCATTGTCAGGTCTTCCAGTCTGTCCATCATCTACTCATCTCCATAACCTTCTCCATCTCTTACACCCCTATCTGTGTAAATGTCACCTTCCCCTACAAACTTTCCCACTTTGACCAAACTGCAGGAGTTACTAATGCTCCCTTATCTGTGAAACTGTCTCCAACCAAAATGGATGTCCTTATCTCCTGGTAAAATCGTCAGACACCACACCCTCTATACCTAAATAACCTGCAGAACGTAAGCCTTTCAATAACTATAAAATCTTCAGTCACGACCACCCTCCACATATCTGTAACTACCCTCCACATATGCTGGAACTGCTGCATCCCTCCCTACTTCCCCATCTCTATGAACTCCTGTAGACCCTACAGCTCTCCACATTTCTGTCACACCCTGTGGCTCTCTGGTCCTCGCTCCCTGTCAAACCACTTCCAGTCCCCACACCCCTTCCAGTCTGGGTCGTCTGCTCCAGGTCAGACCATTGCTGTCTCTGTTACCTCCTGACAATCCTAGCAACCCTTCCTATTTGTGTCTCTTCATTCAGATCCCATCTCTCCAGCTTTCTGAAACCACTGTGTGCCATTGTGAGCCTCTTTATTTAGAATACAGAGCGGTACAGCACAGTGCAGGCCCTTCGGCCCTCGATGTTGCAATGACTTATTATCCTACTCTCAGATTAAACTAAACTACAGACCCTACATTTTACTATCATCCATGTGCCTATCTAATTGTTGATTAAATGTCTCTAATGTATTGGACTCCACTACAAATGTTGGCGGTCCATTCCATGCATCTGCCACTCTATGTGTAAAAAAAAACCCCTCTCACATCTCCCGTAAAACTTTCTCCAATCCCCCTCCATTTATTTCCCCTCGTTATAGCCATTTTTGTAATGGGACAAGTATCTGGTTATCCTCTCTGTCGAGGCGTCAAATCATCTCGTTCACTTTTATCAAGTCACTTCTCATCCTTTTTCATTCCAAAGAGAAAATCCCTAATTTCCTCAACCTTTCTTCCTTAGACCTCCACTCCTGATAAATCTCCTCTGCACCCTCTCCAAAGCTTCAACATCTTTCTGATAATGAGGCAACCAGAACTGAACACAATATACCAAATGTTCTCTATCCAGGGCTCGATAGAGCTGCAGCATAACTTCGTGGAACTTAAACTCAATCCCCCTGCTAATGAAAGCCAACACACCATACACCTTCTGAACAAGGCAATCAACTTGAGTGATAACATTGAGAGATCTATGGACGTGGACTTCAAGAATCTTCTGTTCCTCCACACTGTCAAGAATCCTGCCTTTCACCCTGTAAAGGTTGTCTGTGAAATCCTGCAATCTTAAACCCTCCCTATCTTGGTAACTTCCTCTGATCCCTACAACTCTCGTAAACAGTGAAACCTCTTCATGTCCCGACAATCCTCCTTCGCTCTGTAACCTCCTTTATTACCATCAACCCTCAAAAGTCCTGAAGCCTCTTTTTTTTTACCACAGCAGTATTCCTAATATCTGCAACACCGTCCCATCCTGATAAAAATTCACTGTCTCTGTAACCCCCATCACCCTCCAGTACCCTCTGGGGAACATTGCAGAGGAAGGAAGGGTTGTAGAGTCCGGGTTATGTTACAGAAGTAGGAAGGGCTGCAGAACCTGGAGGATGGTACAAATGTATGAAGGGACGTGGATCCTGCAGGAGGCTAGAGGGAGGGGGATTAATAGAACCTGCAGGATGGGGCCGAGAATGGATTGTGGAACCTGAAGGATATTACAATTTGAATGACTGACTCTTTTTGATCGGACTATTGGGCTAATCTCGCTGTACTATTTATGCAGATATTTATCATAATGGCTGTGCACAGCTTCAGATTCCCAGACTGGGAGATGTGAGCTCAGATGTGAATCTATTTACCCATTCTGTCTGTGTGCCTGACACTGACGTGGTGCTGCTCAGGTAGCAAGCACTCTCCGTGTATATCTACGTGACTGACCAGAGCTCACCACATCCAAGCCTTTGTTTGGAATGTACTTCATTTTTTTCATTATTTTCAAGTGGCAATTCCACGAGATGCAGTAATTGGGGAGTTTCCATTTTGAGAGAATGAAACCTTTACCATTGGAAATTGGGAAACCTTCCAAAATGAGATAACGGCAGTCCAGAGACAATATACAGTATTCCTGTTAGGGTGAAAGGAAAGGCTGGTAAGGTGTAGGGAATGCTGGATGATTAGAAAATTTGAGGTTTTAGTTCAGAAAAAGAAGTAAGCATATGTCAGGTACAGACAGGAGATCTCCCGACATATTTGTTCCTCAGTCTGCCACAGGTTATTCAGGGTCCGTACACTCGTATCAAAGTGATGACCCATTGTTATTTCACAGTTCCACTAACACAGTAGCTGATCCCATAGGAATGTCCTCTCTAAGCATTGCTGTGATGTTTTATGCAATCAAAACCTACCACCATGTGTCCTTCCTCTTTTGCCAACCCTTCTATGCTTCCTGTGCTCTCTCTATCTTGAAACAATGATTTGTTGGTCCTGTCCCTCCCTCAGCAGTGTTTCTGTAATGATTTGATTAGATTAGTTTACTTACAGTGTGGAAACAGGCTCTTTGGACTCTCCGAAGGGCAACCCACCCAGACCCATTCCCCTACATTTAGATCTTCACCTAACACTACGGGCAACTTAGCATTGCTGATTCACCTAACCTGTACATCTTTGGACTGTGGGAGGAAACCAGAGTACCCGGAGGAAACCCACGCAGACACGGGGATAATGTGCATATTCCACACAGATAGTAGCACAATGATAACTATAATCTCCCAGTCTCTTATTCCCATCCATCCCTACGTTCATCTTCCCTAGCTGTCAGGCCCCTTGCATTGTAATAAATGCAGGTTAATCATCAGTGGTTCCCTATTCCCTGCTATGTTCTTGCCTGCCTCGTCTGTTGAAATTGCTCTCTTTAACTTGTGTACCAGCCTCAATCTTCTTTCTGTCTTTATGACAGTTTAAGGTCCAAACCCCTGCCAGACTAGTTTATACACTCTCAAGCCGCTTCAGTAATTTGCCCCACCAGAATGTTGGTCCTCATCCCACCCCCAGGTCAGGTCCATTCCCCTCCCTGAATCCCTGTGCTGATACCTTCAGGGATCTATGGACTTGTCCACCAAGGTCCCTGTGTTCCTCAGTACTACACAAGGACCTACCGTTCATTATGTCTGTCCATCGCTTATCGTACCTCCCACAGAGTATTATCTCACTTCGATCAGAACTAAACCCTGCTCAAATTACCATCTGAAAGACATTGAAATGTAGACTGAGATCAACCACCGCACTGTGGACAAAACCTCACCTTTCATGTCATTTGCGAGCCGACAAATGCTTCATTCTGCTTTCACATCCGAGTTGTTAATGCACATAATAACCAGCAATGGTTCCTGCACAGATCCCTGTGGTACACCCACTGGTGAAGGAATTTCAAACACGAATCAGTCTGTCCACCAATTGTGGATCCAATTTACCAACTTGCCTTGGAACCCAATGGCTCTTTACTTTTGGATCAGCCTTCCGTGTGTGAACTTGTCAAAGGTCTTATTCAATTCCATGTATCATCTGCACTGCCCTCATCAATACCTTTATTCACCATTTCAAAAACCTCCCCTGAATTTCTCAGACAGTATCTTCCTCTCCCAAATCCGTGAGGATTGAGCCGAGATGATCCTTACCTGTGTAAGTGTTTTATTCATCCTCAGAGTTGTTTCCAATAATGTCCCTCCCTCTGCTGTCAGACTATCTGCTCTGTAATTACCTGGCCTATCCCTGCTGCTCCTGAACAAAGGAACCACATTAGCTATCCTCCAGTCACTCGGCACTTCATCTGTGACCGGAAAACTATTAAATATATCCACCAGGGCCCCAGCAAACTCCTGCCTTACCTCCCATAGCAGCCTGGGATACATTTTATTGGGCACTGGGGATTTATCCAGCTTTATGCCTGTGAAAACATTTAATACCTCCTACGTATTGATCTTAACATGTTCACGAACCTCACCATCCCAACTGAAATCCCTGGCTACAATGTCTTTCTCCTGTGTGAATACAGATGAGAATTATTCATTGAAGACCTCACCTACTTCCTATGGCTTCATGCACAGATTGTCTCTTTGGTTTCTAACAGGCCTCACTATTTCTTCAGTAATCCTCTTATTCTAAATATACTGAAAAAATACCTTGTGACTTTTCCTTAATAGTATCTGACAAGGATATTTTATGGTCATTGTGTGTCCCTCATTTCTAAGGATATCCTTGCAGTCCCTATACTTTTGAATGGCTTCATCTGGTTTTATTGCACTGTGTTTTCTTTATCAAACTCACGATGTCGCTTGATCAGTATTCACTGGATTTGCTGCCTTTACCGTTCCGTCGTCAGGAACACACTGGCCCTGAATTCTCACTGTATCACTTTAACATACTCCCACTTTCCAAATATGGACAAACTGCAGATAGTCTTCCCAGTGTATGCTTGCCAGATCCTCTCTAATGAATGTGATACTGATAGGAGATTCAGTTGTGAGCGGGACAGACAGGAGACTGCGTGGCTGCAGAAGAGACCCCAGGATGGTGTGCCGCATCCTGAGAACCAGGGTCAAGGATGTCTCTGAGCGGTTACTGATCATTCTGAAGGGGAGGGTGAATAGCCAGAGGTCATTGTGCACATCGGTCCACATGACAGAGGTAGACGATGGGATTTAACATGCATTTATTTCAATGCATGAGGCCTGACTGGTAAGAAAGACGAGCTCAGAGCATGGATTTGCTCGAGGGACTGGGATATTATAACCATAACAGAAACATGGCTGAGAGAAGGGCAGGACTGGCAGCTCAGTGTTCCAGGATACAGAAGCTACAGTTGTGTCAGAAGGACAAGTAAGTGAGGAGGGGGAGCTGTCCTTTTGATGAGGGAGGTCAGAAAAACGGCGCGTCGAGAGGATACTCTTTAAGAGTCATCAAATGAGGCCATATGTTGAGATATTAGAAACAAAAAGGGGGTGGGCACTCTGTTGTGACAGTGTTCAAGATTCCCAAATAGCCAGAGGATACTAGAGGAGCAGATGTGTAGAGAGATTGCAGGTACCTAATGAAATAATAATGTAGTATTAGTTGTCGATTTTAACTTCCCTGAATGGACTGGGCCACTCCACAGACTAAAAGTCCCGTAAGAAGTGCAATTTGTCAAATGTGTCCAAGAAGTTTTCTTAAATCAAGATGTAACTCGAACAAGGCCTAACCCTACTCAGGCGGGTGCAACACTGTACCGCCCCTCAGAAAACGTGGTCAGGCAAGTGACTGAATATTCAGTCAGAGAGCAGTTTGGGTCCAGTGACCACAACTGTCCTGCTTTTAACATAGTTATGTAAAAAATCAGAGAGCAGTTTGTGTACAGTGACCACAACTGTCCTGCTTTTAACATAGTTATGTAATAAAATCAAACAGGTTCACAGATTAAGATGTGAAACTGGAGCAGGGCCAATTTTGGGGCTATTTGGCCGAGGTTGATTGGGTGAATTAAAAATCGCGCAACAGCAGGTTTAAATACAACAGGTTTATTTCGAAGCACCAGCTTTCGAAGCTCAGGTGATCATCCTAAAAGATGAAAGGCTAAAACTAAACGTGTTTGATATTACATTCCATGACACTGCAATCCTGTTGCTATAAATTCTGTGCCTTATGATTGTCCTCCACAACCACCTGATGAAAACGCAGCGCTCTGAAACCTAGTGCCTCCGAATAAACCTGCTGGACTGGAACCTGGTGTTGTGTGATTTTAAACATTGTCCACCCCATTCCAACAACGTCTCCTCCACATTATGATTACAATCGATTGGGCAAGTCTGTTTGAAGGAAAAGGAATGACTGACAAATGGGAGGCTTGTAAAAGTGTGATCTCAGGAAGCCAAGGCCAGTGTGTTTGAGTGAAGGGAAAATCTGGCAGTTTCAGAGATCCCTGGCTGATGAGAGATCTTGAGGTTCTGTTCAGGAAAAAGAAAGCAGCATACATTGACTTTAAGCTATTTGTATCTTTTTCCAGTCCGAAAGATACAATCAATCTGTGGAGACCGTACAATCCTCTCAGGTCCGTGCAGCACTCCTGATCTGTAGAACTCACTCCAATGCCTGTGACTATCTGATTCACTTCCGAAAAGACTCACTATATGTGTAACATCCTCCAGTGGCTATCTCCCACCCTGTCAATGCAAGCTGTTCCAGTCTCTCCATCTCGCCACTCATCTCCATAACCTTCTCCAGCTCTTACACCCCTATCTGTGGAAACGTCACCCTCCCCAACAACCCATCCCAATTTGACAAAACTGCAGGAGGTTACTAATGCTCCCTTATCCGTGAAACTGTCTCTAACCAAAATTACTGTCCTTTCCTCCTGGTAAAAAAATGTCCTACTCCACATCCTCTATATCTAAATAACCTGCAGAACTTTATTCTTTCTTTAACTATAAACATCTTCACTCGCGACTGCACTCCACATAGCTGTGTGTTCTTCTAATCGATAAAACCGTCTTGATTTCCATAAGCTGCTCCATTCACCAAAACCACTGCTGTCTGTGTGGAACTCCCCATCCTACCAACATCCTTCACCTGTAAACTTCACCTTCCAATCTCCCCATCTCCATGAACACCTGTAGGCCCTACTTTCGAGGAGCTATGGACTGCATTCCCTCGGACCTTACCAGGATCTGATCAGGTGTACCCTTGAACTCTGTGGGAAGCTTGGGAAGTGATTGCTGGGCCCCTTGCTGAAATATTTGTATCATCGATAGTCCCAGGTGAGATGCCAGAAGACTGGAGGTTGGCTAGTGTGGTGCCACTATTTAAACAAGATGGGAAGGAAAAGCCAGGGAACGACAGACCGGTTCGCCTGACATCAGTGGTGGGCACGTTCAAGGAGGGAATCATGATTTGCATGTATTTGGAAAGGCAGTGTCTAATTAGGGATAGTCAGCATTGCTTTGTGTGTGGGAAATCATGTCTCAAGAAATTGGATTGAGGTTTTTGAAGAAATAACAAAAAGGATTGTTGAGAGCAGAGCAGTCAATGTGAGCGATATGGACTTCAGTAAGGTGTTCGCAAAGTTTCCACATGGGAAATTGGTGAGCAAGGTTAAATCTCAGGGAATACAGGGAAAACCAGCCATTTGGTTCCAGAACTGGTTTGAAGCTAGAAGACAGAGGGTGGTGATGATGTGTTTTTCAGACTGGAGGCCTGTAACCAGTGAAGTGCCACAAGGATCGGTGCTGGATCCACTATTTGTGTTATTTATATAAATGATTTGGATGTGAACATAGGAAGTGTAGTTAGTAAGTTTGCAGATGACACCAAAATTGGAGGTGTTATGATAGCGAAGAATGTTACCTCAGATCTGGATCGGGTGGGTCAATGGGCTGAGGTGTGGTAGATGGAGTTTAATTTAGATAAATGTGAGGTGCTGCATTTTGAGAAAGCGAATCCCAGCAGGACTTATGCACTTAATGGTATGTTCCTGGGGAGTGTTGCTGAACAAAGAAACTTTGGAGTGCAGGTTCATAGCTCCTTGAAAGTGGAGTTGCAGGTAGATAGGATAGTGAAGAAGGTGTTTGGTATGCTTGCGTTTACTGATCAGAGCATTGAATAGAGGAGTTAGGACGTCACGTTCTGGCTGTACAGGACATTGGATAAGTCACTTTTGGAATATTGCGTGCAATACTTGTCTCCTTCCTATCGGAAGGATGTTGTGTAAATTTAAAGGTTTCAGAAAAGATTTACAAGGATGTTGCCAGGATTGGAAGATTTGAGCTATAGCAAGAGGTTAAATGGGCTGGGGTATTTGGGGCTGATGGGTGACCATACAGAGATGTATAAAATCATGAGTGGCATGGATAGGTTTAACAAAGAAGGGAATACAGGCTTTTCCCTGAGGTAGTGGAGTCCACAACTGAACAGCCTAGCTTCAGGGTGAGAGGAGAAAGATACAAAAGGCAGAGGGTGATGCATGTATGGAATGAACTGCCAGAGGAAGTGATGGAGACTAGTACAATTATTGCATTTAAAAGGCATCTGGATGGATATACGAACAGGAAGGGTTGAGGGGGTTTTGGGCCAAGTGTTGGCAAATAAGATGATATTATGTCAGGATATGTGGGTGGCGTGTACGAGTTGGACACCGAAGGCCCTGTTTCTGTGCTGTACATCTCTATGACTGTAAATGTTTTCCACTGTCCATTACCAGTCACACACTTCCCTGTTTCCCCTGTTTACTTGGCCAGTTCCCCTCTCAAATACATATCAATGGCTTTGGTTGTGATTATAGGATGTGCTTTATGGTCACTCTAAAATTCTTCACCTCTTTGAATTCCACTATACTACAATTTCCCAGACGATATCTCAGTGTGACATTACTCCTTCACTCAGCTTCATCACCCAATGATCGATCTGAGACAGTCACATCCCAGGCCATTTACTCAATGTGTTGTTGAAAGAAACACTGACACAACCATTCGGAGAGGAGTTCGGAGAATATCATTTTAGACAAAGATTGAAGTCTCCCAAAATTATCACAGTGCCTTTGCATTACACAGGAATTCATTGGAATGTGTAACAGTGTTGAGCAATGAAATATTGTTAGGCAGCCTAAAAACTGTTCTCTCCTGCTTGTGTTTTTGACATGCATTCCTCACAATCTGCATTCACACTGATTCAGCTGCATCATCTGAGGCCAAATGCTTTCTCTGTAATGCCTTTGTTACCCATTACTGTCAGGGCTACCCATCCTGCACTCCCTGACACCCCTCAAGGATGTGTACAATAGAATATTTATGTTCCACCTTTTGTTTCTCCTGTAACCACATTTTTCTGGTGACCGAATATTATTTAATCTGTGTCACAAGTCTATTATCTTAATGCAGATGCTTCGTCCATTCCAAAGAAAGAATATTGAAACTAACTTTTTCCCAGAATTGCCTGTCACAGCCTAATTCACTGATGTAAAGTTATAGTTATACTCTGTCCCATCCTGTTCCTTTCTGCTTCTCTTCAGCCACATTCCCATGCTGTTCCGATGCTTCACCTTTTCTCTTTGGATTTGGAAAGCTCCTTTCACCTGAACTTTTCTATGCATTCTCTCTGTCAGTCTAAATCCCTGTCCATAAACCTACTGACGCGATTGGCCAGGACACTGCTCCCAGCATGGTTGTTTTCAATTCACTCATGAGATGTTGCTGTCTCTTTCTGGCCAGCATTTCACTTGAGCTGACTTGCTTGCCAGGTCATTTCAGGGGGCAGTGGAGAATCAACCGCGTTGCTCTGCGTCTGGAGTCACATGTCGGCCAGACCTGCTGTCGATAACCGATTTCCTTCCTTAAAGGCTATTAAGCAGTTAGATGGGTTTAGCTGACACCGGCATGAAATTCTGGATGAACAGTCTGGTGAGAATAACCTGAGGTCATCAGCTGTCCCACTCGTAGTTCACCCATCACTGAGTACTGATCCCCGTGCTCCATGAATCGAAACCCTTTCACCATGACCGTTGTTTGATCCTGACACTTTCCTGCACTCTGGTGATAGCACTCATTATCTCCCCATGTGGTATCCCTCACTGTGTGGGTCTAATTGCTGCCTTTGTCAGCTTCTCTCACTCTTGCAGCTGGTTTGAGATCCTGAGCCAAAATAATCCTCTGATCAACAATAGCACAGACCAGGGACAGAGACTAGGATTTTTGTGATCTCTGCTGGACTCAGTTCTACTCGACATGAGCTGAAAATGTGTTGCTGGAAAAGCGCAGCGAGTCAGGTAGCATCCAGAGAACAGGAGAATCGACGTTTCGGGCATAAGCCCTTCTTCAGGAATCTCGTGTTCCCTGGATGCTGCCTGACCTGCTGCGCTTTTCCAGCAACACATTTTCAGCTCTGATCCCCAGCATCTGCAGTCCTCATTTTCTCCTACTCTACATGAGTCATCCTCACTGCATCAGTCTACTTTTCCATTCTGTCTGTTTCTCTCTCATGCAGGTAATCAGGAGGTTGCTAAATCCTGTCTCTTTCATCACCTCGTTGAAGATGCTTGGTTAGCCAGAGAGAGATGGAGAGCGAGGTCTGGAGCCTTCAGTAAATCCTGCAGCCGGTAAGATCACTCACAGTAAACAGCACATGGAGGAGTTTGTGGCCTTCTGTATTCAGGCACGGAAGAACAGGACGTAGATACACTGCTGGGCAAGGAACAGCAACATTCTAGACTTCATTCCCACCATCTTGTAACGGTTCTTATTTCACCTTTGCTGTACTGGTCCTCACTGAGACAGCACAGAAGTCCCAAGCATCAATCCTGGTCCATGTTGTAGGTAAACTTCTCCAGCTCCTACAACCCTTCCTTTCTGTGAAAAAATCAGAACTTCCTTATCGTTCTCCAAACCTGCAGTCTTAAGCTATTTAAACTTCACCCTGTCCCCACCAACCCGCCTGACCACAGGAACCCCTTCCAATTTGCGCAACCCTCCCCATCTGTGTAACTGTCTCCATACCAGTAACCTAGCATTCTCCATTGACTTCCTGTCTATGTAGTCTTCCTGAACCTAGAAGCCTTCTTATATCTGTGAACGTGCTCAGTCGCTACAACCTTCCATATCTCTGTTAGTACACACAATAATTTTCTCCCTGAAACACCCCCTGTTTGTGACTCTCAGTCTGCCTGCCTCTCCCTGTATCCATCCCTGTCCCTATCTCCAGAAGCTAATCCAGCTCCCTCTATCTCTATAAATTCCTCCAATTACCCAAACCCCTTTGTCCTTCTGACATTCTTGACAAGATGTAACTCTGTTCAACGCTAATATCCTCGAGCTACTGTTAGCCTCCATATCTCTTGTAATCTGTACCATGCAGGATGTAGCTGCAGAATGACCATCGTTGGAAAGGGAATATTGAAGGTTCGTTGGGATCGAGGCAGGCTAGGCAAAAAGGCAACGAGGTAAGAAGAAAGGATGAGGTTAATGCAGTAATGAAATTGCCACGTGGAACTGAAGTCCAAAATTTGGAGGCGATTTGGATGGAGCTGGGAATAAGCAAACAGCAGCAATCATTGGGCGGAATTCTTTTATAGGGACCAACCAGTGATAGGAATGCAAATATGGCTACAGTTAGGACACTGAATATACTTGCAGCAAGGGCAGTACAGTATCTGTGTGTGACAGTGGTCTCCATCCGCACGAGATAACTAATGAGTATCAGTGCTAGGATCCTGGATTGTATACTGGATGGTTTTCAATAACATCATTGAACAGACAGAGAATATAGGGATATGGACAATGTGGGGGCAGATGGCATGTGTTGAGAATATCACCATGGTCGGCACAGCCATGGTGGGCCGAAGGGCCTATTGCTGTGCTGTACTTTCTAATTTCCTACTTTCCAGCATCTACCTGATCAAAGCTCTTCCGAATCTTGAATCTTACATTCACTTTTTCTCTCATGTTTTCTAAACATCAATGGGTTCAACCTCAACTTACTCCACTTCTTATTGGGAAATTCATCCATTCCCAGGATCAACCAAGGGACCCTTCTCTGACCTGCCTCTAATTTAAGCATATCTTTTCTTCGGGCACTCACACTGTTCATAGTATTCTGGCTGTGGTCTGACTCATATCTCGTATAGTTTTAGCAAGACCTTCCTATTTTTAGACTCCATTCCCTTTGTAATAGGTCGCAGCATTTGATTTGCCTTCTCTATTACCTGATGACTCTGTAAGCTACCTTTTTCAGATTGATAAACAAGAACTCCCTCAACCCTTTCTGCTGCCTGTCTGAAACCAAATAGTAAATTCAGTCAAGATTTTTTCCATATCCGCCACAGATTCACCTGCACCTCCACCCACATCATCTACTGCATCCGCTGCAGCCGGTGTGGCCTCCTCTATATTGGGGAAACAGGCCGCCTACTTGCGGAGCGATTCAGAGAGCACCTCTGAGCCACCCGGACGAACCAACCCAACCAACCTGTAGCACAGCATTTCAACTCCCCCTCCCACTCCACCGAGGATATGCAGGTCATTGGACTCATCCACCGCCAAACCACAACAACCCGACGGTCGGAGGAGGAGCGTCTTATCTTCCGACTGGGAACCCTCCAACCGCAGGGGATGAACTTGGACTTCACCAGTTTCTTCATCCCCCCTCCCCCCACCTTGTCTCAGCCGGATCCCTCCAGCCCGGCACCGCCTTCCTGACCTGCAGTCTTCTTCTTGACCTCTCCGCCTCCATCCTACTCCGACCTATCACCCTCACCTTGACCTCTTTCCACCTATCACATTTCCAACGCCCCTCCTCCAAGTCCCTCCTCCCTACCTTTTATCTTCTCCTGCTGAACACTCTCTGCTCATTCCTGAAGAAGGGCCTGTGCCCGAAACGTCGAATCTCCTGTTCCCTGGATGCTGCCTGACCTGCTGTGCTGTTCCAGCAATAAAGTTTCAACTGAAACCAAATAGTGTTAGCCTGACAGTAATCAGGAGCATGCTGAAATGAGTGAGAAAGGACCTATCAATAAAAAATAACTGAAACCTTAGAAACACATTTTATAAAGGAGAATGTGTTTTTGGGCCTGTTGGATATGAATGGCAAAATAGATAAGGCTGTGGGGGTGTGGTGGTATGGAGGGAATGTACTATTTGAATTTTCAGAAGCCTTGATGCACGTTTCAGTAAGGGCTAAAGAATAACTTGGAAGAGAATAGGGTTCCTTCAATATCAATAAAGTCGCCTATGTGTGGAACCAGAGGAGATGGGTGAGATCTTAAACAAAAAAAAAATCTTGACTGAATTTACTATGCAGAAAGACATGGAGGATTGGGAGCTTGGAGAAATAAATAGTGATTTCTTGGAAAGAATCCTCAACAGAGAAGGGAAAGTGCTGCAATCTTAAAACAAATAAAGGTAGAGGAATCCTAAGTAGCTTATGAGGCTTATCCTAGAACATTGTGGGAAGCTAGGGAAGAGATTGCAGTGTCGCGAACAGAGATAAATATATATTATCAACAGACACAGTGAGGTGCCGGAAGACTGGAGAGTGGTTAATGCTGTTCAATCAATTAAGGGCTGTAGGGAAAAGCCAGGAAATTACAGTCCAGTGGGCCCAATGCTGGGTAAGTTGTTGGAGGAGGTTCTGAGAGAAAAGAGCTACATATATTTGGAAAGGCAAGGGCTGATTAGAGATAGTCAGCATCGCTTTGTGAGTGGAAAACCGTATTTCACAAACCGGATTGACTCTGCGAAGAGGTGGCCAAGGGATAGATGAAGGCAGAGCAGTCAATATTGTCTACATGGACTTCAGCAAAGCATTTGATAAGGTTCCAAGGGATGTACAACAACTAGTCCAGAGGAACAACGACGCTTCCATAAGGTTGAGGACGCAAGGATCGTTAGACCTCTATAGGGTTATATGGGGTTGGCACGATGGCTCAGTGGTTAGCATGGCTGCCTTATAGCACCAGTGACCCGCTTTCGATTCCAGTCCCAGGCGATTGTCTGTGTGGAGTTTACACGTTCTCCCGATGTCTGCGTGGGGTTCCTCCAGGTGCCCCAGGTTCCACCCACCGTTCAAAGATGTGTGGATTAGGTGATTCAGCCATGCTCAATTACCCATAGTGTTCAGGGAAGTGCAGGATTGACACATTAGTCAGGGTAAATGGAGAATAATAGGGTGGGGGAATGGTTTTCGGCGGGATGTTCTTCAGAAGGTCCGTATGGAGTTGGGCGAAATAGCCTGTTTCCACACTCTGGAGACTCTCTGAAGGTAGCCAGGAAGGAACTGACAAATGGACTTAGGACAGCTAGAATGTGACATGAAAAAGCTTTTTTGGGAAAGATTAAGGAAAACCGTAAGGTATTCTCCACTTATATGAGGAACAAGAGGATGGTCAGAGTGAGGGTAGGGCCGGTCAGGGATAGTGGAGGGAACATGTGCCTGGAGTGACAGGGGATAGGGAAGATCCTTAATGCATACTGTGCTTCGGTATTCACGACTGTGAGGCACCTTGTCATTTGCGAGGACAGCGTGAAAAGGACTGATATATATGAACAGGTGGATGTTAAGAAGGAGGATGTGCTGAGAATTGTGTAAAACATAAAGATAGATAAGTCTGTTGGACCAGACGGGATATGCCCAAAGTTACTACAGGAAACAATTGCTGCACCTTTGGTGATGACCTTTGCATCCACACTGTCCACCGGAATTGTACCAGATGATTGGAGGGTAGCAAATGTTACTCCCTTGTTCAAGAAAGGGAATAGGGATAATCCTGGGAATTACAGACTTCACTTTCTTATGTCTGCGGTATGCAATTTATTGGAGAGGACTCTGAGAGAGCGGCTTTTTGACTCCGTAGAAAACTATAGTTTGATTATAGATAGTCAGCATGGCTTTGTAAGGGACAGGTCTCTCCCTCACAAATCTTATTGAATCCTTTGTGGCTCATTCAGAAAGTACATGGGATACAGGAAACCTGTCTGGATACAGAATTCCTGGCTCATAGAAGACAGAGGGTGGTGATAGATGAGAAGCATTCAGTATGGAGCTCGGTGAACAATGGTGTTCTGCAGGTATCAGTTGCAGGACCTCTGCTATTTGTGTTTTTTTTATAAACGATTTGGATGTGGGTGTGGAAGAATGGGTTAGTAATTTTGTCAATGGCATGGAGGTTGGTGGAGTGGTGGATAGTGTGGAGGTCTGTTGTAGGTTGCAGCAGGGTATTGACAGGACGCAGAGCTGGGCTGAGAATTGACAGACGGAGTTCAATCTGGAAAAGTGTGAAATGATTCATTTTGGAAAGTCGAACTTGAATGCAGAATACAGGGTTAAAGGCAGAATACTTGGCTGTGTTGTGGAACAGAGGAATCTTGGGTTCCACGTCCATCGATCCCTCAAAGTTGCTACCCAAGCTTCCCGGAGCGCAAAGCCGGTCGGGAAGGTAAGTGATTGCTATTAGAGTGGGTGTGTTCTAAACCCCAGGTCCTACAAAGTAGAGTCTCCCTCCCTCCCTCCTCCTCTAACCTTAATTAAGAGTCCACAGACGTGCCACAAAAAGAGGGTCTAAGGAAGTTTAGATCGAAGAGTGAGGCTTCAGCTCAGGAATCTTTGACAAGGAGGTTGAGTGAAGTGATTACACCACAGTTGAAGAGGGTGAAGACATGACTGCCCAGCTGGTTCAGTGGGCTAGGTGCTTGATGTGGGAGGTCAACGACTCTGGTGTGTCTGGCTCGTATATGTGTGGAAAATGTGTGCACATTCAGCAATTGACCGAGCATATTGCAGCGCTGACGAAAGAACTCGAAGATCTTAGGCTCATCCGAGAGAACGAGATCTTTCTGGACAAGACCTTCAGCGATGTTATTGCACCAATCATGCCAGAAGAGAGCAGAAGAGAACAGACGATGAGGAAGGCGGTGAGGAGACAGGTGCAAGAGACCCCGGGAGAAGTACCTGTCAGGAACAAGTTGAAGCTTTTGGAAACAGACACTAATGACACTGCCAGTTCGCAAGGCGGCCAAGTTTGTCAATCAAAAGTTGCCGCAGAGGCAGAGCGGAAGAGTCGGACATCGCACAGATCCGTGGTAATAGGGGACTCCATCGTGAGAAGAACTGACCGGGGTTTTTGTGGCAGCAGACGGGATTTAAGGATGGTGTGTTGCCTTCCTGGTGCTAGAGTGAAAGACATCGCGGACAGAGTGCAGGAAATCCTCAAGGATGAGGGTGAAGAGCCAGAGGTGGTGGTACATGTCAGCACAAATGATGTCGGGAAGAAGAGGAGGAACATACTACAGCGAGACTTCGGAGAACTAGGAAGAAGGCTGAAAAGCAGGACGTCCAATGTGGTTATCTCCGGTTTGCTTCCAGTTCCTCGGGCTAGTGTGGCCAGAAACAGAGAGATAATGGACTTGAACATGTGGCTGGGGAACTGGTGCAGGAAGCAAGGATTTAAGTTCTTGGATCACTGGGGTATATTTTGTGGTAAGCATAAAATCTACAAGAGAGACGGCTTGCACCTTAATAGGTTAGGGACCAGCATCCTGGCAGGCAGATTTTCTACTGCAACACCGCTACATTTAAACTAAGTAGCGGGGGGTGGGGGGGGGGGGGGGGGGGGGGGTGGGGAGGGGACAAGCTGGATGTTTAAAAAGGAAATTGAAGGGAAAGTTAGAACAAGAGAAGTGAAGAAAGACAACTGTGTAATTGAGGCAGAAAACTCGGAAAGGCATCATGCTGTAAGGTTGAGTGAAATAAGGGTTGATGGGAAGGGTGCGAGCAGTAACAAATTAAAAATACTATACATGAATGCACGAAGTTTTAGACATAAGATGGATGAGCTTGAGGCTCTTTTGGAAATTGGCAGATACGATATTGTGGGGATAACTGAGACTTGGTTTCAAGTGGACAGGGCCTGGGAAATGAATATTCAAGGCTACACGTGCTATCGTAAGGACAGACTGATGGGCAGAGGGGGTGAGGTGGTCTTGTTGGTAAGGGACGATATTCAGTCCCTTGCGCGGGGGGACCTAGAGTCAGGGGATGTAGAGTCAGTGCGGATAGAGCTTCGAAATACTAAGGGTAAAAAGACCCTCTTGGGAGTCATCTACAGGCCCCCAAACAGTAGTCTGGATGTCGGATGCAAGTTAAATCAGGAGCTGAAATTGCCCTGTCGCAAAGATGTCACTACAGTTGTTATGGGGGATTTTAACATGCAGGTAGACTGGGAGAATCAGGATGGTATGGGGCCTCAAGAAAGAGACTTTGTGGAGTGCCTCAGAGATGGATTCTTAGAGCAGCTGGTGCTGGAGCCGACCAGGGAGAAGGCAATTCTGGATCTGATATTGTGTAACGAACCAGAATTGGTCAGAGACCTCGAAGTGAAGGAGCCATTGGGAAGTAGTGACCATAATACAATAAGCTTTAATTTGCAATTTGAGAGGGAGAGGGTACAGTCGGAAGTGACAGTACTTCTGTTGAATAAAGGGAACTATGGAGCTATGAGGGAGGAGCTGGCCAAAGTTCAATGGTGTAATACCTTCGCAGGGATGACCGTGGAGGAACAATGGCAGATATTTCTGTGTATAATGCAGAAGTTGCAGGATCAGTTCATTCCTAAAAGGAAGAAAGATCCCAGAAGGAGGCATGGGCGGCCGTGGCTGACGAGGGAAGTAAAGAAACATATAAAGTTAAAAGAGAAAAAGTATAACATAGCTAAGATAAGTGGGAAAACTGAGGACTGGGAAGCTTTTAAAGAGCAACAGAGGATTACTAAGAAGGAAATACGCAGAGGAAAAATGAGGTACGAAGGTAAACTGCCCAAGATTATTAAGGAGGATTGTAAAAGCTTTTTTAGGTATGTGCAAGGCAAAAAAATGGTTAGGACTAAAATTGGGACCATGAAGACAGAAACATGGGAATATATTACTAGGAACAAAGAAATGGCAGAGGAATTAAATGGGTACTTCAGATCTGTGTTCACTGGGGAAGACACAAGCAATCTCCCTGAGGTAACAGTGGCTGAAGGACCTGAAGTTAAGGGAATTATTTTTGCCAGGATTTGGTGTTGGAGAGACTGTTAGGTCTGAAGGTTGATAGGTCTCCGGGGCCTGATGGTCTGCATCCCAGGGTACTGAAGGAGGTGGCTCGGGAAATCGTGGATGCGTTGGTGATTATTTTCCAGAGTTCAATAGATTCGGGGTCGGTTCCTGAGGATTGGAAGGTGGCTAATGTTATACCACTTTTTAAGAAAGGTGGGCGAGAGAAAGCAGGAAAGTCTAAAACAGTTAGTCTGACCTCAGTGGTGGGAAAGATGCTGGAGTCTATTATAAAGGATGAAATTACTGCACATCTGGATAGTAGTAACAGGATAGGACAGAGTCAGCATGGATTTATGATGGGGAAATCATGCTTGACTAGTCTTCTTAAATTTTTTGAGGATGTAACTCTGAAGTTGGACGAGGGAGATCCAGTAGATGTAGTGTACCTGGACTTTCAGAAAGCTTTTGATAAAGTCCCACACAGGAGGTTAGTGAGGAAAATTAGGGCGCATGGTATTGGGGGCAAAGTACTAGATTGGATTAAAAATTGGTTGGCTAATAGGAAACAAAGAGTAGTGATAAACGGCTCCATTTCGGAATGGCAGGCAGTGACCAGTGGGGTACCGCAGGGATTCGTGCTGGGACCGCCGCTTTTTACAATATATGTTAATGATATAGAAGATGGTATCAGCAATAACATTAGCAAATTTGCTGATGATACAAAGCTGGGTGGCAGGGTGAAATGTGATGAGGATGTTAGGAGATTACAGGGTGACTTGGACAAGTTTAGTGAGTGGGCAGATGCATGGCAGATGCAGTTTAATGTGGATAAATGTATGGTTATCCACTTTGGTGGCAAGAACAAGAAGGCAGATTACTACCTCAATGGAATCAATTTATGTAAAGGGGCAGTACAGAGAGATCTGGGTGTTCTTGTACACCAGTCAATGAAGGCAAGCATGCAGGTACAGCAGGTAGTGAAAACGGCTAATAGCATGCTGGCCTTCATAACAAGAGGAATTGAGTATAGAAGCAAAGAGGTGCTTCTGGAGCTGTACAGGGCCCTGGTGAGACCACACCTGGAGTACTGTGTGCAGTTCTGGTCTCCAAATTTGAGAAAAGACATTCTGGCTATTGAGGGAGTGCAGCGTAGATTCACGAGGTCAATTTCTGGAATGGCAGGATTACCTTATACTGAAAGACTGAAGCGACTGGGCTTGTATACCCTTGAGTTTCGAAGACTGAGAGAGGATATGATTGAGACGTATAAGATTATGAAATGATTAGACACACTGGCAGTAGGAAACATATTCCAACTGATGGGTGAGTGCCGAACCAGAGAACACAGCTTAAATGTACGGGGTAGACCATTTAGGACAGAGCTCAGGAGAAACTTCTTCACCCAGAGAATGGTGGCTGTGTGGAATGCTCTGCCCCAGAGGGCAGTGGAGGCCCACTCTCTGGATTCATTTAAGAAAGAGTTGGAGAGAGCTCTCAAAGATAGTAGAATCAAGGGTTATGGAGATAAGGCAGGAACAGGATACTGATTAGGAATGATCAGCCATGATTATATTGAATGGCGGCGCAGGCTCGAAGGGCTGAATGGCCTACTCCCGCACCTATTGTCTATTGTCTATTGTCTATTGTCCAAGCTGATAGGGTTGTAATGAAGGAATATGTTGTGTTGGCTTTCAGTTGATGGGGGATTGAGTTTTATGGCAGTGAAGTTATTCTGCAACTCTATCGAGCCCGAGTTAGTCCCCACTTGTGATGTTATGTTCAGTTCTCATCCCCTCATTACAGGAAGGCAGTGGAAGCTTTTGGAGGGTAAATTGGAGATTTACTACGATGCTGCCTGTGCTGGCGCGCATTTCTTATGAAGAAAGGTTGAGGGAGGTTCGGCTTTTCTCATTGGAGTGAAGAAGGGTGAGGGGCGAGTTGGTAGAGGTGAACAAGATGATGTGAGGAACAGAGAGAGTGAATAGTAGAGACTTCTTTATATCATGGCATACATGGTGGATGGTTAAGGAGAGATTTCAGATGCAGGTTATTTACACAAAGTTTGTGTGGGGGGTGTGGAATGCACGGCCAGTGGTGGTAGGAGAATCAGATACATTAGGGACATTTAATACACTCATGGATAATACATTTAATACACACATGGTGGCAGTAAAACGAAGGATATGTAGGTTAGTTTGATCTTACAGTCGGATAAAAGGTTGGCATGGCATCATGGCCGAAGGGTCTTGTGCTGCGCTGTTCTGTGTTCTACGTTCTGTATGGTAAACTAGGCAATAAGCTCAGAACAGTGTAAAAGGATATGGCATTCAGGAAAAGCTCGTGAACTGGTTACACAATCGCCTTGATGGTAGGAGAAGGTGGTGGGAGACATGTTGTTTTCCTGACTGGAGGCATGTGACCAGCAGTGGAGTGAGCCCACGGTTGTTTGTCATTTGGATAAATGGTTGGGATGGGGATATTAGTTTGCAGGTAAGTAAGTCTTTTGGGTGACATTGAAATATGTGGTAAAGTGGACAGTGAAGAAGGTTATCTATGATACAACAGGATGAACAGTACTGCTGGGATAGTGGGCTGATGAATAGCAGATGGAGTTTAATTAGATAAAGGTGAAGTGTTTCATTTTGATGAGACAAACCAGGTGGGACTTGGACAGTAAATGTTTGGGCCCTGGGTCGTGTTGTCAATCAGTGACCCAGGGATGCAGGTACACAGTTCATGTTGTCTGAACAAGACATTGGTGCGGCCACCATAAAAGCATTGTTGATCAGTTGGAAGAACTCATTAGGTTCACTTACCTCCTTTACTGAAGGACATCTGACATTCTAACCTGGTCTGGCCTCCACGTGAATCCAGACCCACAGCAATATAGCCGACCCTGATCTGCCCTCTGGGCAATTAGCAGTGGGGGCAAAGAATACTGGTCCAATCAGTGACCCCCACATCCCATGCATGAATAAATAAAAATGCAGATGTCCCTCCCTACCTCTGCAAACTCCTCCATCTGCACCAATCCGTACTGGCTTTGTAACATCGTTCAGGCTCTGAGCACTCTCTGTAACACTCTTACCACCTCCAGTACCTTCACCTCTCCCTGTTCATATCGTGTCATTAAGCCCTGACAATGATTCCCCTTCCCACTGCCGCCTTCATGCTAGCAAACCCTTCGCAATCCCTCGAATACTTACTGGTTAAACTCTCTCTCATTTCAGGATTTTAAGTACTTTGTAGTGATCTTCTAAGCCTCATAATCTAATATGATCCATTTTGTCCTTAATGAGGGATGGGAGCGAATTTCTTGCTGAGGTTTTGATGTTTCAATGGAATGTCCTTTTGCTGAATATTTTACACTGTTCCTTCAAATGTTTTCCTCTGTTCATTTACAGACACATGTTTCAGTATGTTTCGCCTGTTTATCTTGGTCAGTTCTCCTCTCAAACTCATGTAATTGGCTGTTTTTGTTTCTAGTTGTAGTTTGTCCTTTCTGTGATTCACTTTAAAACTTTATATTTCTTTAAACTGCACTTTATCACAATTTCCAGGAGGATATCCCCAGGTGACATTACTCATTCACTAAGTTTCATCACGCAACAGTCTTAGATAGTTATGTCCTTAACCAGTTGCACAATTTGTTATTCAAAAAAAACTGAAAAAAATTCTACAATCTCTTCGAATATCACTCTTGTCAGTATGATTGTTAAAATTATATGAATATTGAAGTTTCACTAAATTATCACAATACCTTTATTAAAGGTTCCAATGAATTCCTGTTTAATGCTGTGATGAGCAGTGAAATGTTGTTAGGTCACTAAATCTCTTCTGCTCCTTGTGTCCTTGGCAAGTATTAGCCAGAATTTACATTCAGACTGACGCTACTTCATGATCTGAGACCAAATGCTTTCTCTGTAATGCCTTTGTTATCCATTAGTTTTAGCGTTGCCCATTTTGCCTGAGTTTCTGCATGCTTGTGAAATATTGAGTATTTATTTTCCACCTTTTTTTCGCACTGTAACCACATATCTCTGGTGTTTAAATCTCTTTCAACTCTGTGTCACAAATCCATCCACCTTATTGAAGAGACTTTGTCCATTCAAAAAAAAACATAACTTACTCTTTCCCACAATTTCCTATCACAAATCGATTCACTGATGTATAGTTTCAGTTAAACTCTGTCCCATCCTGTTCCTTTCTGCTTGTCTCCGGCCACATTCCCATGCTCTTCTGATGCATCACCTTTTCTGTTTGGATTTGGAAAGCTTCTTTCACCTGAATCCTGTCCCTGCATCTTTTCTGTCAGTTTTAAGCCCTGTCCATAAACCTATCGACATGATTGGCCATGTGGGACCATCGGAATGGATTTTTAAAAGAAATCAAGTATGGGTTATGGGTGTCACTGGCTGACCAGCCTTTCTTGCCCAGCCCTAGCTGCCCTTGAGCTGAGTAACTTGCTCGACCATTTCAAGGGTTATTGAGAGGCAAACACTTTGCTGTGGGTATGTCATGCAGACCACGTGAGGATGGGCAGATGTCTTTCTTGAAAGGCGAAGTTTTTGGAATTATTGTACATCAGTAATGGTATTAATGGATAGATAATTACTATTTTCAAAATAATTTATTTCAAATTCAACCTTCCTCCCCCGAACATTAGCTGAGGTTTGGGATACATGCTCTAGCAATAACACCACTAGGCCATCACTTCGCCTGCTCACAGACTATTCATCCCTGAACACTGATACCAGTGCATCATGGAGACAAACCTGTTTTTCTTTCATGATTGTTTGATCCTGATACCTTCCTGCACTCTGGTGATATCACTCAGTATCTCTCCATGTGGTATCCCTCACTGTGTGGGTCCAATTTCTGCCTCTGTCAGTGTCTCTCACTCTTACAGCTGCTCCAGATCCTGAGCCTACAGAATTCTCCACTCTGCAGAGACACAACAGCACAGACCAGGAATGGAGACTGGGATTTTCCAGATCTTTGTGGGAATTACTGCCAGTCTCCATGTGTAATCCTCACTACGTTAGTCTAATTTCCCATCCTGTCTATTTCTCTGTCTCCTGCAGTTAATCAGGAAGCTCCTGATTCAATAGAATTCCCAACTACTGGGTGTCTCGTCCATCACCACATTGAAGATGGTTGGTCAGCCAGAGAGACAAAGGGCAGGGAAATCTGGAATCTTCAATAAATCCTGCAGTGAGGTAAGATCACCCACAGTGAACAGAGCAGAGAGCAATGAGAGGGCTCCAAACATCGGCTAACAAGACATCACTTAGATACAGTTCTGGAGGGGGAGCACAGCACAGACACACCCCAGGGCAATCACCACCCCTACTGTAAGTTTTGTTGCATTGAGACAGCATCGGGAGTGTCACAATTATCAATCCAGGCCTGTGATGTCTTAGTGACATCAGTATAACAGAGGGGAAAGCAGGTTTCTTATGAGTGTGTTGGAATGCTGCCTGGGATCTTTCTGCTCTGTGTTCCCCCTCCAACACTGTACAGATACAATGTCTCGTGGACCAATGTCTTCAATAATTTTTAACTCCTATAACAGTTCCTGTCCCTGTAACCTCCTCCCGTCCCGATAGTCCCTCCACATATTTGAAATATACTGCATTCTCGACTACCATTTACATCGCTGTAACTTGCTTCAGTGCCTACAACATGCCTTATCTCAGTAGTCTCCTCCTCCAATAACTGGAGAAAGAGCCATGCAGAACAGAAACGGTTCATTCGATCCAACTAATCTGTGCTGAGCACAGTTCCTGAACGAGTCGCATTTGCCTGTGTTTGGTCCGATCCCGTCAAACTTTCTCCTCTTCATGTACGTGCCCAAATGTCTTTTCCATGATGTAATTATACTTTTCTCTACCACTTCAGCGGCAGCTCATTCAATATGTGCACCATTCTTTGTGTGGAAATGTGCTCCTCTGGTCGCTTTTAAGTATTTCCTCTCCCACCTCATATTTTTGCTCTCTAGTTATGGATTCTCCTACCCTGCTGTAGAGACCTTCACTATTCAACCTACGTATACCCCTCATGTTTTTATAAATATTTATAAGGTCACCACTCAGCCACCTACACCCAATGGAAATACGAAGGATAATGATACAAATATATCTGCCATGGTCCCCACTGCGACTTTGGCGCAATGTTCTAGGATACACTTGTTCAGGACCTAGGGCTTTCTCTACCTTTGTGTGCTAAGACCTCCAGCACCACCTCTTCTGTAATGGGGACACTTTTCACTATTTATTTCCTTTTGTTTCCTGGACTTTGTCCACGGTACGTTCTGACATGAAATATTGATGTCGGGTCGCGCCCATCCCCTGTGGTTCCAGGCATGGATGGTCTTATTGATCTTTGAGGGGCCCTATTTTCTCTCTAGTAGCTTTTTTGTACTTGTCTGCTGTAGAATCTCTTTGGATTCTCCTTAACCTTATCTGCCAAATCTATCTCATTCCACCCATGTTGCTTTCCAGCTTATCCAGCCTCTCTGTTTCTGTCAAACGCTCCAGTATCAGTAACATCTTCGTCAATCTTTGCTCCATTTACAGTTTCAGAATATGCTTCCTAAAGCAGGAGGATCAGAATTCTACACAGTACTGCAACTGGGGACCCAGCAATGTCAGAAGCAGCCGCATCATGATGTACTCAATGCTGTGACCCACGAGGGCCAGTGTGCCAAATGTTGCTTTCCCCATCCTGTCCACCTGTGACACCACTTCCAAGGAACAATGTCACTGCATCCCTTAGTCTCTCTCCGTTCGACAACACTGTCCAGAGCTCTGCCATTAATTGTGTTAGTCGTCCCTGGTTTATCTTAACAACATCCAACACCTGAATTCTGTTCCATCTTTCATTTCTTGACCCACTGGCTCAATTGGTTAAAAGCATCTTTGACAACTGTTTTCCCTGCCCACTATAACACTTATTTTACTATCCACAAACTTACTAACAATAATTTATATATTCTTGTTTATGTCAATAATGCACATGCGTCACCCCAGCACCAATGCTTATGGCACACTGCTGGTCAGAGGCCCCCAGTCTGCACAACAACCCTCTACCATCATCCTCTGTTTCCTACTGTCAAGCCCATTTTGTGTCCGTTTGTCTTGCTGTCCCTGATCCCATGTGATCTAACCTTACGAACCAGTGCACCACGCTAAACCCTGTCAAAGGCCTTGCTGAAGTCAGGATAGACAAAGTCTACTGCTCTGCCTTCATCCATCTTCTTGGTCACCTCGTCACCAAACTCTATCAAATTTGAGAGACACGACTTTGTATGCACAAAGCTGTGCTGACTCTCCCTAATCAAGCGTTGCCTTTTCACATGCATGCAAGCCCTGTCCTGCGGAATTGCTTCCAACAACATTTGCACCACTGACATCAAGCTAATTGGTGTTTATGTCCCTGGCTTTCCGTCGCAGCCTTTCCGAAATGCTGGCACAACATTAGGCAACCTCCAGGCTCCCAGCTCACCACCCGTGGCTGTCAGTGATATAAGTATCATTGTAAGTTTCTTCCCTAACTTACCCCAATGTCCTCGGATATACTTGATTGGTTCCCAGGGAGTTGTCTAACTTTAATGTGTTTGAAAATCTTGAGCACCTCCTGTTCTCCAATGTGGACTCGTTTGAAAAATCACTGTTTATTTCCTTGCTTCCCCACTGTGATTTCCACAGTAAGTTCTAACGTGAAGTGTTTGTTTTGGATCTCACCCATTTCCTGTGGTTCACACATGATTTTAAGGGGTCACATTCTGTCGCGAGTTAATCTTCTATTGTTAATATACTTATAGAATCTCTCTGGATTTTCCTCAACCTTCTCTGCCAAAGCTCTGTCAGATCCCCTTTAGGCCCTCATGGTTTCCCCCTTTAGAGTATTACTACACCCACAATGTTCTTCAAGGGATTGACTTAATCCAGCTGGCTGTATATGACATGTGCCCCCTTTTGTCTTGACCAGAACCTCAATATCCCCAGTCATCCAGTGTATCCCACTTGTGTCAGCATTGTCTTTCACACTAACAGGAATATGCTGCCCCTGAAATATTAATTTATCTCTCTTTTGAAAGAGTCCCACCTGCCCCACGTTCCTTTACTTGCAATTAGCCTCCATGAATCAACTTTTGGACAGTCTTGCCGAATACCTTCTGGACTGGGGCAAGGCCAGTTTTGATCTTTAACTTGTGGACCAGGCCTGTCCTTTTCCATCGCTATTTTCAAACTAATAGAATTGTGGTGACTTTGCAAAAGTGCTGTCCCACAAACTCTTCAGCCCCTTTCTCTCCCTTGTTTCCCAAAGGTTTTATCCTTTTCTCCAGTCGGGCCAGTTACATACTGATTGAGACAGTTTTCTTGAACACAATGAACAAATCTCTCCCATCCAAGCTGTGAACACACTGACAGTCCCCCAGTCTAGGTTTGGAAAGTTAAAATCCCCGACCATTACAACCCTATCCTTCTTACAGACATCTGAGATCTCCGACATATTTGCTGCTCAATTTCCCGCTGACTATTGCGGGCTTGTAGTACAGTCATATCAAACTGATTATTCATTCTTATTTCTCAGTTCCATAACAGCTTTACTGGGCGATCCCCAGGAATATCCTCTCTCAGTGCTGCAGTGATGTTTTCACTGATCAAAAACTCCACTCCCCCTCCTCCCTTGCCTTCCCTTCTATCCTTCCTGTTGAATCTGTCCTCTGGAACAATAATCTGCGAACCCTGTCCCTCCCTCAGCTGTGTTTCTGTAATTCCTGTCATTTCCCAGTCCCACGTTCCCATCCATGCTGTGCTTTCATCTGACTGACCTGTCAGGCATTTTACATCAAAGTAAATGCAGTTTAATTCATCAGTTTTCCCTCATGGCCGGCTGTACCCGAGCCTGGTTATCAATTGAAATTACTCTGTTGAAATTCTGTCCCAGCCTCAACCTTCAGACTGTAGCCTGGGACCATTCCCCTCACTGTGGACAACACCCTGACCTTTCATGTCATCTGCAAACCTACTAAAGATACCTTCTGCTTTCACATCCGAGTGATTAATGTCCATAATGAACAGCAATGGTTCCAGCACAGATCCCTGTGGTACACCCACTGGGCAAAGGCTTTCACTCACAAAACCAACCCTTCACCAGTTTTGGATCCAATTTGCTAACTTGCCTTGGATCCCATGGGCTCTTCCCTTTTGGACCAGCCTTCCATGTGGGACCTTGTCAAAGGCCTTAATGAACTTCATGGAACCCACATCATCTGCACTGCCCTCATCAATATTTTCAGACACCATTTAAAAAAACTGAACTGATTTCACCAGACAAGATCTTCCTGTATCAAATACGTGCTGACAAACCTTAATCAATCCCTGCCTTTGCAGTTATGAATTCAAAATGTCCCTCAGAATTGTTCCCAATAATTTCCCTCCAACTGCTGTCAGACTATCTGCTCTGTAATTACCTGGCCTACCCCTGCTGCTCTTGAACTAAGGAACCACATTAGCGATCCTCCAGTCATTCGGCACTTCACCTTTCGCCAGCAAAGTATTAAATATAACCACCAGGGCCCAAGCAACCTCCTTCCTTACCTCCCATAGCAGCGTGGGGTACATTTCATTGGGTCTGGGGATTTCACCACCTATTTATGCCTGTGAAAACATTTAATACCCCCTCCTTATTGATCTTACCATGTTCTAGATCCTCACCATCCCGACTGAAATCCCCGGCTACATTGCCTTTCTCCTGTGTGAATACAGATGGGAAGTATTCATTGAAGACCTCACCTACTTCCTCTGGCTCCATGCACAGATTGTCCCTTTGGTTTCTAACAGGCCTGTTATGCTAACGATGGTGATCAAACACCTTGTGGTTTTTCCTCAGTTGTATCTGCCAAATGTACTTCGTGACCATTGTTTGTCCCTCATTTTCTACAATCCCTTTGCCCTCTCTATACTTGTGAATGGTCTCACCTGATTTTATTGAACTGGATTTTCTTTATCAAACTCACGTTATCGTTTGATCAGTATTCGCTGGAGTTGATGCCTTTACTATTCACTCTCCAAGGAACCCACTGGCCCCGAGTTTTCACAGCATCACTTTTAATTACTCCCACTTTCCTAATATCGACCCAACAGCAGGTAGTTCCTCCCTGTCTCTGTTTGCCAGATCCTGTCTACTGATTGAATACTGATAAGAGACTCAGTTGTGAGGGGGACAGACAGGAGACTGTGTGACTGCAGAAGAGACCCCCGATGGTGTGCTGCCTCCTGGGTGCCAGGGTCAAGGATGTCTCTGAGCGGTTACTGAACATTCTGAAGGGGAGGGTGAACATTCAGAGGTCATTGTGCACATCGGCCCACGAGACCGAGCTAGACAAAGGGATAGGCCCCTGTGAAATAAGTACAGGGAGTTAGGTAAGAAGTTAAAAAACAGGATATTGAGGTTAATGCTCTCCAGATTACCCCCAGTACCACATGCCAGTGAGGATAGAATTAGAAAGATCGGCCAGATGGATGAGTGGCTGAGGCGCTGGTATAGAGTGTAGGGTTTTCAGTTCTTAGGTCATTGGGATCTCTTCTGGGGTAGAGGTGACGTGTACCGGGGGATGGTTTGCACTGGTAGCAGAGAGGCAACAGTATCACTGGGAGCAGATTTGCTAGTGTTACCCGGCAGGATTTAAACTAGTTTGGCAGGGAGTTGAGACTCTGAATAAGACAGGGGCCATCAACTAGTCAGGGGAAAATACATGAGCCATCGAAAGCAAGTTTCCTATCCAGGATATCCGAGCACAGTATAGGGAGGGAAAAGACTTCTGGTTTAAAAGGCATTAATTTGAACACACGAGGCCTGACTGGTATGGCAGACAAGTTCAGAGCATGGATTAGCTCTGGGGACTGGGATACTATAGCCATAACAGAAACATGGCTGAGAGAAGGGCAGGACTGGCAGCACAGTGTTCCAGGATACAGAAGCTACAAGCGTGACAGAAGGACAAGTAATTGAGGAGGGCAAGTTGTCCCTTTGATTAGGGAGGACAGAAAAACAGTGCTGAGAGACAATATTGTTAAGTGGTCCTCAAATGAGGCCATATTTTTAAAAGTTAGAAACAAAAAGGGTGTGGTCAGTCTGTTGGGATGGTGTTCTAGTCCCCCAAATAGCCAGCGGGTACGAGAGGAGAAAATGTGTAGTCAGATTGCAGGTACCTATAAAAATAATAGAGTAGTATTGGATGGAGAGTTTAACTTCCAATGGATTGACTGGGTCACCCAGAGTGTAAAAGGAACATACGGGGTGGAATTTGTCAAATATGTCTAAGAATGTTTCCTAAATCAAGATGTGCAGGGCTCTATGCTACTCAGGCGGGTGCAACACTGGACCTCCCCTCTGAAACCGAGGTCGGGCAAGTGACTGAAGTGTCAGTCAGAGAGCACTTTGGGTCCAGTGACCACAACTGTCTTCGTTTTAACAACGTTATGGAAAAAGATCAGACAGGTCCACAGATTAAGGTCGTAAACTGGAACAGGGCCAACATTGGGGCCATTCAGAAAGATCGAGCAAGGGTTGATTGGGTGAAGGTAAAAATCACACAACACCAGGTTAACATTCAGCTGTTTACACAGGAACCTTGATTATCTGAACGAGATGGGCGGGCAATAGTACATTCAGATAATTGGTTATTTGATTAATCGATTCCATGCCTTTCCTCTGGGGCTCGGAGTTTTGGTAATGTCTAGTCCCCATTGAGGTGACGAGGCAGCAGCAAACCATGCGTGAGCCCTCACGCCCTGCCAACACCCGAAAACACCCCGCTGCTCGGCCCCAAACACTTCCAACACTGCCCCCACCCACACCTCAACATCGCCTCCCACCCGTTCTCAAACCCTTCCAACACCAACCCACGCCAGCCCCCACCACAAAAAAGCCCACCGCCACCCTCCACATAACACCCGACCCGCCCCCAAACCCATCCAACATCACCCTCCGCCCGCCTCCAACAGTTCACCCTAACCCCAAACCCATCCAACATCACCCTCCGCCTGCCTCCAACAGTTCACCCTAACCCCATACCCATCCAACACCCGCCCACGCCGCTCCCTGCCTCCAAAACCGTCCAACGCCACCTTCCACTTGCCACCCACCCCACCCCTAAACCCATCCATCATCACCCTCCGCCCGCCTCCAACAGAGCACCCCGCCTGCCCCAAACCCATCCAACACCACCCCCCGCCCGCCTCCAACAAGGCACCCCACCCACTCCCAAACCCATCCATCATCACCCTCCGCCCGCCTCCAACAAGGCACCCCACCCACTCCCAAACCCATCCAACATCACCCTCCGCCCGCCTCCAACAGTTCGCCCTAACCCCAAATCCATCCAACATCACCCTCCGCCTGCCTCCAACAGTTCACCCTAACCCCATACCCATCCAACATCCACCCACGCCGCTCCCTGCCTCCAAAACCGTCCAACGCCACCCTCCACTTGCCACCCACCCCACCCCTAAACCCATCCATCATCACCCTCCGCCCGCCTCCAACAAGGCACCCCACCCACTCCCAAACCCATCCAACATCACCCTCCGCCCGCCTCCAACAGTTCGCCCTAACCCCAAATCCATCCAACATCACCCTCCGCCTGCCTCCAACAGTTCACCCTAACCCCATACCCATCCAACATCCACCCACGCCGCTCCCTGCCTCCAAAACCGTCCAACGCCACCCTCCACTTGCCACCCACCCCACCCCTAAACCCATCCATCATCACCCTCCGCCCGCCTCCAACAGAGCACCCCGCCTGCCCCAAACCCATCCAACACCACCCCCCGCCCGCCTCCAACAGAGCACCCCTCCTGCCTCCAAACCCATCCATCATCACCCTCCGCCCGCCTCCAACAAGGCACCCCACCCACCCCCAAACTCATCCATCATCACCCTCCGCCCGCCTCCAACAAGGCACCCCACCCACCCCCAAACCCATCCATCATCACCCTCTGCCCGCCTCCAACAGAGCACCCCACCCACCCCAAACCCATACAACATCACCCACCACCCGCCTCTAAAAGAGCACCATGCCCGCCCCCAAACCCATCCATCATGACCCTCCGCCCACCTCCAACAAGGCACCCCGCCCACCCCCAAACCCATCCAACACCACCCTCCGCCCGCCTCCAACAGAGCACCTGGCCTGCCCCAAACCTATCCATCATCACCCTCCGCCCGCCTCCAACAAGGCACCTCACCCACCCCAAACCCATCCAACATCACCCTCCACCCGCCTCCAACAGTTCACCCCCAGACCCATCCAACACCGATCCACACCGCCCCCCCGCCTCCAAAACCGTCCAATGCCATCCTCCACTTGCCACCGCACCCACCCCCAAACACATCCAACATCACCCTCCTCCCGCCTCCAACAGGGCACCCACCCCCAAACCCATCCAACATCACCCTCCGCCCGCCCCCAACAGAGCACCCCGCCCGCCCCCAAACCCATCCAACATCACCCTCCTCCCGCTTCCAACAGAGCACCCTGCCCGCCCCCAGACCCATCCAACATCACCCTCCGCCCATTTCCAACACAGCATCCCACCCACCCCCAAACCCATCCAACATCACCCTCCGGCCGCCTCCAACAGAGTACCCCGCCTGCCCCAAACCCATCCATCATCACCCTCCGCCCGCCTCCAACAGGGCATCCCGCCCACCCCCAAACCCTTCCTGTGAAATCACCTCCAATCCCCACACCCATCCCAGTCTGGGTCATCTGTTTCAGATCAGGACATTGGTGTTTCTGTTACCTCTGGCACTCCGAGCAAATCTTCATAATTGTGTCTATTCGTTCAGTTCTCATCCTCTTCAGCCTCCTGAAATTCTTCCTGCCATTGTAACCTTTTGATCACCTGTAGTCCCTTCAGATCTCCCTGTATCTTTCCTGACTCCATTGAATACAGCTCATCTCATTTTATAATTCCTCTAACTCATATGTTACTCCCCATCTCTGTGATATTCTTCAGTTACTGCATTTCTCATTCTTTATTTCCAGAGCTTCCAATCCCCCTGATCGATGTAAGGTTATTGATCCCTTGCAGCATGTTTAACACCTGTAGTAGCCTCCAACTCCTCAATATCTCCTGTTGCTGTAACCTCCTCAAATACTACAGTCTTTGTAATATCTTCCAGTAACTGCAACCCTGTCGATTTCTGTATCCTCCTCCAGAACAGCATTCCACATCTCTGTATACTGATGGGAATGCTGCAAACCTGCCTTCATAGTCCTCTCTAGCTCTCTGAACTACTGCAGCCTGAGAACCTTCAGCATATCTGGCTCCTCCAATCCCTACACTTCTCCCTGGCTGTGTGAACTGAACCAACTAATTCAACACCCCCACCCCCGGCCATCTCACTCCTGCAGCTCCAACTATTATCCATGTCAGTGTAATTCCCAGCACCAACAATCCTCCCGGTCTCTATAAACTCCTGCAGCTCCAACTACCACCCAAATATGTGTAATCTCCAGACCGTCCAATCCTCCCAGTCTCTATAAACTCCTGTAGCTCCAACTACCACCAATATCTCTGTAATCCCCAGACCTGACAACCCACTCCCCCCCCCCCCGTATCTCCAGTAGCTCCAATGACTACCCCATCTGTGTAATCTCTAGTCCCTATATTCCTCCTTATCGCTTTAAATCCTTCAGAACTGATAACCCTGTAACGCTCCTTGACATCTTTCAGGCCGCCAACCATCTGATCTCTAACCACCAACAGTGATCTCAAACCACCCGAACTCTGTAACATCCTCCAGTCTTTCCAACCCAGCTTTTCTCTGTTCGCTTCTCTGGTGTCTGTTATCTCCAGTTACAGATCCTTACTCAGGAGAAAATGTCTCAGTACCTAATCCGTAAGAACCCAAGAATCTTTGGTGTATCAGTGAATTTGCGTCATTTTCTAAATTTTAACGACTGCAAGTTCAACCTTTTCCACCTTTTCTCATCAATATCCCTCCATTTTGAAGATCAGCCTGGTGAACCTTCTCTGGGCTGCATCCAATGCAAGAACATTTTCCCTCCAGATAGGGGACCAAACCTGATCACAGTATTCTCAGTGTGGGCTGATTGGAGTCCTCTATAGTTATTACAAACCTTCATTATTTTTATTCCCCCATCCCTTTGGAATCAATGTCAGCATTCCATTTACATTCTCTATGTCCTGCTGGCTCTGTATGCCATATTTCTGAGATTTATACACAAGGATCCCCACGTTACTCCGTGGTGTAGCTTTCTGCACTTGATCTGAAACCAACAGGTAACAGCAATAATCAGAGAAGTGTTGGAATGTATGGTAAACGATATGCCATAAATAACTGGACAGTTAAAAACCTATGGAAAAAGCGCAGTCCATTGATAGGAGTAGAATTAAGCCATTCGGTCCAATGGGTCTATTCCACTAATCGATTATGGCTGAATTGTTTCTCAACCCCATTCTCTCACTTACTCCCTGTAACCATTGATCTCCTTACTCATCAAGATCCTGGCTATCTCTGAGTTAGATATGTTAAATCACTTAGCACCCTAAGCCCCATGAGGTAGTGAGTTCAACAGATCCATCATCCTCTGGCTGAATAAATTCCTCCACATCTCTATTCTAAAGGGTCGTCCCTTCACTCTGAAGCTGTGCCCTTGACCCGTAGTCTCTCTTGCTCGTGGAAACATCTTGCCCCCGTCCACTCCATCGAGGCCCCTCAGTATTCTGTAAGCTTGAATGAGATTCTGCCGCTGCCTCTGAAACTTCGTTAAGTGCAGACCAGAGACTTCATCTGCTCCTCATATAACACGAATTTCAGCCCTGGGAACTTTCTTGGAAACCCATTTCTCGTACCGCTTCACATCCTTTGTCCAGACTCTGAATGAATAACGTGTAGAGTGTAGTCCCAACACTGACCCCTGCGGAGCTCCCCTCATCACCAGTTCCCATCGTGAAAACTACCCCTTTCTTCACACTCTCTGTCTTGTGCCAATCAGACAAATCCTCTATCCGTGTTCAGCATGTTGTTCTGAAACGGAAATTTCATTTCTCACATACACTGCTGGATTTATTTCTCTGTCTGGCTGTAAACCGCAGAGTATCACCATTACCTTCCCATCTGTATTTCCCTGGAGAAGGTGGTGGGGAGCTGGCTTCCTCACCCACTGCAATCCGTTAGGTGTAGGGACAGACACAGTGCTGGGAGGATGGAGTGTGGATTGAAGGGCACCTTGGAAATGCTGGTGTTCCCGTGCAGCTGGAGCTGCTGTCCTTCCAGGGTATAGTGGTTCCGGGTTTGGGAAGTGCTGTTGAAAGGGCCTGCCTGAGTGACCTCAGTGCTACTTGTAGATCACTTTGGGAGGCACGGTGGCACAGTGGTTAGCACTGCTGCCTCGCAGCGCCAGAGACCCGGGTTCAATTCCCGCCTCAGGCCACTGACTGTGTGGAGTTTGCACATTCTCCCCGTGTCTGCGTGGGTTTCCTCCGGGAGCTCCGGTTTCCTCCCACAGTCACAAAGATGTGCAGGTTAGGTGAATTGGCCATGTTAAATTGTCCGTAATGTTAGGTAAGGGGTAAATGTAGGGGTATGGGTGGTTTGCGATTCGGCGGGTCGGTGTGGACTTGTTGGGCCGAAGGGCCTGTTTCCACACTGTAAAGCAATCAATCTAATCTTTTATTCCTTCATTCATTCACGGACATGAACTTTGATGGCTGAGTCAGCAGTTCTTGTTGATTTTGTGTTGTTCCTGAGAAGGTGGTGAGCTGCCTTCCTGAGCCACTGCACCAGCCGTTGGAAATTCTCATCACTGAAAATCTCTCCCTTTTTAAATTCATCACCCCTTCAGCTTCTGTAACTCACCATATAACTGTAATCAATGACAGCACAGATTCCCTTCCTAAATCTCTCTAATTACAATGGTAGCGTGTGCTAAATTGGCACTTTTCGTCCTCTTTATCCATCTCATGACTTCCCGCCCCTACCATCCCACTATTTGGAATGCTTCCATTCTCTGCACCTCTTCATGTCCTGAGGGACCTTGAACACTACCAGTGCTCCAAAAGTTTATATTCCGCCCAGTTACTGCGAGTCTTCTAACTCTGTAACATCCAACAGTTTCCAGTACCATATAACACTTGCTGGCTCTCAATTTGCATTTTTTGAAGTCTGCACATCTCTGCAAGCAGCTCAGAAAAAAGTCCTTTAGACTCTCCAAAGCTGCATCATGAACAAGCCACAATCTTTCTATTTCCTTTGCCTTCTTCTGTGTCTTCAACTCTCACTCTATCTTCCAGTAAACCTCTTTAGTGGCTGCAGGTCTCCCTAGCTCCCCAGATAACCTGTTCCATCGCATACAGCTCGCTCAATCACTGTAACACCCTCTGCTCTGTCTAATCCTCCTCTTTCCCACTGTCTTCCAGGCACAATAGCGATCCTGTAAGAGTGCAGTGCGGAACGGGCTGTTATAAATCTCAGCTGAGGCTTGAGGCCTACCATTACCTGGGAGTCACAAGGGGAGAGACCCTGAGAGAGAGCAGTAGAATATTAATCAGCAGCGAGGATTGAGGCCAACTGCGACTTGGAGTTGGAGAAACAGCAGAGCAGGAGGCTCGAAATCAACAGCGAGTCACAGAGGGAGTAACCATGTGAGGGAGAAACATGGAGCCAGAGCTTGAGGCTCACTCACGTCTCGGAGGTGAATGCACCAACATGGGACGATATAAATCAGCACTGAGGATCGAGGCCTAGTCATGCCTGGGATTCACAGAGACGATGACCCTATGAGGGAGCAGACTGGAGGGGGAGCTGGAGGTTTGCACGCCCCTGGCAGTCACAGAGATGGTGACCCTGTGAAGGCCAGAGTGGAGTGGGAGCTGGAGGATTACACGTATCTGGGAGTCACGGAGACGGTGACCCTGTGAGGGAGCAGAGTGGAGTGGGAGCTGGAGGATTACATGTAGCTGGGAGTCACAGAGACGGTGACCCTGTGAGGGAGCAGAGTGGAGTGGGAACTGGAGGATTACACGTATCTGGGAGTCACTGAGAAAACCTTCTGCTGCTGGGACCTACCTGCACCGAGTTTGAATGAAGTGCAAGAGCCATCACAGAAAAGGCTGTATGTTCATTGGCTGATAAAATACACCGTTATTAGTGACTGTCAGTTAATTGCTGTAAGTCAGCAAATTTATTTTTTAACTTCTGAAGTAAAGATTGATCTCAGAAATATGAGGGCGATGTGAAATTCTGAGCCAGTATAATAAATTGCGCTCAGTAAGCCACAGTGGAATAAGGGACTTATCCATATTATGATGTCCCTGATGTTAACTTAATTCTAAGTAATTAAGTAAGTTACTCTAGACATGTTGCATTTTAAGACATGGCAAGGCATGTTTGTCAAATGGAAAATGTCTTCTGTTACATTGGGAATTCAGAGCGCCTGCTCGTGTCCTCGATGAACACTGGGTCGGAGAGCTCAGACAGTGACTAGAGACTCTCCCATACTGAGAGTTATGGGGATAGCACACACACACAACAGACCACCCTGCAGACATGACAGCCTGGAATAAGTAAGGGATGGGCAATCGAAGAGAAACAGCCAGGGAATCCAGGTATAACCTGACGTCTCCCTCCCAATTCAGTTTCCCATTTTGGAAGCTGGTGAAGATGCAGTCAGACCCATGTCTGTGGCCCCACAAGCAGCCTGACTGTACAGGAGGGGAGGGAGAAGGAAGGAGGAGCAATAGTCACAGAGGAGTCAGGAAACTGAATAAGTTGTCAGCGTGTCTGTAATTCCAGGATAGTGGGGTTGAGAACGTTAATGTGTCTGCACGACAATCGTCTGGTGGCCAGTGAGCAGTCAAAAGTCATGTCCACGTTGGTAGGGATGGCATGTGTAGGAAGAGTGAAGTGGTCTGGGAATCAGAATTTAGGGAGTTAGGTGGATGGTTCGCAAATGGGAACTCAAATGTATCAATCCCTGGAATACTCGCAGGGCCGTGTACAAGTGAGAACAGGACTCGGAGTTTTAGGTAGTTGAGTGTGTGACTGGAACGATGGTGTAGCAGGAAGGGCTTCAGATTCCTGGGTCATTGGGACTGATTCTGGGGAAGGCAGCAACTCTACAAACTGGATGGGCTAACATTTGACAGAGCTGGGACTGAATTCCTCTGGGGTGTGTGGGTGGAATTGAAAATAACTTGACGTGTGTAAGGGATCCAAAAAGGAATAGTGGAGGAGACTACCGGGATTCTCAAAATAATGGGAGATACAGTTGGTACTAATTTACAACAACAAGTTTATCAGTGGAAGATGGAGTGAGAAAGAAAGCCTTAATTTGAGGTTTTCTGCATGGACATGAATACTCGGAATGTGGGGAGTTCCAGATGCAGATTGCTGCGAGGAAATCTGATGTACTGATCACCGAGAGCTGGCGCAAGGAATAGCAGGACTGGGTGTTAAATATTGCTGGGGATAAAGGATTCCAAAATGATAGAAGGAAAGGGAAAGGATGAAGGTAGAAGTACTGCTTGAGATTAGCGTTAGTTAAGGAGTCCAAGAGAAAGAGGATCCGTCCAAGGACAGAATGAATTTGGCTGGAGCTGCAGAACAAAAAGTGTACAATTAAACTGTGACGTATAGTCTATCAGCCAGCAACCATTGGAAAGGATGGAGAGAATAAATATGCAGGGACATTTGAGACCGATGATAATACTACAGATTAGTTATACTGAGAAACTTAATTTATCCAAATATTGACTGGGTTATTGGTGGTGCAGGGTCATGAGGGGCCAGTATCCCTGGATTATATGGAGGAGAGCATACTTTAGGAGTATGTGTCCAGCCCAAGAGAGCATATACTGTTGGGCCTGGTCCTTGGGAAAGAGATGGGGCAAATGGATCCAGTGTCAGTAGGGGAACGTTTTGGAGTGCAGCGATCTTTTCTTTTGTAAAGGTAAGAATGATGGTAGAGAATGATATGCAATAATTGAGAGTGAGAAACATTAGTTGACTGAGAGCAGCCTTCAATAAGGCAAGAATGAAGCTGGGAACTTGTTAACAACGCCAGTGAAATTGTAGCTTTAAATAGCTAGGTCAGATGGAGCTGGGATTGTGGAGATGTGGCTGCAGTGTGGCCACGACTGAGAACTGGATAATCAAAGGTTTTCCCCATTTCTACAGGAAGGATAAATAGGCCAACACAGTGAAGTAGCATTGTGTATAAAGGATGGGATCAGTATTATTGTGACGCTAATCAATTCACACACTGCTCCTCCCTGTCCTCATCCCTCATCACTGCGTATTGATTCTATCAGATATTGGTAACCTTTGAAAACTTCAGAAAATAGCACAGTATAGAGGATATGACTCTGTCCGCTGTCTGCATTGGACAAGATGTAACGTTTGTTAAAGCCCTAGTTCTGTCTCCCCGGACAGTGTAGGACTTCAGGTGCAGATCCCGGCCCCTTTTTAAATGGTTTGAGAATTTCTGCATGTACTCCGCTTCCATGTGTGACTCCCAGGTCCCTACCATACTCTGGGTGAAATAACAACTTTCCTCACCACTTCTCTAATATTTCATCCAATTACATTAAAGATTCACCGCTGGCAATTGAGCTCTCTAACAGCAACAAGATGTTGTCTCCCTTTCTACCCATGTCCCTGACAATATGTGCACCCCAATCAAATCTCCTCTCAGCATCCTCCGTTCCTATCTTTCCTCATAACTGCACTTCCCCGTTCACAGGGTGAAGAATCTCCTCTGTTCCCTCTCCAGTCCAATTCCATCCTTCCATGTGATGGAGTGACCAGAACTACACACAGTCCCCAAGCTGTGACTGAACTCATTACTTATACAGTTCCTGCATAAGCTTCCTGCTCTGAAGTTCATTATTTTGTCTGATAGAGGAAATAATGCCATTTGCTACATTAATGAGATTATTGATGTTTCAGCTACCTTCGTTTATCTGCCCACATTTTATTGTACATTCCTCTCTATTGTCGATGTCCCCAAATGCCTTGCCTTGCACTTCTCTGGGTTGTTTGCTCCATTCACCTGGATCCCATAATTTTTGTTTTTAAACAGTCTGCCATGGGTTCTCTCGTTATATTCAAGTAAGTCACATGCAGTTACAGGTTAGTGCCTCAAACCGACACACTCCATAAGACCATAAGACCATAAGACATAGGAGTGGAAGTAAGGCCATTCGGCCCATCAAGTCCACTCCGCCATTCAATCATGGCTGATGCGCATTTCAGCTCCACTTACCAGCGTTCTCCCCGTAGCCCTTAATTCCTCGAGACAACAAGAATCTATCAATCTCGGCCTTGAAGACATTTAGCGTCCCGGCTTCCACTGCACTCCGTGGCAATGAATTCCACAGGCCCACCACTCTCTGGCTGAAGAAATGCCTCCGCATTTCTGTTCTGAAATGACCCCCTCTAATTCTAAGGCTGTGTCCACGGGTCCTAGTCTCCTCGATTAACTGAAACAATTTCCTAGCATCCACCTTTTCCAAGCCATGTATTATTTTGTACGTCTCTATTAAGTCTCCCCTTAATCTTCTAAACTCCAACGAAATCAATCCCAGTATCCTCAGCCGTTCCTCATATGTTAGACCTGTCATTCCAGGGATCATCCGTGTGAATCTCCGCTGGACACGTTCCAGTGCCAGTATATCCTTCCTGAGGTGTGGGGACCAAAACTGGACACGGTACTCCAAATGGGGCCTAACCAGAGCTTTATAAAGTCTTAGTAGTACATCTCTGCTTTTATATTCCAACCCTCTTGAGATAAGAGACAACATTGCATTCGCTTTCGAAATCACGGACTCAACCTGCATGTTTACCTTTAGAGAATCCTGGACTAGCACTCCCAGATCCCTTTGTGCTTTGGCTTTATTAATTTTCTCACCATTTAGAAAGTAGTCTATGCTTTTATTCTTTTTGCCAAAGTGCAAGACCTCGCACTTGCTCACGTTAAATTCCATCAGCCATTTCCTGGACCACTCTCCCAACCTGTCAAGATCCTTCTGCAGCCTCCCCACTTCCTCAGTACTACCTGCCTGTCCACCTAACTTCGTATCATCGGCAAACTTCGCTAGAATGCCCCCGGTTCCCTCATCCAAATCGTTAATACATAATGCGAACAGCTGTGGCCCCAGCACCGAACCCTGCGGGACACCGCTCGTCACCGGCTGCCATTCTGAAAAAGAACCTTTTATCCCAACTCTCTGCCTTCTGTTAGACAGCCAATCCTCAATCCATCCCAGCAGCTCACCTCGAACACCATGGGCCTTCACCTTGCTCAGCAGCCTCCCGTGTGGCACCTTATCAAAGGCCTTTTGAAAGTCTAGATAGACCACATCCACTGGGTTTCCCTGGTCTAACCTACTTGTTACCTCTTCAAAAAATTCCAACAGGTTTGTCAGGCATGACCTCCCTTTACTAAATCCATGTTGACTTGTTCTAATCAGACTCTGCTCTTCCAAGAATTTAGAAACCTCATCCTTAATGATGTATTCTAGAATTTTACCAACAACCGAGATTAAGCTGATTGGCCTATAATTTTCCATCTTTTGCCTTGATCCTTTCTTGAACAAGGGGGTTACAACAGCCATCTTCCAATCATCCGGGACCTTTCCTGACTCCAGTGACTCTTGAAAGATCTCAACCAATGCCTCTGATATTTCCTCAGCCACCTCTCTCAGAACTCTAGGGTGTATCCCATCGGGGCCAGGAGATTTATCAATTTTAAGACTTTTTAACTTTTCTAGCACTATCTCTTTCGTAATGGCAACCATACTCAACTCAGCCCCGTGACACCCTTTAATTTGTGGGATATTACTCATGTCTTCCACTGTGAAGACTGACGCAAAGTACTTGTTAAGTTCTCCTGCTATTTCCTTATCTCCCATCACTAGGCTTCCTGCATCAGTTTGAAGTGGCCCAATGTCTACTTTTGCCTGTCGTTTGTTTCTTATGTACTGAAAGAAACTTTTACTATTATTTCTAATATTACTGGCTAGCCTACCTTCATATTTGATCCTCTCCTTTCTTATTACACTCTTTGTTATCCTCTGTTTGCTTTTGTATCCTTCCCAATCTTCTGATTTCCCACTGTTCTTAGCCACATTATAGGATCTCTCTTTTTCTTTAATACATTTCCTGACTTCCTTTGTCAGCCAAGGTTGTCTAATCCCTCCCCGGTTAATCTTTATTTTCTTTGGAATGAACCTCTGTACAGTGTCCTCAATTATACCTACAAACTCCTGCCATTTTTGCTCTACTGTCTTCCCGGTTAGCCTCTGCTTCCAGTCTATTTTAGTCAGTTCCTCTCTCATGCCCTCATAATTACCTTTATTCAACTGTAACACCATTACATCCGATTTTGCCTTCTCCCTTTCAAACTCCAGACTGAACTCTATCATATTATGGTCGCTACTTCCTAAGGGTTCCCTTACTTTAAGATCTTTTATAGAGTCTGGTTCATTGCAAAGCACTAGGTCCAGAATAGCCTGCTCTCTTGTGGGCTCCATGACAAGCTGTTCCAAAAAGCCATCCTGTAAGCATTCCATGAATTCCCTTTCTTTAGATCCACTAACAACATTATTTACCCAGTCCACCTGCATATTGAAGTCTCCCATGATCAATGTAACCTTGCCTTTCTGACATGCCTTCTCTATTTCCCGGTACATGTTGCGTCCCTGGTCCTGACCACTGTTAGGAGGTCTATACACAACTCCAATTATGTTTTTTTTGCCTTTGTGGTTCCTCAATTCCACCCACACAGACTCCACATCATCCGACGCTATGTCATTCAATACCATAGATTTAATTTTGTTCTTAACTAACAAGGCAACCCCACCCCCTCTGCCCACCTCTCTGATTAATTACACACGATCTTCCTTGAATAAATCCAGACCGACTGTCCTGGAGTCCATGGGACTTCCTCAGTGACCGTTTATCCACTGTCTCAGAATTCCAGCCTCGATATTTTCAGTCAGTCCCTTGCTCCACATTAAACAAAGCTGCAGTGTTAGCCGTTCTCCAGTCCTCCAGCACCATCCCTACATCCAATGAGGATTGGATAATGTGGGTAACTATAAGGAAGCAAATTTTCCCCGGCTTCTTTTAACCGTCTGGAACATTGTGTTATCCCATTTTAAGGATTTGAATCTCCTGTATTATTCGCCACTCCAAGTTTGTCGCTCCCAATATTTCACACTGCATACCTATTTTAATTCAGACAGACAGAGGCCTAAACCATCTTATGATTTGGTCAAGTCTCATTTTAGTCCAGGTTCATGGAGAGTTTCTCTCCACAGGTGAAGTGCATTTTCTCATGATACAATCTGCAATCTGCCTCAGTAACTACCCTCCCTGCCCGCGTGGTTATCTTCTCAACTGACACTAACACGATGATTTTCGCCTTCGTCATAACAACTGCCCACTGCCTGGATATCCCAGAATGCACCAGCCTCCCTGTTCTAGGTGTCATTATTAAAATGACAGTACAATCTTAGATTGACAAGCCAAAACTGGCCTGGACATGGCAAACACGGTAAACCTGGGGCCCCACTTTGTGGCCAAGCCCCTGAGGTTCTGGTGGATTGCATGGTGCAGGAGAGGGACATTCTCTTCCTCCGGGACTGGCAGGGGAGGCCACAACATCAGACCCTGCCAGCTTGGTCTGAAGCTGACCCTTGGGTCAGTGAGGTGCCAGCCTTCTGTGTGAATGCCCAGCAGTGTAGGAAGGAGGTCAGTGACCTTCTCCCCTCCACCAGGGTAAGTGCAACCATCTGCACTTCGTGCCCTCTCCTTCACTCTCTCTCTGTTAATGCACCCACCTCCCACCAAGGTGCATGTTCTCTCACTCTCCCTAAATGCAGCACCTTCTCTCGGTCTTTCTCTAACCTCTTCTCTGTCACTCTGCCCAAGTCTGCCTGGTGTCTGTGCTGCCCACTCAGTCACTCACTCACTCAGGACACCCCCCCACCTTTCCCTCAGCTGTCCCAGCACTAACAGCTGTTCCAAACTTTTCCATCTCCCTTAATACCTCTTGCTAATTTTCACATTCCAGATGGAACCATCCCACAATAGGAGAGAAAGAGCCAAGAGGATTAAGGGTCTCTCCAACATTCAGCTCCTCACCGCCTCAAGGGAATGTATCCTGACGCTAACAATCACGACAGGCTGACTGACCGTGTCCAAGCTCCCGGACTGGGATCTGAGACCTCCCCTGAATCACTGTGCTGGGCACCGTGACTGACTGTAGACAATGATATCAAGCTTCCTGGTTTGTATCTGTGCTAAACACCAAGATAATACAACAGGCATCTGAGCCTGGTAGCTCTGGCTGAGGGGAAACACTGCTGAGGGCATGGTAAGACAAGGCAATAATTCTGTGAACATTCAAGTCAGCTCAAAGTGAGTGTGTACAAACACGGAGTGAGCAGCCCAGAGGGACAGTCCATGAGCTAGGTGGGTGTCCCTGAGCACAGTGTCCTTGTAGCAGCATTGAGTGTGTACAAACACGGAGTGATCAGCCCAGAGGGACAGGCCATGAGCTGGGTGTGTGTCCCTGAGCACAGTGTCCTTGCAGCAGCATTGAGTGTGTGCAATCACGGAGTGAGCAGCCCAGAGGGACAGCCCATGAACTGGGTGTGTGTCCCTGAGCACAGTGTCCTTGCAGCAGCATTGACAGTGTACAAACAAGGAGTGAGCAGCCTAGAGGGACAGGCCATGAGCTGGGTGTGTGTCCCTAAGCGCAGAGTCCTTGCAGCAGCATTGAGCGTGTACAAACACGGAATGAGCAGCCCAGAGGGACAGCCCATGAGCTGGGTGTGTCTCCCTGAGCACAGTGTCCTTGCAGCAGCATTGCAATGAGAGTTGTCAGTGCACCCTGAGCTGCAGCATTGAAGTACAGAAGCGTATTGTCAGTGGGTCGGAGATGTTATGAGATGGCATGGTGAGGCTGGCATGTGTCAGATGCCAACGTTGGGGATGTGGCATCCTTGCGGCTTCTGTTGGTGCAGTGTTCCCTGAGACGTTGGTGTCCAAGATAGAAGGCTGCAGGAGCGAGGGGCGAGATGGAGTTACCAGTTACCAGCTCGGACTTTCACGTCAAATTCTCCGTATTGAGTTTCCCGACAGTGGAAGGGAGGTCATGAACCTGCAAGTTGATGAGGAGAGATCAACAATAATGTGGTTATTGATCATCAGTAATCATTGACTGAGCATCTCGCCACTGCTGCACACAAATCTTGACTTAACGAACAGTCCAGCAAAGGAACAGGCCCTTCAGGCCCAGCAAGCCTATACTGACACATGATGCCCTTCTAAAGTTAAAACGAAAGTTTTTGCTTCTACACATTCTATGTAATTCTATTCGTTGCTGTCTCTACTCTGTGTCAAGATGCCTCTTAAACCTTGCTATATTAGCTTCTTCCCCTCTTATCAATAAAAAACTTGCCGAGTATATCTCCTGAACTTTCTCCTTTACCTAAAACCTACGGTCCTGAGTAATGGATATCTCTAATCTGGGAAAAAAGTCTTTAACTGCCCTTCTCTCTATGTCTCTGATAATGTTGTAAATATCTATCACGCAGCCCCATAGCCAATGATGCCCAGCTGCACACAAACGATGTTTGTTCAATTTCTCCTTCTGGCTAATACCATCCAAACTAGACAACATCCTGGTAAAACGTTTCCATACCCTCTCCAACACTTCCACATCGTTCTGCTGGTGTGGCAATCAGTACTGTACACAATTTTCTAAATGTGCCCGAACTAAGTTTCTCCACAGCTGCAATATGACCTGCTAATTTTCATATTGGATGCTCTGATGCTTGTCTGCAAGTTTACCATCAGTCTTCTTGATCACCCTATCCACCCGTGTTGCCACTTTCCGGGAATGTGGAGCTGTCTCCCCAGATCTCTTTGGATGTTGATGCAGCCAGTAGTTTTTCCATCCACCTTATACTTCTCTCCTGCATTAGACCTTCTAAAATGTATCATGTCCCAATTGTCCAGATAAAGTTACATCTGTGTTTTCTCTGTCCAAGTCTGAAGCAGACCTACATCCTGCTGTATTCTCTGGCAATCATCCTCACAAGCTGCAACTTCGCCAATCTATTTACAGATCTCCAGTCACAAAAACACTGTTCCATCAATACTCTGTCTTCTATGACCAAGCAGTTTTCTATCCATCTTACTAACTGACGGCGGATCCCATTTCACTTCACCTTCTCTATGAGCCTGCCATAAGGAACCGTATCAAAGGCTTGCTAAGGTCCAAACTGCCAACATCCAGCCCCACGCCCTCATCAATCAATTGTCTCACTTCCCTAAAATAATCAAGTTTGTAAGACAGGATATTCCACACAAAACTGTGTTGCCTGTTGCGAGTAAGTCCATACTATAATACTGTTGAAGCTGCATTCATTCAGACAAGTGTTTATTCCATCACATTCCTGACTTGAACCTTGGAGATTAGATCATATTCCCTACAGTGTGGAAACAGGCCCTTCAGCCCAACCACTCCACACCAACCCTCAGAAGAGAAACCCACCCAGACCCATTCCCCTGCACGATATTGAACCCTAACTAATGCACCAAACACTATGGGCAGTTTAGAATGGCCAATTCACCTGACATGCACATCTTTGGACTGTGGGAGGAAACCGGAGCACCTGGAGGAAACCCACACAGACACGGGGTAAATGTGAAAACTCCACACAGACAGTCATCCAAGGCCAGAATTGAACCTAGGACTTGGGTGAGGCAGCAGTGCTAAACACTGAGTTCTTGATGGTGACTGTACAGTGGGAGGTATGTCGGGCTGTGATGGTTACTGTACAGTGCGTGGTATGTCTGACCGTGATGGTTACGGTACAGTGGGAGGTATGTCAGGGTGTGATGGTTACTGTACAGTGGGAGGTATGTCGGGCCGTGACGGCTACTGTACAGTAGGAGGTATGACGGGCTGTGATGGTTACTGTACAGTGGGAGGTATGATCGGCTGTGATGGTTACTGTACAGTGGGAGGTATGTCGGGCCGTGACGGTTACTGTACAGTGGGTGGGTTGTCGGGGTGTGTCGGTTACTGTACAGTGGGAGATATGTCGGGCCGTGACGGTTACTGTACACTGGGTGGTATGTCTAGCCGTGATGGTTACTGTACAGTGGGAGGTATGTCGGGCCGTGATGGTTACTGTACAGTGGGAGGTATGTAGGGCTGTGATGGTTACTGTACAGTGGGAGGTATGTCGGGCCGTGATGGTTACTGTACAGTAGGAGGTATGTCGGGCCGTGATGGTTACTGTACAGTGGGAGGTATGTCGGGCCGTGACGGTTACTGTACAGTGGGAGGTATGTTGGGGCGTGACGGTTACTGTACAGTGGGACGTATGTCGGGCCGTGACGGTTACTGTACAGTGGGAGGTATGTCGGGCCGTGACGGTTACTGTACACTGGGTGGTATGTCGGGCCGTGATGGTTACTGTACAGTGAGAGGTATTTCGGGCCGTGATGGTTATTGTACTGATGGAGGTATGTCGGGCCGTGATGGTTACTGTACAGTGGGAGGTATGTCGGGCCGTGACGGTTACTGTACAGTGGGAGGTATGTCGGGCCGTGACGGTTACTGTACAGTGGGAGGTATGTAGGGCTGTGATGGTTACTGTACAGTGGGAGGTATGTCGGGCCGTGATGGTTACTGTACAGTAGGAGGTATGTCGGGCCGTGATGGTTACTGTACAGTGGGAGGTATGTCGGGCCGTGACGGTTACTGTACAGTGGGAGGTATGTTGGGGCGTGACGGTTACTGTACAGTGGGACGTATGTCGGGCCGTGACGGTTACTGTACAGTGGGAGGTATGTCGGGCCGTGACGGTTACTGTACACTGGGTGGTATGTCGGGCCGTGATGGTTACTGTACAGTGAGAGGTATTTCGGGCCGTGATGGTTATTGTACTGATGGAGGTAGGTCGAGCCGAGCGTGTTACTGTACACTAGACGGTATGTTGCGCTATGGAGTTGCAGACTGTATGAGTTGTACAGAGCGCGATTCTTCTGCTGCTGATGGACCATTGCATCTCATGGATGCCTCATCATTTGTTGCTCAATCAGTTTAAAGTTTGTCCCATTCATTACCCAGAGGTCTTCATATCATGAGGAGTGTCAGCAAAATGTGCTCTTGCTTCCCATTGTGCAGTGACTATTCTTACCGATATATGAAATGGCGTAGTGTATCTGCAGTAGGCAGATCGGTGACGATGTGGTCAATGATATGTTTCCCTATTATTGATTTCCCCATAACCTGCCACAGAGCAGTCCAGCAGCCACAGGATCCAGCATCAATGCTGAGCACTGTATTGACTATATACCAAGGATCTGCCCTCTCTGCCTGGTTGTCACCTGTCAGTGGGACAGACCCTACCAGAGAGGACGGAGATATTGCCTGGGACATAGTCGTGTTCACATAATCCTGCTTCAGAGGCAATATTTAACTTTTGCTTGATTAGTCTGAGGGAAATATACAGCAGGTCACTTTTACATTTTGTGTAATGAAGAGTTAATATCACTTTGTTTCTTACATATTTTGAAATAAACCAAACAACATTGTTTTTCCGTTGAAAACAATTGAAGTGAACAATAATTAAAATACCAGAGTACACCGCTAACTATTACACAATTCAGTGACTGTAGTAAACAGATGATTCATGTTCAGATCAGTGAACACACCATCGTGCAGGCAGCAAAGCTGGTGAAAATGACTTTGAGGAAAAAGCCTGAAATCAGACACAGTGTTATTGAGTCTCATCATTACCTCCAAAACACTGGTCATCTTCACAATCTGTTCAGAGAGCTTCCAAACTGGAGCTGGGCTGTTACTCACATAATGTCTCACAACAGACTAGTTAGAGACATAACTGAAAACGGGAAGATATGTGTGGGGCAGACTGGTCAATGGACTAGCACATGGCGCTGGTCCAGACGCAGTCCAGCATTTGTAACAATGACCTGTAAACAACCATGTCTTGCAAATATATCTTTTCTGTATGCCACCTAAACTCTGTAATCCTATACCTTAGACCCGATCCTGAATGATGGTGTTATGAAGGTAGAGGGCTCCTGCAGCACATGGCATCTTACATTGAATTCCTCATAAACCATATCCAGTGTATGTTAGCCCCACAATGTCAGTATCCAAATAGAATTGTGCAGCTCCATTGATGGACAGTATGATCCCAGCCCAACATCCTTGTGTGTGACGTGTGCTGAAAATCTCTGTGTAAATGTTTGCAGCATTGTTCTCACATTGAACAGTAAAGTCTTTTTGCTGAAGTTTCGACAGTCTGTTTTAATACCAACTTTTAGATTGTCCAATAAACATTATTTCCCCCCTTTATTCAGTTCACTTTTATAACAACAATATGATGAAAACAGTGCCCAACTCACAGTAAGGAACATTGAAATGATGAGTCTCATTACCACTACCAAGACCACATTATTATTAAGTACAAGGACTTTGAAAATATACAATTATTTTCCCTTATATTAATATTGTGAACCAATAGTCGACTTCCATGCTCCTCAGATGCTGCCTGAATGGGTGTGCTTTTTCAGAACCACACGTTTTGACTCTGATCTCCAGGATCTGCAGTGCTCACTTTCTCCCTGTTAATGCGCACTCATAATCATTTTCGTGGCAACAATATCACTGTGTGTTTAAACATTTTACAGTCAGATAGGAGTACATTTTGAATTGCTTCTGTCCATCTCAGAGCTCAGTAATGTGCGATATGAATGTCAGTGTCTGTGTGATGCTTGGTATGTAGACCATGCATCTGAGAGATGGACAGATTGTTTAAACATCATTTTCCTTCAGCTGTTCACGAAAAGCAAGTTACTGCCCCGACCTCACCAGCCTGAGCAGACAAAACCCAAAGCACAGTGTCCAGCACTGGGCATGACAATATTTTTCATTTTAATGTATTCATAGAATATGATTGAGATGGTATTTATTGCCCATCCCGTATTTCCCTTGAGAAGGTGGGGGTGAGCTACCACATTGACCCACTGCAGTCCATGTGTTGTAGATGTGCATTACGAAGGGACGTTGAAACAGTGACACTGAAAGAACAACAATATGCTTCCCAATCAGGATGGTGGGTGGCTTGGAATGGAACGTGAACATGGTGATGATCCCATGTGTCTACTTCCCTTGTCATTTTTGATGGTCTTGGTTTCGGTAACGAGCCTTGGTAAATTTCTGCAGAGCACCTGTAGATGGCAGACATTTTTGCTACTGAGTGCCAGTGGATGAGGGTTGAAGCTGCACTCACACAGGCAAATGAGGCTGTTCCATCACACACACATTCAATGTGTGTCTTATAGAGTTATTTCTGCAGAATTCCTAGCTCCTGACATATTCTTGTTGCCAATCAATTTATATGTATCAAATTGTGGCACTGGAAAAAAACACAACAAGTCTGGCAACATCTGCGGTACAGGAGAGTCGACGTTTTAGTATAAACCCTTCACAGGAATGGGTAATGAAATTATGTGGTCAGTCCAGTTCTGGATAACGGGAATCCCCGGGATATTGCTAGGTGGGTGTTCAGTGATGGTGGTGGCATTGAACATTGGAAGGTATGGTTCAATTTTCTATTGTTACAGGTAATCGTTGTCTGGCACGTGTGTAATGGAAATGGTACTTGTCACTTTTAAGCACACTCCTTCATATTTCCAGGTCCTTGTTGCATTTGGATAAGGATTGCTTCAGAATCTGAATAAATCACAAATGGTGTTGAACATTGTCCAATCATTGGCAGACATCCCCAGTTGTGACTTAACAGTGTAGGGATGGTCATTTATGATTGGGCCTGGGGCAGAGAGCACTCTGAGATCTCACTGATACTGTCCCTCTGTCTGAGCAAGGAAGCTTGCTTCTAGTTCCACCTGCTCCAGAGGTGTCTAACAACATATCTAAGCAGAATAATGTTACAGTATCTTCCCCATGGAGCTGAGGGAGGACTTGGTTAGCTCAATCAATTTGACGGCTAGATATTAATGCTAACAGTGTGGATTTAATTCCTTCACTGACTGGGGTGACAAAAGGACTGTTCTACTCAACCTCTCCCTTACTTGAGGCATGATGACTGTCCAGTTCAACTGCCACCATTCGTCTCTGTCTAACGAGAGAGCAGCCCTATCATCCTGTAGGAGTATGGTGCCTTACCTTTCCAATTTTGACCTACAGGTTTACTCAGAAACCCCTCTCCCGGGGAACTGCTGCAGAGCTGTCCTGGAGCTGAGATGTCTGCTCCCCACCAACCCCAGCCACCTTCCTTTCAGGTATAACTTCAGCCAGTGCAGATGATTCCTATTTGCTCCAGTTTTGCCGTTAATCCTGGATACGACATTTGCTCAAATGCAGTTTTGATGATGTTAAGTGCAGTCACTGTCGCCTCCCCTCTAGATTTCAGCTGTGTGTTTTCTTGTTGTGCAATATTTAACCCAGGGTTCAATGAGCCTAAGGGATGAGAGCCCAAACTGAGCTTCAGTGACCAGGTTGGTGTTGAGGAAGTGCTGCTTGATCCCACTGTAGATGACATCTTCATCACTTTATTATTGATTGGGATTAGAGCAATGGGGCAATCACTGATTGTCTGATGTTTTGTCTGTGTGTGTACAGACACACCCATATCTTCCAATCTTCAATGCCACCATCACTGAACACCCACCTAGCAATATCCCAGGGATTACCGTTATCCAGAACTGGACTGACCATATAATTGAACCCACACCCGGACAGTTTCCCACATTATCAGGTAGGTCCCAGTGCTGTATCCCAGCAGGAACAGCTTCATTGGAATGTTATCAGGGCCCACAGCCTTTGCATTCTCCAATCCCTCCAGCCGTTTGTAGATACCACATACAGTGAATCGAATTAGCTGAAGAATGCCATACGGAGGGGACCTAAAATAGATCATCCCATCAATACTTCTGTCTGAACATTATTGTGAATGATTGAGCCTAAATTTTTCTATTGCTGTTCTAGGCTTTTCCATCATTGAGGAAGTTGGTATGTGGGGATACTCTTTCTCTATTGAATTGTTTAATTGACCACACAATTCAACCTGACTGCATGTGACAGGATTGCAGAGATTAGGTCTGATTTGTTGGTTAGATATATCTGTCACTAGCTGTTTATGCTATTAGGTGAGTAAGTGGTCCTGTTTGGTAACGTCACCTCATTTTGAGGTGTACCTGCTGCTGCTCTTGGATCGTCCTCCTGTATTCCCCATTGGACAAGGGTTTATCCACTAGCCTGATGGTCAGGGTAAAGTGGAGCATATGCCAGGCATGGACAGTGAAAATTATGCAAGAGTACAAATATGCTTCTGTAGGTATTGACCCACATCACCTCACACAGGCCAGTGCTGAGTTCTAGATCGCTTTGAAATCTGTTCCATTTAGAATGGTGACAGCATCTCTCACATGTGCGCTCATGCGCGCGCGCGCGCACACACACACACACATACACAAACAAACACACAGAAACACAAACACACTATTCATAATGTGAAAGTGGGGCTTTGTCTCCAGAAATACTGTGTGCAGTAGTCACTGTTCCCAATCGTCAATGTGTCGGCAGGCGGTAGATTGGAGAAGATGAGGTAAAGTATGTTTCTGCCTGTCAGTCATTCCCTCCCGACCCGGTGCAGACCCAATCAAGCAGCTATGACCTTTTGGACACGACCATGTCGATCAGCAATGCTGCTTCTGAGCCCCTCTGGGTGGTGGATTTGAAATGGCCCACCCAGTATAGATTCTCCAGACTTGCATTCCAATCTCTGTAAGATCGCCAGCCTTGCTTTCTTCTCTCTGTAAATTCTCCAGCCTTACTTTCCACTCTCTGAAACATCTCCAGCCTTGCATTCTTATCTCTTTAAATTCTCCAGCCTTGCTTTCCTCTCTCTCCGTAACATCTCTAGACATCGTTTCCTATCTCTGTAACATCTCCAGCCTTGTTTTCCTGACTCAAAAATATCTCCAGCCTTGCTATTCACTCTCTGTAACATCTCCAGCCTTGATTTCCTCACTCTCCTCAAAATCTCCAGACTTATTTTCCAATCTCGGAAACATCTCCAGCCTTGCTTTCCATCTCTGTAACATCTCCAGCCTTGCTTTCCACTCTCTCCGTAACATCTCCGTCCTTGCTTTCCTACCTCATTAACGTCTCCAGCCTGGCATTCCTATTTCTGCAACCTCTCCAGACTTGCTTTCCTTATCTCTGTAACATCCCCTGACTTATTTCCTCTCTCTGTAACATCTCCAGCCTTGCTTTCTATCTCTGTAACATCTCCAGCCTTACTTTCCTCTCTCTGTAACATCTCCAGCCTTGCTTTCCTCTCTCTCCGTAACATCTCCTACCTTGCCTTCCTATCTCATTAACATCTCCAGCCTGGCATTCCTATCCCTTTAATCTCTCCAGACTTGCTTTCATTATCTCTGTAACATCTCCTGACTTATATCCTCTCTCTGTAAATCTCCAGCCTTGCTTTCCTCACTCTCCTCAACATCTCCAGAATTATTTTCCTATCTCTGTAACATCTCCAGCCTTGCATTCCTATCTCTGTAACATCTCCAGACTTGTTTTCATATCTCTGTAACATCTCGACCCTTGCTTTCCTATGTATGTCACATCTCCAGCCTTCCTTTCCTACCTCTGTAACATCCCCAGCCAAGCTTCCTATCTCTGTAACATCTCCTACCTTGCTTTCCTATCTCCAGCCTGGCATTCTTATCTCTGTAACCTCTCCAGACTTGCTTTCCTTATCTCTGTAACATCCCCTGACTTATTTCCTCTCTCTGTAACATCTCCAGCCTTGTTTTCCTATCTCTGCAACATCTCCAGCCTTGCTTTACTATCTCTGTAACATCACCAGACTTGTATTCATATCTCTGTAACATCTCGACCCTTGCTTTCCTATGTCTGTCACATCTCCGGCCTTTCTTTCCAATCTCTGTTACATCCCCAGCCTTGCTTTCCTCTGTCTGTAACATAGAACATAGAACATAGAACAATACAGGACAGAACAGGCCCTTCGGCCCACGATGTTGTGCCGAACATTTGTCCTAGCTTAAGCACCCATCCATGTACCTATCCAATTGCCACTTAAAGTTCGCCAATGATTCTGACTCTGCCACTCCCACAGGCAGCGTATCCCATGCCCCCACCACTCTCTGGGTAAAGAACCTACCCCTGACATCTCCCCTGTACCTTCTACCCTTCACCTTATATTTATGTCCCCTTGTAACACTCTGTTGTACGCGGGGAAAAATTTTCTGACTGTCTACTCTATCTATTCCTCTGATCATCTTATAAACCTCTATCAAGTGACCCCTCATCCTTCTCCGTTCCAGTGAGAAAAGTCCTAGCACTCTCAACCTATCCACGTACGATCTATTCTCCATTCCAGGCAACACCTGGTAAATCTTCTCTGCACCCTCTCCAAAGCTTCCACATCTTTCCTAAAGTGAGGCGACCAGAACTGCACACAGTACTCCAAATGTGTCCTAACCAAAGTCCTGTACAGGTGTAACATCACTTCACGACTCTTGAATTCAATCCCTCTGCTAATGAATGCTAATTCACCATAGGCCTTCTTACAAGCTCTATCCACCTGAGTGGCAACTTTCAAAGATCTATGAACATAGACCCCAAGATCCCTCTGCTCCTCCACCTTACTAAGAACCCTACCATTAACCCTGAATTCCGCATTCGTATTTGTCCTTCCAAAATGGACAACCTCACACAACCAAATCCAATATGGCAGGGTTGAACTCCATCTGCCACTCCTCAGCCCAGCTCTGCATCATATCTAAGTCCCTTTGCACCCGACAATAGCCCTCCTCACTATCCACAACTCCACCAATCTTCGTATCATCTACAAATGTACTGACCCACCCTTCGACTCCATCTTCCAAGTCATTAATAAAAATGACAAACAGCAGAGGACCCAAAACTGATCCCTGCGGAACTCCACTTGTAACTGGGCTCCAGACTGAATATTTACCATCTACCACCACTCTCTGACTTCGACCGGTTAGCCAGTTTTCTATCCACCTGTCCAAACTTCCCTCAATCCCATGCCTCCAGACTATCCGCATAGGCCTACCATGGGGAACCTTATCAAATGCCTTACTAAAATCCATGTATACTACAGCCACTGCTCTACCCTCATCCACATGCTTGGTCACCTCCTCAAAGAATTCAATAAGACTTGTGAGGCAAGACCTACCCTTCAGATCCTGTCTTACAGCATCCTAATTACCCTTCCCCCAATTGTAAAACCTACCCTGTTGCACGCACCTATCTCTCTCCATAACCAAGGTGAAAGTCACAGAATTGTGGTCACCATCACCAAAATGTTCACCCACTAACAAACCCATCACTTGTCCCGGTTCGTTACCAAGTACCAAATCCAATATGGCCTCCCCTCTGGTCGGGCAATCTACATACTGAGTTAGAAAAGCTTCCTGGACACACTGCACAAACACCACCCCATCCAATCTACTTGATCGAAAGAGCTTCCAATCAATGTTTGGGAAGTTGAAATCACCCATGACTACTACCCTGTGGCTTCTTCACTTTTCCAAAATGTGTTTCTCCACATCTCTGCTGCTATTGGGCGGCCGATAGTAAACACCCAACAAGGTGACTGCACCTTTCCTTTTTCTGACGTCAGCCCATACTACCTCCAAAGGTAGATACCCCTCCAACTGCCTTTCTGCTGCCGTTATACCATTTCTAATTAGCAACGCCACCCCCCCTCCTTTTTTTAACCACACTCCCTCATCTTACTGAAACGTCTATAACCAGGAACCTCCAATAACCATTCCTGTCCCTCTTCTATCCACGTTTCCGTGATGGCCACAACATCGTAGTCCCAGGTACCGATCCACGTCTTAAGTTCACCCACCTTATTTCTGATACTACTTGCATTTAAGTATACACACTTGAACCCATCTCTGTGTCCGCAAGTACTCCCTTTCAGTGCTACCTTCACCACAGCCTCCCTACATTCTTGGACATTTTGACAAACAGCTAGCTAGCCTACTTGCTGGACTACAAGTCCGGATCCCATCCCCCTGCCAAATTAGTTTAAACCCCCACCCCCCCGAAGAGTGCTAGCAAACCTACCCCCCAGGATATTGGTGCCCTTCTGGTTCAGTGCAACTCGTCCTGCTTGTACAGGTCCCACCTTTCCCAGAATGCAGTCCAATTGTCCAAATACCTGAAGCCCTCCCTCCTACACCATCCTTGTAGCCACGTGTTCAACTGCACTCTCTCCCTATTCCTTGACTCACTGTCACGTGGCACCGGCAACAACCAGGAGATGACGACTCTGTGCGTCCTAGCTTTTAGCTTCCAGCCTAACTCTCTGAGCTCCTGAATGACCTCCCCACCCTTCTTCCTACCTATGTCGTTGGTGCCAACCTGCACCAAGACTTCTGGCTGCACACCCTCCCCCTTAAGGATTCTGAAGACACGGTCCGAGATGTCTCAGACCATGGCACCAGGGAGGCAACAAACCATCCTAGTGTCTCGCCCATGTCCACAGAACCGCCTGTCCGTCCCTCTAACTAAAAAGTCTCCTAAACTAGCGCTCTCCCCCTCTCCCCCTTTCCCTTCTGAGCCTCAGAGCCGGACCTCGTGCCAGAGACCCAGTCACTGCAGCTTACCCCTGCTAGGCCGTCCCCCGAAACAGTATCTAGAGCGGTATACTTATTGTTGAGGGGAACGACCACAGGGGATCTCTGCACTGCCTGCTTCCTCCCCTTCCCACCTCTAACTGTTACCCACCTACCTCTGTTCTCTGGCGTAACTATGTCCCTGTAGCTTCTATCTATCACCCTCTCAGCCTCTCGAATAATCCTCTAGCCTTGCTTACCACTCTCTGCAACATCTCCAGCTTTGTTTTACACTCTCGCCGTAACATCTCCTCCCTTGGATTCCAATCTCATTAACATCTCCAGCCTGGCATTTCTATCTCTGTAACCTCTCAAGACTTGCTTTACTTATCTCTGAATCATCCCCTGACTTATTTCCTCCCTGTGTAACATCTCCAGCATTGCTTTCCACTCTCTCCGTAACATCTCCTAACTTGCATTCCTATCTCATTAACATCTCCAGCCTGGCATTCCTATCTCTTTAATCTATCCAGACTTGCTTTCCTTATCTCTGTAACGTCCCCTGACTTATTTCCTCTCTGTGTAACATCTCCAACCTTACTTTCCTATCTCTGCAACATTACCAGAATGCTTTCCTATCTCTGTAACATCTCCAGCCTTGCTTTCCTATCTCTGTAACATTTTCAGCCTTGCGTTCCTATCTCTCTAACGTCCCCAGCCTTGCTTTCCTCTCTCAGTAGCATCATAGGCCTTGCTTTCCTCTCTCTGTAACATCACCAGCCCTGCTTTCCTATCTCTGTAACATCTCCGGCCTTGCTTTCCACTCTCTCCGTAACATATCCTACCGAGTTTTCCTATCTCATTAACATCTCCAGTCTGGCATTCATATCTCTGAAACATCTCCAGCCTTGCTTTCCACTCTCTGTAACAACTCCAGCCTTGCTTTCCACTCTCTGACAAATCTCCAGCCTTGCATTCCTTTCTCTGTAACATCTCCAGCCTTGCTTTCCACTCTCTCCGTAACATATCCTACCTTGCTTTCCGATCTCATTAACATCTCCAGCCTGGCATTTCTATCTCTGTCACCTCTCCACACATGCTTTCCTATCTCGGTAATATCTCTAGCCTTGTTTTCCTATCTCGGTAATATCTCCAGCCTTGGTATTCACTCTCTGTAACATCTCCAGCCTTGCATTCCTCACTCTCCTCATCATCACCAGACTTATTTTCCAAATCTGAAACATATCCAGGCTTGCTTTGCTATCTCTGTAACATATCCAGGCTTGCTTTCCTATCTCTGAAACATCTCCAGCCTTGCTTTCCTCTCTCTGTAACATCTCCAGCCTTGCTTTCCTATCTGATTAACATTTCCAGCCTTGCTTTCCTATCTCTGCAACATTACCAGAATGCTTTCCTATCTCTCTAACGTCTCCAGCCTTGCTTTCCTATCTCTGTAGAATCATCAGCCTTGCTTTCCTCTCTTTGTAACATCTCCAGCCTTGCTTTCCTCTCTCTGTAACATCTCCCGCCTTGCTTTCCACTCACTGAAACATCTCCTGCCTTGCTTTCCTATCTCTAAAACATCTCCAGCCTTGCTTTCCTATCTGTGTAACATTTCCAGCCTTGCTTTCCTATCTCTGTAGTATCATCGGCCTGGCTTACCTCTCCCAGTAACATCACCAGCCTTGTTTTCATCTATCTGTAACTTCTCTCGCCTTGCTTTCCTATCTCGTAACATTTCCAGCCTTGTTTTCCTCTCTCTGTAGCATCATAGGCCTTGATTTCCTCTCTCTGTAACATCTCCAGCCTTGCTTTCCTCTCTCTGTAACGTCACCAGCCTTGCTTTCCACTCTCTGACAAATCTCCAGCCTTGCATTCCTCTCTCTGTAACATCTCCAGCCTTGCTTTCCACTCTCTCCGTAACATATCTTACCTTGCTTTCCTATCTCATTAACTTCTCCAGCCTGGCATTCCTATCTCTGTAACCGCTCCAGACTTTCTTTCCCATCTTTGTAGCATCCCTTGACTTATTTCCTCTCTCTGTAACATCTCCAACCTTGCTTTCCTATCTCTGCAAAATTACCAGAATGCTTTCCAATCTCTATAACATCTCCAGCCTTGCTTTCCTATCTCTGCAACATTTCCAGCCTTGCTTTCCTCTCTCTGTAACATCTCCAGCCTTACTTTCCTCTCTCTGTAACATTTCCAGCCTTGCTTTCCACTCTCTCCGTAACATCTCATACCTTGCCTTCCTATCTCATTAACATCTCCAGCCTAGCATTCCTATCTCTGTAACATCTCCAGAGTTGCTTTCCTTATCGCTGTAACATCCCCTGACATATTCCTTCTCTCTGTAACTTCTCCAGCCTTGCTTTCCAATCTCTACAACATTACCAGAATGCTTTCCTATCTCTGTAACATCTCCAGCCTTGCTTTCCTGTCTCTGTAACATCTCCAGCCTTGCTTTCCACTCTCTGTAACATCTGCAGCCTAGCTTTCCACTCTCTATAACATCTCCAGCCTTGCTTTCCTATCTCTGTAACATTTCCAGCCTTGCCTTCCTATCTCTGTAACATCTCCAGCCTTGCTTTCCACTCTCTGTAACATCTGCAGCCTAGCTTTCCACTCTCTCGAACACCTCCAGCCTTACATTCCTCTCTCTGTAACCTCTCCAGTCTTGCTTTCCTCTCTCTCTCCGTAACATCTCCTACTTTGCCTTCCTATCTCATTAACATCTCCAGCCTGGCATTCCTATCTCTTTAATCTTTCAAACCTTGCTTTCCTTCTCTTTGTAACTTTTCCAGCCTTGCTTTCCAATCTCTGCAACATTACCAGAATGCTTTTCCATCACAGTAACATCTCCAGCCTTGCTTTCCAATCTCTGTACAATCTGCAACCTTGCTTTCCACTCTCTGTAACAACTCCAGCCTTGCTTTCATCACTCTCCTCATCATCACCAGACTTATTTCCCTCTCTCTGTAACATCTCCAGCCTTGCTTTCCAATCTCTAAAACATCTCCAGCCTTGCTTTCCTCTCTCTGTAACATCTCCAGACCTGTTTTCCTCTCTCTGTAACATCTCCGGCCTTGCTTTCCACTCTCTGAAACATCTCCAGCCTTGCTTTACTATCTCTGTATCATCTCCAGACCTGTTTTCATATCTCTGTAACATCTGAACCCTTGTTTTCCTATGACTGTCACAACTCCGGCCTTCCTTTTCTATCTCTGTAACATCCCCAGCCTTGCTTTCCTATCTCTCCCTACAATCTCCTACCTTGTTTTCCTATCTCATGAACCTCTCCAGCCTGGTATTCCTCTCTCTGTAACCTCTCCAATCTTGCTTTCCTTATCTCTGTTGCATCTCTTGACTTATTTCCTCTCTCTTTACCATCTCCAGCCTTGTTTTAATATCTCTGTAGCATCTTCGGTCTTGCTTTCCTCTCTCTGTAACCTCTCCAGTCTTGCTTTCCACTCTCTGTAACATCTCCAGCTTTACTTTTCTCTCTCTCCGTAACATCTCCTGCCTTGCTTTCCTATCTCATTACCATCTGCAGCCTGGCATTCCTAATCTCTGTATCATCTCCAGCCTTGCTTTCCTATCACTGTAACATCTCCAGGCCTGCTTTCCGCTCTCTGTAACGTCTCCAGCCTCACTTTCCTATCCCTGTAACATCTCTCGCGTTGCTTTCCTATCACTGTAAAATCTCCAGCCTTGCTTTCCAATCTCTGCAACATCTCCAACCTTGCTTTTCTCTCTCTCCATAACATCTCCTATCTTGCTTTCCTATCATATTAACATCTCCAGCCTTGCATTCCTATCTCTGTAACATCTCCAGCCTTGCTTTGCTGTCTCAAAAATATCTCCAGCCATGCTATTCACTCTCTATAACATCTCCAGCCTTGCTTTCCTCACTCTCCTCAACATCTCCAGCCTTGCTTTACTATCTCCTTAACATCTACAGCCTTGCTTTCCTATCTCATTAACATCTCAAGCCTTGCAATCCAATCACTTTAACATCTCCAGCCTTGCATTCCTATCTCTGTCGCCTCTCCTGACTTGCTTTCCTGTCTCAGAAATATCTCCAGCCTTGCTATTTACTCTCTATAACATGTCCAGCCTTGCTTTCCTCACTCTCCTGAACATCTCCAGACCTATCTGTGTACTATCTTCAGCCTTGCTTTCCTATCTCTATATCATCTCCAGCCTTGCTTTCCTCTCACTGGAAGATCTCCAGCCTGGCTTTCTTCTCTCTGTAACATTACCTGCCTTGCTTTCCACTGTCTGAAACATCTCCAGCCTTGCATTCCTATCTCTGTAACACCTCCTACCTTGCTTTCCTATCTCATTAACATCTCCAGCCAGGCATTCCTATCTCTGTAACCTCTCCAGACTTGCTTTCCTTATCTCTGTAACATCCACCGACTTATTTCCTCTCTCTGTAACATCTACAACCTTTCTTTCCTATCTCTGCAACATTACCAGAACGCTTTCCAATCTCTATAACATCTCCAGACTTGCTTTCCTATCTCTGTAACATTTCCAGCCTTGCTTTCCGATCGCTGTAACATCTCCAGCCTTACTTTCCTCTCTCTGTAACATCGCCAGTCTTGCTTTCCTCTCTCTCCGTAACATCACCTACTTTGCTTTCCTATCTCATTAACATCTCCAGCCTAGCATTCCTATCGCTTAAATCTCTCCAGACCTGTTCTTCTTATCTCTGTAACATCTCCTGACTTATTTCCTCTCTCTGTAACATCCCCAGTCTAGCTTTCCTATCTCTGTAACATCTCCATCCTTGCTTTCATCTGTCTGTAACATCTCCAGCCTTGCTTTCCTATCTCGTAAGAACTCCAGCCGAGCTTTCCTATCTCGTAACATTTCAAGCCTTGCTTTCCTCTCTCTGTTGCATCATAGGCCTTGCTTTCATCTCTCTGTAACATCACCAGCCTTGCTTTCCACTCTCTGAAAAATCTCCAGCCTTGCTTTCCGCTCTCTGTAACATCTCCAGCCTTGCTTTCCACTCTCTGAAACATCTCCCGCCTTGGTTTCCTATCTCTGGGACATTGCTAGCTTTGCTTTCCTATCTCTGCAACATCTCTAGCCTTGCTTTCCTCTATCTGTAATATCTGCAGCCTTGCTTTCCTATCTCTGTATCATCATCGGTTTGGCTTTCCTCACTCTGTAACATCTCCAGCCTTGCTTTAGACTCTCTGAAACACCTCCAGCCTTACTTTCCTATCTGTGTAACATTGCCAGCCTTGCTTTCCTATCTCTGTAGTATTATCGGCCTTGGTTTCCTCTCCCAGTAACATCACCAGCCTTGCTTTCCACTCTCTGAAAAATCTCCAGCCTTAAATTCCTCTCTCTGTAACATCTCCAGCCTTGCTTTCCACTCTCTCTACGTTAAATATCCTACCTAGCTTTCCTATCTCATTAACACCTCCACCCTGGCATTCCTATCTCTGTAACCTGTCCAGACTTGCTTTCCCATCTCTGTAACATCCCCTGACTTATTTCCTCTCTCTGAAACATCTCCAACCTTGCTTTCCTATCTCTGCAACATTACCAGCATGCTTTCCTATCTCTGTAACATCTCCTGCCTCGCGTTCCAATCTCTATAACATTTGCAGCCTTGCTTTCATCTCTCTGTAATATCTCCTGCCTTGCTTTCTACTCTCTCCGTAATATCTCCTAACTTGCTTTCCTATCTAATTAACATCTCCCGCCTGGCATTCCTATCTCTGTAACCTCTCCAGACTTGCTTTCCTTATCTCTGTAACATCCACTGATTCATTTCCTCTCTCTGTAACATCTCCAACCTTTCTTTCCTATATCTGCAACATTACCAGAATGCTTCCTATCTCTGTAACATCTCCTGCCTTGCTTTCCAATCTCCATAACATCTCCAGACTTGCTTTCCTATCTCTGTAACATTTCCAGCCTTGCTTTCCGATCTCTGTAGCATCTCCAGCCTTATTTTCCTCTCTCTGTAACATCTCCAGTCTTGCTTTCCTCTCTCTCCGTAACATCACCTACTTTGCCTTCCTATCTCATTAACATCTCCAGCCTGGCATTCCTATCAATTGAATCTCTCCAGACTTGCTTTCCTATCTCTGGGACATTGCTAGCTTTGCTTTCCTCTCTCTGTAACATCCCCAGCCTAGCTTTCCCAGCTCTGTAACATCTCTAGCCTTGCTTTCCTATCTCGTAACATTTCCAGACTTGCTTTCCTCTCTCTTTAGCATCATACGCCTTGCTTGCATCTCTTTCAAACATCAGCAGCCTTGCTTTCCACTCTCTGAAAAATCTCCAGCCTTGCTTTCCTCTCTCTGGGACATTGCTAGCTTTGCTTCCCCATCTCTGCAACATCTCAACCTTTGCTTTCCTCTATCTGTAATATCTCCAGCCTTGCGTTCCTATCTCTGTAACATTTCCAGCCTTGCTTTCCTATCTCTGTAGTATCATCGGCCTTGCTTTCCTCTCCCAGTAACATCACCAGCCTTGCTTTCCACTCTCTGAAAAATCTCCAGCCTTAAATTCCTCTCTCTGTAACATCTCCAGCCTTGCTTTCCACTCTCTCTGTAAAATATCCTACCAAGCTTTCCTATCTCATTAAGATCTCCAGCCTGGCATTCCTATCTCTGTAACCTCTCCAGACTTGCTTTCCCATCTCTGTAACATCCCCTGACTTATTTCCTCTCTCTGTATCATCTCCAACCTTTCTTTCCTATCTCTGCAACATTACCAGAATGCTTTCCTATCTCTGTAACATCTCCTGCCTTGCTTTCCAATCTCTATAACATCTCGAGACTTGCTTTCCTATCTCTGTAACATTTCCAGCCTTGCTTTCCCATCTCTGTAGCATCTCCAGCCTTATTTGCCTCTCTCTGTAACATCTCCAGTCTTGCGTTCCTCTCTTTCCGTAACATCACCTACTTTGCCTTCCTATCTCATTAACATCTCCAGCCTGGCATTCCTATCGATTTACTCTCTCCAGACTTGCTTTCCTATCTCTGGGACATTGCTAGCTTTGCTTTCCTCTCTCTGTAACATCCCCAGCCTAGCTTTCCTATCTCTGTAACATCTCTAGCCTTGCTTTCCTATCTCGTAACATTTCCAGACTTGCTTTCCTCTCTCTGTAGCATCATAGGCCTTGCTTGCATCTCTTTCTAACATCAGCAGCCTTGCTTTCCACTCTCTGAAAAATCTCCAGCCTTGCTTTCCTCTCTCTGGGACATTGCTAGCTTTGCTTTCCCATCTCTGCAACATCTCTAGCCTTTGCTTTCCTCTATCTGCAATATCTCCAGCCTTGCGTTCCTATCTCTGTAACATCATCCGTTTGGCTTTCCTCTCTGCAACATCTCCAGCTTTGCTTTAGACTCTCTGAAACATCTCCAGCCTTGCATTCCTATCTGTGTAACATTTCCAGCCTTGCTTTCCTATCTCTGTAGTATCATCGGCCTTGCTTTCCTCTCCCAGTAACATCACCAGCCTTGCTTTCCTCTCTCTGTAAAATCCCCAGCCGAGCGTTTCTATCTCCGTAACATCTCCGGCCTTGCTTTCATCTGTCTGTAACATCTCCAGCCTTGCTTTCCTATCTCTGTAACATCTCCAGCCTTGCTTTCCTATCTCTGTAACATCTACAGCCTTGCTTTCCTATCTCTGTAACATCTCCAGCCTTGATTTCATCTCTCTGTAACATCACCAGCCTTGCTTTCCACTCTCTGAAAAATCTCCAGCCTTGCTTTCCACTCTCTCCGTAAAATATCCTACCAAGCTTTCCTATCTCATTAACATCTCCAGGCTGGCATTCCTATCTCTGTAACCTCTCCAGACTTGCTTTCCCATCTATGTAACATCCCCTGACTTATTTCCTCTCTCTGTAACATCTCCAACCTTTCTTTCCTATCTCTGCAACATTACCAGAATGCTTTCCTGTCTCTGTAACATCTCCTGCCTTGCTTTCCAATCTCTATAACATCTCCAGACTGGCTTTCCTATCTCTGTAACATTTCCAGCCTTGCTTTCCGATCTCTGTAGCATCTCCAGCCTTACTTTCCTCTCTCTGTTACATCTCCAGCCTTGCGTTCCTCTCTCTCCGTAACATCACCGACGTTGCCTTCCTATCTCATTAACATCTCCAGCCTGGCATTCCTATCGATTAAATCTCTCCAGACTTGCTTTCCTATCTCTGGGACATTGCTAGCTTTGCTGTCCTCTCTCTGTAACATCCCCAGCCTAGCTTTCCTATCTCTGTAACATCTCTAGCCTTGCTTTCCTATCTCATAACATTTCCAGACTTGCTTTCCTCTCTCTGTAGCACCATAGACCTTGCTTGCATCTCTTTCTAACATCAGCAGCCTTGCTTTCCACTCTCTGAAAAATCTCCAGCCTTGCTTTCCTCTCTCTGGGACATTGCTAGCTTTGCTTTCCCATCTCTGCAACATTTCTAGCCTTGCTTTCCTCTCTCTGTAATATCTCCAGCCTTGCTTTAGACTCTCTGAAACATCTCCAGCCTTGCTTTCCTATCTGTGTAACATTTCCCGCCTTGCTTTCCTAGTGTAGTGATGTAGTGACATCGGCCCAGTAATATCACCAGCCTTTTTTTCCGCGCTCTGAAACATCTCCAGCCTTGCTTTCCTCTCTGTAAAATCCCCAGCCTAGCGTTTCTATCTCCGTAACATCTCCGGCCTTGCTTTCATCTGTCTGCAACATCTCCAGCCTTGCTTTCCTATCTCTGTAACATCTCCAGCCTTGCTTTTATCTCTCTGTAACATCACCAGCCTTGCTTTCCACTCTCTGAAAAATCTCCAGCCTTAAATTCCTCTCTCTGTAACATCTCCAGCCTTGCTTTCCACTCTTTCCGTAAAATATCCTACCAAGCTTTCCTATCTTATTAACATCTCCAGCCTGGCATTCCTATCTCTGTAACCTCTCCAACCTTGCTTTCCAATCTCTGCAACATTACCAGAATGCTTTCCCATCTCTGTAACATCTCCATCCTTGCTTTCCTATCTCTGTAACATCTCCAGCCTTGCTTTCCACTCTCTATAACATCTCCAGACTTAGTTTCCTACCTCTGTAACATTTCCAGCCTTGCTTTCCACTCTCGGTAACATCTCCAGCCTAGCGTTCCACTCTCTCTAACATTTCCAGCCTTGCTTTCCTATCTCTGTAACATTTCCAGCCTTGCTTTCCTACCTCTGTAACATCTCCAGCCTTACTGTCCTATCTCTGTAACCTCTCCAGCCTTGCTTCCCTCTCTCTCCGTAACATCTCCAACTTTGCATTCCTATCTCATTAACATCTCCAGCCTGGCATTCCTGTCTCTTTAATCTATCTAGGCTTGCTTTCCTTATCTCTGTAACGTCCCCTGACTTATTTCCTCTCTCTGTAACTTCTCCAGCCTTGCTTTCCAATCGCTGCAACATTACCAGAATGCTTTCCTATCTCTGTAACATCTCCATCCTTGCTTTCCTATCTCTGTACAATCTGCAACCTTGCTTTCCACTCTCTATAACAACTCCAGCCTTGCATTCCTGCCTGTGTATCATCTTCAGCCCTGCATTCCTATCTCTGTAACACCTCCATCCTTGCTTTCCTATCTCTGAAACATCTCCATCCTTGCATTACTATCTCTGAAACATCTCCATCCTTGCTTTCCTATCTCTGTAACATCTCCAGCCTTGCATTCCTATCTCTGTAACATCTCCAGACTTGCTTTCCTCTTTCTGTAACATCTCCTGACTTCCTTTCCTCTCTCAGTAACATCTCCGGTCTTGCTTACCACTCTGTGTAACAACTCCAGACTTGTTTCCCTATCTCTATTACATCTCCAGCCTTCCTTTTCTCTCTCCTTAACATCTACAGCCTTGCTTTCCTATCTCATTAACATCTCAAGCCTTGCTATTTACTCTCTGTAACATGTCCAGCCTTGCTTCCCTCACTCTCCTGAACATCTCCAGACCTATTTTCCTATCTCTGTAACATCTCCAGCTTTGCGTTTCTCTCTCTGTAACATCTCCAGCCTTGCTTTCCACTCTCTGAAACATCTCCAGCCTTGCTTTCCTATCTCTGCAACATCTCCAGCCTTGCTTTCCTCTCTCTGTAACATCTCCTGCCTTGCTTTCCTCTCTCTGTAACATCTCCAGCCTTCCGTTCCTCTCTCTGTAACAACTCCAGCCTTGCTCCTCTCTCTCTCTGTAACGTCTGCAAACTTGCTTTGCTGTCTGTAACATCTCCAGCCTTGCTTTTCTCTCTGTAACATCTCCAGCCTTGCTTTCATATCTCTGTAACATCTCCGGCCTTGCATTCCTACTTCTGTAACATCTCAGCCCTTGGTTTCCTCTCTCTGAAACATCTCCAGCCTTGCTTTCCTCTCTCTGTAACATCTGCAAATTTGCTTTCCTATCTCTGTAACATCTCCGGCCATGCTTTCCTTTCTCTGTAACATCTGCAAACATTCTTTACTATCTCTGTAACATCTGTTGCCTTGCTTTCCTCTCTCTGTAACATCTCCAGCCTTGCATTCCTCTCTCTGTAACATCTGCAAACATGCTTTACTATCTCTGTAACATCTCCGGCCTTGCTTTCCTATCTCTGTACCATCTCTAGCCTTCCATTACACTCTCTGGAACATCTGCAGCCTTGTTTTCCTCTCTCTGTAACATCTCCAGATTTGCTTTCCACTTTCTGTAACGTCTCCAGCTGTGATTTCCACTCTCCGAAACATGTCCAGCCTTGCTTTCCTCTCTCTGTAACATCTGCAAACTAGCTTTGCTATCTCTGTAACATCTCCAGCCTTGCATTCCTATCTCTGTAACATGTCCAGCCTTGCTTTCCACTCTCTGTAACATCTGCAAACTTGTTTTCCAATCTCTGCAACATCTCCGGCCATGTTTTCCTCTCTCTGTAACATCCCCAACCTTGCTTTCCACTCTCTGAAACATCTCCAGCCTTGCTTTCCTATCTCTGTTATATGGCTAGACTTGTTTTACTCTCTCTGTAACATCTCCAGCCTTGCTTTGCTATCTCTGTAACATCTCCAGCCTTGCGTTCATATCTCTTTAATTCTCCGGCCTTGCATTCCTCCTTCTGTTACATCTCAGCCCTTGCTTTCCTCTCTCTGTAACATCTCCAGCCTTGCTTTCATATCTCTGTAACATCTGCAAAGTTGCTTTCCTGTATCTGTAACATCTCCGGCCTTGCTTTCCTATCTCTTTAACATCTCCAGCCTTGCTTTCCACTCTCTGTAACATCTCCAGCTTTGCGTTCCTCTCTCTGCAACATCTCCAGCCTTGCTCCTCTCTCTCTGTAACATCTGCAAACTTGCTTTGCTTTGTCTGTAAAATCTGCAAACTTGCTTTGCTATCTCTGTAACATCTCCAGCCTTACTTTCATATCTCTGTAACACCTCCGGCCTTGCATTCCTATCTCTGTAACATCTCCAGCCTTGCTTTCCACTCTCTGTAACATCTGAAGCTTTGCTTTCCTCGCTCTGTAACATCTCCAGCTTTGCTTTCCTCTCTCTGTAACATCTGCAAACTTGCTTTGCGATCTCTGCAACATCTACAGCCTTGCTTTCATATCTCTGTAACATCTTCGGCCTTGCTTTCCACTGTCTGAAACATCTCCAGCCTGGCATTCCTATCTTTGTAACATCTGCAGCGATGCTTTCCTATCTCTGTAAATTCTCCAGCCTTGTTTTCTTCTCTCTGTAACATCTCCAGCCTTGCTTTCCTCTCTCTGTACCATTTCTAGCCTTCCATTCACTCTCGGGAACATCTCCAGCCTTGCTTTCATATCTCTGTAACATCTCCAGCTTTGCTTTCCACTCTCTGTGACGTCTCCAGCCGTGCTTTCCACTGTCCGAAACATGTCCAGCCTTGCTTTCATCTCTCTGTAACATCTGCAAACTTGCTTTGCTATCTCTGTAACATCTCCAGCCTTGCTTTCCCTTCTCTGTAACATGTCCAGCCTTGCTTTCCACTCTCTGTAACATCTGAAAACTTGCTTTCCAATCTCTGCAACATCTCCGGCCATAATTTCCTCTCTCTGTAACATCTCCAACCTTGCTTTCCACTCACTGAAACATCTCCAGCCTTGCTTTCCGACCTCTGTTATATCGCTAGCCTTGTTTTCCTCTCTCTGTAACATCTCCAGCCTTGCTTTGCTATCTCTGTAACATCTTCCAGCCTTGCTTTCATATCTCTGTAACATCTCCGGCCTTGCATTCCTACTTCTGTAACATCTCAGCACTTGCTTTCCTGTCTCTGTAACATCTCCAGCCTTGCTTTCATATCTCTGTAACATCTGCAAAGTTGCTTTCCTGAATGTGTAACATCTCCGGCCTTGCTTTCCTATCTGTTTAACATCTCCAGCCTTGCTTTCCACTCTCTGTAACATCTCCAGCTTTGTGTTCCTCTCTCTGTAACGTCTCCAGCCTTGCTCCTCTCTCTCTGTAACATCTGCAAACATGCTTTGCTATGTCTGTAACATCTCCAGCCTTGCTTTGCTATCTCTGTAACATCTCCAGCCTTGCTTTCACATCTCTGTAACATCTCCAGCCTTGATTTCCACTCTCTGTAACATCTCCAGCTTTGCTTTCCTCTCTCTGTAACATCTCCAGCCTTGCTTTTCTCTCTCTGTAACATCTGCAAACTTGCTTTGCTATCTCTGTAACATCTTCAGTCTTGCTTTCATATCTCTGTAACATCTCCAGCTTTGCTTTCCACACTCTGAAACATCTCCAGCCTTGCTTACGTATCTCTGTAACATCTCCAGCCTTGCTTTCCTATCTCTGTAACATCTCCGGCCATGCTTTCCGCTCTCTGTCACGTCTGCAAACATGCTTTCCTATCTCTGTAACATCCTTTGCCTTGCGTTACTCTCTCTGTAATATCTGCTTACATGCTTTCCTATCTCTGTACCATCTCTATCCTTGTATTCCGCTCTCTGTAACATCTCCAGCCTTGCTTTCGTATCTCTCTAACATCTGCAAACTTGCATTGCTACCTCTGTAACATCTCCAGCCTTGTTTTCCTCTCTCTGTAACATCTGCAAATGTGCTTTCCTATCTCTGTAACATCTCTGGCCATGCATTCCTCTCTCTGTAACATCTGCAAACATGTTTTACTATCTCTGTATCATCTGTTGCCTTGCTTTCCTCTCTCTGTAACATCTCCAGCCTTGCTTTGCTCTCTCTGTAACATCTGCATACATGCTTTACTATCTCTGTAACATCGTCGGCCTTGCTTTCCTATCTCTGTACCATCTCTAGCCTTCCATTCCACTCTCTGGAACATCTGCAGCCTTGCTTTCCTCTCTCTGTAACATCTCCAGCCTTGCTTTTCTCTCTCTGTAACATCTGCATACATGCTTTACTATCTCTGTAACATCTCCGGCCTTGCTTTCCTATCTCTGTACCATCTCTAACCTTCCATTCCACTCTCTGGAACATCTGCAGCCTTGCTTTCCTCTCTCTGTAACATCTCCAGATTTGCTTTCCACTCTCTGTAACGTCTCTAGCCGTGCTTTCCACTCTCCGAAACATGTCCAGCCTTGCTTTCCTCTCTCTGTAACATCTGCAAACTTGCTTTACAATCTCTGCAACATCTCCGGCCATGCTTTCCTCTCTCTGTAACATCTCCAATCTTGCTTTCCACTCTTTGAAACATCTCCAGCTTTCCTTTCCTATGTCTGTTATATCGCTAGCCTTGTTTTCCTCTCTCTGTAACATTTCTGGCCTTGCTTTCCTATCTCTGTAACATCTCCAGCTTTGTGTTCCTCTCTCTGTAACATCTCCAGCCTTGTTTTGCTATCTCTGTAACATCTCCAGCTTTGCTTTGTTATCTCTGTAACATCTCCAGCCTTGCTTTCATATCTCTGCAACATCTCCGGCCTTGCATTCCTACTTCTGTAACATCTGCAAATTTGCTTTCCTGTATTTGTATTCATCTCGGGCCTTGCTTTCCTATCTCTTAAACATCTCCAGCCTTGCTCCTCTCTCTCTGGAACATCTGCAGACTTGCTTTGCTATGTCTGTAACATCTCCAGCCTTGCTTTGCTATCTCTGTAACGCCTCCAGCCTTGCTTTCCTATCTCTGTAACATGTCCAGCCTTGCTTTCTACTCTCTGTAACATCTGCAAACTTGCTTTACAACCTCTGCAACATCTCCGACCATGCTTTCCTCTCTCTGTAACATCTCCAACCTTGCTTTCCACTCTTTGAAACATCTCCAGCTTTCCTTTCCTATCTCTGTTATATCGCTAGCCTTGTTTTCCTCTCTCTGTAACATTTCTGGCCTTGCTTTCCTATCTCTGTAACATCTCCAGCTTTGCGTTCCTCTCTCTGTAACATCTCCAGCCTTGCTTTGTCATCTCTGTAACATCTCCAGCCTTGCTTTCATATCTCTGCAACATCTCCGGCCTTGCGTTCCTCTCTCTGTAACATCTCCGGCCTTGCATTCCTACTTCTGTAACATCTGCAATTTTGTTTTCCTGTATTGTAACATCTTGGGCCTTGCTTTCCTATCTCTTTAACATCTCCAGCCTTGCTCCTCTCTCTCTGTAACATCTGCAGACTTGCTTTGCTATGTCTGTAACATCTCCAGCCTTGCTTTGCTATCTCGGTAACATCTCCAGCCTTGCCTTCATATCTCTGTAACATCTCCGACCTTGCATTCCTATCTCCGTAACATCTGCAAACTTGCTTTCCTATATCAGTAACATCTCCGGACTTAACTTCCTATCTCTGTAACATTTCCGGACTTGTTTTCCTATCTCTGTAATATCTCCAACTTTGCGTTCCTCTCTCTGTAACATCTGGGCGGCACGGTGGCACAGTGGTTAGCACTGCTGCCTCACAGCGCCAGAGACCCGGGTTCAATTCCCGCCTCAGGCGACTGACTGTGTGGAGTTTGCACGTTCTCCCCGTGTCTGCGTGGGTTTCCTCCGGGTGCTCCGGTTTCCTCCCACAGTCCAAAGATGTGCAGGGTCAGGTGAATTGGCCATACTAAAATTGCCCGTAGTGTTAGATAAGGGGTAAATGTCGGGGTATGGGTCGGTTTCGCTTCGGCGGGTCGGTGTGGACTTGTTGGGCCGAAGGGCCTGTTTCCACACTGTAATCTAATCTAATCTAATCTAATCTCCAGCCTTGATTTGCTATCACTGTAACATCTCCAGCCTTGCTTTCATATCTCTGTAACAGCTCCGGCCTTGCATTCATATCTCTGTAACATCTCCAGCCTTGCTTTCCTATCTCTGTATCATCACCAGCCTTGTTTTCCTCTCTCTGTAACATCTCCAGCCTTGCTTTCCACTCTCTGAAACATCTCCAGGCTTGGTTTTCTCTCTCTGTAACATCTCCAGCCTTGCCTTTCTCTCTCTGTAACATCTGCAAACTTGCTTTGCTATCTCTGTAACATCTCCAGCCTTGCTTTCATATCTCTGTAACATCTCCGCCTTGCATTCCTATCTCTGTAACATCTCCAGCCTTGCTTTCCACTCTCTGAAACATCTCCAGCCTTGCTTTCATATCTCTGTAACATCTCCAGCCTTGTTTTCCTCTCTCTGTAACATTTCCAGCCTTGCTTACATATCTCTGAAACATCTCCAGCCTTGCTTTCCTCTCTCTGTAACATCTCCAGCTTTGCTTTCCTATCTGTGTAACATCTCCGGCCATGGTTTCCACTCTCTGAAACATCTCCAGCCTTGCTTTCCACTCTCTGTAACATCTGCAAACATGCTTTCCTATCTCTGGAACATTTGTTGTCTTGCTTTCCTCTCTCTGTAATATCTCCAGCCTTGCTTTCCTCTCTCTGTAACATCTGCAAACATGCTTTACTATCTCTGTAACATCTCCGGCCTTGCTTTCCTATCTCTGTAACATTTCCAGCCTTGCTTTCCAGTCTCTGTAACATCTGCAAACTTGCTTTCCAATCTCTGTAACATCTCCAACCATGCTTTGCTCTCTCTGTAACATCTCCAACCTTGCTTTCCACGCTCTGAAACATCTCCAGCCTTGCTTTCCTATCTCTGTTATATCGCTAGCCTTGTTTTCCTCTCTCTGTAATCTCCAGCCTTGTTTTCCACTCTCTGAAACATCTCCAGCCTTGTTTTGAAATCTCTGTAACATCGGCAAACTTGCTTTCCTATCTCTGTAACATGTCCGGACTTGCCTTCCTATCTCTGTAACATTTCCGGCCTTGCTTTCCTATCTCTGTAACATCTCCAGCTTTGCGTTCCTCTCTCTGCAACATCTCCAGCCTTGCTTTCCACTCTCTGTAACATCTCCAGCTTTGCGTTCCTCTCTCTGTAACATCTCCAGCCTTGCTTTCCACTCTCTGTAACATCTCTAGCCTTGCTTTCCTCTCTCTGTCACATTTCCAATCTTGCTTTCCTATCTCTGTAACATCTCTGGCCTTGCTTTGCTCTCTCTGTAACATGTCCAACCTTGCTTTCCACTCTCTGAAACATCTCCAGCCTTGCTGTCCTATCTCTGTTCTATCGCTAGCCTTGTTTTCCTCTCTCTGTAACATCTCCAGCCTTGCTTTCATATCTCTGTAATATCTGCAAACTTGCTTTCCTATCTCTGTAACATCTCCAGCCTTGCTTTTCTCTCTCTCTAACATCTGCAAACTTGCTTTGCTGTCTCTGTAACATCTCCAGCCTTGATTTTATATCTCTGTTACATCTCCGGCCTTGCATTCCACTCTCTGCATCATCTCCAGCTTTGCGTTCCTTTCTCTGAAACAGCTCCAGCCTTGCTGTCCTCCCTGTGTAACATCTCCAGGCTTGATTTCCTCTCTCTGTAACATCGGCAAACTTGCTTTCCTATACCTGTAACATCTCCAGCATTGTTTTCCTATCCCTGTAACATCTCCAGCCTTGCTTTTCTCTCTTTGTAACATCTCCAGCCTTGCTTTTCTCTCTCTGTAACATCTGCAAACTTGCTTTGCTATCTCTGTAATATCTCCAGCCTTGCTTTGCTATCTCTGTAACATCTCCAGCCTTGCCTTCCTATCTCTGTAACATTTCCGGCCTTGCTTTCCTATCTCTGTAACATCTCCGGCTTTGCGTTCCTCTCTCTGTAACATCTCCAGCCTTGCTTTCCACTCTCTGTAACATCTCCAGCTTTGCGTTCCTCTCTCTGTAACATCTCGAGCCTTGCTTTCCTATCTCTGTAACATCTCTAGCCTTGCTTTCCTCTCTCTGTCACATCTGCAAACTTGCTTTGCTATCTCTGCAACATTACCAGAATGCTTTTCTATCTCTGTAAAATCCCCAGCCTTGCTTTCCACTCTCTATAACATCTCCAGCCTTGCTTTCCTCTCTCTGTAACATCTCCACCCTTGTGTCCTCTCTCTGTAACATCTGCAAATTTGCTTTCCTTTCTCTGTAAAATCCCCAGCCTTGCTTTCCTCTCTCTGTATCATCTCCAGCCTTGCTTTCCTCTCTGTGTAACAGCTGCAAACTTGCTTTCATATCGCTGTAACATCTCCGGCCTTGCTTTCCTTTCTCTCCATAACATCTCCTACTTCGCTTTCCTATCTCATTAACCTCTCCAGCATGATATTCCTATCTCTGTAACCTCTCCAGACTTGCTTTGCTATCTCTGCAACATTACCAGAATGCTTTCCTATCTCTGTAAAATCCCCAGCCTTGCTTTTCACTCTCTGTAACATCTCCAGCCTTGCGTTCCTCTCTCTGTAACATCTCCAGCCTTGCTTTCCACTCTCTATAACATCTCCAGCCTTGCTTTCCTCTCTCTGTAACATCTGCAAACATGCTTTCCTATCTCTGGAACATTTGTTGTCTTGCTTTCCTCTCTCTGTAATATCTCCAGCCTTGCTTTCCTCTCTCTGTAACATCTGCAAACATGCTTTACTATCTCTGTAACATCTCCGGCCTTGCTTTCCTATCTCTGTAACATTTCCAGCCTTGCTTTCCAGTCTCTGTAACATCTGCAAACTTGCTTTCCAATCTCTGTAACATCTCCAACCATGCTTTGCTCTCTCTGTAACATCTCCAACCTTGCTTTCCACGCTCTGAAACATCTCCAGCCTTGCTTTCCTATCTCTGTTATATCGCTAGCCTTGTTTTCCTCTCTCTGTAATCTCCAGCCTTGTTTTCCACTCTCTGAAACATCTCCAGCCTTGTTTTGAAATCTCTGTAACATCGGCAAACTTGCTTTCCTATCTCTGTAACATGTCCGGACTTGCCTTCCTATCTCTGTAACATTTCCGGCCTTGCTTTCCTATCTCTGTAACATCTCCAGCTTTGCGTTCCTCTCTCTGCAACATCTCCAGCCTTGCTTTCCACTCTCTGTAACATCTCCAGCTTTGCGTTCCTCTCTCTGTAACATCTCCAGCCTTGCTTTCCACTCTCTGTAACATCTCTAGCCTTGCTTTCCTCTCTCTGTCACATTTCCAATCTTGCTTTCCTATCTCTGTAACATCTCTGGCCTTGCTTTGCTCTCTCTGTAACATGTCCAACCTTGCTTTCCACTCTCTGAAACATCTCCAGCCTTGCTGTCCTATCTCTGTTCTATCGCTAGCCTTGTTTTCCTCTCTCTGTAACATCTCCAGCCTTGCTTTCATATCTCTGTAATATCTGCAAACTTGCTTTCCTATCTCTGTAACATCTCCAGCCTTGCTTTTCTCTCTCTCTAACATCTGCAAACTTGCTTTGCTGTCTCTGTAACATCTCCAGCCTTGATTTTATATCTCTGTTACATCTCCGGCCTTGCATTCCACTCTCTGCATCATCTCCAGCTTTGCGTTCCTTTCTCTGAAACAGCTCCAGCCTTGCTGTCCTCCCTGTGTAACATCTCCAGGCTTGATTTCCTCTCTCTGTAACATCGGCAAACTTGCTTTCCTATACCTGTAACATCTCCAGCATTGTTTTCCTATCCCTGTAACATCTCCAGCCTTGCTTTTCTCTCTTTGTAACATCTCCAGCCTTGCTTTTCTCTCTCTGTAACATCTGCAAACTTGCTTTGCTATCTCTGTAATATCTCCAGCCTTGCTTTGCTATCTCTGTAACATCTCCAGCCTTGCCTTCCTATCTCTGTAACATTTCCGGCCTTGCTTTCCTATCTCTGTAACATCTCCGGCTTTGCGTTCCTCTCTCTGTAACATCTCCAGCCTTGCTTTCCACTCTCTGTAACATCTCCAGCTTTGCGTTCCTCTCTCTGTAACATCTCGAGCCTTGCTTTCCTATCTCTGTAACATCTCTAGCCTTGCTTTCCTCTCTCTGTCACATCTGCAAACTTGCTTTGCTATCTCTGCAACATTACCAGAATGCTTTTCTATCTCTGTAAAATCCCCAGCCTTGCTTTCCACTCTCTATAACATCTCCAGCCTTGCTTTCCTCTCTCTGTAACATCTCCACCCTTGTGTCCTCTCTCTGTAACATCTGCAAATTTGCTTTCCTTTCTCTGTAAAATCCCCAGCCTTGCTTTCCTCTCTCTGTATCATCTCCAGCCTTGCTTTCCTCTCTGTGTAACAGCTGCAAACTTGCTTTCATATCGCTGTAACATCTCCGGCCTTGCTTTCCTTTCTCTCCATAACATCTCCTACTTCGCTTTCCTATCTCATTAACCTCTCCAGCATGATATTCCTATCTCTGTAACCTCTCCAGACTTGCTTTGCTATCTCTGCAACATTACCAGAATGCTTTCCTATCTCTGTAAAATCCCCAGCCTTGCTTTTCACTCTCTGTAACATCTCCAGCCTTGCGTTCCTCTCTCTGTAACATCTCCAGCCTTGCTTTCCACTCTCTATAACATCTCCAGCCTTGCTTTCCTCTCTCTGTAACATCTCCACCCTTGTTTCCTCTCTCTGTAACATCTGCAAATTTGTTTTCCTTTCTCTGTCACATCTCCTGCCTTGCTTTCCTCTCTCTGTATCATCTCCAGCCTTGCTTTCCTCTCTGTGTAACAGCTGCAAACTTGCTTTCATATCGCTGTAACATCTCCGGCCTTGCTTTCCTTTCTCTCCATAACATCTCCTACTTCGCTTTCCTATCTCATTAACCTCTCCAGCATGGTATTCCTATCTCTGTAACCTCTCCAGACTTGCTTTGCTATCTCTGCAACATTACCAGAATGCTTTCCTATCTCTGTAAAATCCCCAGCCTTGCTTTCCACTCTCTGTAACATCTCCAGCCTTGCTTTCCTCTCTCTGTAACATCTCCACCCTTGCTTTCCTATCTCTGTAACATCTCCAGCCTTGCTTTCCACTCTCTCCGTAACATCTCCTACTTCGCTTTCCTATCTCATTAACCTCTCCAGCATGGTATTCCTATCTCTGTAACCTCTCCAGACTTGTTTTGCTATCTCTGCAACATTACCAGAATGCTTTCCTATCTCTGTAAAATCCCCAGCCTTGCTTTCCACTCTCTGTAACATCTCCAGCCTTGCTTTCCTCTCTCTGTAACATCTCCACCCTTGCTTTCCTATCTCTGTAACATCTCCAGCCTTGCTTTCCACTCTCTCCGTAACATCTCCCACCTTGCCTTCCTATCTCATTAACATCTTCAGCCTGGCATTCTAATCTCTGTAACCTCTCCTGACTTGCTTTCCTATCTTTGTAACATTACCAGAATGCTTCACAATCTCTGTAACATCTCCAGTCTTGCATTCCTGTCTCGGTAATATCTCCATCCTTGCTATGCACTCTCTGTAACATTTCCAGCCTTGCTTTTCTTTCTCTGTAACATCTCCAGACTTGTTTTCCTATCACCAGCCTTCCTTCCCTCTCTCGCCATAACATCTCCAGTTTTGCTTTCCTGTCACATTCACATGTCCAGCCTTGCATTCCAATCTCTTTAACATCTCTAGCCTTGCATTCCTATCTCTTTAACCTCTCCAACCTTGCTTTCCTCTCTCTGTGACATATCCAGCCTTACTTTCCTTTCTCTGTAACATTACCAGAATGATTTCCTATCTCTGTGTCATCTCCAGCCTTGCAGTTCTATCTCACCAATATCTCCAACCTTGCTTTCCTCCCTCTGTAACATCTCCAGACTTGTTTTCCTATCTCCATAACATCTCCAGACTTGCTTCTCTATCTCTGTGACATCTCCAGACTTGTATTCCCCTCTCTGTAACATCTCCAGCCTGGCATTCCTATATCTGTAACTTATCCAGATTTGCTTTCCTATCTCTGTAACATCATCAGCCTTGCTTTCCTATGTCTTTTGTATCTCCTTCCTTGCTTTCCTATCTCTGTAACATCTTCTGCCTTGCTTTCCTCTCTCTGTAACGTCTCCAGCCTTACTTTCCTATCTCTGTAACAATTCCAGCCTTCCTTCCTATCCCTGTAACATCTCCAGAATTGTTTGCCTAACTCTGTAACATATTCAGCCTTGCCTTCCTTTCTCCGTAACATCAGAGGAGAAATTGAGGACTTCAGATGCTGGAGATCAGAGCTGAAAAATGTGTTGCTGGAAAAGCGCAGCTGATCAGGCAGCATCCGAGGAGCAGGAGAATCGACGTTTCGGGCGTAAGCCCTTCTTCAGGAATGAGGAGGGTGTGCCAAGCAGGCTAAGATTAAAGGTAGGGAGGAGGGACACGGTGGTGGGGCGTTGGGAATGCGATAGGTCGAAGGAGGTTAAGGTGAGGGTGATAGGCCGGAGAGGGGGTGGGGGCGGAGATGTCGGGAAGAAAATTGCAGGTCAACATAGCGGCGCTGAGTCCGAGGGTTGGGACTGATATAAGGTGGGGGAGGGGAAATAAGGATGCTGGAGAAATCTGCATTCATCCCTTGTGGTTGGAGGGTTCCTAGGCGGAAGATGAGGCGCTCTTACTCCAGGCGTCGTGTTGCCATGGTCTGGTGATGGATCAGGCCAAGGACATGCATGTCCTTGGCGGAGTGGGAGGGGGAGTTAAAGTGTTCAGCCTCGGGGTGGTTGGGTTGGTTGTTGTGGGTGTCCCAGAGGTGTTCTTTGAAATGTTCTGCAAGTAGGCGACCTGTCTCCCCAATGTATAGGAGGCCACGTCGGGTGCAGCGGATGCAGTAAATGATGCGTGTGGAGGTGCAGGGGAATTTTCTGACGGATATGAAAGGATCCCTTGAGGCCTTGGAGGGAAGTGAGGGGGGAGGTGTGGGCGCAAGTGTTGCATTTCTTGGGGTTGCAGGGGTAGGTGCTGGGAGTGGAGGTTGGGTTCGTGGGGGTGTGTGGACCTGACGATGGAGTCGTGGAGGTAATGGTCTTTCCGGAACGCTGATAGGGGAGGGGAGGGAAATATATCCGTGGTGGTGGGGTCTGTTTGGAGATGGCGGAAATGATGATGGATGATACGATGTATGTGGAGGTCGGTGGGGTGGTAGGTGAGGACCAGTGGGGTTCTGTGCTGGTGGCGATTGGAGGGGCGGGGCTCAAGGGCCGAGGAGCGGGAAGTGGAGGAGATGCGGTGGAGAGCATCGTCAACCTCGTCTGAGGGGAAATTGCGGTCTTTGAAGAAGGAGGCCATCTGGGTTGTTCGGTATTGGAATTGGTCCTCCTGGGAGCAGATGCGGGGGAGGCGAAGGAATTGGGAATATAGGATAGCGTTTTTTACAGAGGGCAGCGTGGGAGGAGGTGCAATCTGGGTAGCTGTGGGAGTCGGTCGGTTTATAGTAAATGTCTGTGTTGAGTCGGTTGCCCGAGATAGAAATGGAGAGGTCTTTTTAACATCTCCAACCTTGCTTTCCACTCTCTGCAACATCTCCAGACTTGCTTTAATATCTCTGTAATATCTCCAGCCTTGCTTTCCTATCTCATTAACATCTCCAGCCTTGCTTTCCTCTCTCTGTAACATCTCCAGCCTTGCTTTCCTCTCTCTGTAACATCTCCAGCCTTGCTTTCCTATCTCTGTAACATTACCAGACTTGCTTTTCTATCTCTGTAACGTCTCCAGACTTGCATTCCCCTCTCTGTAACATCTCCAGCCTTGCTTTCCTCTCTCTGTAAGACCTCCCACTTGGATTTCCTATCTCTGTATCATCACCAGCCTTTTCTATGAAGTCCTCAGTATCTCGGATGTTCTGGAGTGCATCCAGCTCCAGCTCCTGAACTCGGTCTCTCAGGAGCTGCAGCTGGGTGCACTTCCCACACACGTGTACTCATCAAAAAATTGAAATCTCCCTTAACTCCCACATCCTGCAGGAAGAACATGCGACTGACCTAACTGCCATCCCGACTGCTATAAGACTAGAGTTAAAAGGAGTTTACCTGAACTGATTGGCACCTTTTGCTGAGCTGCTGCTCACTGAAACCGCTCAAATCAAAGCACCACGACCTACTCTGCTCCTGACAGAATATCTATGGACTGCTCCACATTTACTTTTGGCGAGGGAAGGAGGGAGTCACGAGAGTGATGTAGTGATTGGGTTTTAAGCACTCCTTCACACCACACACATAATGACCTTTTCATCAGTGCGGGTCACTGCTTGATCTTGGAAGGTGCCTTACTGAGGTCTTCCTTCTGGTCGTGGTGACTGCGCTGAAGCAAATACTCCCCCTGACATCCAATCCGCGTTGTCGCAGTACTCTGGTATTTTCTGTCTAATAGCACTGCATTTATGAATACCTTGAATCTCTTGATTCCATTCCAAACTGTGTCTCAATCCCCATGGAGAGAGGTTGAAATTCCACTCAATACAGGCTATTGGAAAAAAAGCTTACCATTGGTCATATGAGTGGCAGTATGCTGATCCGCTCACTGATTCTGCTTTTCCTTTTAATTAGCGTATATTTATTCTGATAACCCTCCATTACACTTTCCTGCATTTTCCCCGTAACACTTGTTTAAAAATCTGTCCATCTCAGCCTTGAAGATGTTTAGTAATCCAGCCTCAACAGCCTTCACAATTTTCTACAGTTGTTTCACTCTCACTGATGTAAGACTTGGTGATCTTTAAACCCATGATGTTTTTTTTTCTAACACTGTGTGGAAGGTGAACCTACATTAATTGCTGTCCTATTCGATCACACCACCTCTGTGGCCAGATGCAAAATCAAAAACGCAAAGATTAGGAGGCTGCAATCTCTTCCCTCATCTTCCACATCAGCCTAAAGTACAGTTCATCCGGATCTAGGGATTTGCCCACTTTTTATCCTGCATAATCTTTCAATTCAATCCTCATCTTGTGTTTCAATTTGCTCAAAGCACTCTATTGGAGACTGACAGTGAATCCAGGAACTGCTTCTCCAAAATGATGACCGATATGTAATCCGTGTTTAAAATATTCTCTGGCTCTGTGCAGAGGCTGCTTCCTTGGGCCCTAATGCTCCCTATTGTTTCTCTTGTTAACTTCTCGCCCTTAATAAACCGATAAAATGTCTTTGGATTATTGAAACTATTGCCTGCAAATTTTTTTGTTAACCCCATTTTTGTTCTTCTACTAACTTTCTTGGGTGCACCCCGATACGTTCACTGCTCTTCTGTCACCCATTTTGGTATCTGCTACATATTGATATAAGAAGTTCTCTGGAATAAATGTCAAGACATGTTTCCCCTCTTAAAAAAAAACATTCACTGCCCTAATGAATGTTTGGAATTGAAATGCCTAAATACAATGATCCTATTATTGGATTTACACAACTCAATGAAATTGATTACATGTCTGCTCCTGTACACACGTGGTAGGGGAGCAGTATATCTCTGTAACAGCCCCGAGGGCTGAATTGAGGAACAAGGCATGACTTTGGGCAGCAGTCGGCCATTTGGCTGTACCATTCAGAATGCTCATGTCTGATCTGAATGTGTCTGTCTATCCGTCTCCTGTCTGTTCCCAAGAAACATTAACTGAACTGTCCAGCAAAGATCAGTCAAGCTCAGACTAATGCACTTAATGGTAAGATCATCGGGTGTGTTGCTGAATAAAGAGACCTTGGAGTGCAGGTTCATAACTCTTTGAAAGTGGAGTCGCAGGTAGATAGGATAGTGAAGAAGGCGTTTGGCATGCTTTCCTTTATTGTTCAGAGTATTGAGTACTGGAATAGGGAGGTAATGTTGCTGCTGGTCAGGACATTGGTAAGGCAACTGTTGGATTATTGCGTGCAATTCTAGTCTCCTACCTATTGGAAAGAAGTTGTGAAGCTTGAAAGGGTTCAGAAAAGATTTACAAGGATGTTGCCAGGGTTGGAGGATTTGAGATATATAGAGAGGCTGAACAGGCTGTGGCTGTTTTCCCTGGAGCGTCAGAAGCTGAGGGGTGACTTTATGTAGGTTTACAAAATTGTGAGGGGCATGGATAGGATAAATAGACAAAGTATTTTCCCTGGGGTCAGGGAGTCCAGAAATAGAGGGCATAGTTTTAGGGTGAGAGGGGAAAGATATAAAAGAGACCTAAGGGGCAATGTTTTCACGCAGACAGTGGTACGTATATGAACTGAGCTGCCAGAGGATGTGATGGGGGCTGGTACAATTGCAACAATTAAGAGGCATTTGGATGGATATATGAATAGTTATGATATGGGCTAGGTGCTGACAGGTGGGACTAGATTGGGTTGGGATATCTGGTCGGCAATGATCGGGTCGGACCGAAAGGCCTGCTTCCATGCTGAATATCGCTGTGACTCTACAAAAAATTCTTCACTGCTCCCCGAGGATGAGGACACCACAGGTAGCACAACACTAAAGTGAAAGGGACGTCCTTATTTCTTTGTGAGACCTGTTATTTTAAAACTGAACATCAAATCACCACCTATTTTCAGAAATAAGGAAAGATTAATTAGGAATAAACATAAACCATTGCAGACTCCAAACCTGTCCCACATTGCCACTGACCCTTTCGAATTGAATATGTATCAAACACAGCCTCTGTTGCTGTCTCAGGAAGAGAGTACCTGATAGCATAACACCACATGAGCATGAAAAATGTAGCAGAATGAAGCCATTCGGCCCATCGAGTCTGATATACCAATAATTCTGTGTATTTCAGTGTCTGCATCTATATTTTTTGGGGGAAGTGAAAGGACTCTCGTTGGAACTGCCAGTGGGTTTAAAGTGAGAATTGTCTTTCACTGAGCACTGCTCCTTAATCGGTCAGTGGGATATGGATGTTTCAGAAACTCAACGCGAGTTATCCCTGTCCACTCCATCTTGTATTAGGGTCCTCCCCATATGGCGGTGTTAGGCGGGTGAGGGAATGGATATTGGGAACTTTTGATTCTTCACTGAGGGGCATGGATAGGCTTGGCCATTTCTGTCCTATTCCAGGCTGTTTCTCTTGGAATGGGAGAAAGGGAGGGAGGGAGTGAGGGCAGGGTTTGGTGTCCCTGCAGTTAGTGCTGGTGTCGGTGGGGCTGGGCGGAGTTGTGAGGTGTCCGGAATGAGTCAGTCGATAGTGTTATTAGTGTGGGGTGTATTGCGTAGGTGACAGAGAAAGTGTGGGAAGGAAGTTGCTGAATTCAATAGTGAGAGTGGTACTGCCGGCGCCTTATTTGGAAATAGAGCATGAGGATTGTCTGGGGGTAGGTGCTATAACATATACACAGTGAGTGTGAGGGAGCAGAGAGAATATGGTGACCTTTATCCTGACAGAGTGGGAAGGTTATTGATTCTTGTCCTGTATTTCTTCAGATCATCTCAGTGTCGAGGTGAGCCTCCCTGAATGTTTTGTCCAAGTCTCTCATTAATAATGACACAGAGCTGACCCTCAGATTCCACAAAATCAGTTTAGCTAGAGGTTAAAAATAGCAAGGAGATGCAAATATTGGTGTGTTATATACCCAAACCAAAACGGTTGCAGGAACTCTGAGCATCATATGCTCTGGAAATTAGATATGCAAGTATCATGGATACTGCAGTTTTGTTGGTTAGTCTCAAGTTGCATCTAAACTGCATTAACTAAGTGACTGCTCCCGCTGTGAAAAGTAAATTCTGTAAGTGCATATGAGGTGGGTTGAAGAGTATGTTGTGAAGCAAACTAGAGAGCAGGTTATTTTGGATTTGGTGTTGTGTGACCAGAAGGATGAATTAATAACCTTGCTCTGAAACAGCTTTTAAGGAATAGTGACATTAATAAAGTGCATTTTACACGGTGTCTGCATATAAAATAGAATGCTTGAGTATTCTGGTCAAACATCATGGTAGCTTGGAGGGTCAGGTTCGCTCCAGTGAATTGGGAAAGTACAATATAACATTCAGTAGTACACAGCAATGGTTGTTAGAGTCATAGAGTCCGACAGGAGGGAGATAGGCCCTTCGGCCCCTGGTCCATTCCGACCAAAATGCCCATCCACCCTAACCCCATTGCCCTGTATTTTTCTAATCCTTTCCTGTCCGTGTATTTGTCTAAATGCCTTTTAAATGTTGCAAATGTTCCCGCCTCAACCTCTTCCGCGGGCACATCATTCCATATGCGTATCACCCCTGTGTGTAAAGCAGTTGATCCTCAGGTTCCCTTTTATTGTTTCCCCTCTGACCTTAAACTGATGCCCTCTTGTCCGTGATTGCCTAACCCTGGGAAAAAAAAACACTGAGTGCATTCACTCTGTCCATCCCTCCCATGATCTTATACCCTTCTATCAGATTCCCCCTCAGCCTCATACATCTAAAGTTAAAAGTCCTAGCTTGTCCAAGCTCTCCCAATAAGTCAGACCATTGAGTCATTTGCAAAATTCTTGTAAATTTCTTCTGCACTATTTCCAGTTTAATATCGTCCTTCCCATAGCAAACTGAACAAAACTGAACATAACGCTCCCAGTATGGTCTCACCAGCATCTTGTATAATTGCAACATAACTCCCTAATTTACATACTTAGTGATATACACTGATGAAGGCCAGTGTGCCAAAAGCTTTCTTCACTGCCATGTCGACCTTTGAATCAACTTTCAGAGAGCCATGCACCTGAATTCCAAGGTCCCTCTGGTCCACTACACTCCTTAGGATCCAACCATTCACCATGAAACTCCAACCTTGATTTGACTTTCTAAAATGCAAGAACTTACACTGATCTATATTAAAATCCAGTTGCTATTTCTCAGCCATTTCTACAGCTGATCAAGATACTGCTGTATTTTCTGAAATTTCTGATATCCTTCCTCACTCTCCATGATGCTGCTTATTTTCGTGTCATCTTCAAACTTGCAAATCATGCCTATACATTCTCATCTAAATCATAGATATATGTAATATGTAGTGGTCGCAGCACCAACCCGTGAGGCATTCCACTAGTCACAGACCTCCAGTCTGACAAGCATCCTTCCACAATGACCCTCTGTTCCTACCATCAAGACAATTTTGTATCTAATTTGGCAGCTCCTCCTAAATTTCATGCAATCTAACCCTCCAGAGTAGCATACCATGTGGAACCCCTTATTGAAGGCCTTACTGGAACTCATATAGACTACATATACCACCCTGCCCTCCTCAAATTTGCTCGTCACATCATCAAAGAATTCGAACACATTTGTGAGCCATGACCTCCCATGCACAAAGCCGTGCTGAGTTTGATGATGGGCTTTTGCCTGAAACATTGATTTTCCTGTTCCTCGAATGCTGCTTGACCTGCTGTGCTTTTCCAGCACTACTCTAATCTTACTCCTAATCACACCCTGTATTTTCAAATGCATGTACATCTTATCTCTCAGAACCTTTTCCATTAAGATACCTAAAGAGATTTTAGGTTTACTGGTCTATAGTTCTCAGGTTTTTCTTTGTAAACCTTCTTGAGTAGAGGGCACAGGTTTCGCTACCTTCCAGTCCTCCGATACCTCACCCGTTGATCAAAGATGATGCAAAACTATCAGCCAGGGCTCCCGCAATTCCTTCTCTGTCCTCCTGCAGTGTTCCCGAATATATCTGGTCAGACCAGGAGATTCATACAAATACAAAGTATGAAAAATACGTCTATTTATTTCAGGTACAAACACTAAAGAAAGGAAAATGATGTTTAACATAACAAATTCGAAAATGTATTAATCATAGGAAGTGGCTTCAGAAGAATTTCAGTCATTGTGGAAACCTGAGAATTTTCAGAAATTCACGATCCAGAAACGAGGGCCTTGAAACTGATCAGGAAATCAGAACGCGAACATGAATTCTAACAAACAGGAACAAAAACGCTGCATAAATCTACAATCTGTATTTCAAAGGAAACAAAATAAAAGCAAGGTCAAATATGGAAATTTGTAATCAGGAGAGTAGAGTTTATTGTGAAGAACAGGGAAATCGTCAAGAAAATAATCAGTTACTATGCATCTGTCTTCATGGAGGAAAATCCACAATTCACCCAGTAATACCCAGTGATATTGTGGGGCTTGTGCAACTAAAGACATAAAGTCAATTCATATCAGTAACAAGGTAATATTTGAAAGAGTAACTGGATTGAGCATTGCTAAGTCTGACAAGCCTGATGTACTTCATATTAAAATCTCAGGCATAAATCAGTATTAGAAGTATTAAATGCACTGTCGAGACTGTTTTATTTTCCTGTGCATTCTGCAGAGGCCGGAATCAATTGCGAATAAATGGAAGTTAGTAAATGTGGTCCAAGCACTACAGATTAATGGAAAGGATCCAAGCATCTATAAAGGGAAGAAGACATAGTTTGGAGAACTGCGACCAATTAACTTAACATCTGCAGGGAAACTATTGGAATCTATTATACAGAGTGTGATACTGGATATTTAGAAATTAACAGCAACACTGGAGAAAATCCGTATGTATTTCTGACAGATGTCTAACTAGATGTGCTATTGGTTGTCAGACCCCATCTACCACCACCTGAGAAAAGCAACAGGAAGTGACTTCACCACAGGAAATAACATCACCACAGAAAATGACATCAACAACCCAAAGAAACCTTAACATACAAATAGAAAGCAGAAATTTTCAGCATTGCTTCGCGTGAGGTCCACTGAAGATGTTACTGAGTAAGGTAATGAAACGTCTGGAAATGAACATTCCAAACCTGCATCCATTGTGTACAGTGTTGGTGACCCAATCTGAGAAAGAATATACTGACCACAAATAAAGTGCAATGGACGTTCTCCAGATTAATGCCACAGATGGTGAGGTTGCTTGATGAGGAAACTCGACCTATGTTCTCCAGAGTTTCAAAGAATGAGAAGTGGGTCACAGTGAAATTTAGAAAATTCTCAAAACATATGACAATTTGGAAATGAACAGAACGCTTCCCTGGCTGTCTAACCCACATTCAGGGCAAATAAAAGCAAGATAAGGGATTGGCCACTTATGACCGTAATAATGAGGAAATTCAACACTCGGTGAGAACTGCCTAAAACAGGAACATGGAAACCTGCTGGCAGGGTAAGATTAGGGAAAATCCCCAGGTATTCTGCAAGTGTGTCAAGCAGGAAAGAATAACAAGGGAACAGGTAGGAGTCATTAGTGACTTGCCAAGTTGCATCCAAATCAACTTAGTGGAAGGAGACAGAGGGTCAGGGTTGAAGGCTCTTAGTGTGACTGGAGACCGGTGTCCAATGGTATAACACAGGGATCAGTGCTGTGTCCCTTATTATTTGTGATTCGTAGGTGCTGGTGTTGGACTGGGGTGCACAAACCTAAATCACATAACATCAGGTTATAGTCCAGCAGGTTTATTCAGAGGCACGTGCTTTCAAAGTGCATAACACCTGATGAAGAAGCAGCCCTTCGAAGCTGGTGCCTCCGAATAAACCAGTTGGACTATAACCAGGTGTTGTGTGAACTATAACCTTCTTATTTGTGGTACTCATAAATGATGCAGCTTTGAATACAGACGGGGTTGGCGGGAGTATGACAACTAAGTTTGTGTTTGATACAAAGATTGGCCGGGTGGTTGGCAGTGAGGAGGAAGGCCTTATGTTACAGGAAGATACAGATGGAATGGTCAGATGGACAGATCAATAGCAGATGGAATGTAACCCTGATAATTATGAGACGATACACTTTAGAAGAAGGAACCAGACAGGGGAGTACTCAATGAATGGCAGCACAGGAGGATGCTTAGAGGGTGCTTCTCCACACATCCCTGAATGTGACTAAACAGGTTAATACACAATTTGGGAAAGCATCGGGGAGGTAAACATAACCTTTATTCACCAGGACACAGATTATAAGAGCTGTGCGGAACTTTGGTTTGGCCAAGATGGAATACTGTATGTAGTTCTGGGAACCACATTACGGGAAGGATCTGATTGTATTGGAGGGGGCTCAGAGGAGATTTACCAGGATGTTCCCAGGGATAGAGCAAATAAGCTATGGAGAGAGGCTGGATTAGCACGGGTTGTTTAGTTTGGAGGAGAGAAGGCTGAGTGGGCCGTGATTCGGAAGGATAGTGTTCCGAGGGACATGGACAGACAGCAGCTGTTCTTTTCAGTCAAAGGTCCAAGAACAATGGAGCACATTTTAAAGTAATGTGTTTGAGATTTGGAGAGGAATTGAGAATTGTTTTTCACCCAGAGGGTGTTTGGGTCAGGAATGCCCTTCCTGAGAGAGGATTTGTCATGGTAACTTCACAACCATCATAAAATATACGGCTGTGCAGTTGAAGTGCCATAAGATTCACGGCTACGGGTCTTGTGTCGGAAAGTGGGGCTAATGTAGACCGTGCAATATTTCTGATGGTACAAAGTCTGTGCGTCTGTGTTTGCATGGCTGTGGAAGGTCAATCATTGAGTAGCTTAAGATAGGAATTGATGGGCTTCTGAAGAGTATATTAACAAGGGTTTTCAGATTGAACTTGTAATATCTTCTGAAAATATGTCAATGGCAAAATTAAGTGGAAAAAGGTGCAGCTTTCTTCCAGTCTGATACCAGAGAATTGAGGACAGGGAAAAGGTAGACCTATGGAGCAAATACTTCAGTTATGTCTTCACAGAAGAAAACAAAACAAAAAAGAAAACTTCCCAACAATACTAGCGAACATTAGTCTGTTGAAAAAAAAAGAGAATAGAATGAAATTAGCAACCAAACAGTTTTAGAGGAAGTATTGGAACTGAAAGTAATGAGCACAGACAAGGTCAACAGATATTTATCAAATGGGAATCATAGTTGAGAAAGTGTCTTTTAGCATAATTATGGAGAAGCAATCAATCCAATATGATTCGATTTTCAGGAAGACTTTTGATAAAGTCCCAAGCCTATTATGCAAATTAAAATCATATGGGACTGGGACTAATTTGGCTTTTGAATGGGAGAGCTGGCAGGAAGCAGTGAGTAGGAATAAACAAGTTTTGTTTCGAGTGGAACCCTTGGCGGATATAGCAGGACTGGGGCTTGGGCCCCAGCTATTCCAAATACATATCATATATTTGGTGGAGGAGATCAAATACAATATTTCCAAGTCTGCTGATGGCACTAAACAATATCGGATTGTGAGTGGGTGAGCAGGATGTCAAAAACACTGCAAGGTGATTGAGACAAGTGGAGTGTCTGGACAAATACGTGGCAGATGAAGAGCAATGGGGGAGCGGGGGATATGTGATGTTGTGACCTTTGATGGGAATAACAGAACGGGAGCCTATCATTTGAAAAGGGATTTTTTTGAAAAATGTTGATCTATAAAGGAACTTAAGCTGCATTCTTGCTTCCTTCTGAGCAGCCCTCCGAGATCAGTGCAGGGCAGTGAGATCTGAAACCAGAAGTCAATACTGGGAATTGAATTGGTACGCTGACCAGTATACACAGACCCAACAAGTGGGAAGCTGTAACATTGAAAAGGATCTGAATCTCCCTGTACATCAGTCACTGAAAGCACTTTTGCAGGAACAGAAATCTGGTAGGCAGATATATCGTGTTTTCACCTTCATTTCAGGGGTATTTGAATACAGGAATAATGGTGTATTACTGTAGCTGGACAGGGCCTTGGTGAGATCTCATTTCGAATATTGTGCAGTATTTTCTGCAGTTTTGGTCTCCTTATCTTATAAAGAACAAACCTGACATTGAGGGAGAGCAGCGAAGAATGACCAGACTGATCTCTGGAATAGCAGGCTTGTTGTGGGAAAAGAGGCTGGTGCGGCTGGGCCTGTATTCCAATGGGTTTAGGAAAATGAGTGGAGATCTCTACGAAATACATAAACCTCTGTCAGGACGAGACAGATTGGAAGCAGAGGTGATAATTTCCCTAGGTGGGACATCAAAAACAAGGGGCTACAATATTAGATACAGACAGGCCACTCTGCATTGAGATGAGAACAAATGTCTCTACTCAGAGACTGGTGAACCTGGGGAACAATCTCCCAGGTCAGGCTGTGTAAACCAAGGCACTGATTATAAATAAGGATTTCTATGCAGTAAAGGGATATGGAGCAAGCAAGAGTATGGTATGAAGATAGAAGATCAGATATCTTTACAGGTTATTCTCCAATATCACGGTAGCTGTATATCTGTGCAATACTATGTTACAGAAAATCGTGCAATATTAATAATGGGGTCAATGGGAAAAAACAGGTAAGGAGCGAACCACAAAATATCAGTAAAAACCAAAAATTAAAGTTAGTCTAACACACACACACACTAGCGCAGTCAAAGTAAACCTTTAAATCATATATTTTAATGCAATAGTGCTCTGAATGTAACACTTTCACACTACAGTCACTGACTACAGCTCTGTCCCTTTCACCAAGCTCTTCAGCAGAAGGCATTCAGGGCTGACTGACCACGAGATGCTGATGCGATATCCAGTTCTCCCCAAGATTCTCCTCCGGTTTTAAATAAAATTCTTTCTAAATATAGACTAATATTCCCAGTTTCAGGCTCAGTTTCAAGGTTTGCAGAGCGATTACATTCCTGTTTTAGCTGAACACATTTATTGTGCATTTTGCAGACAGAGGATCCTGAGGCTGGGTTTTATTGTTCAGCTGGTGCCTGGCAAGGAATCGCGTCACAGTGAACGGGAGTTCACTTTATAGAAAAAGGTGCGCAATTCACGAATCGCATTGCAGCGAAATCGTACTTAATAAACATTCGCTATCAGAGAACTGCCTGTATATTGAATCGAGGAGCAAAATTGATGGACCAAAGGGACGACAGCAGTTCTTATTTTATATTTCACAGTGTTTAAACATATTGCGGGATCTGAACACTGTGTCGGGAAAACTGCATTCAGGAGATTTTCTCCATGAACAAGAATGGGGGAGGCTCAATGTGTCGAATGGCCTACTCCTTTCCCGATGTTTCTGTTCAATCTGTGGGAAAGCTCTGTAAATGTTGTCACAAGCGCTCAGAGGTGAGGTCTCTGCAGGGTCAACAGGTCTGTCTTTACCGTTCCCTTTTCCGGTACCGAGGCTGGGGCCGGGTATTCTGTCCGGTTTTATCCTTTAAGACCTCAGAGCAGTTTGATACAATAGAATGTCTTGCTTGACCGTTTCAGAGACTATTGAAGAGTTGATCACATGTCTGTGTGTCTGGAGTCACTCGTAGGCCAGACCAGGAAAACATGGGAGATTCACTTCCTAAAAGTACATTGGGGTAGGAAATCGAAGTTTAAAATCAACACTGGTGGAAGGTCACTCTTACTGACACCAGATCCTAGATCTTGATATTGTATTAATTGTTTATAACTTCCACCAGCTGCAAGAGCATTATCCTGTATTGGATTAGTAATCCAGTGACATTCCCACAACAGCACCATCTCCACATAGAAACATATCCGAAACCACACTGTGCAGGTTATTTCTGTACTGCTTGACAGCCCTGTCAAAAAGACCTCCCACCAATTTGATTATCGTGAAGGGACTGAGGGAGTGTTAAATTGTCAGAATGCAATTATTCATCCGTGAGGGGACGCGATATAGTTGAGTACTTTTCCACATTGCCAGGGAGTTGTCAGAGTTGGAGCTGGAATGAAGCAGCTTCCCCAGGGACACAGTTTGTTGTGCAGCACACGTCTTCAGTCCTATTGCAGGAATGGTGTCAGGGCCCATTGTCTTTGTCGTATCTGCTGGGTTCAGCTGTTTCTTCATGTCACATGCAGTGAATAGAACTGGTTGAACACTGCCATCTGTGATTCTGTGGGAATCATGACGAGGTTGAGGTGGATCACCTCTGGCTGAGGATGGTGCATATACTCCATCCTTCTCTTTTTCACTGATGTGTAGGGCTGTTCCTTTGCTTAAGATGGGGATATTTCTGGAGTCCTCTCCTCCAGTAAGTTGTTTACTAGTATACCGACATTTATGTCTGGATGTGGCAGCACTGCAGAGCTTAGATCTGATCTGTTGGTCTTGGATCATTTTGTCCTCTCTATCAGATGTTAGTTCTGCTGTTTGGAATGAAACCATGCAAGTGCGGTAGCTTTAATGGTTTGTCATCAGCTTTAGGTACGCATGGTTCTGACCTTGGCATGTTCTCCCACACTCGTCACTGAACCATCACTCGGCTTGATGGTACTTATAGACTGATGGAATATCCTGGGGAAAATGTTACAGATTATGTTTGAATACAATCCGACTTCTGTTGCTGCTGTTGTCTACAGCATCACATGAACGCCCAGGTTGAGCTGCAATATCTGCAATTCAATTGTACTGACTGTCCCCCACTTCACATCGAGACCCATTCACCCATCAGCTGGGAACTCAGTGACCTCACCTGTTGTCTACAGCATCACATGAATGCCCAGGTTGAGCTGCAATATCTGCAATTCAATTCTGCTGACTGTCACCCAGTTCACATCTGGACCAATTCACCCATCAGCCGTGAACTCAGTGACCTCATCTGGTGTCTGATGCAGGAATACGTTAATTTTAATATTCTCATTCTGCTGAGGGTCTCTCCTTGGTGTCATGCTTCTAATATGTTACATTACTCAAACCCTTTAACATATTCATCTGAACCTTTTCCTTTCTCGTAATGCCATCTTCAGCGTTTGAATTGAATGCGTTTCCCTTTCGTTTTCTCCCTGACCATGATTAAGAGCTCTGTGGTGTCAGTGATGCCAGCCTTTTGCAGTTTCAGAGCCAATGAATGTGTGAACTTTGCGGTATCGTTCAGTTCCCAGTGTAGGGCGCTCCGTGTTGGGCAGGGCGTTTGAGCAGCTTTCACACACGTCATTGGAACTTGTTCAAAAACAGAAATTGCTGAAGAAACAAAGGAGGTCTGGCGGCATCTTCTGTAGTGAATGCGGAGTTCATGTTTCGGGTCCAGTGACCCTTTTATGAAGCTCTCAGTTTCTCCAGCATTTTTTGTGTTTTTAGTTCCAGTATACCTTCGCTATTTCTTTAATTGAAAATTTGTGCTGTGCCTATTCGTTTCCAGCAGGTCTGGCAGAATATGCAGAGACAGAGAAGCAGAGTGAGCGTTACAAGTCCAGTGTGACTCGTTCAGAACTGAAAAGGGTTGGAAACTGGGCTTTTTAATCCCTTGCTGGAGATGGCGGATGGTTGACTTGGAAAAAATGGCGTGGCAAAAGATAAACGGGTTATTAGCAGTGGTGAACGGGAAGATGATGCAAAATGGGTTTAAATTAAGGTGTAAATGGGGGAAAGGGGTTCTCTCTAACTGAGTGTAAGATAAAGAAGACACAACCACACAAGGTCATAGGGAAAACAGGAGGGAGAATGTTGACCAGGTAGTATTAAATAGATCTAGAAATATACATTTTCACAGTATACATCATCACTGCGTTCACACTAAGGAATTCAGGTGCTTGACCACTTATTGGCACTAGTAAGAGTTTCATGCTGCCTTAGTTTTGTTACATACAGCAAAACTAACAGTATGAAGTTTGGGCTGTTTTCTTTACTTGTCATTTTTAATATTCTTTCAAATTTGCAGTGCTTATCATTAAACTTTTGATCTCCTATCAAAAGGAGTATACGAGGTTGAGGGGCGGTATACTAGAAGTTTATAATATCATGGGAGGCATGGAGGGGGTGAATAGCCAAGGTCTTTTCTGCAGAATCGGGGAGTTCAAACACAGATGCACAGCTTTAAGTTGAAAGGGGGAAACTTGAAAGAGACAAAGGGGCAACTTTTTTTACACAGAGGGCGATGAATGTATGGAATTAGCTGCCAGAGGAATAGTACAGCTACAATATTTCAAAGACATTTGGACCAACGTATGAATGGGAAATGTGAAGAGGCATATAGGCCAAGTGCAAGCAGATGGGATTAATTTAATTTAGAAAACCTGATCAGCATGGACAAGTTGGACCAAATGTTCTGTTTGCACATGATATGACTATGAATCTAGAAAGCGAGGAAAATGTACGAAAAGATAAGATGTAATAAATTGGCAAGAAATATAAAAACAAGCATCATGAGCTTTTTCGTCTACATAAGAAAACCTTGAAGATGTGTGTGTGAGCTGAGTCAGAAGTGAAGTGAGGAAAGTACATTGAGGCCATTTGGAGGAGGTGACTGGAGAACTGGCCACAGGAACAGGCAGATAATTTACACCAGTATTTCCGCATGGGGAAGGCACTGTAAGCATGTCAATGGTATAAACAAAATGGTAATAGGAGGGAAATTATTGAACTGTCTCTAACAAAATGAGCAAGGTTTTTAACTAACAGATAAGAATAAGGATAGACAGGTCAGCAGTAATTCATAGTTAATTTTAAAAGAAGTGGTCACAGAGTGACTTGCGGCACTGTGTGAAATATTCCTTAATTCTCTGGATTACAGGAGTGTTCCAGTGAAACTGGAGAACCTCCAATGTGGCGCCTGTCTTCAAGAAAGGAATGAGACAGAAGGCAGGAACAATTTAGCCTAACCATTATTGCTGGGAATCTGCTAGAACCTGTTATTAAGGAAGGAATTGCAGGGCACTTAGAAAAGCTTAATGGAGAGTTGGCATGGTTTGTGAAGGAGAAACTATTTTTGTCCTGTAAAATCATACAAATTATTTTTTGGAGATCCCTGAGAATGTGAAGATTAGAGCCATGCTGGAAAAGCACAGCATGTCAGGCAGTATCCAAGGAGCAGGAAAATCAATGTTTCGGCAGGAACCCTTCATCAGGAATCCCTGAGAAAATGACAAGCAGATTTGATAAAGGGAACTGGTCAACATGAGGCTTTCCAGAGATTTTTCACAAGGTATCACAAAATAAACGTTCTGACACAAGACAGAGGCTCGTAGTATGATGAATAATATATTAGCATGGGATGATAGTTGTTTAACACATAGAAATCGGAGAGTCAGGATTAATGGATCTTTATAATAAAGACATATCTACTGGATTACCACAAATATCAGGCCGATGACATCAGTTATTTACAATCTATACTGATAGCCTGACGGCGGGAGCTGGGTGCAATAAACATCGGAGTTTGTGGATGACACTGAGAACCAAAATGCAGGCTGTTATTTCATGAAGAGGACTCCCAAATAAGGAGCAGTACAAAGGGATTGGAGTGTTCCTGTGTATGAATCATAACGTTAGCATGGTGATGCAGCATGTAACTAGGTTGGTTCATGAGGCGGCTTTCTGGGATGAAAGGAATGAATTATTGAATGCATCTCCAATGGCGAGGCGATTATTCATTGTGGTTGAAATGAATGAGGGTGATATTATTGAAATGTACAAGATGCAGAGGAAGCTTGACGAGGTAGATGCTGATAAGGTGTTTCCCCTGAGTCTCGAACTCGAAGCGGTAGATACCGAATAAGGAACATCGATTTCAATCTGAGGTGAAAAATAATGAACTCTCTCAGAAGGCAGTGAATGTCTGGAATTCCCTAACCCAGAGAGTTGTGGAGAGATACAGGGAATTGGGTAGGAAAGTGGAATTGAGCCTGGAAGTACATCAGCAATATTCTTATTGAATGAGAGTTCAGGCCTGAGAGGCCGAATATCCGACTCATGTTCCTACTTCTTAAGGTTTTACGTTATGTTTTTGGAAAGTAATTGGTTATTTTCCTGGAAGTCGTGTTGTACAATGTTGCATTTGGGAGAGGAGGAAATTTGCCTGAGTTAACCCTGGATGGGATGTGGGGGCTGTATTCCGAGCAATTCCAGAGCAGACGTTACAGAGTGGGGAAGCCTGGAAAAAGGGATTGCGGCTCGGGGTCACTTCCTGACGATGCCTGGAATTTCCAAGTGCACTTCCAAAACTACACTTAACCATCGGCATGACCTCAATCTGCCTGCGTGTAGCAGGTCCGGAGGGCTGAATCGAACATCAGAACATAGGGTTGAGGGACACGAGTGGGCCAATCGGCCCTTTGACACTACTCCACCAGTAAATAAGATCATGGCTCATCTCATTGTGCTCCCTTCTGCACTTTTCTCTCCATGCAGCATTATCCCTGATTCATTTGTCTATGTAAAATCAGACAAAGCCATAAAAACATCATATAATATTATATAATATTAATATAAAGATCCAGCCATCCCAAACTTCTGGGAACGAGAATTCCCACTTGAATGAAATCTCACTTTGTGATTTTTTACCAACTCCGGTTCTGACTGAGGATCGAGGGTGTCATTGTTTCCTTTTCTAGTCCCAATCCTCCACTGCTCACAACAAATTTTAAATGTAACCAGGTTGGTGATATGACCGATGATAAAGGTCTCAGACTGGGTCAGGTTTAGTGACAGGAACAAGTCAGGCAGATTTCTTTCGTCAGCCGCAGGTAACTAATAGAGCTAACGGAGCAGCATGTTAGATTTGTGGTTAGTACTGCTGCCTCATATCAACAAGGAGCTGAGTTCAATGCCAACCTCGTCCGACACTCTGAGTGGAGTTTGAACATTCTTTCCGTGTCTGTGTGGGTTTCTTCCCAGTTCTCCAGTTTCCTCCCACAGTTCAAAGATGTGCAGCTTAGTTTGATTGGCCATGCTAAATTACGGAGCGTGACCATGGATGTGTAGGTTAAGTGGGTTATTCATGGGAATTGCAGGGTTACATGGATAGGGGAGGGGGACAGGTCTGGATGGGATACTGTTCAGTGGGTTAGTGTGTACTCGATGGGTCGAATGTCCTGCTTCCACACTGTAGGGGTTTAATGACAACGGGATCAAGTTTGGGCTATTCAAATCCCAGTCGATATATACCTTATCCACTCGCCTCAAGGCTTTTTTGTATTTCAATAAGATCAGCTTTCATTCTAAGGGTTACCTGTTAAAGTCTCCATAATATCAGCCCTTCATGCATGGAATAAATGAAGTGAAACACCTCAGAACTGCTTCCAGTGTTACTATATCCTTTCTCAGATAAGAATGCAAAACTAAAACTAATCTCACATTCCGATGAGTCGGTTTATCTTTGTTTTCTCAGTGTAGTGAGTCTTTTGAACACTCTTCCCAGCAGAACATAGGAAGCAGAGATATTGAATATTTTTGAGGCAAGGTTCACAAATCACAAAGGAGTCAAGGATTATCATGGAGTGGGCAGCAATGTGCATTGTGGGGAAAATATAGACATTGGTACCGAATGACACGGCTCCAGAATATCCAGGAATTAAACGAAATGGATAACATCGATAAAGTTTTAAAGGGGAAACAAGATGGCAGAGATCTGAAAGGTCTGCTTTGCTGAGCTCTGCATCACAATGATGCTCAACCCCACCCCACCACAGTCATTTACTTAAAAGTTAACACTAAAAGAGCTATAGAATCCTTACTCATGCCATTTTGTCAAGTGGAAATGACAACATGGGAAAGGATCAAGTAAGTCCCAACAAGCGGTGCACCCGTCAGAAGCTGTCAGCATGCCTGTGGCCGCATCTGCAACCCCCTCTGCTCGTTCGATGGCCCAGTTACTCACCAGGTCTTGGTTACCGAGTTCACCAAGTTACGTGAAATGATTGAAGGCATGATTGAAGAAAGGTTAAGCAGGAGGCGAGAACCACTCTCAGCCGTGCTCCACAAACATGAGCAACAAATTGAAAGCCTTGGAAACAGAACGGATGAGGTCGAGCGACAAACTACAGGGGCAGAGTCTGTGATCGATTCCTCTAAGGAACGGATCCTCGCCCTTGAAAAACAGGTCAGTACCTTAATTGAACAAGGTGACGACCTCGAAACAGGTGCAGAAGGAAGAATGTTCATATCATCGGTCTGCTGGAGACATAAGGTGTTCAGCCAGTGAGATTTATTTCGAGAACTGGCTGCCGTGTTTCTTCACTTCGAAGCTGAAGAGGGACGGGTGAAGAGTGAGACAGTTCATCGGGTTACGGAGCGCAGGTCAGACTCAGACTAACGCCCTAACCCTATCCTTGTGCGATTACGTAGTGGCAGAGACAATCAAAGACTTATGGAAGCTTCCAGAACACAGGGAAAAGATCCGACGAGGGCTCCAGGATTATGTTCTTTTTTGGTCTTTTCAGCGGCAGTGATTCAGGAAAGAAACTCTTTTGATGATATCAAGAGAAGACTAAGGGAACTTGCGATTCAGTATTCCTTCATGAACGCAGCGGTTCTCGGTATGCTTTCAATAGATCTACGCACTGGTGGATCTTTCAATAGATCCATTGACGCTCCAGAGGACGCGAAAACTTTGTGGACACTATAAAGCAGGCTGGATGCTTTAATGGATATCGATAATTATGTTTCTCTCGTTTTAAAGAAAGCTTGTTGAATCTTTCTTGTATTAAGTAGTGTTAAATTATAGGCGGGGATGGGGAGAGTACACACTTTTAACTTCATTAACATTAGTACTCGTTTTTCTCTTGCTTAGTTTGTGTGTCGGGTTCGGCTCAATCTGGAGGGAGTTATGAAGGTGATCATGATGACTGAATGTCCACCAAAGGGCAGTTCAATCCATGGATGCAGTATTGATAATGGGGCAGAAGATAAAGATTTGTGACGTGCAAATGCCCCCAGTGGGCGGGGGGTAAATGCCCCTCCTGAGTGCCATTGGCACGTTGTATCCTTGTTTTTGTATGTATTTAGTTATGGGACGTTTGGAGAGCTTGTTAGTTGTAGTAGCTTTAGTTAGTATGTGTCTTTTACGGTCTATGAGTCGTTTTTCATTGACGCTCAGCGATTTGTAATTCGAGTTCTTCTTCTCAGGAGTTCAAATGTTGTTCTAGTGTGTTATGGCTAATGTCATGCTTAAATGGTGTATTTGTAGCATTAAGGGGAAGCAGTTAAGAGGAAAAAGGTACTTTCTAGCCTTAAAAAGGAGAGGGTGGATATTGTCCTATTGCAGGAGATGCACCTTGATGACAAGGAATATTTGACATTACAGCAGGGCGGGTTTGATGGCTTTATTTCTCGTCTTTTAATACTAGGAGTAGAGGAGAAGCCATACTGGATAGGAAGAATCTTCCATTTTCATCACGAGTTTGTATTAGGCACCCACGGAGGATCATAATCTCAAATATATATGGGGAAGAAACGGTATTTTGAATGTTATTGCCCCCTGGCGCACAGCCTTAAATTCCTGATATATGCATTTTCCAAATAAATAATCTTTCTTCGCAGCTTGTTATTGTAGGAGGAGACTTCAATTGTCTTTTGCTCCCACCGTGGACAGAATGCCCAAAAGCCCTCAGTACCTTCTTGACAATCTAAGCAATTAGTGGATTTTTGTGTGGAACTAGGGCTGGTGGATGTTTGGAGGCAGATCCACCTCATGTATACGCTTTTCCTTTTTCTTTTAACCCGCAGAAATGCCACACGAGGTTGATCTCTTCCTCACCTTGCAGCAATCTTCGAATCAATGGTGTTCTGTGCAATTGGGAATATTACCATTTCTGACCATGCAGCAGTATACTTATTGGTTAAGATTAAGGGCAATATAGCAGGCTCAAGACACTGGCGAATGGATCCCTTTATTCTTAGGGATAGTCAGTTCATTGAGTATTTCTGTAATGAAGTCAGATATTTCTTAGCCATTAATTCAGATCCAACCAGTAACCCATCCATTCTATGGAAAATTGCTAATGTTGATGCCAAAGGAATAATTATTCCTTAGGATGCGGCAGATGCTGGAGCAGAACGCTTGCTCCAGGCACGGTTGAAGGCAGCCGAGAGGGTATACTGTGATAGACCCTCGGTGGCTAGGCTGCAGAGGATCACAATGCTTCGGTGTACAATGAATTCTATTCTCATACAGACAACTAAGAATGAATTTACTTTTGCAAAACAAAGGCTGTTTGAGCATGGTGATAAGCCGGGCAAGTATTTAGCCTATCTTGCGAGGAAAAGAGAGCCCCAAAGCCATTGCCTCAGGGAAGGTACTGGAACCTTTACCTGCAATCCCATAAAGGTTAAAGCACCATTTCGGAGATTTTACTCCGAATTATATCAGACTGAGCATACTGAGGTTAGGTGGATTAATATGGAGTCTTTCTTCAAGAACTTGAATATTCCAGGGAATACCCACAAGTAAGAGTCTTGCCTTAATGCACCATTGTCAGTGCTGGAGGAGGTAAAGCAGCTTCAGGGCGGAAAGGCGCCCGATCCTGACGGATCTCCAAGTGAATTTTACGTCTAATTTATAGAACTATTGTCAGAGCCGATGCTTACCATGTTAGTCACTCACACAGTCACGACTGACTCCTACCATCCTTAAGAAAGGTTCATGTCTCTTTTATTTTTAAGAAAACGAAGACACTGGAAGATTGTGCTACTTATAGGCCCATCTCACATTTAAATGTTGATTTCAAGTTCCTGTCTGAGACCCTTACATTATGGCTGGAAAATGTGTATCCTTCCATTGTAAAACTGGACCAAACCACCTTATAAAGGGCTGAAGATACTCCCAACAATATTAGGAGACTACTCAATATTGTCAAGCGTGTCCAGAACAAATTATATAGGTATAAGTGATCCCTTTTAACGCAGAGAAGGCATTTGATTGGGTTGAGTGGCTGTATCTCTTGTATACATTGGAATGGTTTTGTCGAGGGAAGGTTTTAATCAAGTGGGTGATGGTCCTTGAAATTGATCCTCTGGCCATGTTTCTCACCAATATTATGTTATCCTATAACATTAATATTGCTAGAGGCAGTCCAAAGTAGACCCCTTTCGCCAGTGTTGTTTACGTTGGTGATTGAGCCACTGGTGAAGGCCTTCTGCAGGGACCCCAACATATCTGCCCCAGAAGTGGGAGAGAAGTCACGTAAGATTACATTGTCTGCAGATGATGGTCTAATATTTTTGTTAAATCCCACAGTTTTGGTACCTCAACTCATGCAATGCATCAGTTCGAATGGTGCCTTTTCCGGCTAGACCATTGATTTTACAAAGTCGGAGGCCAAGTCTATGGGCAATATTGGGTAAATACCTGATGTCGATGGAGAAACCTGGTTTATTTTTCAATGGTCCCGGGGTTTATGGGGATATTCCCTTTTCAGGTGTATTCATTAATTCTATCTTTGAACTTATATTTAACGTGGAATTTGTCCATTTGTTTGACAAAATTAAACAAGACCTTAGAAGATGGGAGGCACTTCCAATAATCTGGCTAGATCAGATAGCTCTTATTAAAATGAATTCCCTCCCTTGCTTGCTATACCCCATGTGAATGCTTTATTTGATGATTCCCAGATAGAGATTTAGGAGATTTAATGGATGATTTAGCTCTTCGACTTGTCACCATAAGCGACCCCTTATCAAGTTAACCAAATTACAACGACTCCACAGTTTGTGGGGAGTAGTTCTCCTGGATATTAAAATCTATCAATTAAGCTCTTTGTTACCACGTGTTAGTGAGGCCTCGGCATCAATATGGTAAGATATTGAAGTTTCTCAGGCAAAATTCTCCCTTATTAGTCTACTATTCATAGACAAAATGAGGACGGAGATACGGAATATTGCCATTTCCCAATGAGTATCAATAATTTTAAAGTAGGGAGGGCAATGTGTCCGATCGAGGGCAATATAGCCAAGCCTCATTTCTTACCCCAAAACTTGGTGTACAGTGTTTCCGACGGGGGGAATACTCGATTCCATGTTTAAACTATGGGCAACTCGTGGGTGTATCTTGCTTTGATGATTTATCAGAGGGAAAAACAAGAATATCCTTTGATCAAATAAGTCGTAACTATAGACTACTGAGTAGAGATCTCTTCTGTTTTCTTTTTATCAGATCAGAGATGTTATTCAAAAAAGAACCACGCTTTTAACAGACCCATACAGATCCGATACAGAGAAGAGGGTGCTTGGTGCTAAGAACACACCCTCTGTCAGTACCCTTTATCATTTGTTGGAGAGTGGCCCCCAGACGAGACTTTGTGCCTTTCCGAGGTCTGCAAAGAGAGTTGGGGGTTCAGATCTCTTCAGACACAGGGGAGGATATTTGTGAAAAGGCAAGAATTATTTTGATCTGTAAGAAGACTCTTGCCATGTAGTTGAAGTTTCTTCACAGAATCTATCTGGCCCCATATCCTCTCTCAAAATTCAAGATGGGAATATGTCTTAAATACAGAATGACTATGGGCACTCTTACTCATTGCTTGTTGACCTTCCACCGGCGCTATAGGAGCGGTGTGTTCGGTAGGATGGAGAGGGTCTTGGGGACCGAATTGGAGATGGATCCGTTTTCCCTTTTCCTGGACCTGCATAGTCTACCTTACTCAGATGTGCTTAGGAAAAAAAATACTTCAATACCCTCACTCTCTGTGTTCAGAAAAAATGTTCTGTTGTGTTGGGTGTCTGAAAAACCCCTGGATCTGTTGGGTTGCTTTAACCTCGTCATGGAGAATAGCCCTTTGGACTTTTTTAAAGGTATGTTGCACCAGAAAATAAAGGATTTTTATTAAAAATGGCAGCCCTTTTTGAATTACCAAGATACAGGCTGATCTGCCACTCTAATAAGGACTTGTATATAGCTGTGACGAACTTGACTAATGAATGTAATGTCCAGAGAGCAAGAATTACGAACAAATGAACGTGTATTAGTTAATGCTTTTGAAGGTTGCGAGCTATAGTTTTGTTATACTGAGCTCAACTATTCATTTTATAATTTTTTTTAAAATTTTCTTCTGTCCATTGATTTACCTTGCTTCTTTTTTATATACATGCACATGGGTGTAATTGTGTTCAATGTGCATTGTTTTTTGAGTTGGTACTTATTGGTTCATTGAAGCATTAAAAAGATTTTCTCTGAATAAAAATATTTTTGAAAAAGTTAAAATGTTTACATGGATAGAATAGAGTCCCAAACGACCACTTGCTCATTAGTGAGAACACAAATTATGGTTTATCTTAAGGGTCATCACACCTTGGGTGATAGGATGATGTTGAGAGGACGTCCCCTTCGTGGCAACCTCTGTCTGTGTGGGGAATTGAACCTGCGCTGTTAGCCTTCCTGTGCATCACCAGCCAGCCAACAGATTGCGAGACTGTGTAACTGCTATAGATAGAAATAGCCAAAGTCAAAGTAAAATATAAACTTTGATAAGAAGGAAAAAAGGCACAATTCAGATAATGGTCAAGATAATGGCTGAGGAAAAAAAATCTCCGCTGGAAATTGTATTTTATAACGAGACAGTTGATGGGATGCTGTCTTTGGTTGAATATAATAAGGTTACCCAAGCAAAATAAACAGAATTACTAATTGTGATTAGATATCGATAAGTATAAAATATGAGTACATTTTTGATTGGTCTGTGTGAAGCATGCGAACCATTGTATGAATGTTTAAAGCTTATGGAACATATTTTTGGAGGGTTGATCCCCATGGGAAATGCCTCCCGAACACAAGCTTGAAGAAACCCAGGGTAGAAAGTGCGTGAGTGTCGTCTGGTCAGTGACAGGAAACCAGGGGGCTGAATGATTGAAAGTTCCTGCAACGTGAAGCCCAGGAGACAGTCAGATCACCCCGATCTTATTAAATGGTACAGTACATTTGAAGGGCTGAATGGACTCAGTATGGATTTTAATTGCATGTGATTTTTTACAAATCACACTCTGTTCCTTCACCTAATGTTTTACACACTGGGGCACTGCCATTTTCCTGAAACTGGGAATTATTGGAATATTATCTGGAACATTCCATAATCAGCATTCTCCGGAAGATCTACAATCTGGGGGGATATTACAAAGGCAAGAGATACGGGGGGAGGGGGGTGCTTCATGCAGGAGTGAGAGTGGTGGAGCATAAACCTTGTTCAGGTGTCGGTGCTGGAACAGACATACATTGAGTGTGAGGGACCAGAGAGCATACGATGACCCTTATCCTCGCAGAGTGGGAAATGTTATCGATGCTTGTTCTGTATTGCTAGACATTACTACAGATCGCAGATACTGCACTGAACTGGGTGGTGAGCTCAGACCTTGCTCGGTGGGTCTGGTGGTGTGGCCCCCTTGGGAAGAGATGTACTAATCCATTCACCAGGACATCTGTGACCTTGTTGACAAACCGTGGCGTGATTGAACCTTATCTGCTATGCTCTGGGTAAACTGTACATGACAGCTCCAAACTCAGGAAAGCTCAATCGAGTGCCCATTGTCCTTTTAAAGATGCCACCAGTGCCAGGGATAATGGAATATCCAGGGGCATCCAGGCGATGGTGGGTACCTCCAGCCATGATGGGTGGGGAAATTGGGCTAGCATTGAATGAGAGCGACACCATGGGGTAGGGTGGGTAATTAATGAGGTGAGTTCGATAAGATAACACCAGGAAACTAGCTCGGCCTCGTGCAGAGCTTGTCACACTCAATGACAATCATTCAAAGATAGATTATTGTTAGATTCAGATGGATGAGATGAAGACTCTTGCTGACCCCATTCACAGTTACAGAGTTGCAGAACAAATCCTCATCCAAAACTCTCCATCATCTGTTCTCACACCTATATTCTGTTCACCATCATTCCTGGTAATACTGGCTTATTTTGTCGGATGCTTTCGAAATGTCTATATCACAGCTAACTACTGATAAATCCAGCATATATTTCACTGGAATCGGCCCATTGCGCAGATACAACATAGTTTCCTGAAGGGCAGGTCATGCTTATCAAGTCTGTTGGAAATTTATGAAGAAATTATGAGCAATGTAGACAACGAGGCCCAAGTGAATGCAGTGTATCTAGGTTTCCAAATGGTCCTCGACAAGGTGCCGCACAATACACTGCTGCAGAAGGTAAAAATGGAACGCGTTATTGGTAAAGTATTAGTATGGATAGAAGATTGGTTGACTAACAGGAAGCAAAGGGTGGGTCTAAATGAGTGCTATTCATATCTGGCAAACAGTGACTAGTGGTGTGCTTCAGGGATCAGTATTGGGGCTGCAACTATGCGGTAGTTGGTCAATGTTTGCAGATGACATGAAGATAAGTGGCAGGGCAACGTGTGCAGAGATCTATGAAACGTTTAAGAAGAGCACAGATACTTTGAGTGAATAGGCAAATATCTGGCAGATGGAATACGATGTCAGTAAATGTGAATGCATCCATTTTGTTGGGAATACCAGTAAAAAGGATTGTTACTTGGATGGTAAAACGTTGCAGCATGCTGCTCTGCAGAGGGTCATGGGTGTCCATGTGCATGAATCACACAAGGTTGTTCTGCAGATAAAGCAGGTACTGAGGAAGGCAAATGGTATGTTGCCTTTCGTTGCTGAAGGTATTCAATTTAAAATCAGGTAAGTTATTTTGCAGCTGTACAGGGTGCTGGTGAAGACACACCTGGAGTATTGTATCAAGTTTAAGCCCCTTTACTTGAGAACGAATGTACTGACACTAGATAGAGTGCAGAAGAGTTTCACTGAGTTGAATTCGGAGTTGAGAGATAATTTGTTGGTTTTTCAGAAAGTTACGTTATTCTATCTGCTATCCTCTTGTGTTTCATTCAGCTGCATCACTCCTGGAATATCCACCATAAACCTGCTTAAGTCAATGAGCAAAGGTTGGGTCTGCGCTACTTCCTTGAAATGATTTGAGGAGGTCTGTCCTGGTCCATAACAGTGTGTAACAGCTAGATCTAATATACTGGCATGGGTTGAGAATGGGAGAGTTTAAATGAAAAAGTGTTTCAGTATAAACAGTTCTATATATTTTTGGAGTAGAAAGCAATGACTAGCATGATAATCCAGGATTTGATGTTTGGACCCCAGCTATTCAGAAAGCATATTAAACATTTGCTCAAGGGCATTGTATACAATCTTTCCAAATCGGCTGATGGCCCCAAATTGAGATTGTGAGTTGGTGATCAGGATGTTGGTGATCAGATGAAGACAATTGGAGGGAATGGGCAAATACCTGGCAGGTGAAGAACAACGTGGATGGACGTGACATTGAGCACATTGGTTGGAAAAAATAAAATAACGGTTAACATTTCAAAAGAAATTGATGTAAACTTGTGAAATAAGTGTATACTTTTGTTGACTTCTTTACAAATTGACGGACCGAAGTTCCTACTTCAATTTATATCCAGATAGTTAAGCACTTCAAAGGATGTAGAGTATATAGTGTAAAACTCATTTACATAAATGATAAAATCCATTAGATCATTGTGGTACATTGCTGGTCACAGGCCTCCGGTCCAAATAAATATGCAGCACCAGCATTACCTTCATCTCTTACCTTTGAGCGAATTATCTACAACTCTCCCTGTATTCCATGTGATCTAACCATGTTTAACAGTTTACCACGCAGAACATTTTTGAATGCCTCAGTAAAGTCCATATTCTATTTCACAGTTCTATTTTTGTGCATTTATCAATCTTCTTCGTCACTTCTTCAATAAACTAAATCAAATTAGTGGGACAAGATTTCCCACACGCAAAGTCATGTTGACTAACGCTAATCGGAATTTACCTTTCCAAACACAAGTAAATCCTGTCCCTCAGAATCCCCTCCAACAACTTACCCACCAATGACATCAGACCCACCGGTCTATAGTTTCCTCACTTTCCCTTACCAACTATTCTTAAACAATGGCACAACCTTACCTGTGGCTGTACATGATAAAAATATCTCAGCCAGATATAAAACAATGGCTTCCCTAGCTTCCCATCAGATTCTCGGGTACACTTGATCAGGTCATAGAACACAGAACAGTGCAGCACAGTACGGGCCCTTGAGCAGTTGATGTTGTGCTATCAGTTACTCCTACTCTAAGATCAGACTAACCTATGTGCCCTTCATTGTGCTAACTTCCAAGTGCCTATCCTAGAGTCACATAAAAGGTCAGAGGGAGTTATGCACCGTTATGCGTTTTAAGACGGCCAGCTCCTCATCATCTGGATATTGGACACTTTTCAAGATATCACCATTCATTTCCCCAAGTTCTCTCCCTTCCATATCCTACTCCACAGTAAATACGGATGCAAAATATTTATGTAGTATCTCACCAATCTTCTGTAATTCCACACATAGGTCGCTTTGCTGATCTTTAAAGGGCCCTGCCCTCTCCCTAGTTACTCTTTTGACCTCAATGTATTGGTAGATTCTCTTTGGATTGTCCCTTACCTTATTTTAGAAAGATGTTTTATGCCCCCAGTTTACCTCCTGATTTCCCTCTTGAGTATTAGCCTTCAGCCCTGGTACTCCTCGATGGATTCACTCGATCCCTACTGTCTGTACCTATCATATATTTAGGTCTTTTTCTTGAACAAAACCGCAATTCCACTCGCCATCCAGCATTCCCGACCGGCCTTGCATTGTTCATGAACCGGAACATACTCTATCTAGACTCTGTAATCTCAGTTGTGACGGCCTCCCACTTTCCTGCCACGAGTTTCTCCCAAGCAGCTTTTGAAATTGCCAATATAAAACGTTCAAAGTTGGCCTGATTCAGTTTAGAACTTTCCCATTTATGACAGGACTGTTCTTCTCCATAAGTATTTTAAAACTGGTAGTTACTGAATAACAGGCTCAAGAAGCAGAATGGCCTCCTCCTGACCCTCTGCAACAGACCCGAGAGGCTGAATGGCCTCCTTCTGTCCCTCTGTGACACGCTCTATGGGCTGAATGGCTTCCTCCTGTCCCTCTGTAACAGGATCAATAGGCTGAATGGCCTCCTCCTGTCCATTTGCAACAGACCCGAGAGGCTGAATGGCTTTCTCCTGTCCATTTGCAACAGACCCGAGAGACTGAATGGTCTCCTCCTATACCTCTGCAACAGACCCGAGAGGCTTTATGGCCTCTCACTGTCCATCTGTAAAAGGGTCAAAAGGCTGAATGGTCTCCTCCTGTCCCTCTGTGACAGATACATAGGGACAGAATTACCTTCTCCTGTTCCTGAGCAGCAGTCGCAATGCTCTGAATGATGTTGCAAGGAGCAGCACTACACAACGCCAATGGGCAATAAATAGTGTACACTGTTTTATTGTCTATGGAAGTGTCCCCACTGGTCACCCTGTGCAGCTGGTCTGTTTATTTATCTCAATCTCCCTTTAGAAACAGAATGTAATATAAACAGTCCAGCAGTGTTCTTGCACTACTCCCACATACATGGAAGAAAGAATAAGAATACTGAAAGATTTATGGTCCATCCCTAAGCAACGCCCATCTATTCCACCCAGTCTGAGTAAATGTTCCCTTTTATTGGGATGGGAAAAGTTACGTAAGTAAGGGGTTAACTGAGCCTGTTTGTTTAGTGACTGTGATTAATGCCAGTCTCAATGGATTGTAATTATCCCAGTGGAGGGGTTCCATCTTTTAAATGGGTTCCGTTGAATGTGCTATTCCACAGTATAAGTGGACCACCACCGACAGCATTAACAGGGATCGGCAGCTCAAGAGATGCAGTGGGGAGAGATCAGAATCTGAGTAGTTTTAAAGTGTCTGGAATGTTCCAACAATGAATCAGAATCTGAGAACCTTAGACTGGAATGTCTCAAGAATGGATAGGAATTTATTTTGGGATGTTTGGCTTCTTTCTACATATTATGATCGAAGCCCATTATCTTGGCGGATCGAATATGTACTTTACATTATTCAATATTTTTATTATCCAATCCTGGCTTTCGTTGGTGTCCCTGGTAAGTCTCAATGTTCAGTCATTAATTTTATAAATCATGATTGACTGTAATGCTATCCTTTCATTGACTCTATTATCATTGTCTCTGGTATTGTTCCTGCTGAGACTCTAAATCGAGATGTTCACTTTACAAGCCACTACTAACTACAGCAATGAACTTGTTAATTCACTCTCTCCCTCATTGCTTCTGGCACTGTTACGCATGGGTCTCTATGTTGACCTGTCCAGTTTTAACTGTGAAACATGATTTATTTTATCACTGCCCTTGCTGTTTAAATATTGAAAGCATTTAGGTCACTATGCTCTGTTCTGCTTACAGATTGAATTGCGTTCCTCTGACTGCATCCCATCCCCGGCCATAGTGAGGCTGAGATATACTGGCATAGTCTACCCAGCTCCCCATGCTGAGCAGATAGTCCACCTTACTGAGCAATACATTGGTACGATCTGCACAGCTCCCCATGCTGGGCAGATAGTCCATCTTACTGAGCAATACACTGGCATAGTTTACACAGCTCCCCATGCTGAGCAGATAGTCCAGCTTACTGAGCAATACACTGGCACGGTCTGCACAGCTCCCCATGCTGGGCAGATAGTCTAACTTACTGAGCAATACACTGGCACGGTCTGCACAGCTCCCTATGCTGGGTAGATAGTTCATCTTCCGAAGCAATACATCGGCATAGTCTGCACAGCTCCCCAGTTAGTCTTTTTCCCCATATTTCACCAATAGTGCCTATTTCTATCTTATTTACCTGGTTCTATCTTTAATGTGCATTTTTTTATCCCTCAGTATCTTTCCCCGGCTTTGAGTTTTGGCTCCCTAATGTATCGAGTGCTGACATTGTGAAACTCAGAAACAATGAAATGGTATGTGGGCCTGTTGTTCACTTCCCCGTGTGTCCCATGTTTCATGTTATATATGCAATCCTGCAGTGCTCTTGCACGACTCCGACACACATGGAAGAAAGAAAAAAGGTTGACAGTTTAATGATCATATTGGACAGGAGGGATTCAGCAGTTTTGACTCACGTCTTTGAAACATAGTCTGTGCCTGTCCCCTGAACGCCTGTGTTTGTCCCTCTCAGCTGATCGTGTGGCCAGTAAAACAAAGAGGCCCTCGAGTATTATTGTAAAGGGGCAGGCATGCAGGCCTCGAACTTGCGTCGGAGGCTGAGGGGTGACTTTATAGAGGTTTGCAAAATTATGAGCGACATTGATAGAGTAAATAGACAAAGTATTTTCCCAAGCGTCGGGGAGTCCATAAATAGAGGGCATAGGTTTAGGGTGAGAGGTGAAAGAGACCAAAGGGGCAACTTTTTCACATAGTGTAGTACGTGTATGGAATGAGCAGCCGGAGAGAGTGGTGGAGGCTGGTAAAATTGCAACATTTAAGAGGCATTTAGATGGGTATATGAATAGGAAGGGTTTGGGTCGATAATCGGCTGGGTGGTGGCAGGTAGGACTAGATTGGGTTGGGATCTCTGGTCCGCAAGGACGGGTTGGACGAAAAGGTCTGTGTCCATGCTGTACATCTCTGTGACTCTATGAAAATCTTCTGACTGACTCCCTTTATTCAAAATTGAGTGGAGGTGTTGGGGATGGTTTGCTGGAAGTTCTGCTGTGAGCTGCCCCAGGCATTCAGAAAGACCTGCAGATTTTGTGACCCAACTCTGAATGGAGCATGGGGACTGTAGTTACAGTATCTGAGTCTGTAACATGATCAACAAATGGAGCAGAGGCTGCAGAGTTTAGAAGCTCTGAATCCAGGGCGTTAGTCTGTGTGGGGAAAGGCATCTGTCAAATCTGTGTCTTAACGAGGACACCCACACCTGCCATCCTTGTACGCACATGTACACACACACACACACACACACACACACACACACACACACACACACACACACACACACACACACACACACACACACACACACACACACACACACACACACACACACACACACAGTATTTCTCGCGCACACATACACGCGCTCTCTCTCCCACACTTCCCCCACCCCCGTGCACACACACTCCGCATTTCTCAGATGCACGCACACATAAATCTGTGGGGTGAATTTGAATTTGTAGCCTTGTATGTGCAAATGCATTCAATTTTGTTTTAAAAAATACATGCACTTTGTAGTCAGTTCGTCAATGTGGCATTTTATAAAGTTCTGCCTTGGAAATAAAACCCGTCTGATTCCAGAGAACAACATAAGCAGACTTCAAACAAGACCATCCCTGGTTTTGTTCCAGGGAGGTCACATCTTCGCAAACGTAATAGATTTCTTTGTGGAAGTGAAAATTGATATTGAGGAAAAGGCTGTAGATGTTATACAATGGACTTCGGTAAGGTATTTGTTAAGATAAGCTGACGGAGAAGGTGAAGTTGCAAGGGGTCCAGGGACTATACTAGCTGAATGGATGGAGAACAGGCTGGGCAGCAGCAGACAGCGAGTAGCAGTTGAAGGGAGTTTCTCAAAATGAAGAACTGTTCTGGGTGGTGTTTCACAGGGTTTAGTGCTGGGACCGCTATTGTTTATGATACACATAATTGAACAAAAGGACGGTAAAGGTGGTCTGATTAATAAGTTTGCAGATGGCACTACGATTGGTAGAGTAGCAGAAAGTGAAGGGGACTGTCAGAGAATGCAGCAGAAAATAGTTACATTGGAGAGTTGTGCAGAGAAATGGCAAATAGAGTTCAATCTGGACAAATGTGAGATGATGCATTTTGGAAGATCCAATTCAAGACTGAACTATCGGGTAAACGGAAAAAGCCCTGGGCAAAATTGATGTACAGAGAGATCTGGGTGTTCAGATCCATTGTTCCTTAGAGGGGCAGGTCGATAGAGTGGTCAAGAAGGCATACAACATACTTTGCTTCCTGCATTCCACCATTTTAGGAAGGGCAGAAAAGAGAAAGTGGCGAAGTACAGACCAGTTAACTTGTCATCCACAGGAGGGAATCTGTTGGAATCTATTGTGTACAAGAGATGACAGGTCATGTTATAATTCTATACGGCATTGGTTCGACAACATTTCAAATAGTTCGTACAGCTCTGATCAACACCTTAACAAAAGGATGTGGATGCTTTGGAGATTGTGCAGAGGAGTTTCACCAGGATGTTTCCTGGTATTGGAGGCAACTGGCTATGAAGAGAGGTTTGGTACATTAGGATTATTTTCATTAGACTGACGGAAGTTCGGGGGACCTGATTGAGTTCTACAAAATCATAAGAGGTATAGACCGTGTGAATAGCAAGACGCTTATTCCCAGAGTCGGGTACTCAATTTCTAGTGGTCAGGAATTCAAGATGAGAGGGAAAAGGTTTTTGGGAGATATATTCAGAAATATCATTACACAGAATCTGGCAGATGCCTGAAATGCATTGCCAGCGGAGGTGTTAGACGTGGTCACGATAGCAACATTTACTATGTATCTAGACAGATGCATTAATTGGTAGGGAGCAGGGGGATACAGATCCTTCGAAAATAGGTGACAGGTTTAGACAGAGGATCTGGATCGGTGCAGGCTTGGAAGGCCGAAGGGCTGTTCCTGTGCTGGATTTTCTTTTGTTCTTGGTAAATACTGGCGCAAAGTGTCGGTCCATATTTGAAAGGAAAATGAAAACAACGCCAAATGTGGCACAGTGAATGTGTGGACAGGATAATTTATTGTAGAGAACAGAAAATTGACAGGGATACGAAACTGTTACATTATGTCTGCCTTCACGGACGAAGGTCCAGAACATATCCCAGAAATACCATAGAACTTTTGTAACAGAGCACTAAAATCCTTCATACTAGTGACGTGTAGCATATGACAACATACCTGGTTTGAGGATTGATAAGTCTGACAGACCAGATGTACTTCACACTGCAATTTCAGAGAAAGCAGCAATACACAGATGGATTGAATTGTGGATGACTTTATTTATCCATATTCAATTTGAAATGATATAAATGCATTCCAACGATTTAGGAAGGGAAGAAGAGGGAGAGTGGAAAACTACAGACCAGTTTACTTGTCATCCGCAGGAAGTAATCTTTTACGAACTATCATAACGAATGTGATATTGGACACTGAGAAAGTAATAGCAAATTTCAAGAGAATTATTCTGCATTTATGAAAGGGAAGTTATAATTTACAAACGTTTTGTTTGAAGCTATATCTTGTAGACCTAATCATAGTGAAGCAATGGATGTGATACAGTCAGATATTCAGGAGGATTTTTAATCAGCACATACAGTATGTTAGCAGAAACATTAAAGCAAAGGGTATTGGGAGAAACATATACAAACAGGGAAGGTAAAAGTTAAGTTTGCCTTCATTTAAAAGGAATCCGAATACAGACAATGAAGGGTCAACTAGACTGAAAGCGATAACTTGCTCTCTCTTTACGGATGCTGTCTGACTCACTGTGATGTCTAGCATGTGTTAGTTTCAGTACAGATTCCAGCTTCTGCAGTAATTTGTTCAGACGATCAAGAAAAACATTCTGCACTAGTTATACAGAGTGCTGGTGAGACTGTACCTGGAGCATTGTATACAATTTTGATGTCTTGATCTAAATAAAATATACTGATCCCATATACTGAATGGAGATTCTCAGATTAATCCCTCAGATAGCAAAGTATTCTGCTGGTGAAACTTGGCCTGAGATCAAGGCGGGAATCTGTTTGTGAAGCTCGTGAACATTGATAGATTGAAATATAAGAGCTTCATGTCTGTTTTACTTGGGAGAAGGACAATGCAGGGACAGAATTCGAGAAGATGGACTGAGAAGCTCTTGAGCAGATTTATGTAAGATGTGTACAGGGATTGATAGTTTTGGCTGGTATAAAATATTCACGTCCCTAGGTCCAGCTCAGTTACGTCTCAGGCTTCTGTTGGAGACAAGGGATGAAAGGCGCTGATGAAAATGTTTAAATACAATCTGGTCACAGGTAAGGTACCGAGGACTGGAGAACACCCTTTATGGGAAGGGCTGTAGAGATTGACCAAGGAACCACAGACCAGTGAGTATCAGATCAGTGTTCGAGAAACTACAGCAGAAAAAGGTGGTTGTCGAAGACTGTTTGTGTGTCAGTGCCGTGTTCCTTATTATTTGTGGCATTCATAAATGATATAGATGTGAATGTGAAGGGGTATAGGGCGAGTGTAATAATTAGGTTTGTGTCTGACACACAGATTACTCGGGTGGTTAGCAGTGAGGAGGAAGGTCTTACGTTACAGGAAGATACAGATAGAATGGTCAGATGGGCAGATCAATGGCAGATGGAATGTAACACTGATAAATATGAGGTGATGCACTTTGGAAGATGGAACCAGACATGGGAGGACTCAATAAATGGCAGCAGAATCGCAAGTTCAGAGGGTCCTTCTCCACACATTCCTGAATGTGACAGGACTGGGTAATAGATTAGTTAAGAAGTAATTGGAGACAGTATGCATAGCCTTTACTAATCGAGGCATAGATTACAAGAGTTATATAGCACTTTGGCTAGGTCAAGATGGAATACTGTGTGCAGTTCAGGGATCCACATTACAGGAAGGATGTGATTGCACTGAGAGTGGCGCAGAGGAGATTCACCAGGATGTTCCCTGGAATGGAGCATATCAGCTATGGAGAGAGGCTGGATACGCTCGGGTCAGGAGCAAAGGAGCACGCTTTTAAAGTGAAGGGTTTGAGGTTTAGAGAGGATTTCAGGATGGTTTTTTCACCCAGAGGATGTTGGTGTCTAGAATGCACTTTTTGAGAGGGAAGTTGTTGTGGGTCATCGCACAGCCGTTAAACGGAATGTGGACAAGCACTTGAAGTGTCATAACACTCACGTCTATGGGACTGATGTATGAAAGTGGGACTAATGTAGATTGTACTGTGTTTCGGACTGTACAGAGATTGCTTCTGTGATTGTATGGCTATGGAATGTCAATCACTGAGCAGCTTTAGACAGGAAATGATGGGTTTATGAAGCGTACATTAACAAGAGTGAAATGCAAAAGCTTCTCAACATACAGTATACCAAGGTGAAATGTTAGAGAAGATCATTGTATCTTCCTTACAGACTGAAACCAGAGAACAGGAAAATTGCAGGACTATGAAGCAACCACTTTTGTTCTGCCTTCACAAAAGAAAACATTTCAAAAAGTAAACTCCAAGCACTTCTCAGTCTACTGAGAAAAAGTAAATAGAATCAAATCTGTACATAAACAGTTTTGGAGAAATTATTTTGACTGAAATCTGATAAATCCCTATGACCTGTTAATCTTCTCGTTGATTACTCAGGGAGGAGGCCAAGGTAATAATGAATACTCTGTTTATCCTCTTCCAAATGCTTGATCATTCTGGAACTGAATTCACAGATTTGACAGCAGCAAATGTAACCCCAGTGTTTGTAAAGGAGGCAGGGTATCACAGTCTGCTTAGCACCAAAGAAAAAAATCAGGACAATACAAGAGTCTAGTAGAAAAGACGCATTTTCAGGGAACTTTGAAAATTACATTAATGATGAAGTAATGCACATAGATAAAGTCATTGCCGATTTATTAAAGGCCAATCATATTTGAGAAACTGATTGGGAAATAAATTATGGCGCAGCAATGCCTGCAGAGAATTTGGATTATCAGAAACATCTTTGATGAAGTCCCAAGTCTAGTGTTGTGACAATGCTACTCCTTTAACAAGTTTATTCTGTCCTTGTTTTATTTTTCATGGATGTCTTAAAAACAGCGAATCCAAAAGGTCTGGGTTTGACTACTTGGGAATGCTTTCAAGTCTAAAATAAAAGCACGCATAATGAGGAGCAAGGTTTCGTCGGTCTGGTCATGTACAATGAGACAAGAATAAGTATTCACATCACAGTGAAGTAGTGATCACAGTATGGTTGAATTTAGAATACAGTTAGAGAGGAGATAAAATCCAATAACAAGTAGCTGTGCTTCAGCAAGGGAGACTACAATAGAATGAGGGAGGAGTTGGCTAAAGTCGCCTCGAAATAAATACTTCATGACGGGAGAGTTGACAAGCAGTGGGCAACTTTCAAAGGAGATTTTTAATTTCCGTGGCAAAAGTATATTCCAGTGAATAGGAAAGACTCTTAAGAAAACGAATAATCTGTCAATTGTGTCGAAGGAAATAAGGAAGCTATCAAATTGAAAGAGAAGGAATGTAAAGTGGCCAAGAACAGCAGAAACCTAAAATATTGGGGAAAACATTAAAGGTGAACAGAAAGCCACAAAATGAACTATAAAGAAAAGTATGATAGAACACGAGAGAAAAGAAAAGGACAGAATATAAAGATAGATAGATGATGGTATATACTATAAATGCATAAAATGTAAAAGCATGACTCGAGTAAATGTTGGTCCTTCAGAGGATGGGAAGGGTCATTTAGTTATAAGATATGACGAAATGGCCGAGGCATTGAACAGGTGTTTTGTATCTGCCATCATAGTGGATGATACTTATAGCATGCTAGTACTTGTCAAAGAGACGAAGGTAGGTGAGGACCTTGGAAACATTCATTATTATGGAAGAGATAGTGTTGCGCAAGCTAACGGATGTGAGGGTAGGCAAGTCTCCTGGCCCTGATGGAATGCATCCCAGGGTTCTAGAAGAGGTAGCGGGAAAATAGTAAATGCAATTATGGCAATTTGATAGAATTTGCTGAACTCCAGGGCAGTCCCAGCAGAATCGAAAACAGCAAATGTGACGCCACTGTTTAAAAAGGGAGGTAAACAAAGTATGGGGAATTATAGACCAGTTAGCTTTTCCTGTGTAGTGAGGAAACTGCTTGAGTGTATTATCAAGGAAGAAATAGCAAAGCATTTCAATAGAAATCCTCCCATTGTGCAGACGCAGCATGGGTTCATGAAGAAAGATCATGTTTAACAAGTCTTTTGGAAATCTATGGAGACAATACGAGTAAGATGGACAACGAGGCCTCAGTGGTTATGGTGTACCTAAATTTCCAAAATCTCTTCAACAAGTTGCCGCACAAGAAGCTGCTGCTTAAGGAAAAGGTGCAAATTGTGAGTGTAGGTGAGTGATATGCTGGCTGGCAATCAATACCTAGTGGTGTGCCTCAGGGATCGGTGTTGGGGCCACAATTATTCACAATTTATATAGAAGATTTGGAGTTGAGGAAAACGTGTAGTGTGTCAAGATTTGCAGATGACACGAAGATGCGTTTCATAGCAAAGCATGCGGAGGACTGTGAGACTTCGTGGATTAACATAGATACTTTGAGTAAATGGGTAAAGGTCTGGCAGATGGAATACAAAGTTGATAAATGTGATATCATCCTTTTTGATGGGAGTGCCAGAAAAAGGATTATTACTTGAATGGTAAAACGTTGCAGCATGCTGTTATACAAAGGGACCTGCGTGTCCATGTGCATGAATGACAGAAGGTTGGTCTGCAGGTACAGTATTTACTGAGGAAAGCAAATGGAATGTTGCCCTTCATTGCTAAAGGGATTGAGGTTAAAGGCAGGGAGGTTATGTTGCAGATGTCCAGGGTGCTGGTGAGGCTTCACCTGGAGTACTGCATGCTGTTTTGGTCTCCTTACTTCAGGAAAGGTATACTGACACTGGAGGGGGTGCAGTTCGGGTGATTCCAGAGGTGAGGGGGTTGGCTTATGAAGTGTGACTTAGCAGACTGGAAGTATATTCATTGGAGTTTAGAAGAATGAGGGGATGATCTCATAGAAACATATAAAATTATGCTAAAATAGAAGTAGAGAGGATGTTTCCAATGGCAAGTGAAGCTAGGACAAGAGGGAATGGCCTCAAAATTAGAGGGAGTAGATTTAGGATTGAATTGAGAAGGAACCTCTTCACCCAGAGGTTTGTAATCTCTGGAATTCCCTGCCCAGTTAAGTAGTTGGTACTACTTCAGTAAACGTATTTAAAACTAAGGTAGATACTGTGTGCACAATAAAGTCAATAAGGGATACGGTGAGAGCGCGGGAAAATAGATCAGAGTCCACGAGTAGATTAGTCATGATCTTATTGAATGGAAGAGGCCTACTCCTGCTCCAAGTTCTTCTCTTCTTCTGTCCTTATGAAAGGGGAGTGGCCAGTTATCCCAGTTCAGCTCCTCTGCTTCGGTTTGTTTGGTCTGATTTTTTGCAGTCTGGCTGTTTACTCAAAGCAGGCAGCAGTTGTGAAGCTACCGGACCCAAAGAGGCAGGTCCATGTTGTTCCTCGCTCTCTCTGACATCTCTCCAGTTAGAAACTGGATTTGATTTTTTTTCCCTTTCGGTTTTGCCATTGAATGTTTATCGGGATTATATCAAGTATTTGGAACACCATCATTAAATTGGGATAATCTGTTGGGTTTTCGGATCGGTTAAGTTGTTCTGTATTGTCTGTGTTTCACTCAGTAATCTTGCAAAGACATTCTGTTTTGATTAAAACTAAGTGATTTGACCAGCTGCATCACCCCTGGAATATCCGCCTTAGACTTGCTTAAGTCAATGAGCAAAAGTTCGGTCTGTGCTACTTCCTTGAAATGATTTGAGGGTGTCTGAACTGGCCCATAACAGTGTATAACAGCTAGATCGAATATAATGGCATGGGTTGAGAACAGGAGACCTGACAGGAAAAAGTGAATGAGCATAAACCGTTCCATATATTTTGCAGTAGAAAGCAATGACTCGCCGGATAATCCAGGAATTGATATTTGGGCCCCATCTATTCAGAAAACAGATCAAACATTTGTTCATGGGTATTAAGTGTAATCTTTTCAAATTTGCTGATGGTACCAAACTGAGATTGTGAGTCGGTGAGGAGGATATAAAAAAGTTCCAAGGTGATTGAGACAAGTGGACGAAATGGTAAAATACGTGGCAGATGAAGAAAAATGTGGATAGATGTAACATTGAGCAATTTGGTAGGAAATAGATGAACAGACTCCCACTTCAAAAGGAATTCATGAAAAAAAGTTGCTGCATGAAGATACTTACGTGTATACTTTTGTTGCCTTCTTCACCACCAAACTCCAAGGTCCATGCAGGACAGTTAGTTCTGAAGCCAGAAGTCAATACTGGGATTGATATTGGCACACTGACCAATATACATAGACCCACCAAGTGGGGAGCTGTATCATTGAAAAGAATCTCGACCTCTTTGTACACCAGTCACAGAAAGCAATACTGCTGCAACAAAAAGTAGGTAGAAAGTTAAGTGATGTATTGATCTTCATTTCTGGGCATTTGATCCCAGGTGTGTCTTACTGCAGCTACACAGGGCCTTGGTGAGCCCCCATATCGAACATTGCGCAGTATTGTGTGCAGTATTGGTGCCCTTACCTAATAAAGCACAAACCTGACATTGAGGGAGTGCAGTGAAGGATGACCAGACTGATCTGTGGGATGACAGACGTGTTGGGGGAGCAGAGTTTGGGGCAACTGGGCCTGTATTCCATGGACTTTAGGAAAATGGGTGGAGATCTCAGTGGAATATATAAAACTCTGACAGGGTGAAACAGATTATCAGCGGGAATGATAATTCCACGGGCTGGGACGTCGAAAACAAGGGTCATAGTATTATGTATAGGCAAGCCACTCTGCATTGAGATGAGAATAAATGTCTGCATTCGCAGACTGGTGAACCTGGGGAATTCTGTCCCACATAAGACTGTGGAAGCTAAAGCACTGAATATAAATAAAGATATCTAGACACTAAACGGGTGAAGTTGCAGCAGGGGTTTGGTGTGGAGATACAGGATCAGCCATTGTTATATTGAATGGGAGAGCAAAATTGACGGACCAAAGTTCCTACTTCATATTTCTCTGATATATGAACACTTCAAAGGATATACAGTATATAGTGTTAGGGAAAAGTTAATTGAAGAGTTGTTTGGCCATAACTTAGAGTGGGGAAAGCTCAATGTGTTGAAAGGCCTACTCATCTTGCGATGTTTCTGTGCAGTCTGTGGGAAAACTCTGTTAATGTTGTCATAAGCTCTCATTAGCCTGCTTGGTACACCCTCCTCATTCCTGAAGAAGTGCTTATGCCCGAAACATCGATTCTCCTTCGCCTTTGATGCTGCCTGACCTGCTGCGCTTTTCCAGCAACACATTTTTAAGCTCTGATCCCCAGCATCTGCAGTCCTCACTTTCTTCTCATAAGCTCTTAGATGTAAGGAAGGAGGTCTCTGCGGTGTCGACAGGACTGCTTCCTTCTCCTTTTTCCGATACAAAGGCTGGTGCCAAGCGTTATCTCATTTTTATCCTTTAATACCTTGGAGAAGTATGATTTAACGGCCTTGCATGGCCGGTTCAGAGACCATCGAAGTGTTTACCATATGTCTGTGTGTCTGGAGTCACTTTCTGGTTCGACCAGGAAAGCACTGGAAATTCACTTCCTGAATGTACATTAGGGAAAGGAAATTTACGGTTGACAATGGACATGTGCTTCAAGGTCAATATTACTGGCACAAGATTTTAGATCTCGATATTCTATTAATTATACCTAACTTCCACCAGCGGCCAGAGCATTATTCTGGTCTGGATTAGTAATCCAGTGATATTTCCACAGCAACATCGTCTCCACATGGGGTCCTATCGGAAACAGCACTGCGCACGTTATTTCTGTGCTCGTCAAAAAATTCCCTCCAATTTGATTATCATGATGGGCATGAGGGGGTGGTAATTGGTCAGATTGTAATTATTCTCTTCTTAGGGGACGGGACACTTTTGTGTAATTTTCCACATTGCCAGGGAGATGTCAGAGTTGGAGCTGGAATGAAAGAATTTCCACAGAGACACGGCTTGTTTTGCAGCACAAGTCTTTCATTCTATTGCAGGAATAGTGTCAGGGCCCATTCCCTTTGTCGTATCGACTGTGTTCAGCTGTTTCTTCATGTTACGTGCTGCGAATCGAATTGTTTGAATTCTGGCATCGGTGATTCTGTGCGGATCATCCAAGCAACACTTCTGACTGAGGATGATGTATACACTGCATTCTTGTCTTTTACACTGATGTGCAGGAAGGTTCCATGTTTTTCGGGGAGTGGTCAAGCTCGAGCTGAGTGGTGTTGCAGCAGATGTGTTAGTCTAACAACTCCAGGAATAATCTGGTGACCTGAGTTCGAATCCTGTATACAGTACATGATGGAATTCAAATCCAATAAATGTTTGGGATTAAGAGGCTAATGATGATCATGAATCGATTGCTGATTGTGGGAGAAATAGATTTGGTTCACTGATGTCCTTCAGGGAAAGAAACTGCCATCCATACCTGCTCTGGCCCACATGTAACTCCAGACACACAGCAATGTCATTGACTCTTAACAGTCCTCTGGGCAATAAATGCTTACCAAGTAAGCGACACCCTAATCCCAATGAATATTGTTTTCAAATAATGTTTGTTGAGACGTTTTCTCTCGTCAGTTGTTCCATGGTTCAACTCCATTTCTGATGGATGTGCCAGGACTGCAGAGCTTCGATTTGATCTGTTTGCTTTGTAATCATTTTGCCTTCTCGATCAGATATTATTCCTGCTGTTTGGAATGTAAGTACAGTAGCCAGTGTGATAGCTTTAAATGGATTGTCAAAAGTTTGAGGGACACATGGTTCTGACTCTGGTATATTCACCCACAATCGTCAATGAAACATCGATCCGATAATGGGAATAATAGACTGAAAGATTAGACTGGGCAAAACGTTACAGGTTGTAACTGAATACAATTTTCCTTCTGTCCAGCTGTGATCTACAGTATCACATGAATTTCCAGGTTTGAGCTGCTATTTCTGCAATGCAATTCAGCTGTCTGTCCCCCAGTTCACACCGAGACCCATTCACCCATCACCCCGTGAACTGCCCTGTTTACTGATGTGGTACCCTTTTAATATTCTCATTCCTCTAAGTATCTGTCCAGGGTGTCACAGCACTTACTTGTCATGTTTCTGAAGACCCCTAAATATTTTCCGTGGAGCAGCACCGTGGCTCAGTGGTTAGCGATGCTGCCTCACAGTGCTGGGGACCCAGGTCCGATTCCATCCTCTGGCAACTGTTTTACACATTTTTTCTGTGTCTGTGTGAGTTTTGTCTGCATGCTCTGGTTCCCACCCACAATCCAAAACTGTGCAGGTTATTGACCTTGCTGAACTGCCTATAGTGTTCAGGAATGTGCAGATTAGGTCCATTAGTCAGGGATAAATATAAGATAGGGCAATGGGTCTGGTTGGTTTAGTCTTCAGAGGATCGGTGAGAACTTGTTGGGACGAAGGGCCTGTTTCCACACTGTAACGATTCCAATTCTAATATTCATCTGAATCTTTTCTGTCCAGTTGTGCCACTTTCGGTTTTAACATTGTAACTTTTTCTCTCTGTTTCTCTCCATGCCCTTGATTAAGAACTTTGTAGTGTCAATGATGCCAATCCTATGTAATTTCAGAACCAATGGATTTGTACATCTTGTGTTATTGTTCACTTCCCAGTTTATGGTGCTCAATGTTAGACAGGGCGTTTGAGTAGCTTTGATACACGTCTTTCAAGCTGTTCAAAACCAGAAATTGCTGGAGAAACTCAGCAGGTCTGACAGCATCTCTGCAGACAAAGAAACAGAGGTAGTATTTCAAGTCCAGCTTGAGCCTTGTTCAGAACTGCAAAGGATGTTTAATCCCTTGACAGAAGTGGACGAGGGATAATGGGAAACAGAGCATGTGAAGGTGCAATATCACAGAGGAGGGGCGTTTGATTGTGGTGAAAGAGAAACAGATGTAAATTTGGTGTATATTAAAGTGTGAATAGGAGAAATGGTTTCTCTTTACTGAGTGCAAGGTAAACAAGACATAGACAAGGTCATAGGAAGCAGAATGTACGTAAAATGGAGAACAGCCATAATGGGTTCAGACTGTGAAGCTATGGAAATGAATGTTAGCTCCTAGGGGCTGTAACATACAATCCGTAAAGTGAGGTGTTACTAGAGCTTGGGTTGTGCTTCATTGGAACATTGCAGCAGCTCAGGACCGAAAAGTCAGCATGAGAGCAAGGAAGGTTATTGAAATGGAAAGCAGTGAGAAGGTCAAGGTTATTCTTCCAGACGGAGTGGGAATATTCCTCAGTGCAGTCTCTGTTTGGTCTCCCCAGTGTAAAGGAGACTGCATTATGAGGAGCAGAGAGGAAGACAGTAAGACTGGATTGAAAGAGTACAAGTGAAATATTGCTTCCCAGGGAGTTGTGACTGAGTCAGTCTCTACTGATGATATGTTCAGCCACATGCAGAAGTTCCCCCGAATGATTGAATAGAACCGGACATCTAACGTGAGGATTTCTGTCTCACATCTGGTCTGAGTCGTGATGTGGAATTACACCCAGAGGAAGGTCAGTGGGTATACATGGGTAGACGTTCAAGCAGATATCCCATACTGCTTAGAAATCATTGTTTCAGTTCGAAAAGAAGGACTCGAAAGAAGATGAACCACATAAAGTCTGTCAAGGATATTAGTTAATGACAAATTAACGAGCATTAGAGTGTGCCCAGATTTAAGACATTTATTTCAGGGACCATACGCAGATGCGAGGCAAGAATTTCAATTGTGCTTCCGAAATTACACATTGAAATCCCTACCATTGCTGCTCCATCCTCTTTCCTGCTTGTCTACCCTTTCTGATTCCAGGTTCTCCCTTTCCAATTACTAAGCACATTCTGTCACATTCTGGTCCCTTCCCACTACAACTGAAGTTTTTTGATCAAGTCTACCTTCCTTGAAGTAGCATCAAGCTACGTTTGTGCTGCGACTTTGCCTCTGGCCTCAGTGTGGTTCGGCCTCTCCATTCATGCTGTTTTACACCTCCCACTCACACTTCACTCTGGAAAGTTTCCTTCTTGGAATAAACTTTATTGAAAACTTCTATTCCCCTTTGTACTGAATAATTCAAATTTTAAAAAGTATTCATTCCTTCATCTCACTGCACTAAAGGCAACTGCACGCTGACCGTGTGGTATAAGAATTCCTTTTCTTACATAGCTCTGGTGAGAGAAACGTTTTCACTGTAGAGATCATCACCCCCTTTAGACAAAGGAATTTATTTTTTTGACGTATTATTGGCACTAGTAAGAGTTTCACGCTGCCTTAGTATTGTAACACGGAGAAGAACAAATCACAGTATGAAGTTTGGGCTGAGTGTTGTTTATCTGTCATTGTTTTAAATATTGTTTCAAATTTGCAATGCTGATTAGTAAATGCTTGTACTTGAAGTTAGTATCAAATGGAATGGAGGACGTTGAGAGGTGACATTCTGGAACTGAATAAAATCATGGATGCATGGATAGGGTGAATTGCCAAGGTCTTTTCCACACGATGGGGGAGACCAACCATATAGGATACAGCTTTAAGGTGAAAAGGGGAAGATATAACAGGGACAAAACGGCAACATTTTCACGCAGAGGAGGTGTGTGTATGGAATGAGCTGCCAGATGAACTGGTAGATGCAAGTACAGCGACAACATTTAAAAGACATTTGGACAAACATATTAATGGGAAGCGTTAAGAGGCATGTGGACCAAATGCAATCAGATGAGACTAGTTTAGTTTGGAAAACCTGGTCAGCATGGACATTTTGGATGAAATGTTTGTGTGTAATATGACTGTATGAATCTAGAAAGCGAGGGAAAAACCAAGACATAGACGGATTAGATTAGATTACATACAGTGTGGAAACAGGCCCAACAAGTCCACACCAACTCGCCGAAGCGCAACCCCCCCATACCCCTACATTTACCCCTTACCTAACACTACGGGCAATTTAGCATGGCCAATTCACCTGACCTGCACATCTTTGGACTGTGGGAGGAAACCGGAGCACCCGGAGGAAACCCACGCAGACACGGGGAGAACGTGCAAACTCCACACAGTCAGTTGCCTGAGGCGGGAATTGAACCCGGGTCTCTGGCGCTGTGAGGCAGCAATGCTAACCACTGTGCCACCGTGCCGCCCACTAAGGATAAAGGATGAAAAGATATGATGTAAATTAATTGGCAAGAAATATAAAAACAAGCATCACAAGTTTTTCTGTGCGTATATAAAAAGTTGAAGATGAGTGTGTGACCTTTGATAGAATGAAATTCAGGAAAGTATATTGAAGACATTCGGAAGGTATCACTGGGGAAATGGCTACAGGGAACAGGCAGATAATTAACACCAGTATTTGACATCAATCCTCACTGGGAAGGCACTGTAAGTATTGCAAAATCATCAAGAAAATGGTAATAGGAGGGTTCTCGAACTGTCTCTAACAAAAGGTACAAGATTTTTAACAAAGGATAAAACTAAGGATAGGCAGGTCAGCAGTAAATCATAATTGGTTTTAGAAGAAGTGGCTACAGAGTGACTGGTGCCACTGTGTGAAATATGCCATAACTCTCTGTATTACAGACGTGTTTCAGCAAAACTCGTGAAGCTTCAATATGGCGCCTGTTTTCAAGGATGGAGCGAGACAGAAAGCAGGAACCATTTAGCCTGACCATTATTGCTGGGAATCTGCGACAGTCTGTTATTAAGGAAGGAATTGCAGGGTGTTTAGAAAAGCATTAGGCAGAGTCCGCATGGTTTTGAGAAAGGGAAACTATATTTTGCCTTGTAAAATCATGCAAAGTTTTTCTGGACATCCCATGAGAATGTAATAAGCGGACTTAATAAAGGGAACTGGTAGTCATGAGGCTTTCCAGAGATTTTCCACAAGGTATCACAAAGTAAAGGTTCTTCCACCAGACAGAAACTCATAGTATGATGGATAGTATGGGATGACGGATGGTTATCACAAAGAAATTGAAGAGTCAGGATTCATCGATGTATATGATAAAGACATATCTACTGGAGTAGCACGAATATCAGTCCAATGGCTTCAGTTATTGACATGTATACTGAGAACCTGAAGGAGAGAGCTGAGTGCAATACGCATCCGAGTTTGAGGATGACACTGACAAACAAAAGGCCGGCTGTTATTTAATGAAGAAGAGTCCCAGCAAAAGAGCAGTACAAAGGGATTGGAGTGTTCCTGCGCATGAAACATAAAGTCATCATGCTGATGCAGAAAGTAACTAAATTGGTACATTAAGCGGGTTTCTGCGATGAAAGGTTTGAATTATTGAGTATATCTAAAATGGTGAGGCAATTATTCATTGTGCTTGAAATGAATGAGCGTGACATTACTGAAATGGACACGGTACAGAGGGGGCTTGACAAGGTATTTGTTGAGAATATGGTTCCACACCTGGGCAGACTGTCTCATTCCGGGACATTGATACAGAATAAGGGATAACGATTTCAAACCGAGATGTAAAGAAATGTCATCTTTCAGAAAATAGTGAATGTCTGGTATTCCCGAACCCAGAGAGTTGTGGAAGGTGGGTCACTGAATGTATTTACAGAGAGGGTGGATTGGTTTCGGACATATAAGCGAGTTGAGAGTTACAAGGGGGTAGCAGGAAAGTGGAGTTGAACCAGCCTGGATTCTGCAAGTACATTTTCGAAACAAGGTCCTAACCATCGGAGTGACCTCGATCTGCTCCTGTGTAGCAGGTCCGAAGGGCTGAATGGAACATCAGAGCATAGGGCTGAGGGATACGAGTGGGCCATTCGGCCCTTTGACACTACTTCATCTGTAAAGTATGTCATCTCACTGTGCTCTCGACTGCACTTTTCTCTCCATGCACCATTATCCCCGATACACATGTCTATGGAAAATCAGATGAAGCCAGCCTCGATATAACAAAAAGATTCAGCCATCACAAACTTCTGGGAAAGAGAATTCCCACTTGAATAAATGCCCACTCTGTGAATTCTTCTCACTCCGGTTCTGACTGTGGTTGGAAGGTGCCAGTGTTACCTTTTCTAGTCCCGCTCCTCCACAGTTTGCAACAACTTTAAATGCAACCAGGTTGGAGATATGGCCGATGATAAAGGTCTCAGACTGGGTCAAATACAGTGATAGGAACAAGTCAGGCAGATTTCTTTACTCAGCCACATATAACTAATAGAAATAACGGAGCAGCCTGGTGGATCTGTGGTTAGCACTGCTGCCTCACATCACCAAGGAGCTGGGTTCAATAGCAACCATCAATACTCACCATATCTGTGTGTGTTTCCTCCCGGTGATCCACTTTCCTCCAACCGTCCAAAGATGTGCAGGTTAGAGTTAATTGGCCATGCTCAATTGCCCATAGTGCTCAGGAATGTGTAGGTTAGCTGGTGTAGTCATGGAAAATGCAGGATTACATGGTTAGGGTAGGGGAATAGGTCTGGGTGGGATGCCGATCAGTGGGCCAGTGTGGACTCAATGGACAGAATGTCCTGCATCGACATTATAGAGGTTCTATGACAATGGCAAGTTTGGTCCAGACAAACACCCAGTGGTTATTTACCTGATCCATGCTCCTCACGGTCTTGCATATTTCAATATGATCATCTCTCATTCCAGTAATAAACTATTAAAGCCTCCATAATTTCAGTCCTTCATTTCTGGAATACGTCAAATGAAACATCTCTGAACTGCTTCCAATGTAGTTATATCTTATCTCAGATAAGGAGACAAAAAAACAACTTCACACCCCAGATGAGGTTATTTATTATTTTCTCTTCTTTGGATATCTCTTCCCGCAGAGCATTGGAGGCAGAGATATTGAATATTTTTGAGGCACAGACAGAAGGTTCGTAGATAACAATGGAGTCAAGGATTATTGGGCAGGAATATGCAGTGTGGGTGAAATGCTGGCAGTAGTGCAAAATGACACTGATCTAAAACACCCAGGAACATAATGCAAAACAAATGGTAAGGTAGATAAATAAAATAAATGCAAAAGTGATAGAATAGAGTTCCAAAGGACCATGGGGCTGCTCTGTCATGACAGAGAGACCACTCGTGGTGGTTTAACCTGAGGGTGAGCACACCTAAGGTGTTGGGGTGAGGCTGAGAGAGCGTCCATATCATGGTAACCTCTGTCAGTGTGGGAAATTGAACCTGGTATTCCCCCCCTCTGCATCACAAACCAGCCGTCCAACCAAATGAGTGGGAGACTGTCTAACTGTTACAGAAAGAAACAGCCACAGACAAAGGGCAATATAAACTTTCAAAACATGGGAAAAGGTACAAATCAGATAACGATCAAGGTAACGGCTGAGGATAAAAATGTTCTCGGCTAGAAATTGTATTTTATAACGAGATAAGTGTTTAGAAGCTGTCTTTTGGCTGAATAAAATAAGGTGAGACAAGTGAAATAACCAGAATACTAATTGTTATATCTTATCAATAACAATAAAATAACTGTAGATTTTTGTTAGTCTGTGTAAAATGAGCTTAACATTACATAAAAGTATACAACTGATGGAATATATTGTTTGGAGTGTCCGCTCCCGTGGGAAATGCCCTCGAACAGGCGCTTGAAGAAAACCAGGTCAAACGTGCCTGAGTTTCGGCTGGTCAGTGACGGGAACCCGGGGGTTGAATAACTGAAAATTCCTGCTACATGGAGCTGAGTTAACCATCAAATAAGCCGCAATCGTATTATATGCGAGAGCACATTTGAAGGGTTGATTGGCCTCGTGATAGATTTTAATTGTATGTGATTTGAATAACATACATCTCTACTCCTTCCCTTTATATGATACATACTGGTGCATTGACATTTTCCTCAAAAAGAAAATTACTTGGAACATTTTCTGGAACATCCCATAATGGGCATTCTTCAGAATATTCTATCACCGTGTGAAGGTATTTGAAAGGTGAGAGAGAAAGAGAGAAAGGGGAAAGGCGCTGTGTGAAGCAGTCAGAGTGATGGAGAATGAGCCTTGTTTGGATAGGTGCTATAACAGATATACAGTGTTTATAGTGTGGGCGTAAAGTGGCGAGAGAGAGAGAGGAGGTGCTGCATGCAGCAGTGAGAGTGGTGGAGCATGAACATTGTTCTGGGGTAGATGCTGTAACAGATTTCAATGAGTGTGCAGGAGCAGAGAGAAGACGGTGACCCTTATCCTGGCAGAACGGGGAAGGTTATTGATGCCTGTCCTGTACTATTGGACATTTCTTCAGACCACAGATCCTGGTCGGTGAGCTGCCACCAGTGTGCAGGGCAGCTCCGAACTGAGAAACTCAACCGTTTGCCAATTGGCCTTTTAAAGATGGTACCAGTGCCAGGGATCACAGAACATCCATGGGACATCCAAGCGATGGTGTTTACCTCCAGCCATGAAGGGTGGGAGAATTTGGCCCGTGGGTTGGGGTGGGTAGTTAATGAGATAAGTTCGATAAGATAGCACCAGGAAACTAACTCGGCCTTGTACAGATAATCCCTCAGTCGCACTCAATGAAAATAGCACTGAGATAAATTATTATTAGTTTCTGCCCAATGAGTTGAAGAAGCTGTGACCCTACTCCTAGTTACAAATCTGAAGAACAAATGCTCACCCAAAACTCTCCATCATCCGAACTCACACCAATATCCCATTCACCCATCATTCCTGCGAATACTGGCTCACGTTGCAGGATGCTGTCAAAATGTCTTTGTTTCAGCATTCTGAAACCTGTGATCTTCCACGAAATTGTCTCTCAATCTCCCTTTCCCTTTTTTTCCTCAAAATTATTTTGTTTGTTGATATTTAAACTGATCCCTCCTGCCATCTCTCTCTGGCAGTGACGTTCAAACCCACGCAGCACCCCCTTGTCATGGCACAATGGACATATGGGTCTGTAAATGGATGGGAGCTGCACATCCCGTCACTTCCAGCATGGGCTGCAAGTTTCTTCACTATGGGCAATGATCTAACACAGTGTTACTGAGCAATATACTGGAGTTGTGAAAACATATGCTTTGACGGTAACTGCTCCAGGTTCACAGATCCATTCACTGCACAGCTCCCCATACTGTGCAGATGCCTTGCCCACGTCTATAGAGCAAGACACTGGTGCAGGCTGCATATCACCCCATGCTGGACAGAAAGTTTCGTCAGTGTTTCTGAATCAGTGCATCGGTGTGTACTGTACTGCTCCACGTGTTGGACAGATAGTTAGTGGACTGGAGAAACCTGTGCCAAATTCCATCCTGGATTGTTTGCTGGGTTGCACTGAACCTGGTCTGTACAGTGCTCCATGTTGAGCAGATACCTCACCTGGGCTTATACGGTCTGGGCTGGATCTGTGAAGTGGATTAACTATGCGATATAATATCACTCCCCCAGCATGGCGCATTCCACTGTCAAATCCTGCTTCTGTAACATGTTGTTCATTAAGTAATTCGCCAATTAAATCATGAATATCTATCCTTTTTGCTATGGAACTGAGCAGACACATCTCAAAATATATGATGAAGTTGATCTCGACCGGAACATTTTCTTATTTAAAGGTGTGTTTCAGATGCAATTCGCTTGATCAAAATATTCGACATTAAGCATAACACAATTCATTCAACCATTGTCCACAAAACATACAATAAGCAGAATAATAGATTGTCTGACTACTAAACAATCACTGTTCCAATATGGTTACATCCTAAAAACACACACTTGTCAAAAAAACTAATTCAGGAAGCAGATTGCCTCACATGCAGTTCTCCAATCCAGGAGGAAAGAACATCAAAAGACAATTCTGAGAGAAACCTCAGAGAGAGTGTAGCAGCTGGGAGAGATTTCCAGCCTTTCATTCCTGCTGAAAACCCAGCAATATCTGTGGAAAGGTAAAACGAAGAATCCTGGTTCTGCGACAGCTTGACCGTCACTGCACAGGACCAGGCCGCAGCTGCAAGGATCACAAGGAGTGGACTGCATCTACACTGTTTATGGTACTGTAGGAGCCTTTCAGAAATGCCTAACCCCACTTAAGCCGTTAAATGATGGTAAGATAAATGTCAAAGCTAAACAGAAATAAATAAAACGAAAGGATGCAGCAGGACTGGTTTTCAGACACAATCAGCCTTGAGACCCCAGCAATTCCGACCCTGCCAAAACATAGTAAGATCATCGAGCGAGTGAATAGAAAGCATCATCTCTCTGCCTCACTTCGAACTTTACAAATGGAGATATACTATTAGCCCAATAGTCAGCGATGTCAACATCCCAACCAGACCAAACATTATTATGACTTATAAGGATTGTAGTGAAAGGGTTAACTGGAGCTGTTTGTACATGGACTGCGATTGATGTCAGTCTCCATGGATACTAACTGTGTCATTGAAGGGTTTCCCTCTTCTACTAGGGGCTTCCTTCAGCCTGTTATTCCATAGTATCAGCGGCAGCGTCATCCTCAAGATGATTGGACCCAGCAGTTACAGTAACAGGGAGAGGAAGAGAATCTTAGAACAACAGACTGGAATGTTCCAACAATGGATTAGAATCTAAGAGCATTAGACTGTAATGTTCCAACAATGGACAGTAGTTTGTCCTTGGGTCTATACTTTCTTTCTCAGGATTGGGCATGATTAGAGTTGCGGATACGAGCCGTACTGATGATTATTCAGGCTGGTTACTATCCTATACTCGCTATTATTGGTGTTCCGGGTAAGCCTATCTCTGTCAATTCTATTCGCGATGGTAAAGGTTATTGTTATTTCTGTTATTTATATTTATCTTCAATTTCAGTCACAAATTCCACTTCATTTCTATCAATTTCCGAATCCTCACTCATAAACACCTAAGAAGGAACAAGACTGTTCAGACTCTTGAGTTTTCCTTTTGCCCTGAACCGTTTTATGTCTCTATATTCTCTCTGTTATCAACCCTGCCTACGCCCACCACTATAGTATCCCCAGTCTCCAGCTCTGCCTCAATGCTATTGCAAAATAGGCCATCATCTGCCCCCTTGTTAACTTCAGATTTTACGGCTCCAGTTATTTTCTGACCACTCTTCCAGATATATTGACTACAAACTTGTACCTGTCTCTCCAGTTATTTCATAATAGTGACCTCATATCAGAATAATAATGTCACTAGCCATGTTATGACTCTCGAGGCATTGTTTCAAATTCTACCAGAACCAATTATAGAACTTAAATTCAAATGGCAACAATCGGAAAGAAACCTCATTTTACAAACAGCAACCAGAAACCATAATGATTTATTTCATTATTTCACTAATAGCCTTTGGTAAAGAAACCAAGTGTGATAAAAAAAAGGTTGGCTCCATATTGACTTGACAAATGGTCTCGCAGTCAACGGCAATTAGTGATGGATGACAAATGCTGCCCTTGCCAGTGATGCGGACATCTCGTGAAACAACAGAATTAAATGTGAAATAAACCAAGGAACTGTGGATGGTGGAGATCTGAAATAAAATTCCCCAGCGTCTGAAAACATTGGTGAATATCAGGAAGTATGGCAACCTCTGTCAGGAGAAAAAAACTTTGAATCTACTGACCCGATATCACAACTGAAAGCAACTGAGAAGTAATGCGATTTATATCAGGGATGGTCTGATACGTGAGGGGGAGGTTAGTTGAATGGATGTAGAAATGCCCAGTGAGAAAGAGAGGGAGAGATAGAGAGAGAGAGAGAGAAATGAAAAGCAAACATAAAAACTGCTGATGATGAACCAGAAGGAAAATAACAAGGGAGCTTATTCTAAAATCTCCCATTTTTCCATATTCCTGAAAATCATGTGAATTTAGATGTGTCCCTGTTTACATTGAGTTATATTCCCTCTGTCTTTCTTCTCTGAGTGTGATGATCAACTCCATCGGCAATACTGGTACCGTCCTTATAGTTGCTGAGATACAAAGAAACGGAACGTCACATTGGAAACTGATTTTTTTGAAGAAGGTAACTGTAAATGTAGGGCTGTGCAGAGATTTAACTGTTTTTGTCTGCTCAGAACAGAAACATTTTCAACACTGAATGGGTGCACCGTGTGTGGGGATTTGACTTGCTCCAGTAATTACAGAGTAAAGAGACGTTCTGTGGACGCTTTTAACGGGTTTGTGTTATCAGCTGCTGCGTCTATTGAGAGAGACCCAAGGGTATGGTGACCCTACTCTGGACGAGATATGAGCATTGCGTTTACAGAGTGTTCTGGGTCATTGGTAAACACATGGAGTCGTGGCTGCACAGAGGGGAAGCTCTGTACAAGGCACTGCATGTTCCTACCAGGAATTTCCAGGAACATTTGTCAAAGCTGGACACATTCCAAGTGTAAAATGTGAAACCAGCTTCTTTCATAAATGAGGTGGTCACTGAGCTGGGTCCCCTCCTTCAAACTCACACCAGGGGCAGGACTGTGCTGACGCTCACCATGAAGTGAACTGGATTGATTCTGGAACTTTCCAGGCAGAGTGGATGACATATCCATCACCATGAAGTATATTGGATTGAGTCTGGAACTTTCCAGGCAGGAGTTAGCGACATATCCGGAGTGCAGTCCTCCGATATATCACTAGCTAATAGAAGCCACCTGCCTGCTGAGTGGAATACATTGGTTTTGCCTCCACAGAAGAAGGTGCAGTAACTAACTTCCAGAAATACTAGGGAACAGGGACACTGGTGAAAATGAGGGGCTGCACGCAATTGGAATTAATGAAGTGTATGTCTGCGAAAATCTAATCGAATTGAAGCTTGGTATGTTGCTGGATCTGATGAGCTACATCCCAGAGTATTGAGGAGGTGGCAACAGGGCTCGTAAAAGAATTACTGACTATTCGTCAAAGCTGGTTAGATTCTGCAGACTGGAAAACAGCTATTGTAAACCTAAACATTTAAAACAGGACGAAGAAGGCAAACAGAAAACTAAATAGCTTGATTTCAGCTGTGAGAAAAACATTGTAACCTTTTATAAGTAATGTGACAACTAGACACTTGGAAAATAATGATATGATTTTGTCGAGCCAGCCTAGATTCAGGAAAGAGAAAGGATCTTTGATAAACCTGCTGTAGTTTGTGGAGATTGTCCGTTGTGACATCGAAAATTGACAACCGGTGGGAGTAGAGGATTTCATTGTTCAGAAAACGTTTGACACGGTTGAATACTGGTGAGTGGTGAGAGTCCATGGGTTAGTACGGGTGGAACACGCAGAATGGAACAAAAATTGAATAATGGGCAAAATGAGGAGAGTAGTATTTTTCTGTGGGTGGAAGGCTTGCGGGGTATCAGAAGGATGAATGCTTGGGCAATAGCTGTTCGCAAGGTATAACATGATTCAAGTGGGAACAACAAATATAATAATTCTCTTTTAAGTTTATTAAATGGTGAGAGGTTGGGCAGTGCTGTTATTGAAAAGGACCTGGATGTCCTTGGTTATAAGTCACTAACAGAATTCAGATGGGACAGTAAGGAATTATAACTGGAAATGATATCTGGTCTTTCATGCAAAATACTTGAAGTACCACAGTAAATATATCTTACTCAATGGTAGTGTTTTGTTGAAAGAGAATTGGGGACATTATGTACAGACTGAGTCTGCTTCATAAATAATGATCGCCACGTCACCAAGACAGTGCAAAGGAGTTTCACCAGACTGAACCCTGGCATGATGGTACGATGTGCAACAAGAGTGTAACAGCGTGATGGTAACTATGTGGTTAACCTGTAGCACTGTGAGAGAATACGAAGGTGAAACTTGACGGTTATGGACGGACACGCATGTGGTCCCAAACAACCATTGATAAGGTGAGTAATTTCGTACTTTCCATAGGATGCTCGATTCCCAGTAGTTTACGTGCCAGTGCATAGACCTCATTTCGCTTAACAGAGAGGTACAGGCTCCGAATGAACTCTGAACATTGTAATTCACAGTCCCATTATCTGTGACTCTCTTCCAGTCAACGTTACAATTTCCATAATCCTGTCAGCACCAATAATACCTTTATTCTGAAACAGTTAGCCATTCCCCACCAGCTTCTGAATTCCAGAGAGAACATAGGTCTGCTCTCTCAGCGACGGAAGATGCCTTTGAGACTGGTTAAAAAAAGGCTTCATTCCCACTGCCAGAAAAGCATGCTAACATAACCCTGATGCACTACGAATAATGAAGCCAGGAGGAATACCATGGAACAGTCCATCTGTGCGGTTCCTGCTCCATTTGATTGTTATGCTGAAGCATCTCTGACACTTTCCTATTCCTGTGTTAGTGACTTGAGAAGCTGAATGTCCTCTTCCTGTTCCTTTGTTAGCGACTCCAGGTGTGAAATGGTCACTTTCTGATTCCGTGTAACTGATGTGTGGGAGTGAGCAGACTCCTTGTCTTCCTGTGTAATGGCAGGAGGGATTGAATGGGCTATCCTTCGTCTTGTCCAGTAGTCTTGATGGGCCGAATGACATTACCATATTCCTGTGAAGCCAGATTGAGGTACTGAGTGACCTCCTCCGTTTACTGTGGAAATGTGCAGCGCTGTTTCATGAATGTTACCGACAGTTTAACAGCTTGAACGCTGTCTCAGTCTTGTTCCACATGGACTCAGACTGCATTAGGAGGTCAAAGATGACGAATTTCCCTGAATATTGTGCATCATACAGTAAATATCCCCATTTCTGATCGATGTGGTCTCAAATGGATGAATGGCCTGCTTCCTCCCAGCAGGGATTCCCTGCTGACAAACGGGGGATGCCTGGGCTGAGGTAGCTACCCTGAGGATTTCCTGCGGAGATGTCCCACGGCTGAGATGATTGATGCTCACCGATGATAAACATGTTCCATCGTGCTATGGATGACTCCAAACACTGGAGAGTTTGCAATGGATTCTGATGAAGTGCAATTTTGCTCAAGCTTCTTGAAGTTAAATATTGCCTTGATGTCAGGGCCAGTCGCTCTTTGCTAAGTCCTTATATTCACCTCTATTGCTCATATCAATAGGTCATCATGTAGGAGCAAGCAGTGATTTCTTCGAACGGGGGTAGTGATTGTCAGGAATTCTCTATTCCAGAGAGTCAGGGGAGCTATAGCAGTAAGTGGCCTCCAACTGTTTGTAGCACGTCGGATGGTCTGAATGGAACATCAGAAAAGGAGCAGAGTTAGATCGTTATACACGATGAACCTTCTCCACCAGGCACCAAGATTGTGGCTGATCAGGTTAAGTTCTCAGCCCCACTTTCCTGTCTGTATCCCATTATCTGTGACTCTCTTCTCTGTCAAATATTTAACTAACTCAGCTTTGGATAAATGTGAACAAAGAGGCACCACATACCTCTGGAGAAGAGACTTCCCACTCAAAAGGTCCTTTTAGAATTTCTTCTCATCTCTCTTACAGTCTCATAAAGCACAGAGAACTGTGCACATCAGACATCCCAATCTGATCTCGTCCCATTTGCCAGCATTAGGCCCATATTCCTCCAAATCCTTCCTATTAATATGTATATCCAGATGCCTATTAAATGTTGTAACTGTACCAGCCTCTATCACTTTCTCTGAGAGCTCATTCCATACACACACCACAATCTGCATGAAACTTTTGTCCCTTTACGATCATTCCCCTCACGTTTAGCCATTGCCCGATAGTTTAGGACTCCCCTATCCTGGAAAAAAAAGACCTTGGCTATTCACATTATCCATTTTCTTCATGATTTGATAAACCTCTATAATGTCACGTCTCATCCTCCGATGCTCTCGAGTAAACAAGCCCCAGCCTGTCCAGCCTCTCCCTGCAGATCATCACTCCATGTCCGGCACTATCCATGTAAATCTTTTCTGCACCCTCTCAAGTTTAAAAGCATCCTGCCTGGAGCAGAGCGTTCTGAATTAAACACATCATTCTATATCTGGCCTCACCAACATCCTGCCCAGTTCCAACATGATCTTCCAACTCGCATACTCAATGAACTTATCATAAAATGGCAAGCATACCAAACCCCTCCTTCCCCACCCTGTTTACCTGCGACTCCACTTTCAAGGATCTACGAGCCTGCACACTTTTGTTCAACAACATTCGCCAGGACCTCACCATTAATTGTAGATGTCCTGCCCTGTTTTACCTTACCAAAATGCAACAATTTGCATTTATCTAAATTTAACTCCATCTCTCACTCCTTGGTCCATTGGCCCATCTGATCGAGGTCCCATTGTACACTGACGTAAACCTTGCTGGCAACTGCACCTCCAATTTTAATGTCGTCTGGCAACAAAATAAACTGGCGAGTATTCGCATTCAAATCATTTATATAAATAATGAAAAGCAGTGGATTCAGCACTGCTCCTTGTGGCACATTATTGGTCAGATGCCTCCTGTCTGAAAAGCAGTCTTCTATCACCTTGTGTCTCCAAGCTTCACTCTAATTTTATAGTCACTTGGCTAGCTTATCTTGGATCTATTGATGACCTAAGCTTACTAACTTGTCTGCCATGCGGAATCCTGTCGAATGCATTGCTGAAGTCTATATGGACAGCGTCTACCACACTGCCATCACCAATCTTCTTTGTTACCTCAACACAAAATGGAATCAACTTCGTTAGAAATGATTTCCCATGCACAAAGCCATGTTGACTATCCTTCTACAGGTGTTACATTTGCAAATACATGTAAATCCTGACCCTCTCAATGCTCTCCAACAACACGGCCACCAATGACGTCAGGCTCACTGATCAATAGTTCAGGACATTATTCCCCTTCCTCGTCCCACACTTCCGCTGCTCGCTGCAAATGCTAATGTAACCGGGTTGGTGATATGACCAATAATATAGGTCTCAGAGTGCATGAGGTTTAGGAACAAGTCAGGCAGGATTCTTTAATCTGCTAAAATTAACAAGTTTATGCTCGAAACAAGGTTACTCAAACTACGACAGAAAGATGAATGACAAACGGTTTGAATATTGCAAATCTGTGCGTCGATGTTTCCCTCTCTAAAAATACTGACACACACACAGGTTTGATGACAAACTGAAAAATATAATCTGTGCAGAACGTTAACTTGAAAGAACTGTGCCCAAATATTAATTGTGCTCATGACGAAAGGAAACATGAGGGATTGTTCCAAATATCATTCAGCTTATTCTGCTCTTACAAGCTACTACAATGGGATTACTTCCTGGAACAGGTGGATTTAGCTGACTTCCCTTTACATCAGGCAGTGGGCGATTCCAGTGAATCCTCGAAAGGAATCCTCCATGAGTGGTAAAGGTGACTGAGGAGTTTTCAGCTCACACACATTGCTGGGAAGAGGAACACAGAGAGAGAGGGAGCAACAGGTTATTCCTTCTCAGGAAGGTTACATTTTCTCCCTTCCTGAGCTGAATCACACAATGACGTTATTCTAAACCAAGCTGGACGAAATGAGGTCTATTTGAACAGTGACTGAACTGTACGACTCCATCGCATTCCCTGATCCTTGTAGGTACATCACTGTTGTTGTTGAACACCCAACCATTTCTTTCGGAATAAATAGCGCCACTAGATTTAAAGATGCGTTTATATGTTCCCGTATACTTTTATAATACAACTTGCAATATCTTCACAATATCTGCATTTAAATGAAAGCATCTTATTCTTAAATTAGCTCCCCAGTCTTATTCTCCCATAGAAGATAAAATGTCAATCAGGTATTCACCATCTCAAAATCTTATATGGTCAATAAGAACATTTCTCATTCTCAGGCCTAAGCTTCGAATCGTACAGAACACAATGCCTTCATTGCAAGAACGAGTAAAGAGAAAGATCTTTGAAAAGTTTCAAAAACACTTTGTTTTTCACATTAGTGGAATTACAACCACACACAGTACATCAGATGCTGTCTCAACATCGGCCTGTATAGATGCAGTAAAACATCCTTTAGATCAGACACTATACTCTTTATCAAGAAAAAAGTATCACTTAATTTGTTTTCAAAATCACGTGCTGCATCTACAAACTAAGTTGTTGCGATTTATCGACCAGGACACGTAAATCCCTTTGTACCACCGAGTTCTGCAAGCTGCCTCCAATTACATAATATAATGTTGTTTTATGATTCGTACAAAACACAAACTTCACATCACCCACCTCGTACATTTGTTTTTTTTGCTGAAGGTTTGCTCACAACCCTCCCATGCCTGTATCCCATTGCAGACACTGTGTCTCTACTTGACATCTTATTAAATGACTATCCTGGTGTGAGGGCAAATTGAGCTCCAATCCATTCGGTCCCATCATCCAAATCATTATTCTAGATTGTAAACCGTTGATAAACTCATACTGATCCACGAGGAATTTCACTAGTGACAGCTGTCCAATCTGAAAATAAGTAATTATCTCTATTCTGTGTTTCCTGGTAGCTGACCAGTACTCCCTGTTCCTGTGTAGCAGCCTAGATATGTTGCATGGCTTCCTGCTATGCTGGGTAGCTGTTTGTCGATTTAGGGTGGTGATGGAGGGTTGTGTCTGTGTATATCTGTTTAATGGTAGGATACTGGGTGGTCGTGGAAGGGCTGTGCATGTATGTGTTTCTATGTATATCTATTTAATTGCTGGGGACAAGGAGGTGGTAGAGAGATACGTGTGTGTTTCATTGTATATCTGTTTAATGACAGGAGACAAGGTGGTGGTATGGGGTGTCTCGGTCTGCGTTTCTGTGTACATCCGTTTAATGGTAGGAGACAGGGCGGTGGTGGAGGGAGTATGTGTATATCTGTTTAATTGCAGGAGACAGGTTGGTGATGGAGGGTTGGGTGTGTGTGTGTGTGTGTGTGTTTCGGTGCATATCTGTTTAATGACAGGGACAGGGCGGTGGTGGAGGGTGGTGTGTGCGTGTTTCTATGTTTTTCTGTTTAATCGTAGGAGACAGGGTAGTGATGGAGGGTTTTGTGTGTTTGTGTTCCTGTGCATATCTGTTTAATGACGGGAGACAGGGTGGTGGTGGAGGGTTGCTGTATGTTTCTGTAAATTTCTGTTTAATAGCAGGATATAGCGTCGAGGTGGAGGATGGTGAGTGTGTGTTTCTGTGTATAACTGTTTAATGGCCGAAGACAGGGTGGTGCTGGAGTTTTGTGTGTTTATTTCTGTATGTATCTGTTTAATTGCAAGTGACAGGGTGTTCGTGGAGGGTTGCTTTTGCGTTTCTGTGTATATCTGCTTAATGACAGGATGCAAATTGGGTGTCAAGGGTTGTGCGTGCGTATGTGTGCGTTCCTGTGTATACCTGTTTAATCGCAGAAAACAATGTGGTGGTGGAGGGTTGTGTGTGTGTTTCTGCGTATGTCTGTTTAATGGCAGGAGACAGGGTGGTGGTGTCGAGATGTTTGTGTATTTCTGTTTATACCTGTTTAATTGCCGGAGAGTGTGTGATGGTGGACCTATGTGTGTGTGTTTCAGTGCATATCTGTTTCATGACAGGGGACAGGGCGGTGTTGGAGGGTGGTGTGTGCATGTTTCTGTGTATAACTGTTTAATGGCCGGAGACAGGGTAGTGCTGGAGTTATGTGTGTGTATTTCTGTATGTATCTGTTTAATTACAGGTGACAGGGTGGTCGTGAAGGGTTGTGTGCGTGTTTCTGTGTGTATCTGCATTTGACAGGAAACAAATTTGGTGTCAAGGTTTGTGCGTGCGGGTGTGTTCGTTCCTGTGTATATCTGTTTAGTGGCAGAAAACAATGTGGTGGTGGAGGGTCGTGTGTGTGTTTGTGTGTATGTCGGTTTAATGGCAGGAGACGGAGGCGGTTTAGTTTTGTGTGTGTTTCTGTGTATATCTCTTTATTGAGAGGAGGTAGGGTGTTCTTGGAGGGTTGTGTTTGCGTGTGTTTCTGTGTATATCTGCTTAATACCGGGAGACTGCATGGTGTTGGACGGTTATGTTGTGTGTTTCAGTGTCTATCTGATTAATCGCAGGAAACAGGGTGTGCCGCAGGGTTTTGTGTGTGTGTGTTTCTGTGTATATCTGTTTAATGGAAGGTGACAGCGTCCTGGTGGAGGGTTGTGTGTGTATGTTTCTGCATATATTTGTTTAATGACAGGAGACAGGGTGGTGGTGGAAGTTTGTGGGCCTGTGTTTCTGTCTATACCTGTTTAATAAAAGGAGACAGGTATTGGTGCAGGTTGGTGTGTATGTGTTTCTGCATATCCCTGTTTAATGGCGGGAGGCAGAGCGACTTTGGAGAGTTGTATGTGTGTTTCTGTGTATATCTGTTTAATTGCAGGAGACAGTGTGGTCGTGGAGGGTTGTGTGTGTGTTTCTGTGTATCTGTTTAATGACAGGAAACAAATTGGGTGTCAAGGGTTGTGTGTGCGTGTGTGTTTGCGTGTATATCTGTGTAATGGCAGCAGACAGGATGTTCGCGGAGGCTTGTGTGTGCGTGTTTCTGTGTAGATCTGTGTAATGGCAGGAGACGGGATGGTCGTGGAGGATTTTATGTGGGTGTTTCTGTTTATATCTGTTTAATGGCAGGAGACAGTGTGGTCGTGGATGATTGTGTATGTGTGTGTTTCTGTGTATATCTGTTTAATGGCAGGAGACAGTGTGGTCGTGGATGATTGTGTGTGTGTCTCTGTGTACATCTGTTTAATCACAGGAGACAAGGTGGTCATGGAGTATTTTGTGTGTGTATTTCTGTTATTTTTGTTTCGTGGCAGGAGACAGGCAGGTGGTTTCGGGTTTTGTATGTGTTTCTGTGTATATCTGTTTATTGACCGGAGGCAGGATGTTAGTGGAGGGTGGTGTGTGTGTGTAAGTGTGTGTGTGTAAGTGTGTGTGAGTAGTGTGTGTGTCTGTATATCTGTTTAATGGAAGGTGACAGCGTGATGGTGGAGGGTTGTGTGTGTGTGTTTCTGCATATATTTGTTTAATGGCAGGAGAAAGGGTGGTGGTGGAGGGAATATGTGCGTGTTTCTGTGAATATCTGTTTAATTGCAGGAGACAGGTTGGTGATGGAAGGTTGGGTGTGTGTGTGTTTCAGTACATATTGGTTTAATGACAGGGGACAGGGTGGTGGTGGAGCACGGTGTGTGCGTGTTTCTGTGCATATATGTTTAATTGTAGGAGACAGGATGGTGATGGAGGGTTGTGTGTGTTTGTGTAAATTTCTGTTTAATGGCAGGAGACAGCATGGTGCTGCAGAATGGTGATTTGTGTTTCTGTGCATAACTGTTTAATGGCCGGTGACAGGGTAGTGCTAGAGTTTTGTGTGTGTATTCCTGTATGTATCTGTTTAATTGCAAGAGACAGGGTGGTCGTGGAGGGTTGTGCGTGTGTTTCTGTGTATATCTGCTTAATGACAGGATACAAATTGGGTGTCAAGGGTTTTGCATGCATGTGTGTGCGTTCCTGTGTATATCTGTTTAATGGCAGAAAACACTGTGGTGGTAGAGGATTTGTGTGCGTTTCTGTGTGTGTCTGTTTAATGGCAAGGGACAGGGTGATGGTTTCGAGATGCGTATGTGTTTCTATTTATACCTGTTAATTGCCGGAGAGTGTGTGATGGTGGACGTGTGTGTGTGTTTCTGTGTACATCTGTGTAATGGCAGCAGACACGATGTTGTGAAGGCTTGTGTGCCTGTTTCTGTGTTTATCTGTTTAATTGAAGGAGACGGAGGTGGTTTAGTTTTGCGTGTATTTCTGTGTAAATCTCTTTATTGGTAGGTGGCAGGGTGTTAGTGGAGGGTTGTGTATGTGTTTCTGTGTATATCTGCTTAATAGAGGGAGACAACGTGGTGGTAGAGTGTTGTGTTGTGTGTTTCAGTGTATGTCTGATTAATCGCAGGAAACAGGGTGTGGTGCAGGGTTTTGTGTGTGTGTATTTCTGTGTATATCTGTTTAATGGAAGGTGACAGCGTGATGATGGAGGGTTGTGTGCGTGTTTCTGCATATATTTACTTAATGGCAGGAGACAGGGTGGTGGTGGAAGTTTGTGTGCTTGTGTTTCTGTCTATATCAGTTTAATAACAGAAGACTGGTATTGGTGCAGGTTGGTGTGTATGTGTTTCTGCATATCCCTGTTTAATGGCGGGTGGCAGGACGACGGTGGAGGGTTGTGTGTGTGTTTCTGTGTATATCTGATTAATTGCAGGAGACAGGGTGGTCGTGGAGGGATGTGTGTGTGTTTCTGTATATATCTGTTTAATGACAGGAAACAATGTGGTGGTGAAGGGTTGTGTGTGCGTGTTTCTGTGTATGTCTGTTTAATTGCAGGAAACAAATAGTGTGTCAAGAGTTGTGTGTACGTGTGTGTTTGTGTGTGTGTGTGCGTGTGTTTCTGTGTATATCTGTTTAATCGCAGGAGACAAGGTGGTCATGGAGTGTTTTGTGCGTGTGTTTCTATTATACTTGTTTCATGGCAGGAGACAGGAAGGTGGTTTAGAGTATTGATTGTATTTCTGTGTCTATCTGTGTATTGATCGGAGGCAATGGTGTTAGTAAAGGGTTGTGTGTGTGTGCACGTGTGGGTGTTTCTGTGTATATCTGCTTAAAAGCGGGAGACAACGTGGTGGTGGAGGGTTGTGTTGTGTATTTCAGTGTATATCTGATTAATGGCAGGAAACCATGGTTTTGGTGGAGGGTTGTGTGTGTGTTTCCGTGTATATCTATTTAATTGAAGGAGACAGCATACTGATGGAGGGTTGGGTGTGTGTGTTTCTGCATATATCTGTTTAATGGCAGGAGACAGGGTAGTGGTGGAAGGTTGTGTGCTTGTGTTTCTGTCTATAACTGTTTAATAACAGGAGACAGGTATTGGTGCAGGTTGGTGTGTATGTGCTTCTGCATATTCCTGTTCAGTGGCGGGAGATAGGGCGGAGGTGGAGGGTTGTGTGTGCGTGATTTTGCATATATCTGTTTAATGGCAGGAGACAGGGTGGTGGTGGAAAGTTGTGTTTTTGTGTTTCTGTCTATAACTGTTTAATAACAGGAGACAGGTGTTGGTGCATGTTGGTGTGTATGTGTTTCTGCATATTACTGTTCAGTGGCGGGAGATAGGGGGGAGGTGGAGGGTTATGTGTGTGTGATTTTGCATAATCTGGTTAATGGCAGGAGACATGGTGGTGGTGGAAAGTTGTGTGCTTGTGTTTCTGTCTATAACTGTTAAATAACAGGAGACAGGTATTTGTGCAGGCTTGTGTATGCGTTTCTGTGTATACCTGTTTAATGGCGGGAGACAGGGTGGCGATGAATGGTTGTGTGCATTTGTGTTTTATTTTTATATCAGTTGAATTGCAGGAGACAGCGTGTTGTTAGAGGTTTGTGTGTGTCCATTGCTGTGTATTTCTGTTTAATGGCAGGAGACAGAGTGGTAAAGGGGGATTGTGTGTGTGTTTCTGTGTAAAACTGATCAATAGCAGGAAACAACTTGGTGGTGTAGGGCTTTGTGTGTGTGTTTCTGTGTACAACTGTTTACTGGCAGGAGACTACGTCGTGGTGGAGGGTGGTTTGTCTGTGCTTCTGTGTATACCTGTTGTGGTTCTGTTGTGGTTTATGTTGCAGACGTTTCTTCCCCTGTCTAGGTGACATCCTCAGTGCTTGGGGGCCTCCTGTGAAGCGCTTCTGTGATGTTTCCTCCGGCATTTATAGTGGTTTGTCTCTGCCACTTCCGGTTGTCAGTTCCAGCTGTCCGTTGCAGAGGCCGGTATATTGGGTCCAAGTCGATGTGTTTGTTGATAGAATCTGTTGATCAGTGCCATGCCTCGAGGAATTCCCTGGCAGTTCTCTGTTTGCCTTGTCCTATAATAGTAGTGTTGTCCCAGTCGAACTCATATTGCTTGTCATCTGCGTGTGTGGCTACTAAGGATCGCTGGTCGTGTCGTTCCGTGGATAGTTGGTGTTCATGGATGCGGATCGTTAGCTGTTTCCCTGTTTGTCCTATGTAGTGTTTTGTGCAGACCTTGCATGGACTCCATCAAGTCACATTTCAAACATCATTTTAATCCACGTGCTCAGACATAAAATGAATAATCTTTGTGGGATGTGAACCTTTAGGCTCAGAGGTCGGGGCACTACCACCACTCAAACATAGCCCCTAAAGCTGCAACATTATTCTCCTGTGTGTTCGTTCATCGGCTTTCTTTGAACATACTGTGACACACCCCCACAACAGAATCGAGATAATCTGTTCCAGAGAAAGTGATACTACCACAAGTTCATGGAAGGGAATCGAATCCAGAGCTCTGACCCAGGGGCAGTGGTGCTACCCACTACACAAGACTTAAACCATGCCCAGAATTTGAGTCATATTTTAAGTGTCAGTTTTGAGCTCTGTATGGATTTATTAAATTCTGATTAACATTACTGAAAAACACAGGCAACGGTTCTCATTGTTAAACAAATAAAAGGTATTAGCCTCAACTATAGGATGATGAGTGCATGTGCTCTGCCATCGAGATGAACCGTGAACTTCTTTAATTGCTTGGCTATGATTTCCAGCTTCAATAGCTATTATCTGTAATCTGCAATACTAGGGCAAGAAATCTTGTAGAAACACTCTGCACTATGAGGGATCTCGAATAGATATCAATAATGAACACCAGAGATGAGGAAAGAGCACAATTTCTGGCCAAAAAACACCGGCCACTATTTCCAACCTCTCACATGTGGCTTCCCCCTTCCTTAAATTATTAAGTGATACAAGGCATCGGTTTACTTTCCAGCATCTCCTTACCCTCTCGTCCCTATGCTTGCACAAAGCAAATCAAGCTCTTGGTCTTTGGGAAACTCAAGGTCTGTGTTTGTAGGCCTGCTCGAGAGGGGAGGGTCTTTTAAACCTGAAGCAGGAGGGTGAGGGGGCAGTAACATTACTCACTGGGCTGAGGTGTGGCAGTTCGAGTTTAACTTGGATAAATGCGAGGTATTGCATTTTGGTAAAATAAAAAAGCGCGGGGGGGGGGACTTATACAATTAATAGTAGTGCGTTGGTAGTGTTGTAGAAAAGAGGGACCCACAGGTGCAGATCGAATTCACAGAAGTTTGTGGCACTTTTCGACAAGGTGTTTAACGTTACTTCTTTGCTCAGACTTTTGTGGTTACAAGTTGAGGAGTCATGCTGAGATAGTGCAGGACATTGATGAAGCCTCTTCTGCAGTACTGTGTGCAGTTCTGATATTGGAAGGAAATTATTAAGGTTCAGAAGATATATACCAGGATGTCGCCAGGAACACCTCATCTTCTGCCTCGGGAGCCGACAAACACACGGAATGAACATTGAACTCACTAATTAGCCAATCTCCCCTCGACGACCCAGATCCCAGATCCGACCCTCCGACTCACATCCGCCCTCTCGTGGGAACCTACCCATCCATCTTCCTTTCCACCGATCCGCTCCAACTCCCCACCGACCTCTCACTATCACCTTCTAGCTTCGCTCACCTATCACCAACCTTTCCCCCAGCCTCACCCCTACCAACCATTTATTTGTCAGCCCCTTTACTCCAACGCAGTTCTGAAGAAGGGCCCTGCCTGAAACGTTGACTCTCTTGCTCCTCGGAAGCTGCCTGACCTACTGTGCCTTCTCCACTATCATGCTTTATCGACACTTAATTCTCCAACATCTGGAGTCCCCATTGTCTCTTAGGTACAATTCTATTCTAACCCCACATGTCTGTTATAACCCCACGCTGTCTTAAGTATGTATTCTCTCCAGATCATGGCCTATAAAAGTTCTTGTGGTTCTGTTCGCCGAGCAGGAAGTTTTTGTTGCAAACGTTTCGTCCCCTGGCTAGGCGACATCATCAGTGCTTGGGAGCCTCCTGCGAAGCGCTTCTTTGATGTTTCCTCCGGTGTTTATAGTGGTCTGTCCCTACCGCTTCCGCTTGTCAGTTTCAGCTGTCCGCTGTAGTGGTTGGTATATTGGGTCCAGGTCGATGTGTTTGTTGATGGAGTTTGTGGATGAATGCCATGCCTCTAGGAATTCCCTGGCTGTTCTCTGTCTGGCTTGCCCTATGATAGTAGTGTTGTCCCAGTCGAATTCATGTTGCTTGTTGTCTGCGTGTGTGGCTACTAAGGATAGCTGGTCGTGTCGTTTCGTGGCTAGTTGATGTTCATGTATGCAGATTGTTAGCTGTCTTCCTGTTTGTCCTATATAGTGTTTTGTGCAGTCTTTGCATGGTATTTTGTACACTACATTAGTTTTGCTCATGCTGGGTATCGGGTCCTTCGTTCTGGTGAGTTGTTGTCTGAGCGTGGCTGTTTGTTTGTGTGCCGTTATGAGTCCTAGGGGTCGCAGTAGTCTGGCTGTCAGTTCCGAGATGCTCCTGATGTATGGTAGTGTGGCTAATCCTTTTGGTTGTGGTATGTCCTCGTTCCGTGGTCTTTCTCTTAGGCATCTGTTGATGAAGTTGCGCGGGTATCCGTTTTTGGCGAATACCTTGTATAGGTGTTCCTCTTCTTTTTGCAGTTCTGGTGTACTGCAGTGTGTTGTGGCCCTTTTGAATAGTGTCCTGATGCAGCTTCGTTTGTGTGTGTTGGGGTGGTTACTTTCATAGTTTAGGACTTGGTCTGTGTGTGTGGCTTTCCTGTATACCCTTGTAGTATAAACACCGGAGGAAACATCAAACAAGCGCTTCGCAGGAGGCACCCAAGCACTGATGATGTCGCCGAGCCAGGGGACGAAACGTTTGCAACAAAAACTTCCAGCTCGGCGAACAGAACCACAACAACGAGCACCCGAGCTACAAATCTTCGCAAAAACTTATAAAAGTTCTCTCAATCTCTTACTGATATTGTCATGCCTCAGCAGCAGTTACACGGTCTGTGTTTCCATTTATAAGCAGAGAAGCATGTTGGTGTTCCGATAAACCTGTGGCATTATTTCCATATCCAATTCAGACTGAATGGTTACACACAATTAATCTACCAGACTCAACATTCGTTCCTTCAGTAACCCTCGCATATCCCCAGACTGTGCAAATGTTAATCATTATTTTGAATTTTAATAAAACAGTATTGAATTGAAAGGCGTTGGCTCCAGCTATTTGTTCATTGACTGTGATTAATGTCAGTCTCCGTGGATCCTAAATGTGTCACTGGAGGGCTTGCCTCTTTTATTAATTAAGGATTCAGTTCAATGTGTTATCCCGTAGTATGAGTGGGAGCATTGACTCATGATCTGGAGCCACAGAATAATAATATGTTAATATGAAGGAAATTTGTGGCATTGAAGTGAAATCATCATCATTAAGTATAAAACGTCATACTGCTTGCCTCATGTCCTTTAGTGAAGGCAATGTGTCATCCTCTCCTGATCAGTGTAGGATCACACACCAAATGCACTATATTCAAAGTCTGACCCTCTCTCTCTCTCTCTCTCTATCGATATAGGGAGTGGCGGTGAGGTGAGGGGAACGTCCTCAGAGGGTCTTGTAACCCGAGTAGAAACAAACCATGGATTTCATCACCGTATCAATGTCTGTTTAGAACATCATGAGAGACTGTCCATTCCCCTTAAGTTTCAATGCAATAATCTTTTATTCTCTCAAAGCGCTAAAGATTAACCTTCATTCACCCCTCATTTTACCTCCAGCCCAGGGATTAGTCTGTGTGACTGCAAATCCACAGCAATGTGTTTTACTATTTGCTGCCCTGTCGAACAGCTGAAACATCCACTCAGTTCAAGGTAGGCATAACATGCTGCCCTGACATATGAGGGAAGAACAAAAGGAAAGATAGCACCCTTTCTCTGCCTGTTTCCCATATTCCTACGGCTCATTTCCATTCAGGTGGGTGACCATTCCTTATTTAAAGTGCATTCTTTCTTAGTCTTTCCCTGAGTGTGATGTTCATTTCCCGTAGGAACTCTGCTGTTGGCTTTGTTGATGCTCACATATAGATGTAAGGAGCTTTTACATTCCACTTCAGGTGCAGCTATGCGAGAAGGAAAGGCTTTTTACGCCATAGGAAAGAAACGGCGATGTCTCAGTGAGGAAAAGGAATTATTGTGATCAAACCGAAGCGTGTTGTTGAGGCAGTCTTTGGGACATTGTGGACAGATTTTCTTTTCTTTATAAGAGATAATCGCCCTGCCACAGAGAGAGTGCAAAGATTTTTCACCAGACTAATCCCTGGGATAGTGATAAAATGAGGGGTGAATGAAGATTAATCTTTAACGCTGTGAGAGAATAAAAGATGATTGCATTGAAACTTAAGGGGAATGGACAGTCTCTCATGATGTTCTAAACAGACATTGATACGATGATAAAATCCATGGCTTGTTTTTACTCGAGTTACAAGAGCCTCTAAGGATGTTCCCCTCACCCCACCCCCACTCCCTATATCGATAGAGAGAGAAAGAGAGGGGGGCGGGGGAGAGAGAGAGAGAGAGAGAGCGAGAGAGAGAGAATCAGACTTTGAATATAGTGCATTTGGTGTGTGCTGTTACACTGAACATCACGTTATCCAAACACCTGAAAGCAGCCACAATACCTTCATTCTAAAACAGTTAACTATTCCCATCACCTTCTGACCTCCATGGAGAACATGGGTCTGTCTACTCAGAGATGGAAGATACCTCTTTGAGACTTGATGCAAAACATCTGGCTTCCATCCTCACTGCCAGCAAACCACTTTAAAGTAGCAGACGTTCCACTGGCAATGGCCCACGAGGAACCTCCATTGGCTTGTCATATTGAAACATCAGTGACACCCTCCTGTTCATGTATAACTATCCAATGGGGCAGAATGGCCTCCTCCAAATCCCACGGAACAGGTTCAAGGGTCTGATTGGGCTCAACCTGATCCTGTTTGACAGCTCGATATACTGACCAGACCCCTTCTCTTCCGAAGGAACAAGCAGGAATATTGAATTGCTGTCCCTCTTCTTGTTCAGTCGTTTCGTTGGGCTGAGTGGCTTCCACATTTCTGTATGTAATCAGCTTGAGATGTTGAATGAGCTCCTCTTTTCACTGTGTCTGACAGCACTTTTACATGAATGTTACCGACACTTTAACAGCACAAACTTGAATGCTGTCCGGGTCTTACTGAACACATACACAGGCTGCATCAGGAGCTGATGGGAGACAAAATGTTGTGAACGTTATGTAACCCTCAGTGACCATCCCCACCTCCGGTCTTATGATGGGGAAAAACATTGATGAAGCAGCTGAAGATGTTTGTGCTGAGGAAGCTACCCTGAGGATCTCCTGAAGAGATGTCCTGGGACTGAGAATATTTTCGGCCCCCACCCACAGGCATTTTCCTTTGTGCTCTGAAAGAACCCCGGAGGGGACACTTGATTCCCATTAAGCTCAAATAAGATGGCACTTCTGATGACATTCTCAGTCAAATACTGCCTTGATATCAAGACTATTCACTCTTTGCTGAGCCCCTGTGTCCCCTTCTTGTTCATATCAATAGGTGACGGTGTCTGTGTGGGAAGTGTTTTCCTCTCACAGAGGGTAGTAAATGTCAGGATTTACCTTGTCTCGAGAGCTAAGGGAGCTGCATCACTGAAAGTATTTAAAAAGGTGGATTTTTGATCTGCCAAAGAGCTGAGAGGGTGTGAAGAATTGGACATGAAAGATGAGTTAATACGAACAGTAGATCGCCCATGATCGTATACAATGTCTTGCTTATCCGAACGACCTGATCCTGTACTTTATGTTCTCATATTCTGTAATTACAAAGTTAATGGTTGTAATTTTCCTGCACGTTCTGTTATTGAACGTTGCAATCAGAGAGAGCAAAGTACTTTATGAGTCATCAATTAGTGAGGTTTGGGGGCTTTTTTCACAGTGAATCTGCGTCTATACCATGACCAACAAATGAAGCACAAGTTGCACAGAGGAGACACTATGTAAAGAGACCAGAGTTGTCTTTCGAACCCAGCCTGAGTTTTGAAGTAACATTTTCCAACCCACACCAAACCATGTGTGACAGCCCTGAGGGAATGAATGAGATCCTGTGTTACTGTGGACCAGGTGTTTGGAGCAAGATGCCCCCGTCAGCACCAGTGCAGGAGGTTTGAGGGGCTGTATTGAACTTAGGAACATAGGACGGAGGAGCAGGAGTGGGTCATTAGACACGTTTCACTGCTCCACAAGGCACAAAGATCATAGTTGCTCTAATTGTGGTTTCAGCAGCAGTTTTCTGTCTGCATACAATTTTCCTACATGCACTTGTCTGTCAAATGTTTGAATACAGCACAACTTTGAACAAATGCAAACATCCAGGCACCATCAACGTTTGGTAAAGGAAATTCCCACTTGAACAATCCAATAATAATTTCTCATTCGTGTTCTGACAAATGTTAGAGGGTCACTGTGTCCTTTTCCAGTTCCACTCCTCCACTGGTTACAACAAATTTTAAATGTAGCCAGTTTAGAGAGATGGCCAATTGTATAGGACTCAGACTGGGTCATTTTTGAGAAAAATGTGAAATTCAGGAATTTGAACTCACAACAAATGGTAAAAGATAAAGTGTCCCAAATGTTCTTCTCCCTTTGAAATTATTCTACTCACACAAGCTGCTGGTAATGGGATTTATTTGTGGAACAGTTGGATTTGGCTGAACTCCCTTTGCTTCCAGCAGTGGAGAGATTCCAATGAGTCCTCACGAGGAATGCTTCACAAGTGGTGAAGATAACTCAGGGATTTTATGGTCCCTGATCCTTTCCTATCCGTGTATTGTCCAAATGCCTTTTAAATGTTGTTAATGTATCCGCCTCAATCACTTCCCCTGGTAGCTCATTCCATATGCGTACCAGCCCCTGTGTGTAAAAAGGTTGTTACTCAGGTTCCCTTTTATTCTTTCCGCTCTGACCTTAAACTGATACTCTCTAGTTTGTGACTGCCCAACCCTGGGAAAATAAACTGGGAACATTCACTCTATCCATGCCTGTCATGATCTTACAGACTTCAATATGATCCTCCCTCAGTCTAAACACATCGAAGTAAAAACTCTTAGCTTGTCCAACCTCTCCCTATAACTCAGTCCATTGACCCTTGGCAACATCCTTATATTTTTTCTGCATTCTTTCCAGTTTAAAAACATCCTTCCTAAAGCAAAGTGAACAAAACTGAACATAACGCTACCAATATGACCTCAGCAGCGTCCTGTATAAGTGCAACATAACTCCCTAATTTCGATACTCAGTGAAATACACTGATTAAAGCTGGTGTGCCAAAAGCTTTCTTCACTGCACTGCATACCTCTTATTCAACTTTTAGAGAACCATGCACCTGAATTCTAAGGTCCCTCTGTTCCACTACACTCCTTAGGAAACAACCATTCACCATGAAACTCCAAACTTGATTTGACTTTCTAAAATGCAAGAACCTTCACTGATCAATATTAAAATCCATTTGCAAATTCTCAGGCGACTTCCCCAGCTGATCAAAGTACTGCTGTAATTTCTGAAATTTATGATAACCTTCCTCACTCTCCATGATGCCGCCTATTTTAGTGTCGTCTTCAAACTTATAAATCATGCCTGTACATTCTCATCTAAATCACAGGTATATATAATATGCAGTGGTCCCAATCCCTGAGGCAATCCACTAGTCACAGGCCTCCAGTCTGACCAGCATTCTTCCAGTATTACCCTCTGCTTCCTACCATCAAGCCAATTTTGTAACTAATTTGCCAGCTTCCTCTCAATTCCATGTGATCTAACCTTGCAGAGCAGTGGAAAATGTGGAACCTTACTGAAGGCCTTACTGGAATACATATAGACTACGTATACCACCCTTCCCTCCTCAACGATGCTGGTCACTTCATCAAAAATCTCCAACACATTTACGAGTCATGATCTCCCATGCACAAAGCCGTGCTGAATTTGATGAAGGGCTTTTGCCAAAACATTGATTTTCCTGCTCCTCGGATGTTACCTGACCTGCTCTGCTTTTCCAGAACCATTCTAATCTTACTCCCAATCACACCCTGTCTTTCCAAATACAGGGATATTCAATCGCTGTGAATCTTCTCAAGTACCTTACCCACTAGATTTTAGGTTTACTGATCTTTAGTTCCCAGGTGTATCATTGTAGCCATTATTGAATATGGGCTCAGCATACGCTCCCCTCCAGTCATCCAGAACCTCAATTGTTGGCCAGCAATGATGGAATAGAGCCAAGCAGGGCTCCCGCAATTTCTTCTCTGTCCTCCTATCCTCCTGCAGTGTTCCTGAATGTATCTGGTCAGGACAAGGAGTTTTTAGAAATACTGCAAAGTCTGAAAAATACGTCTATTTATTTCAGATACAAACATGAAAGAGTGAGAAAGTGACTCAATAATGGTTAACATAACAAATTAGAAAATATATTAATCATAGGAAGTGACTTCAGAAGAATTCCAGATATTCTAGAAAGCTGAGAATTCTCAGAAATGAACCATCCAGGAAAGGAAGGCCATGAAACTGATAAGGAAATCAAAAAGAGAACATGTATGCTAACAAACAGGAACACAAAGACTGCATCAGTCTACGACCTATATTTCAAAGGAAACAAAACAAAAGCAAGGTCAAATGTGGAAATTTGTAATCGGAAGAGGCGAGGTCATTGTTGAGAACAGGGAAATTACCAAGAAAAGAACCAGTTACTTTGCATCTCTCTTCATCGACGAAGATCCAGAAAATCCTCCAGTAATATCAAGTGATCATATCGGACTTCTGCAGCTAAAGACATAAAGTCAATTCAAATCAGTAATAAGGTAGTACTTGAACATGTAGCTGGATTGAACATTGCTAAGTCTGACGAAACAGATGTACTTCCGATCAAAATGTCATAAATAAATCACTAATAGTAGGGTTAAATGCACTTTCGATGACTTTGTTTTATTTTCCTGTACATTCTGCAGAGACCAGAAACTATTGTGGATAAACGTGATCCAAGCAGTATCGATGAATGGAAGGGATCCAAACAGCTACAATGGGAAACAGACATAGTGTGAGAACTGCAGGCGAATTAACTTGACATCTATAGGGAAAGTGTTAGAATCTATTGCACAGGATGACGTTTTTGATATCTGGAAATTAACAGCAACAATGGAGATAATCAGTATGCATTTTTGATAGAGAAATCATACTTGATAAACTTCGGAATTGTTTGAAGTTGTTTCTTACAGAATAGATAATGAGGAACCAGTGGAAGTGGTATATATTGGATTTTCGGAAGTGTTTCTATGCGAACTCAGTGAGTTCGTAAGTGCAATGAATGTGAAGGGTATTTGGAGGAATATATGTAAGTGGAAAGTTAAAGTTTGGTTCGCCTTCATTTAAGAGAGTCAGAACATTGATGTAAAGACATGTTGAAGCAGTTTCACAGCGTGTTGATGGGACTGTACCTGGAGTATTGTGTGCGGTTTTGGTGACCGAATCTCAGAAAGAATATACTGACCACAGAGAAAGTGCAATGGACATTCTTCAGATTAATCCCTCAGGTGGTGAGATTGCCTAATGAGGAAACTCGGCCTGTGTTCTCGAGAGAATCAAAGAATGAGAGTCGGGTCACAGTGAAATTTAGAAAATTCACAAAACATCTGACAAGTTGAAAATTAACAGAACACTTCCCTCGCTGTCTATTCCACATTCAAGGCAAATAATGGCAGGATTTGGGACAGGATAGTTAAGACTGCAATAGGGAGGACATCTCTCACTTGGAGGGGACTAATTAACACAGGGACATGGAAACCGACTGGCAGGCAAGATTAGGGATAATGTCCAGATATTCTACAAGTGTATCCAGCGGAACAGAATAATCAGGGAACAGGTACGACTCATTAGTGACTTGCGAAGTTGCATCTAAATCAACTTTAGTGGTAGGAGACAGAGGGTGGTGGTAGAAGGCTGTTTGTGTGATTGGAGGCTAGTAGCCAATGGTGTACCACAGGGATCAGTGCTCTGTCTCTTATTATTTCTGATTCGGAGGTGTTGGTGTTGGACTGGGGTGGACAAAGCTAATAATTGCATAATAGCAGGTTATCGTCCAAACGGTATATTCGGCAGCACTAGCTTTCGAAGCGCTTAATCAAAGCGCACAACCACTTGGTGAAGAAGCAGCGCTTCGAAAGCTCGTGCCTCCAAATAAACCTGTTGCATTACAAACTGATGTTTTGTGATTTTAAACCTTATCATAAATGATGCAGCTGTGAATATAGACGAGGGGTGGGGGTGTCATAAGTAAGTTTATGATTGATACAAAGATTGGCCAGGTGGTTGACAGTGAAGCGGAAGATACGGATGGAATAGTAGAAATGGTAGATCAATGGCAGATGGAATGTAACCCTGATAACCAGATATGTAACCAGATAGGGGAGGACTCAATGAATGACAGCACACTAGGAAGCTCAGAGGGTACTTCTCCACACATTATTGAAAGTGACTGAACAGATTATTGCACAATTTGGGGAAGCATAGGGGAGCGTAAACATAGCCTTTATACACCGAAGTGTAGATTATAAGATCTATGCGGAGCTTTATTTAGGCCAAGATAGAATACTGTGTGTAGTTATGGAAGCCTCATTACAGGAAGGATGGGATTGTACTGGATGGGGTGCACAGGAGATTCACCAGGATGTTCCCTGGGATGGAGTAAAACAGCTATGGAGAGAGGCTGGATAAGCTCGGGTTGTTTACTTTGGAGCAGAGAAGGCTGCAGGGTCCGTGAATCAGAAGGATAAGATTACGAGGGACATGGACAGGGTAGATAGAGAGGAGCTGAAAATGTGTTGCTGGAAAAGCGCAGCAGGTCAGGCAGCATCCAGGGAACAGGATAATCGACGTTTCGGTCATAAGCCCTTCTTCAGGAATCTGAGAGACGAGCTGTTCCTTTTAGTCAAATGGCCACACTTTTAAAGTGAAGGGAGGAGGGTGAGTGAGGAACTGAGGACTGTTTTTCATCCAGAGTGTGTTGGGGTCTGGAATGCATTCCTTGAGAGGGAGTTTGTCATGGTAACCTCAAAATCTTTAGAAAATACATGCTAGTGCAATTGAAATGCTATAAGATTCACAGCTACGTGTCTTGTGTCGGGAAGTGGGCCTAATGTAGACCGTGCTGTATTTCTGATGGAACAGAGACTGTGCTTCTGTTATTGTATGGATGTAGGAGGTCAATCATCGAGTGGCTTAAGATAGGAATTGATGGGTTTCTGAAGAATACCTTATCAAAGTATATAAGTGTGAACTTGTAATATCATCTGAAAATATGTCAATGGCAAAATTAAGAGAAAATGTTGCAGCTTTCTTACAGTCTGATACTTGAGGACAGGGAAATAGCAGAACTATGGAATAAATACTTCAGTTATGCCTTCACAGAAGAAAAAAAAACAAAGTAAACTTCCTAGAAATGCTAGAGAACTTTCGTGTGGTGAGAAAAAGGAAAAAGCAACTAAATTAGCAACTAAACAGTTTTAGAGAGAAATATTGGACTGACATTAATGGGCAAAGACAAAGTCAACAGAGATTTATGAAATGGGAATCACATTTGGGAAAGTGACTTTTAGCAAAATTATGGAGAAGGTATCAATGCAATACGATTGGCATCTCAGAAAGATTTTTGATAAAGCCCCAAGCCTTTTGTGCAAATTCGAATCGTGTGGGCCTGGGGCTAATATATGGTCGTGGTTTTAGAATGGGAGAGCTGGCAGGAAACAGTGAGTAAGAATAAAACCCTGTTTTTTTTTAATGGAAGGCTTAGAGGATATAACAAGGATCGAGATTTGACATCACGCTATTCCCAATACATATCATATATTTAGTTGAGGGGCTAAAATGCAATATTCCCCAGTCTGCTGACAGTACTAAACGATGTTAGCTTGTGAATGGATGAGGAGGATGTAAAAAAGACTCCAAGGTGATTGAGACAAGTGGAGAGACTGGGCAAATACGTGGTAGATGGAGAGCAATGGGAGAGATGAGATGTTGTGCACTTTGATGGGAACAATAGAATGGCAGCCTATCATTTGCAAAGGGAGTGGTTGAAAAATGTTGATCTATAAAGGAACTTCAGCTGCATTTTTGTTTTATTTCTGCGCAGCCCTCCGAGTCCATGTAAGGCAGTGAGTTCTGAAGCCAGAAGTCAACACTGGGAATGGCATTGGCACGCTGACCGGTGTATATAGACACAGCAAGTGGGGAGCTGTAACATTGAAAACGATCTGTATCTCCCTGTCCGCCAGTCAGTGAAAGTAATTTTGCAGGAGCAGAAAGCAGGTCGGCAGATAAATGGTGTATTCACCTTCATTTCAGGGGGATTTGAATACAGGAGTAAGGGTCATTTACTGCAGCTGTACAGGGCCTTAGTGGGACCTCATCTCAGACACTGTGCAGTATTGTTTGCAGTTTTGGTCTCCTTGCCTAGTAAAGGACAAACCTGACATTGAGGGAGAGCAGTGCAGGATGACCAGACTGATCTCTGGGAGGACAGGCTTGTTGTGGGACCAGAGTTTTGGGGTGACTGGGCCTGTATTTCATAGGGATTAGGAAAATGAGTGGAGATATCATTGAAATATATCAAACTCTGACAGTGTGAGACAGATTGGAAGCAGGGATGATAGTTCACTTTATAGAAAACAGTCAAATCGTATTTAATACACAAGCGTTATCAAAGAACCGCGTGTATATAGAATAGATGAGCCAACTTGATGGGCCGAAAGCACTACATCAGCTCTAGGTTTATGTCTCACAATGTTTAAACATATTATGATATATGAACATTGTATGGGGAAAAGTGCATTGAGGAGATGTTCGGCCATGAACTAGCATGGGGAAAGCTCAATGCATTGAATGACCTCCTCCTTTCCCGATGTTTCTATGAAGTCTGTGGGAGAGCTCTGTAAATGTTGTCACATGCTCTCAGATGCTTGGAAGGAGGCCTCTGCAGGGTCGACAGGACTATGTTTCCCATTCCCCTCTCCTCTTCGGTGACTGGACATAGTTGAGTAATTTTCCACATTGGCATGGAGATGTCAGAGTTGGAGCTGGAATGAAACAGCTTCCCCAGTGACTCGGCTTGTTGTGCAGCACAAGTCTTCAGTCCTATTGCAGGAATGGTGTCAGGGCCCATTGCTTTTGTCAAATCTACAGTGTTCAGCGGTTTCTTCATGTCACGTACAGCAATTCGAATTGTTGGAAGACTGGCATCTGTGAGTCTGTGGGCATCATGATGAGTGTGAGTTGGATCATCCCCTCAACACCTCTGGCTGAGGACAGTGCAGACACCACACACGACTTTTTTTCACTAGTGTACAGAGTTGTTCCGATATTTAGGATGAGGATATTTGTGGAGTCCTCTCCTCCAGTAAATTGTTTAATAGTCTACCGACATTTATGCTTGTATTTAGCAGGACGATGGAGCTTAGATCCGATCTGTTAGTCTTGGGATAATTTCCCCCTCTCCATCAGAAGTTAATTCTGCTGTTTGGAATGCAACTAGTCAAGCGTGGTCGCTTTAATGGGTTGTCAATAGGTTTAGGTGCATTTAATTCCGATCTTGGCATCAGCCCTGTATTCAGTGGCCTAACCTGGTTTCTGATGCGGTAACATATCCATTTTCATATTCTCATTCTGCTGAGGGCTTCTCCCTGGTGTCACACTTCCAATTTGTTACTTTAACTCAATCAATTTAAGCTAATAATCTAAATCGTTTCTTTTCCACAATGTCAACTTCTGTATTTGAAGTGAATGTGTTTCTCTCTGTTTTTCTCCCTGACCATGATTAAAAGCTCTGTAGTGTCAGTGATGCCAGTCCTTTGCAGTTTCAGAGTCAAGGAACTTGTGCACCATGCATTATTGTTCAGTTCCCAGTGTACGGCGCTCCATGTTGGGCAGGATGTTTGAGCATCTTTGACATACTTCTTTGGAAATTGTCCAAAAACAGAAAATGCTGAAGAAATTGCTGAAAAATGTTGCAGCATGTTCTGGAATGAATGCAGAGTTAAACGTTCAGGTCCAGTGATCCTTTACAAAGCTCCCAGTTTCTCCAGCAATTTTTGTATTTTTATTTCCAGTATCCAGAGTTATTTGTTTTAGTGAAAATTTGTTCTGTGCCTATTCATTCCTGGAGAAACCCAGCAGGTCTGTCAGCATCTGCAGAGACAGAGAAAAAGCATTAGCATTTCAAGCCCAGTGTGACACTTCTTCAGAACTGAAAAGGATTGGAAACTGGGATTTTAATCCCTTGTCAGAGGTGGAAGATGGGTGACAGGGAAAAGAGGGTGTGGCAAAGGTAAACGGGCTTTTAGCATGCTGAACGAGTGGATGATGCAAAATGTGTTTAAATTCAGGTGTGAATGGGGGAAAGGGGTTCTCTCAATTGAGTGCAAGATAAAGAAGACACAACCACACAAGGTCATAGGGAGGCCAGGAGGGAGAATGTTGACTATGTGGCATTATATAGATCTGGCCATAGATACGTTTTTATAGTCGAGATCATCGCCCCCTTTAGAAAAAGGAATCCAGGTGCTTGACTTCTTATTCGCACTAGTAAGCATTTCATGCTGCCTTAGAATTGTAATATGGAGAAAAACAAATCACCATATCAAGTTTGGGCTGAGTATTGTTTACATGTCATGTTTAATATTGTTTCAAATTTGCAGTGCTTATCTTTAAGTGCTGGTCCTTGAAATTAATATCAGATAGAGTGTAGGAGGTTGGTTGGTGACATCATAAAAGTTTCAAAAATCATGATTGATTTGGATAGGTGAATAGACAAGATCTTTCAAACGGCATGGGGGAGTTCAGCCATAGAAGGCACAGGTTTAATGTGATTGATGAAAGATATAAAAGGAACAGAGGTTGGTGTGGGTATGGACTTAGCTGCCAGAGGTAGATGACAGCACAGCTACAACATTTAAAATTCATTTGGAAAAACATATGGATAGGAAACATTTAGAGGCATATGGGCCAAATGAAAGCAGATGGGACAAGCTTAATTTGGAAATCCTGGCCAGCATGGACATTTAGAAAAGCTTCGCTCAGGGTCAGAGTGATTTTGTGAAAGGGTAATCATACTTTGCCCTGTAAAATCATGCAAATTATTTCTGGAGATGCCTGAGAATGTAACAAGCGGATTTGATAAAGGGAAACTATTAGACACGAGGATTTTCAGAGATTTTCCACAAGGTATGACAAAATAAAATTCTTACACAAGACAGAAGTTCATAGGATGATGGATAATGTATTAACATGGAATGATCATTGGTTAGCTCAAAGCAACCGGAGAATCATGATTAATGGATCTTCATGACAAAGGTGTATCTGCTGGAGTACCACAGCTATGAGTCCTATGGCATCAAATATTTACAATCTATACTGACAGCCTGAAGGAGGGAGTTGTGTGCAATATACATCCAAGTTTGTGGATGACACTGAGAACCAAAAAGCAGGCTGTTATTTAATGGAGAGGACTTCCAGAAAAGGAGCAGTATAAAGGGATTGGAGCCTTTCAGTGTATGAAAAATAAAGTCAGCATGCTGGTGCAGCAAGTAACTGGGCTGGTTCATTAGACGGGTTCCTGGGATGAAAGGTTTGTGTTATTGAGAATCTCTAAAATGGTGAGCTGATTATTCATTGGGGTTTAAATGAATGAAGAGTGATACTGCTGAAAAAAAAACAGAAGACACAGAGAGGGATTGACATGATAGATGTTGAGAAGTTGTTACTATTCCCGGGTGGAGTCTCGAACTCGATGACATAGATACCGAATATGGAATATCGATTTCATTCTGAGATGCAAAGTGATGTATTCTCTCAGAAGGTCGAGAATGTCTGGAATTCCCTAACCCAGAGAGGTGTGGAGGGACAACAAATTTGGACAATACAAACACCCAGGGGGTATATACCTAATCCACTCTCATCAAGGAGTCGGCAAGAAAGTGGAGTGGAGCCCTGGAGTAGATCATCCATGTTCGTATTAAATGACAGGGCAAGCTTGAGGGGCCGAATATCCTACTGTTGTTCCTATTTATTAATTTCACATGTTATGCTTTTGGAAAGTAACTGGTTATTTTCCTGGAAATTGTGTTGTGTCATGCTACATTGAGATGAGCAGACGATTTGTTTGAGTTTACCCTGGGTGGAGTATGGGGGCTGTATTCACAGCGAATCTGGGTCTGGGACACGACTTACATCTAGGGCAGAAGTTACAGAGAGGGGAAGCCTGGAAACAGGGATTGGGAGTGAGGGTCACTTCCTGATCCAGCCTGGATTTTCCAAGGTCATTTCCAAGACTACACCTAACAGTCGGAGTAGCCTCGATCTACCTGTGTGTAGCAGGACGGAAGGGTTGATTGGAACATCAGAACACAGGGCTGAGGGACACGAGGAGGCCATTCTGCCCTTTGACACAATTCCACCAATAAATGAGGTCATGGCTCATCTCATTGTGGTCCCAGCTTCACTTTTCTCTCCATGCACCATTATCCCTGATTCACTTGTCTATGGGAAATCAGGCGGAGCCAGTCTCGTTATAATATAAAGATTTAGCCATCCCAAACTTCTGAGAAAGAGGATTCCCACTTGAATGAATTCCCACTTTGTGAATATCTTCTCACTCCAGTTGTGACAGAGGATGGAGGGTGTCACCATTTCCTTTTCTAGTCCCACTCCTCCACTGCTTACAACAAGTTTTAAATATAACCAGGTTGGTGATATGGCCGATGATAAAGGTCTCAGATTGGGTAACGTTCAGTGATAAGAATAAGTCAGGCAGATTTCTTTAGTCAGCCACAAGTTACTAACAGAACTAACGGAGGAGTATGGTGTATCTGTGGGTGGCACTGCTTCCTCACATCACCAAAGAGCTGGGTTCAATTCCAACCTTGGGCGACCCCCTAAGTGGAGTTGAACATCCTCCCCATGCCTTTGTGGGTTTCCTCTCAGTGCTCCAGTTTCCTGCTACAGTCCAAAGATGTGCAGTTTACAGTGGATTGCCCATAGTACCCCGGGATGTGTAGGTTAGGTGGGTTAGTTATGGGAAATGCAAGGTTACATGGATAAGGTAGGATGCTGTTTGGTGGATAAGTGCAGACTTAATGGACGGAATGGCCTGCCTCCACACTGTAGAGTTTCTATGATAATGACAACAAATTTGAACTTTACAAACACCCAGCGGGTATATACCTAATCCAAACTCCTCAACGTCTTATATGTTTCATGCTCATTCCAAAAGTAACCTGTTAAACCCTTCAAAATATCAGCCCTTCACCCCAGGAATACGTGAAATGAAACATCGCTGAATTGCTTCCAATGTATTCTCCTCAAGGTCTTATATGCTTCATTCTCATTCCAGGAGTAACCTGTTAAAACCTTCATAATAAAGCCCTTCACCCAAGGAATACGTGAAATGAAATATCTCTGAACTGCTTTCAATGTAATTATATCCTTTCTCAGATAAGGAGACACAAAAAAATTAATCTCACACTCAGATCATAATGTTTATATTTGATTTCTCAAAGTGCTGAGAGTATTTGGAAGACTCTTCCCCACAGAGCATTGGAGGCAGAAATATTGAATATTTTTGAGGCACCGACAGAAGGTTGATGAATAACAACAGAGTCAAGGATTATCGAGGAATGGGCAGCAATGTGCAGTGTAGGGGGAAATGTAGACAGAAGTATCAAATTACACAGGTCCAGAACATCCAGGAATACAACGCAAAATGAAATGATAATATCGATAAAACATGAAGGGGGAATCCAAGATGGCGGCGATCCCGAAGGTATGCTCTGCTGGGCTCTGCATCACTGCACGGGCAAAGTGGCTCTTTAACCCATCACATCCCAGCCATTTACGCAAAATTCAACACTAAAAGAGAAATAGAATCTTTACTAATCCCGTTTTATCAAGTGGAAATGACAAAACACGGGAAAGGATCGAGTAAGTCCCAACATCGGTGCACCCGTCAGAATCATCGAGCATGCCTGAGACTGAAGCTGCAACCCACTCTGCTCATTCAATGGACCCAGTTACTCACCAGGCTTTGGTCACTGAGGTCACCAAGTAATTTGAAATGATTGAAGCCATGATTGAAGAAGGGTTCAGCAGTGGATACAGCCGCTCTCAGCCGTGCTCCAAAAACATGAGCAGCAACTTGACATCCTTGGAAACAGAACAGACGATGTCAAGCGCCGAACTGCAGTGATAGAGACCGCGATCGATTCCTTTCAGGAGAGAATCCTCACCTTTGAAAAACAGGTCCATATCTTAACTGAACATGACGACCACCTCGAGAAGAGGGGTAGGATGAAGAATGTTCACATCGTCCGTTTGCTGGACCGGACGGAAGGTGGTCAGCCAGTGAGTTATTGAGAACTGGCTGCCGCGATTCCTTCACTTCGAAGCTGAAGAGAGACGGGTGAAGAGCGAGACAGTTCATCGGGTTAGAGCGCGGAGGTCAGACTCAGACAGCGCCCTCGCCCTGTCCTTGTGCAGTTACATAGTTATGGGGATAAACAAAGACTGATGGAATCTTCCAGAACCCAGTGGAAAGATCCGATGGGTTTAATTCACGAGGGCTCCAGTATTATGTTCTTTCAGGACTTTTCAACAGCGTTGATTCAGGAAAAAAAATCTTATGTTGATATCAAGAGATATATAAGGGAACTTGGGATTCAGTATTCCTTAAAGTTCCGAGCGATGCTCCAAATTGCTTTCAATGAATCCATTCAGTCTTCTGACTCTCCAGAGAAAGCGAAACCTTTGTGGACATTTTAAAGTATATTGGATGTTTAGATAAGCATGTTTCTCTCTTAAAGAAATTTTCTTGGACTTTTATGGTATTAACCAGTGTTGAATTATAGTCGGGGCTGGGTATAGTACTCACTTTTAACTTCTTCATTAGTATGACTAGTCTTTTTCTCTTTTCTTGCTTGTGTCTGGGGTGTAGCTCAATCTGGAGCAGGTTACAAAAGTAGTTGTGATGACTAAATGCCTACCAAAGGGCAGTTGATGCCCGATTTTTGTTGTTAATTGCCCTGGATGTCATATTGGTAGCGAGCAGAAGATAAAGTTTTGGGATATGTAACCGTCCCCACTGGGCAGGCACGGGGTAAATTCCCTATGGAGTGTCATTGACATTTTGGATTTTGTTTCTTTTTTTATGTGTTTAGTTTCAGAAAGTTTTGAGAGCTTGATAGATGTAGTAGTCTTAGGTTGTATTGTTTTTAAGCTCTATGAGTCTTTTTTCATTCATGATCAGTGATCTGTAATTCGATTTCTTCCTCTCTCGAGCTCAAATGTTACTACAGTGTGTGATGGATAATGATGTGCTTAAATGGTGTACCTGGAACAATAAGCAGAGCCATCTTCCAGTCAAGAAGAAAAATGTACTTTCTAGTCTTAGAAAGGAGATGGTGGATGTTGTCCTATTGTAGAAGATGCACCTTGATGACAAGGAGCAGTTGTCTTTACAGCAGGGTGGGTTTGATCGGGTTTATTTCTTGTTTTTTAATAGTAGGAGAAGGGGAGAAGCCATACTGGATAGGAAGAATCTTCCAGTTAAATTACTAGATTATATAAGACATTAACAGGAGGATCATAATCCCTAAACCCTTGAACTATGTGGGAAAGAATACAGTATTTTGAATGATTATTGCCTCCCGGCGCACCCTCCTAAAACCGTGGTAGATGCATTTTCCAAATTAAGTTACCTTGCCTCGTGGTGCATTAGTGTAGATGATTTCAACTGTCTTACGTACCCCACAGTGGACAGAATGTCCAAAGGTTCCCCGATGCCCTCGTTATAATGTAAGCACTTAATTGATTCTTGTGCAGAACTAGAGCTAGTGGATGTCTGGAGGCAAATCTATCTCACAAGTAGGGACTTTATTTTCTCCTTTAACCCGCAGAAATGACACACGAAGGTTGATCTCTTCCACATCCCTGCAACAATCTTAGATTCGGTGGCATCCTGCATAATTGCGATAATTACATTTCTGACCATGAAGCAGTATAACAGTTTCGAAATGCTGGCGAATGGATCCTTTTTTTCTTAAGGCTAGTTCGTTCATTGAGTATTTCTGTAATGATTTCAGATCTTTCTTAGCCATTAATTCAGATTCAACCAGTAACCCATCCATTCTATGGGAAACTGCGAACGCTCATGCCAAGGGAATAATTATTCCTCAGAAAGCGGCAGAAGGGGGAGCAGCAAAATTCGTTTGAAACACGGCTGTGGACAGCCGAGATGGCATACTGTGATAGACCCTCAGTGGCTAAACTGCAGAAGATCTCAACGCTTCGGTCGACAGTAAATTCCACACTCACACAGACAGCCAAGAAGGAACTTACTTTTGCAACACAAAGGCTGTTTGAAAGTCGTGATAAGCCAGGCAAGTAGTTAGCCTAACTTGCCAGGAAAAAGAGCGGCCCCTCAAGCCATTACCTCAATTAGGGAAGATACTAGGATCCTTCCCTCCGATTCCAAAAAGATTAATGCAGCCTGTCCGAGATTTTTCTCCGAATTATTTCAGACTGAACATTTTGAGGATAGATGGATGAAAATGGAGTCATTTTACAAGAACTTGGGTTTTCCAGGAGTATCCCCTGAATAAGTGTTGTGTCTTAATGCACCATTGTCAGCGCAGGAGGGTGGGAAGCTGCTTCAGAATGTAAAGGTGCACGTTCCTGATGGATTTGCTAGTGAATTTTAAAAATAATTTATAAACCAATTGTCAGGGCTGATGTTTAACATGTTCTGTCACTCATACAGTCAGGAACCCCTCCCTCCATCCTTTAGAGAGGCTCATATCTCTCTGATGCTTAAGAATGGAACACCCTGGAGGATTGTGCTTCTCGCACGCCAATCTCACTTTGAAATGTTGGTTTCAAAATCACGTCTGAAACCCGTGCATTAAGGTTGGAAACTTTGCGGCCTTCCGTTGCCAAAGAGGACGAAACATTCTTTATAAATGGCCGCAGATCTTCCTACAATGTTAACTGGTTACTCAATATGATCCAAGAGTGTCAACACCAATCTGTGCAGGGATTATTGATCTCTTTAGATGAGAGAAGGCATTTGTTTGGGTTGAGTAGTCGGATCTCTTCTGTACATTAGAATAGTTTGGTCTATGCAAAGTTTTTATCAAGGAGGTGAGGGTCCTTTACCGCGATCCTCTGGCTGCGGCTCTCACTAATGGTGTGCCAACCAGAAATATTAACATTTCTCCAGGCAGCCGACAAGGTTGACATCTTTCGCCATTGTTGTTTATGTTGGTGATTGAGCCACTGGCGGAGGCCAACCCTAGGGATGCCAATATATCTGCCCCAGAAGTGGGATAGAAGTCACGTAAGATTACATTGTATGCAGATGAAGGTGTTATGTTCTTTGTCAAATCCCACAATTTCGGTAGTTCATGTGATGCAGTGCATTAATTCACTGGTTGCCTTTCCGGGCGATAGGATTAATTTTACAAAGTTAGAGGCCATGCCTATGGGCGGTCGTAGGGAAATAGCTAATAGTGAGGGCAAATCCTGGTTTCCTTTTAACTGGTCACTGAAGTGGTTTCCCTATTTCAGTATATTAATTGCATCTGTCTTTGATCATTTATTTAACGTGAACTGTGTCCATTTGTTTGACAAAATTAAACAAGACCTTCAAAGATGGGAGGCATTTCCAATATCTTGGCTCGGTCAGATAGCTATTATTAAAATGAATGTCTTTCCTCATTTCCTACACCCGCGTGAATGCTTTCTTATATGTTTCCCAGACAGGTAAGGCGTGTTGGCGGCACGGTGGCACAGTGGATAGTTCTGCAGCCTTACAGTGCCAGTGACCCCGGTTCAATTCCCACCTCAGGAGACTGACTGCGTGGAGTTTGCTCCAAAAATGTGCAGGTTAGGTGAATGGGACGTGCTAAATTGGTCCTAGTGTTAGGCGAATGGATAAATGTAGGGGAGTGGGTTGGGGGGTCGGAGTGGACTTGTTGGGCCGAAGGGCCTGTTTCCACGCTGCAAGTAATCTAAGAGTTTTTTTTTAAAAAGGCTGGTTTAGCTCTTTTATTTGGCACCATAAGCGATTCTTTATCAAGCTAACAAAGTTGCAACTGCCCCACAGATTGTGGGAAGTAGATCTCCCCGATTAAAAGCAATCAAATAAGTTTCTTTTCATCGTATGTCAGTCCCTGGGCCGCTGAGGTTTCGGCATCAATTGAGCCCTCTCAGACAAATTGAACCCTTATTAGTCTGTTGTTCTTAAGGTCAAATGACAACGTTTATGGAGTATTGTTATAAAGGAATGATGAACAATACCGTTAAAACTTGAAGGACAATGCGTCAAATCGAGGGCAATACAGCAAAAACCATGTTTTTTACCCCTATAATTGGTATACTGGGTTGTCACCCGGCGATCTTGGGTTCCAGATTTAAACTGTTGGCAGCGAGGGGGTACCTTGCTTGGGTGATTTAGAATTAGTAGAATCCCTACAGTGTGGAAACAGGTCCTTGGGCCCAGCACGTCCACTTCGACCCTCTGAAGAGTAACCCACCCAGACCCATTCTCCTACCAACCTATATTTACCCTGACTAATGCCCCAATTTACAGATCCTGGAACACTCTGAGTGATTTAGCAATGGCCAATTCATCTAACCTGCACATCTTTGTGACTGTGGGAGGAAACCTGCGCAGACACAGTTGAGAATATTCTAACTCCACACAGCCAGTCACCCAAGACTGGAACCAAACCCATGACCCTGGTGCTGTGAGTCAGCAGTGCAAGCCACTGAGCCACCACGTGTTACTTGAGGGAGAAACAATGATATCATTTGGTCAAATAATTCGTAAATATGGACTCCCTCGTAGAGACTTCTCTTTTTTTCCAGATTAGAGATTTGATTTTAATAAAACTTTTAACAGACACTTATAGATCCGATACAAAGAAGTGGGTTCTTTTTGCTAAGAATCCACTCTCTGTCAGCACTCTTTATCAATAGTTGGATAGTGTCCCTTCAGACAAGACTGCAGCTTCGTGACGTCTGTGCGAGAGAGTTGGGGGTTTAGATCTCTTCGAGACATGGGAGAATATTTGTGAAAATGCTCGAAGGATTTTGATCTCTAATAGGACCCATTCCATGCAGTTGAAAATTCTTCATAGGTCTATCTGACACCAGATCTTCTCTCAAAATTCAAAGTGAGATTCTCTTCAGCATGTCCTAAATGCAGAATGACTACAGGCACTCTTACTCATTGCATGTGGTCCTGCTGCAGGCTTCGTATATATTGGAGCACTGTGTCAGATGTTGTAGAGTGGGTCTTGGGGACCGAATTGTAGATGGACCCAGTTTCTCTTTTCCTGAGCCTGAGATGTACATGGGACAAAAATGCTTACTTTCTGTGCTAGGAAAAATATTCTGTTGTGTTGGATGCCTGAAAACTTTTCGGTGCTGTTGGGTCTTTGTAAATTCCGCATGGAAAATATCCCTTTGGCCTTTCTCACCAGTATCGTGCACCAAAAATCAGAGATTATTTTAAGTCATAGAGTCATAGAAATGTAAAGCATGGAAACAGGCCCTTCAGTCCAAGCCATCCATGTCGACCACATATCCCAAACCAATCTAGTCCCACCTGCCAGCACCCGGCCCATAACATTCCAAACCCTTCCTATTCATTTACCCACGCAAATTCCTCTTAAATGTTGCACTTGTATCAGTCTCCCCCACTTCACCTGGCAGCTCATTCCATACATGTACCACCCCTCTGTGTGAAATAGTTGCCCCGTAGGTGTCTTTTATATCTTTCCCCTCTCACCCTAAACCTATGCCCTCTAGTTCTGGACTCTCCGACCCCAGGAAAAAGACTTTACCTAAGTACCCTATCCATGCCCATCATAAGCTTGTAAACCTCTACAATGTCACCCCTCATCCTCTGACGGTCCAGGGAAAATAACCCCAACCTGTTCAGCTTCTCTCCATAGGTCAAATCCTCTAATCCTGGCAACATCCTTGTAAATCTTTTCTGAACTCTTTCAAGTTTCACAACATATTTCCGATAGGAAGGAGACCAGAATTGCACGCAATTTTACAACAATGGCCTAACCAATGTCCTGTACAGCCGCAACATGATCTTCCAACTCCTGTACGTAATACTCTGACCAATAAAGGAAAGCATACCAACGCCTTCTTCCCAATCCTAGCTACCTGCGACTCTACTTTCAAGGAGCTATGAACCTACACTCCAAGGTCTCTTTGTTCAGCAATACTCCCTGCGACCTTACCATTAAATGTAGAAGTCCTGCTAAGATTTGCTTTCCCAAAATGCAGCACCTCGCATTCATCTGAATTAAAATCCATTTGCCACTTCTCAGCCCATTGGCCATTTGGTCAAGATCCCGTTGTAATCTGAGGTGACCATCTTCGCTGTCCACTACACCTCCAATTTTGGTGTCATCTGAAAACTTACTAACTGTGACTCTTATGCTCGCATCTAAATCATTTATATAAATGACAAAAAGAAGTGAATCCAGCACCGATCCTTGTGACACCGCACTGGTCACAGGCCTCCAGTCTTAAAAACAACCCTCCACCACTACCTTTTACCTTTGAGCCAGTTCTGTATGCAAATGGCTAGTTCTCCCTGTATTCCATGAGCTCTAACCTTGCTAATCAGTCTCCCATGGGGGACCTTATCAAAACCCTTACTGAAGTCCATATAGATCACATCTATCCCTTTTCCCTCATCAATCCTCTATGTTACTTCCTCAAAAAACTCAATCAAGTTTGTGAGACATGATTTCTCACGCAAAAAGCCTTGTTGACTATCTCTAATCAGTCCTTGCCTTTCCAAATACATGCATATCCTGTCCCTCAGGATTCTTTCCAACAACTTGCACACCACCAACGTTAGGCTCACTGGTCTATAGTTCCCTGGCGTGTCCTTACCACCCTTCTTAAACAATGGTACCACATTAGCCAACCTCCAGACTTCTGGCACCTCACCTGTGACTATCCATATTGCAAATATCTCAGCAAGAGGCCCAGCAATCTCTTCTCTAGCTTCCCACAGAGTTCTAAGTTACACCTGATCAGGTCCTGGGGACCCGTTTCAAGACATCCAGTACTTCCTCCTCTGTAATATGGGCATTTTACAAGGTGTCACCATCTATTTCCCTACATTTTATATCATCCACAGTAATTACTAATGCAATATACTCATTTAGTATCTCCCCCATACTTCCTGTGCTAGGAAAAATATTCTATCATGTTGGATGTTTGAAAACCCCCCGGGTCTGTTGGGCCCTTGTAAGCTCATCATGGAGAATATCCCTTTGGACTTTATCACCAGTATTGTGCACCAAAAGGCAGAGATTTATATAAGATATGGTAACCCTTTTTGGATTACTGCGATACAGGTTCATCTGCCACTATAACAACGGCCTTTCTATAGCTATGACGATATTGTCTAATGAATCTAATATGAAGAATTATGAACATATGAATGTGTAATGCTCTCGAAGAACGAGAACTATCGTTTTGTTATGCTGAGCTGTATTATTTATTTATTGTTTTTTTTTCTTCGGTCTGTTTAAACACGTTAACTCGTATTGTATGTACATGCAATTGGGTGTAATTTTGTTCAGTTATTTGAGTGGTTTTGTTATTTGTTCAATGTAATAATAAAATTCTCTTTTTCAATAAAAAATTTTGTAAAAAAATTAAAACGCTAACTTTGATAGAATAGAGTCCCAAAGAACTCTCATTAGAGAGACCACTCATGGTGGTTTATCCTGAGGATCACCGCACCTCGGGTGATGGGGTGAGGTTGAGAGAGCGTCCCCTTCATGGTAGTCTCTGTCAGTGTGGGGAATTGAACCTGCACTGGTGTCCTCCCTCTGCATCACAAACCAAACAACCAGCCAAATGAGTGGGAGACTGTGTAACTGTTTCACACAGAATCAGTCACAGACAAAGGGCAAGAGAAACTTTCATGACAAGGTAAAAGGTATATTTGAGATAATCGTCATGATAACGGCTGAGGATAAAAATGTTCTCTGCTAGAAATTGTATTTTATAACGAGTCAAGTTTTTGGAAGCTCTCTTTGGCTGAATGCAATAAGGTGAGACAAGTGAAATAACCAGGTTGACTAATTGTGAATGGATATCGATAACCATAAAATAAGTGCATGTTTTTGATTGGTCTGTGGAAAGCATGCCGACTGTTGCATGAATTTGTAAAGCAGATGAAATATATTGTTAGGAGAGTCCATCCCCATGGGAAATGCCTTCTAAACACATGCTAGAAGAAACCCGGAGTAAAAAGTGCCTGAGAATCGTCTGCTCGATAACAGGAACCTGGGGTTGAATGACTGAAAGTTTCTGTAACAGGAGCTGAAAATACCATCAGATCACTCCCGAACGTATTGAATGTTGGAGCATATTTGATGTACTGAATGGCCTCATGATAGATTTTAATTATGTGTGATTTGAAAAACCTACATCTCTACTCCATCCTTTCACGTGTTACACACTGGGGCACAGCCGTCTTTCTGTAAGCGGGAATAAGTTGGAACATTATCTGGAACATTCTATAATTGGCATTCTCCAGAATATTTTATAACTGTGTGGAGGGCATTAGAAAGGCAAGAGAGAAAGAGAGGGACGGTGATGTATGCAGCAGTGAGAGTGGTGGATCATGAGCCTTGTTCGGGGGCCGGAGCTATATCAGACATACAGTGAGTGTGAGGGAGCAGAGAGAATATGGTGACCCTTACCCTGACAGGGCAGGGAAGGTTACTGATGCTTGTCCTGTTTTGCTGGACATTTCCTCAGACCGCAGCTTCTGCACTGAGCTGGGTGAGGAGCTCAGACCAGGCTCGGTGCATCTGGTGGTGTTATCCCTCTGGGAAGAGAATGGTCCCCCTCTGTACTAGCCCATCCATCAGGAGCTTCGTGCCCCTGTCTACAAACCGTGGTGTAATTTCCCCTTAGCTGCCATGCTCGGAGTAAACTGTGCAGGACAGATCTGAACTGACAAAGCTCAACCGTGTACCCATTGGCCTTTTAAAGGTGGCACCAGTGCCAGGGATCACAGATTATCCAGGGGCATTCCGGCGATGGTGAGTACCTCCAGTCATGAAGGGTGGGAGAATCGGGCTGGCATTGAATGAGAGGGACACCATGGGGTGGGGTGGGTAGTTAATGAGATGAGTTTGGTAAGATAGCACCAGGAAACTAGCTCGGCCTCGTGCAGACAATCCCTCTGTAACACTCAATGAAAATGTCACTGAGACAGTTTTTTTGTTAGATTCGGCCCAGTGAGGCGAAGACTCTGCTGTCCTCACTCCCAGTTACAAAGCTGCAGAACAAATGCTCATCCAAAACTCTCCATCGCCTGAACTCACAGCAATATCCCTTTCACTCATAATTCTTTATTATACTGACCCATGTTGCATGATACTATCGAAATGTCTTCACTTCAGCATTCTGCAACCTGTGAACATATCCTTCCATGACAGCTTCCCCCTCTGGCTCCACTCCAAAACACTCATTTACAGTCATATTACACGAGAATGCCAGTATGATTGACCATTTGGCTCGGCTGGTCCATGCCAACCAAAATGTCAATCCACACTCTCCCCATTTCCCTGCCCTTATTCTGTATCCCTCTAATCCTTGCCTATCTCTGTATTTGTCCAAATGCCTTTTCAATGTTGTTATTGTACCCATCTCAATCACTTCCACTGGCAGCTCAGTTCATATGCGTACCACCCTCTGTGTGAAAAGGTTGCCCCTCAAGTTCCTTTCTTTATATATTTTTTACCTTTCCAAACATTAACGGATGTCCTCTTGTCCTCGATTCGCCAACTTTGGGAAAAAAATTGAATTATTCACCCCATGCACGCCTCTCATGATTTGATAAGATTTGCACTTCTGTAAGAACCCCCTCAGTTTCCTTCGCTGTAAAAAATAAGTTCAAAACTATCCAACCTATGCCTATAACTTAGAGCTTTTAACCCAGGAAACATCCTTGTAAATTTCTTCTACACTCTTTCTAGTTCAATAATATCCTTTCTAGAGCAAAGTGAACAAAACTGAACTCAATACTCCAACTGCAGCCTTACCAACATCCTGTACAACTGCAACATAACGTCCCAACTTCTATACTCAATGCCCTGATGAAGGCCAGTGTGCCAATAGCCTTCTTCACTGTCCTGTGTATCTGTGACTCAAATTCAGACAACCGCGCACCTGATCTCCAAAGTCCTTTTGTTCCACTACACTCCTTAAGGCCCTCTCATTCATCATTAAAATCCTACCTGGATTTGACTTTCCAAAATGCAAGACGTCACAGTTATCTATATTAAACTCCATTTGCTATTTCCCTGCCCACTTCCCCAGCTGATCAAGGTACTGCTGCAATATCTGATAACGTTCCTCACTGTAAACGATACCTCCTATTTTCGTGTCATCTGCAAACGTACTAACCTTGCGTTGTGCACTCTGTTCCAAATCATTGATATAGATAACAAACAGCAATGGGACCAATACCGTCCGCTGAGGCACTCCACTAGTCACAGGCCTCCAGTCCGATAAGCATACCTCCACCATAGCCATTTGCTTCTTAACGTCAAGCCAATTGTGTCGCCAATTTGCCAGTTTACCTTGGAGTCCATGCGATCTAACGTTCTAGAGCGGCCTACCATGTGGAACCTTATCAAAGGCCTTACTGAAATCCATATAGATTATATCCACCACCCTGCCCTCGTCAAGCTTCCTGGTCACTTCCTGAAAACATTCTATCAAACGTTTCACAGCAGAGAGCGGCGCGAGCTGGACGGAAGTGAGGTTGGAGCGCAGAGCTGGTCGGGAAGGTAAGTGATTGATATATAAAGAACTTACCTCGACGCCAACGGTCTTTTCACAAGAGAGAGCGGCACGAGCTGGGCGGAAGTGAGGTTGGAGCGCAGAGCTGGTCGGGAAGGTAAGTGATTGATATATAAAGAACTTACCTCGACGCCAACGGTCTTTTCACAGGAGAGAGCGGCACGAGCTGGGCGGAAGTGAGGTTAGAGCGCAGAGCTGGTCGGGAAGGTAAGTGATTGATATTTGAGTGGGTGTGTTCTAGACCCCAGGCCCTACATAGTAGGGCCTCCCTCCCATTCTCCTCCTCTAACCTAATTTTAAAGTCCACAGGTAAGCTACTCAGTGTTCTTGTTTTGAAGACGAGGTGTAGTGTAATGTCAGCGCAGGCAGTAGAATGTTCCTCCTGCAGGATGTTTGAGGTAGGGGTGACCACCGATACTCCTGCCGACTTCATCTGCAGAAAATGCAGTCAGATCCTGCTCCTCACAGAACGAGTAAGGGAACTGGAACTGGAGTTTGATGAACTGAGGATTATTCTAGAGGCTGAGAGGGTGATAGATAGAAGCTACAGGGACATAGCTACGCCAGAGAACAGAGGTAGCTGGGTAACAGTTAGAGGTGGGAAGGGGAGGAAGCAGGCAGTGCAGGGATCCCCTTTGGTCGTTCCCCTCAACAATAAGTATACCGCTTTGGATACTGTTGTGGGGAGAAGGCCTAGCAGGGGTAAGCTGCAGTGACTGGGTCTGTGGCGTGAGGTCTGGCTCTGAGACTCAGAAGGGAAAGGGGGAGAGGAGGTGAGCGCTAGTTATAGGAGACTCTCTAGTTAGAGGGACGGATAGGCGGTTCTGTGGACATGGGCGAGACTCTCGGATGGTTTGTTGCCTCCCGGGTGCCAGGGTCCGAGACGTCTCGGACCGTGTCTTCAGAATCCTTAAGGGAGAGGGTGCGCAGCCAGAAGTCGTGGTGCACGTTGGCACCAACGACATAGGTAGGAAGAGGGGTGGGGAGGTCATTCAAGATCTCAGGTAGTTAGGCTGGAAGCTAAAAGCTAGGACAGACAGAGTCGTCATCTCTGGGTTGTTGCCGGTGCCACGTGACAGTGAGGCAAGGAAGAGGGAGAGAGTGCAGTTGAAAACGTGGCTGCAAGGATGGTGTAGGAGGGAGGGCTTCAGGTATTTGGACAATTGGACTGCATTCTGGGGAAGGTGGGACCTGTACAAGCAGGACAGGTTGCACCTGATCCAAAAGGGCACCAATATCCTGGGGGTAGGTTTGCTAGCACTCTTCGGGGGTGGGGGGGGGGTTTAAACTAATTTGGCAGGGGGATGGGATCCGTACTTGTAGTCCAGCAAGTCGGCGAACTGTTTGTCAGGATGTCCAAGTATGTGGGGAGGCTGTGAAGAAGGTAGCACTGACAGGGAATACTTGCGGACACAGAGATGGGTTCAAGTGCGTATACTTCAACGCAAGGCGTATCAGAAATAAGGTGGGTGAACTTAAGGCGTGGATCGGTACCTGGGACTACGATGTTGTGGCCATCACGGAAACGTGGATAGAAGAGGGACAGGAATGGTTGTTGGAGGTTCCTGGTTACAGATGTTTCAGTAAGATTAGGGAGGGTGGTAAAAAAGGATGGGGGCGTGGCGTTGCTAATTAGAAATGGTATAATGGCTGCAGAAAGGCAGTTCGAGGGGGATCTGCCTTTGGAGTTAGTATGGGCTGAAGTCAGAAATAGGAAAGGTGCAGTCACCTTGGGTGTTTACTATAGGCCCCCCAATAGCAGCAGAGATGTGGAGAAACAGATTGGGAAAAAGATTTTGGAAAGGTGCAGAAGCCACAGGGTAGTAGTCATGGGCGATTTCAACTTCCCAAATATTGATTGGAAGCTCTTGAGATCAAGTAGATTGGATGGGGCGGTGTTTGCGCAGTGTGTCCAGGAAGCTTTTCTAACTCAGTATGTAGATTTTCCGACCAGAGGGGAGACCATATTGGATTTGGTACTCGGTAATGAACCGGGACAAGTGATGGGCTTGTTAGTGGGTGAACATTTTGGTGATGGTGACCACAATTCTGTGACTTTCACCTTGGTTATGGAGAGAGATAGGTGCGTGCAACAGGGCAGGTTTTACAACTGGGGGAAGGGTAATTACGATGCTGTAAGACAGGATCTGAGGAGCATAAGTTGGGAGCATAGGCTCTCAGGGAAGGATGTCGTGGAAATATGGAACTATTTCAAGGAACAGATACGACGTGTCCTTGATGTGTATGTACCTGTCAGGCAGGAAAGTGATGGTCGTGTGAGAGAACCTTGGTTGACGAGGGAGGTTGAATGTCTTGTAAAGAGGAAGGAGGCTTACATAAGGTTGAGGAAACAGGGTTCAGATAGAGCAGTGGAGGGATACAGGATAGCCAGAAGGGAGCTGAAGAAAAGGATTAGGAGAGCTAAGAGAGGGCATGAAAAATCTTTGGCGGATAGGATCAAGGATAACTCAAAGGCATTTTATGCGTATGTGAGAAACATGAGAATGACAAGAACGAGGGTAGGTCCGATCAAGGACAGTCGTGGGAGACTGTGTATTGAGTCGGAAGAGATAGGAGAGGTCTTGAATGAGTACTTTTCTTCAGTATTTACGAACGAGAGGGACAGTATTGTTGAAGAGGAGAGTGTGAAACGGACTGGTAAGCTACAGGAGATACTTGTTAGGAAGGAAGATGTGTTGGACATTTTGAACAACTTGAGGATAGACAAGTCCCCCGGGCCTGACGGGATATATCTTAGGATTATGTGGGAAGCAAGAGAGGAAATTGCAGTACTGTTGGCAATGATCTTTTCGTCTTCACTGTCAACGGGGGTGGTACCAGGGGACTGGAGTGGCGAATGTTGTGCCCCTGTTCAAAAAAGGGAATAGGGATAACACCGGGAATTACAGGCCAGTTAGTCTTACTTCGGTGGTAGGCAAAGTAATGGAAAGGGTACTGAGGGATAGGATTTATGAGTATCTGGAAAGACACTGCTTGATTAGGGACAGCCAGCACGGATTTGTGAAGGGTAGGTCTTGCCTGGCAAGTCGTATTGAATTCTTTGAGGAGGTGACCAAGCATGTGGATGAAGGTAGAGCAGTGGATGTAGTATACATGGATTTTAATAAGGCTTTTGATAAGGTTCCCCATGGTAGGCTTATGCGGAAAGTCAGGAGGCATGGGGTAGAGGGAGATTTGGCCAATTGGATAGAAAACTGGCTAACCGGTCGAAGTCTGAGTGGTGGAAGATGGTAAAAATTCAGCCTGGAGCCCAGTTACAAGTCGAGTTCCGCAGGGATCAGTTCTGGGTCCTCTGCTGTTTGTAATTTCTATTAATGACTGGGATGAAGGAGTCGAAGGGTGGGTCAGTAAATTTGCAGATGATACGAAGATTGGTGGAGTTGTGGATAGTGAGGATGGCTGTTGTCGGCTGCAAAGGGACTTAGATATGATGCAGAGCTGGGCTGAGGAGTGGCAGATGGAGTTCAACCCTGCCAAGTGTAAGGATATCCATTTTGGAAAGACAAATAAGAATGCAGAATACAGGGTTAACGGTAGGGTTCTTGTGAGGTGGAGGAACAGAGGGATCTTGGGGTCTATGTTCATAGATCTTTGAAAGTTGCCACTCATGTGGATAGGGCTTGTAAGAAGGCCTATGGTGTATTAGCGTTCATTAGCAGAGTGATTGAATTCAAGAGTCGTGAAGTGATGTTACACCTGTACAGGACTTTGGTTAGGACACATTTGGAGTACTGTGTGCAGTTCTGGTCGCCTCACTTTAGGAAAGATGTGGAAGCTTTGGAGAGGGTGCAGAGAAGATTTACCAGGTGTTGCCTGGAATGGAGAATAGATCGTACGTGGATAGGTTGAGAGTGCTAGGACTTTTCTCACTGGAACGGAGAAGGATGAGGGGTCACTTGATAGAGGTTTATAAGATGATCAGAGGAATAGATAGAGTAGACAGTCAGAAAATTTTTCCCCGCGGACAACAGAGTGTTACAAGGGGACATAAATTTAAGGTGAAGGGTGGAAGGTATAGGGGAGATGTCAGGGGTGGGTTCTTTGCCCAGAGAGTGGTGGGGGCATGGAATGCGCTGCTTGTGGGAGTGGTAGAGTCAGAATCTTTGGTGACCTTTAAGCAGCAATTGCATAGATACATGGATGGGTGCTTAAGCTAGGTCAAATGTTCGGCACAACATCGTGGACCGAAGGGCCTGTTCTGTGCTGTATTGTTTTATGTTCTATGATCTTCCCTGCACAAAGCTATGCTGACTATTCCGAGTCAAACTCTGTCTTTCCAAATGCATGCATATCTTATATTTCCGAACGTTCTCAAGTGTTTTCCGGAAACAGATGTGAAGCTGACTGGTCTATATTTCCCAGGCTTTTCTTTGCAGCCCTTCTGAATAAGGGCACAACATTTGCTACTCCCCAGTCTTCCGGGACCTTGGCCCCTGAACTGTCATCTCCCGCCTCTTGCAGTGCTCTTAGATATATCTGGTCAGGACCAAGAGATTTATCTAACTTTATGCATTCTAATATGTCCAACAGCACCTCTACTATGATATGGACTGTACCAAGATATGACAATTAACCTCCCAAAGGCCACAGGTCTTCATGTCTTTCTTCATGTTAAACACAGAAGGGAAATTGAGGACCTCACTCATCTCTTGAGGTTTGCATGCCTGTTTTGGATTTTAAGACGTCCTATTCTCTCTCTAGTTGTTCTTTGTCTTTACTATACTGAATTTGGATTCACCCTAATCTGCTCAGCCAAGGCTATCTCATACCCCACTTTCGCCCTGCTGATTTCCTTCTTCAGTAAACTCCTGTATCCCCTGTGTACCTCCAGGGAATTCTCTTGTTCCCAGCTGCCTGTACCTGAGCGACGTTTCCTTTCTTTGCTGGACAGAGCCTAAATATCTCTTGTCATCCAGGGTTCTCTCTTCCAGCCCCACTTTCCCTTCACCCTCACAGGAACATATAGACCTTGAACTCGAGCTATCTCATTTTTGAAGCCCTCCCACTTGCCTGGGATCCTTTTACCTGGAAACAAACTACTCCAATCAACCCCTGCAATCCCTTGACTAGTTCCAGCAAAATATGCCTTGTCCCAATTTAGAACTTGAATCTGTGGACCAATTTTCTCCCTACCATAACTATTTTAAAATTAATACAGCTCTAGTCACTTTTCCCAAAATCTCCCCCACTTGACCTCTGTCACCTATCCTACCCTATTTCCGAACAGTAGGTCGAGTTTGTCCCTTCCCGAATAGGACCCTCTGCATGCTGCTTGTGGAAGCTTTCCTGAACACACTTAACAAATTACGTTGCATCTAATTTCTTAATCCTCTGGAAGTCCCAGTCTGTGTTAGGATAATTAGAATCACCTATTATGACAACCCTATTGCTCCTGCAATTCTCGATAGTCTCCCTGCATATTTGTTCCTCTCATTCCCATTGATTATTTGAAGGCTTATAGTGCAACCACTATAACATTACCACCACCCCCCATTACTTGTTTGCACCATTCATAAAACCTCTTTGGATATTATCTCAGTTATTTCATATTTAAATACTGGAGGGATACTCGCCTTAATCAGAACTATTGGAATTTAAATAGTTTCCATTTACATCTCTTCCTCGCAGTGACTTTCACATTCGCAGCATCCCTTGTCAAGGCACAGTGGAGATATGGAGCTGTAAATGGATGGGAGCTGCACATCCTGTCACTTCCAGCAATGGTTACATGTTACTCCACACTGGGCAGTGATCTAACAGTGTTACCGAACAATGGAACAGCCTGGGTTTATAAATGAATGAACCAGTGCGGACTGCACAGCTCCCCATGCTGGACATTTAGCCTAGGATTATAGATCAAACATTGGTGTGGGCTCCACAGCGTTTCACTCTGGACATTGCTGGGTTGCATACAGGTGTACACTAGCCGAACCTACACAGTGCTCTACCCTGAATATATGGATGTGCTGGTTAGGTGAGTTGGATTGCGAATGAGAGTACTAAACATCTGGCAATGCCTTTGTTTTGTGTTTTAATTCTTGTGATTGGATCTTCAAATCTTGACTCATCTGGTTAGACCCATCCCTCTGGATGAGTGATGGTGACTGTTGTTACAGCATCTGGGTCTGCAATATGACCAACAAAGGAGCAGAGGCTGCAGAGAGGACAGTCTCCGTAAAATAGAATGATGGAATCACCATCAGATCAGCCGGAGTCTTAGTGGATGTTGGGGCAGGATTTAATGGACCACTAATGTTATTTTTTCATACATTTCTGCTTGTTCCAAGCAAACTCCACCTCTATCCTAGTGTCGCATGCTGGTGGGGAGTGAGTCACCTCCTGCTGTCATTGTGTAACACGATCCTGGGACCTCACTAACCTCCAGAATTCCCTGTGCCCCATTTTCGAGAACTGACTGACTCCCTCCTGTCCCTGTGTCCCAATATCAAGCAGTTGAATAACTGCCTCCTGTTCCTGTATAGGAGAAAGTGAGGACTGCAGATGCTGGAGATCAGTATTGAAAAATGTGTTGCTGGAAAAGCGCAGCAGGTCAGGCAGCATCCAAGGAGCATGAATATCGAAGTTTCGGGCCCTTCCTGAAGAAGGGCTGATGCCCGAAACGTCGATTCTCCTGCTGCTTGGATGCTGCCTGACCTGCTGCGCTTTTCCAGCAACACATTTTGCAGTCCTGTTCCTGTGTCCCAATCTTGGGTAGCCGAATGACTGCCACCTGATCCAAGGTTTGCAAAAGTAGATGTCCTCCTCCGGCGATTGACTAATAGGCTCCAATAGCTCTGCGCTCACCTGCTGCTCCTGTGGAATGGTATTGAGGGACTGAATGGCCTCTTCACATTCCTTACAGCTTCTCTAGACTAAAAGCCTTTCTCCTGTTTCTGTAAAACACCATCAACATCTGAATGATGTATTTTGTATTTTACTCTCAGCAATTGAGCAAACAAGCTGACTCAGAGTTCAGAAGGTGAATAGCCTCCTCCTGTTCCTGTGTTATACTCTCAAGAGGCAATATAGTCTCACAGATATACAGCACGAAAAAAGACCTTTCGGTCTAATCGCCCATACTAACCAAATATCCTAAATAAATCTCTCCCCGCTTGCCAGCAGTTGGCCTATATCCCTCTAAACACTCCCCATGCATGTATTCATCCAAATGCCTTTTAAATGGTGTAATTGTACCTGCCTCCATCACCTCTTTTGGCTGTACAATCCATATAAACAGCAGTCTCTGTGTGAAAGTGTCCCTTTTTAAACCTTTCCCCTCTCATCTTAAACCTTTGACTTCTATTTTTGGACTTGCCTATCCTGTGGAAAAGACATTGACTGACTGATTATCTTATCTATGCCCCTCATGCTTTTATAAACGTCTTTAAGATCACCTCTCGGCCTCAACACTTGAAAATAGTCCCAGCCTATTCAAACTCTCCCTGTAACTCTAACCCTCCAACACCTGCAACATTCTTTGAAATCTCTTCTGTACCCTTTCAAGTTTGACAACACCTTTCCGACAGCAGGGAGACCAGAATTAAAGGCAATATTACAAAAGTGGCCAAAACCATGTTCATGTACAGATGCAAGATGTCATGCAAATATTTAGACTTAAAGCACACACCAATAAAGGGAAGATCACCAAGTGCCTTCTTCACTGCACTGTCTCCCTGTGACGGTACTTACAAGAAACGGAGAACCTGAACCACAAGGTGACACAGTCTCTCTGTGGCTAGCATTGCTGCTTCAGAGCGCAGCGATCTGGGTTTAATTCCATCCTTGAATGACTGTCTGTGTGGTGGTTGCACATTCTCCCCGGTCTGTATGATTTTCTTCCGGATGTTATGTTTTCTTCCAACAGTATAAAGACATACAGATAGGGGTAGATTGGCCATGCTAAATTGCATATAGTACCCAGGGATGTGTAGGCGAGTTGGATAAGCCATGGGAAATGCAGGCTCAGAGGGATTGGGTAAGGGTTTGTCCAGTGGGAGACTGTTTAGAGTTTCGGTGAACCTCGATGGGCCGAATAGCCTGTTAACTCACTGCAGGGATTCGATAATTTCTATGGAGTTCTCATTGATTGGCAGCTTTCGACAGGACCCTACCTACACATCTTGCCTTGATGTGTCTTGCCAAAATACAATGCCTCACATTTAACTAAATTAAACTCCATCGCCATTCCTCGGCTCACCTAAGTAAAGTCCCATTATAGTCTGAGAGATCATTCTTCACTGTCGACTACACCACCAAATTTGGTATTATCTACAAACTTACTGACCATACTTCATATACACAAACGCAAATGATTTGTATAAGTGACAAAAGGCAGTGGACCCACTATTGATCTTTGCGGCACGCCACTGGTCACAGGTCTCCAAGTTTAATGAACAAATGTCCACTGTCACGCCCTGTCTCCAATATTCAAGAAAATTTTGGATCTAAATGACGAGCTCTCCTTGGATTCCAGGCAGTCTAACCTTGCTAACCAGTCTACCATGTAGACTATTTTGTTTTTCAACTGAATTCCATAAAGACATCATTCACTGTCCTGCCTTCATCAATCATCTTCATCACTTCCTCAAAAAATTCCACCGTGTCAGTGAGACGTGATCTCCAATGTACAAAGCCCTCTTCAGTCCTTACATTTCCAAATGCATTTACATTCTTTCCTCAAAATCCACTCCAACAATTTAGTCACTATTGACGGCAGGCTCACCGATCTATAGTTACCTTTTTTTCTTCCTTTCTTAAATAATGACACTGCGTTAGCAGCCCTCCAATATTTTGACACCTCACCTTTGGAAATCAATTATACAAATATATCAGCAAAAGGCTGAGCAATCCCTTTCCTAGCTTTCCAGAAACTTTTGGGATGCAACTGATCAGGTCCCAGGGATTTGTTCACTTTCATGTGTTTTAAAATGTCCAACACCTCCTTGAAATATAGACAATTTCAAGGTATCACTATACATTCCTTCAGTCTCTCGCTCTTGTAACCTCCTCCACATTAAATTCTGAGGAGAAAGACATGTTTCGTATCCCTCCAATCTCCTGTGGTTCCATACATAGGTAGCCTTACTGATCTTTAAGGGGCCTTTTTATCACCCTAGTTAATCTTTTACCATTAAAATATGTGTAGACCTTCTTCAATGCCTCGCTAACCCTATTTTTAAAGCCATCTCATGTCCACGTTTTTCTGGCCCTATTTTCCCATTGACTATGCACTTACTGCCCTTGTACACCTCTCTGCATTCAGCTCTGTTTACCTGACATATGCATCCTTTCTTACCTTGACCAGAGCATCAATATATCTAGCCATCCAGCAAGCCCTACACCCACCGGCCTTGCCCATCTCACTAATAGGAACACGTTGGCTCTGGACTCTCTGAAATGGCCTTTTCATGGCCTTGCATTTTACAACCATCCCTTTATCTGTGAATAGGATATCCCAATTAGCCTTTCACAGGACCCGCCAACACTTCCAAAATTGGTCTTAGTCAAAGTTAGAACTTTAATGTTTGCATCAGGTCTTTCCTATTTCACAACTAGTTTTAAACTGTTATTTGTGTGTAAATAAACATTTCCAGCCCCTCTGTAACAGGCTCGAGAGGCTGAATGGGCTCCTTCTGTCCTTCTTCATTAGACTGAAGAGGCTGAATGACCTCCTCCTATCCCTCTGTAATAGGGTCGAGAGGCTAAATGGCCTCCTCCCGTCCATCTGAAATAGTTTCAAGAGGTTTAATGGCTTCCTCCTATTCCTCTGTAACGCACTCGAGAGGCTTCATAGCCTCCTCCTGTCCCTGTGTAACAGACCCGAGACATCAAATGACACAGCAACCTGTGGATTACGAGCAGCGGTTAAACTGTACCTAATGAAGGTTCCTCCCTTCTCAGTTAGAGAAACACAAACAACACAATATACTCCAGGTGGCTTCTCAGTAACACTTCATACAGCTGCAGCGACACATCTCTTTGTTTTGCATGATTCTTTTGGCAAAGTGTGCCAATATTCCAGCTTTCCACCTTTTCAAGTAGCAACAGGCTAATATGGGCTGAATGGCATTCTCTTAATCCTCTGTAAGAGGTCCACAGGGACAAAATTGCTTCGGCCAGTTCCTGAGCAACAGTCTAAATGCTCTGTCTCAAGGTTATGAAAGTACTTGACAACAGGGCATTAGACCAGTAGTAGCCTCACACTGGTCAATAAGTATCGTACTTTGTGTTCAGGTATCTAGAAACTTGCCCACCCGACTTTTTTTTATGCAGCCTATCGGTTATTTTACAACTGCCTCCTTTCATAAACAGAATGGAACACATATAGACCCCTGCAGTGTCCAGGTAATACACTCAAACACAAGGAAGAAAAAGATTTAAAAGATTGAAAGATTTATGGTCCATCCCTCAGCAACCATCATCCATTCCATCCAAAATCAGTAAATGAAAAGTTATGTATGGAACTGGTTAACTGAGCCTATTTGTTCAGTGGTTGCAATTAATGCCAATCTCCATAGATTCTAATTATCCCAGTGGAGGATTTCCATTTTTTAATGATAAAAGGTCTCCGTTCAATGTGTTCGCCCATAACATGAGCGGGGGCATCATCGACAGCACTGACAGGGATCAGCAGGCCAACAGAAAGGGGGAGGAAAGATTAGAATCTGAGAACTTTAGACTGGAATTTTCCAACAATGGATCAGAATATGAGAACATTAGACTGGAATATTCCAACAATGGATTAGAATCCGAGAACATTAGACAGGAATATTCCAACAATTGACAGGAACCTATCCGATTATGTTTGGTATCTTTCTGCATTTGATTGGATGTCGTTATCATCACTGATCTATTTCATTCTTCTCATTGTACAATACTTTTATTATCCCTTCCTGGCTATCGTTGGTGTTCCTGGTAAGTGTCACTGTTCAGATTTTGTTTTCTATAAACATTTTGTGACAGTATTATTGTTTGTTCATATGGACTACACTTCTTGCCACTATTATTGTTCCTGTTGAAACTCTGAATCCAGATATTCACTCTCCAGACCATTAATGAACGTGTTCAATTACTGTCTCGCTCTCTGCTCTGGCAGCGTTACTCACGGGTCTCTATGATGACCTACTCAGTTTCAGCGGAGAACCACAATGCATTGTTATTTGTTATTTAAACATTAAGAGCACAGAGGTCACTGTCGACTGTTCTGGTCACAAACTCCACTTCCTTTTACTGTTTCCATCCCATTCCTGGCCAATATCTGCGGCTGAAGCAGACAGTTCACAACTGTGGGAGATCCCTTTTACAATGAGCTCATTCTTCACACCATTCCCTGACCATTTCTACATTGAAATACTCACCACTCCAGAATATATCTCACTGGTTTATTTCATCTGCTGTTTGAATCTTGAGCTATGAAGTACAGTCTTAATGAAGCCAATAATCTGCTGCTGACGCTCCCGGCATCAAATCTGATTCGAACTCACACCAAATTCCCATCCATCTGTCATTCATGTACACACCGATGCATATTGATATTGCGTCTGGCGATGCCTTTATTTAAACATTCTCAAACACTTTACCGGATCTGTCCATGAAACTTCTCTCGTTCTCTCTCTGTCGATTAACAAAAAGCCTGACAGTTGTTCGTATTTAAAGTAGTTTCCTCCATGTGCGCTCCTTCTCAAACAATGAGTTTTGCATTCAACCACGCCTATCGCACACACACATCCTCTCTCGGTCTCTTATGAGCACACACACACGCATACACACACGCATACACACACGCATACACACACGCATACACACGCGCATACACACGCGCATACACACGCGCATACACACGCATACACACGCGCATACACACGCGCATACACACGCGCATACACACGCGCATACACACGCACATACACACGCACATACACACGCACATGCACACGCACACGCACACGCACACACGCACACGCACACACGCACACACGCACACACGCACACACGCACACACGCACACACGCACACACGCACACACACATGCACGCACACACACATGCACACACGCACACACGCACACACGCACACACGCACACACGCACACACGCACACACGCACACACGCACACACGCACACACGCACACACGCACACACGCACACACATACACACGCACACACATACACACACACCAAACCTTCCCATTGCATGCAGTAATCTGATGCGAGTATAATTAGCATATGATAGTAAAGTTTTCAATACTCTCCAGATAGTGCCGTTTCCTGATCAACACACTAGCATGGTCTGCCCAGCTCTCCATGCCGGACTGTCATCTTGTCCCAGTTTATGTTGTTTGTGGTGTTCTGTGAAGCAGATTGAGAATTTGATGTAACAAACCATTCCAGCTGATCTGACAATGCCTTTATTCGATGTTCTCATTCTTGTAATTTTACTTTCGAAGATCTCACTTCTCCAGTTAATCCCACTGCCCTGAATTTTTCCACATATTTCCACAACATCGTTTCAGTTAATTAACTGTCTGTTTCTGTCTTTAATGTGAATCTCTCTGTCCCTTTGTATCTTGCCATTGCCTTGGCTTTTGGCTCCCTCATGTAATGAAATGGGGTGTATCAAGCTGCTGTTCACTTCCTGGTATGTTCCATGTGATGGTCCATGGACAGGCGTGTTTCAGAAGATATGAGAAACATCCTTGTAACTTGGTCTGTACCTGTGGCTGTCCCTCTCAGGTGACCTTGTGATCAGTAACACGAGGAAGCCCACTGAGTAAAGGACCAGGCATCTAAATTGCCTGACAATGCTGTCACTTTTTTAATAAAAGGTTATTTTCTCCTTTCTTTTAGTAAGAGGTCTTAAAGGCCAAACTGCCTACTGAAAACGGCTCAAGTAAATAATTTACGATGCTTTTAGGGTTTTTAATAAATAGTAACAACAACGGCCAGCTCGCACAGACTAAGCTTTCTAAGTGTTTCTTTTTTTATTGTAGCTATAACAACCACCAGGTGCTTGGGGTCCCAGAAGGGTTGTAAGTTTTAGTAAATTATCCCTAGCTGCTATTCTCTCTGGAACCTCACTTGATGCTCTTTCCTCCTGGTTTGGAGAACTGTATGCAAGAATGCATGTCTGAATGTTACTTTTTGCCAAGGGGTGTGTTTAGGTGATTTTAGTATATTGGAACAGTTTATTTGTAGAAGGTTCTGTATCCATTATTCGGTTAGGATTTCCAATAGTTAGGTTATTCTAAATTCCACTTCATTTTGTATGGATTTTCATTAGAGTGTTTAAATATAATGTGTTTTGCTTAAAGGTGAGTGGTTTGACTAGTAGCATCACATCTGGAACTCCCAACTCACATCTACCTTTAAAATAAGAAAAGGTTGGCATCCAAGCTACCTTCTTAAAATAGTTTGAGGCAGTCTGGTTCGTCTATAGCAAACTGGGGACTGTTGTCCGATTTTAAATCGATAATACCAAATTGGGTTTAGAATTTGCAAACAGCCCATTCGACCCAACAAGTCCACACCGAACCTCCGAAGAATAACCTACCCAGACCCATTTCTCTACCCTATATTACACATTTACCCCGACTAAGGCAACTAACTCACACATCCCTGAAAACTATGAACAATTTATCATGGTAAATTCACCTGACATGCAAATCGATGGATTGTGGGAGGAAACCAAAGCCTCCAGAATTACCTCATGCGGACACTGAGGAGAATGCACCAGGATGCTATTGGGTTCAAACGTCGCGTATGGTAGTTGTTAGTGTCTTTTTTTCCGAATGTTGAATTCGGTTGGTTTAAACAGTGATTTGTGTATAAAGATTCAGTCACGAAGAGTTCTCTGGGTGTGGAAAAGTGAAGTTGGGGTTTTACAAAAGGTAATGAAGGCAAAGCTGCAGGAATTGACAGACAAGCTGGAATTGGGGTTGCGATTGCCTGTGAGAAAATGAGAGTTAATTACAACTACAGTTCGGCAATTACATTTGGTGGAACCGCCATCAGACTCTTTGGCAATGGCTGGAATTCAATTTCAAATGAGGCACTTTGAAAATGAGAAGGAATTGAAATAGTTTGAATTATGATGAAAAGTAGAAATAAAAGAAAAGGGGAATGAAGAAGAAAGAGAGAAAAGGACAGAAGAAAAGCAGAGAGTTTCAACTTAAACAGTTCGCAATTAGAGTGGAAAGTTGACATAGAAGGCGAGATAAAGGTAGACGGTCAGCGGGACGAGGAGGATAGTGAGGTTGATCAACCCTATTGTTACCAATGCCCTAATGGGGTTCTGTTTAAATGCATCTAGGCATTATCGAAATTTGATGAGAAGGATGGGGAAGCCTTTTGAATTTCATTTGAGAAAGTGGCTAAACAAATGCAGTGACCAGTGACCATGTGGATTTAGTTGATCCAAACAAAGCTGATAGGTATTTGCATCCCTATCGGACGAGGTATCTGGCCAGTATGGGGTGGTGAAGAAAGTCATCTGAAGTGCATATGAGCTTGTGCCAGAAGCTGACAGACAGCGTTTCAGGAATCGAAAAAAGGGTCCCTGGTTAAACGCATATTGAGTTTGAAAGGATCAAACAAAGTAATTTTGAAAGGTAGGTAAAGGTATTTCAAACAGAGCAAACCTATGACACTCTTAGAGAGATTCTTATTTTGGAGAATTTCAACAATTCACTTCCTGCAGTCGTCAGAACTCGTGTGGAAGAGCAGAGAGTTAAAACGGCAAGATTAGAAGCTGAAATGGCTGATGATGATGATTGAGTTCAGAAATCAAAGTTTGGTTTCTGTGTGAGATTGAGAAGAATGTGTGAGATCTTCTCAACATTTACCTGTGAGAGTAAGGTTTACCATAGGCCAGGAGTAGCAGGTAAAGAGGTTAGAGCATTAAGAGGTACAGACGTATTTAATTCTTTTATGCTGACACATGAGGAGCTATGTCATTGAGAAGGACTATTAGAGAGATAAGAAGTGCTCCATTATGTAACGTGTGGTTGGAGTGTCCAGTGGAAACATCAACAGATTTATTCCACAATGGGGAAGGAGGCCTTGAGCTTGGTGTTGGCGTTACAACATTTCAGCATTTAAATTGCGAATGACATACATGAGACAAATCTTTATCACTGATCGTGACCCCTTAAAGTGTTTGGAGAAATTCAGGGAGAGTAATACCAGTCTGTTTCAATTGAGCTTATTACTGCTGCCAATCAATTTGAAACTCTACAGGTGACAGGGCGAGAAAAGCTAAGCTTTGACACGTTTTGGAGACTTGGATGAAGAAAGCCAAAGGCATTTTGTGGCAGGAGTAAAATGGCTGAAATCGAAACTAGTTGTGAACATTTGTATGCTCACAGTCAATGTAAAGTATATGCATTACAGTCTACAAGCAGTGTAAGATTAGGTGGTCTGAAATGAATCCAGTTTTGCGTATTGATGGATGATTTTATTAAAGATGGAGTCGTGAGGATACGATGACTGCAAAAAGGTTATTTTCTCTTTTTTTGAAGAGGGGTTTTAAAGGCAGAGGTGCAGAACTGCTGTCTGAAAACTGTTTAAGTAAATAACTGAGAAAGCCTTTAGGATTCATTAAAACGCTGGTAACAATGGAAGGGCAGCGGCCAGGTCTTCCAGACCAGGTTTCCTCATTTTGTTTTTAGCTGCAGCATTCAGAAGCTGCTGGGGATCCCAGAAGTGTTGGAAGTTTCAATACCTGATCCCCAGCTGCTTTTCTCTCTGAGATCTCTGTTGATGTTGTTTCCTCCTGGATTGGAAAACTGCTGTAAGGATCTGTATTTGAATATACCTTTGTGCCACGCGGTGTAAACCAAGAAGGTACGGTATCCATTGGAGGTGGAGGTGTTCCAACAAATAAGCTATCCCAAAATATTATCTTCTTTGAATGTATTTTAACTAAAGCATTTGCATAGATTATATTTTGCTTAATGTCGAGTGGTTTGACCAGTCACAACATATCTGTAAGGCACACTTCCCATCTATATTCAAAATAAAGAAAGGTTTGGGTCTAAGCGGCCTTCTTGAAATATTTTGCGGGGATCTGGACTGGTCCACAACACTTGTAGCCGAGGGGTTTGTGACTGACTCCTGTGATTGAATATTTAGTGGAGGGGCTGGGATGGTTTGCTGGAGGATGTGCTGTGAGCTGCCTCAGACATTCAGGCAGACCTGAGGATTTGGTGACCCATCTCGGGATGGAGCATGGGGACTGTAGGGACAGCATCTGGGTCTGTAACATGAACAACAAATGGAGCAGATGCTGCCGAGAGGGGAAGCTCTGAAACCACGCAGTAGGTGTGTGTGGGGAAAGGTGTCTGCTGTATTCACCTCGGGTTTTCCAGGAGCACCTTCCCAAACTTCACTTAACCCCGGAGCAGAGTGTGAGGGGACACTGATTGAACAAGGAGCTGGTCACAGAGCGGTGTCACCTCCTTCAACACGACCTGCAGCTTCACACCAGGAGGAGGATGGTGCTGCCAGTGGCTGTTAGGGTCACTGTTTCATTCAGCTTCTATGATCCAGAAATTCCCAGGCAGGACTAGGTGACATATCCATCATTTCCTAGTATCTCATTATCAATGTCGCCATTCGGTGATGGAGGATTTATATGGTGGATGAGGTAAATACATTGTTTCTCCCACAGCAGGGAGCTGCCGGGTGTATCCAGTATAGTGGGATTTCCGATGGTGTAGATTGCATCTGCAGAGTAGCCATGTCAATGGGGAGAGGTAGAGGAACTGAAGGAGCTCTGTCTCTATTAATGTTACAGTGTACCCATGCACAGTGCATCATGTTGGTGAATACCCACGGTCCTGGCAGCAGTCACGGCCTCTTCATTCAGAAGCAGTCAGCCATTCCCATCGTTATCGGGTCTCCACGTAGAAAGAAATGAATATATCTTGGATAAAGGCCTTCCCCTTGATGCACGTTTCAAAAGGCCATCCCCACCACCAATCAACCACATCAAAGTATTCCATGTGTACAGAGAGCAATGGGGTCACTTGGAGTGTCTGGGAGCTGATGATAAGGGATGGAGCAAAACCTCCCATGTCTGAGCGGGTCTGAGTGTACCCCCCAGTACACAGTATCATTAAGTCCTGTAATCCCTCTCTAGTTCAGTAACATATTGCTTTCCATTATTCCTGTAAATGTAATGACAGGTTATATCATGTTAAATTCCACCGGCTAAACTATTATCTATTGTCTTTCCCTCTCTTAATCTATTTGCAGACTCTCCACCCTCTCTTGATAATTTAATCTCTTGCTTATCACAACGACATCACCAAACTCAGCATCTGAATATCTGTTCCATCCTCCTGATCATTAATATAGACAGTAAATTGTTGAGAGCCCAGCGCTGGTCACTGTGTGACACTAATGGTTACGTTCTCTCTATCTGATTTATCCTGAGTGTCTGCTTCCTGTATGATACCCAGTCCTCCCCCATTCCTTGGCAACATAATCCAAGAGTTGAATAAGAACAAGGAGCATCTGTGAGGAATCCAATCCCTCAATGAGGATGATGTCAATGCGGCCTCTGTTCCACTTTCCTGACATCTCTCCATCCTGAAACTCTAATCTGTTGTTGTAGATTGCGCCACATGAAAAAAATAATCGCCTCCACATCTACACTTTCAATTACGTTTCCCATTTTACAGACCTCAATGAGATCCCCTTTTATTCTTTTAAACTCGAGCGTATAGGCCTAAACTGCTCACTTTCTCTTCATAAGACAAACTTCAAAAATGGAATCAATCAAATGAAGCTCTTCTGAATTGCCTCCACTGGAAATACCTCATTCTGCAGGACACCCAAACTATACTCCAGTTGCATCCTCACAAATGCCTTGCATAGCTACACCAACACTCCCTATCTTTCTACTCTATCCTTAAATAAATAACACTGAAATTATGCTTGCATTTCTCATGACTTGCAGTACCCGCATGCACGTTTTCTGTGATATGCAAGCAGACACCCAGAACACTCTGCACCTAAGCACTTTGAACGTTCTCTCCATTTAGACAATAATTTGTCTTTCTATAATACTGACAAATGTGTTGCTGGAAAAGCATAGCAGGTCAAGCAGCACCCAAGGAACAGCAGAATTGACGTTTTGGCCAAAAGCCCTTCGTCAGCTATGATCTCCAGCATCAGCTGTCCACACTTTCTCCTTTCTATTATACTGGCCAACCTGAATCGCCCCATATTTATTCACTTTAATTTTCCTTGCCAACTATTGGCCCATTCACCAAACCTATCCTTATAGTTTTAAAATCTCTTGCATCATCATTCCGAAGTAATTTCCCACCGATTATAGCGTCATCTGAAAATGTGGCATCGTATTTTCTATCCCGTCCACCGAGCACAGTAATACCATCGATCGCAAATGGTTGAGGCATGAGTACTGAAATCAATGTCACCCCACAAATTGCATTTGCTAAAAGAAAATTACACATTTATTCCATCTGACTACATTTTGTTGGTCAACCAATCCTCCATCCAAGCTAATAAATTACTCCTCGACCCATGCTGTCTGATCTTACCACTTATTCTTTGGAGAAGCGACATATCCGATGCCTTCAGGAAGACCAGATATGTTCCATCTCCAGGATTCCCTCGATCCACCTTGTTTGTGATATCTTCAAATACTTCAAGCAACAATTCAAACACGATTTAGCTTTCGTAAAACCATGTTGACTGTGACGAATTGTGGTTTAACTTTGCAAATCTCCTGAACAATGGAATCTAACAATTTGCTTTAAATTACAATAGTTTATTTATACACTTCAGTCCCTAATGTATACCATTATTACAAGTTATTTCCTTTCGAAAACCTTTACGTTTTCTTTGAATTCCTGTTTAATGGGCACAAGGCTTTAAGAGGTCTACTCCTATTGCTGAGTGAGAGCCATATGTGGTTAAATGGACTCATCATCCTGCTGGTGTACAAAATGGACGGGCTGACGTCTTTATGGTGTTCCCATGTTGTCATCTCCAAGGCCCAGAATGACCTCCTTGTGTTGATGCTTTAGAGGATTGGGAGAGTATTGAGTCTTACTGTTGCTGTCTAACATTTTGCGGGGCTGATGGGTCTTCTCATCCTTCTCCATAACACGTGGAAATTCTGAACGTTCTCCTCATGTATCTCGGAGATGGGACCGAGGGATTGATTGGTCTTCTCTTGTTCCATACAACATACACGTGTCTAAATTACATCTTCCTTTCTCATGAAAGAAGTGTCAGATAGTTTTTATCCTTATCCAATTCGCTTTCAACAGGCTCGGTGGGTCTGAATAGCCTCCTGTTATCCCAGTGTAATAATCTCCAGTCACTGTGTGACCTCTTCCAGTTCCTATGTGACAGAATTGTGGAGGCTGAATGGACTGATCCTGTTGCTGTTTAACAGGATACCGGTGCAGCCTGGCCAACTGTTATAGGCACGAATGGCTGACTGGCCTCCTTCTATAAATGCGTTACAGACACAGGGGCTGAACAGTCTCGCACTGTTTTGGGGTAACAGGTTCGAAGGCCTGAATATCCTCCTGTTGTTCCTGTGTAACAGGCTGGAGAACGGAATGGATTCCTCCAATATCTGTGTAATTCACTTCACTTGTTGACTCCTTCTGTCATCTATGTTCAAATAACATCATCTTTATTTTTTGTAAACTCCAATGGCTACTGGGTCAACCTGACCATACTTTCGTTAAAAGCTAGCACCTTCATTGCAGGAATCAGTTGAGGGAACCATCTCTGAGCTGCTTCCAATATAACAACATCCTTTCTTCATTGAAGAGATTAAATCTGTACACAGTACTCCAGATGTGATCTCACTAAGATCCTGTACAGCAGCAGCAACACTTTACCAGCCTTCTGTAAAGTTCCCACCCAGGATAGAGCTGTCTCAGCTCTCTGGGGGAATACAGAACATTGTTGGAAGATCATTGTCCGTCTCTACTCCATCAGCATAACAGGAGATCTGGAGAAATTAAAGTTTGAAAAGATCATAAATGATGTGGCGAGATGCTCTCTACCATTCATCTCCCCAGAGCCCACATGTTCAGATTCCACAGAATCAAGTGAGGTGGAGCGCAAAAACAGCAAGCAGGAGCATTGATGGGACATTGATGGGAGTTATATATCAAAGTGAAAGCTGCAATACAAATGCGGGACATGTTTTAAAACAGGAAATGACATATACACATTTGTGGGTACTGCAGTAATAATGTACTGTTTAATTTATATCTAAACTGTGTTAACCCAATTGAATGCTAATGGTGGGACAAGTGGATTTCATGACCACATGTGAGACAGTTTACATGAACATTATGTCGAGCACTGAGCTCGAGATCAGGTGATTTAGAAATTGATGCTGAGTGATCAGAAGAGCTCATTGAAAATTTTGCAGGAAAGAACATTTTGGGAACAGTGACCACAATGCATTGGTTTTCTTTTGTGCTGTTTGAGTACACGGCAGTTTTTGCTTTATTTGAAGTAACCGTTATAAATCTGAGTCATGCAAAACATGAAGGTGTGAGGAGAAAGTGGGGACTACAGATGCTGGAGATCAGAGTCGAAGAGTGTGGTTCTGGAAAAGCACAGTCAGGGAGCATACTCAGAGCAGATAAATCGATGTTTCGGGCATAAGTCCTCCATCAGGAATGAAGCTTATGGGCCAAGGGGGCTGAGAGATAAATGAGAAGGGGGAGCGGCAGGAGGGAGGTAGCTGCGATTGTGATAGGGAGATGAAGGTTGGCTTGAAAGTGATAGTTGATGAAGAGAGACAGAACGCCTCATCTACTGCATCCATTAAATCCAATGTGGTTTTCTCTACATTGGCGAGGCAGGAGGTAAACTTGTAGATCATTTCAAAAAACATCTCTGGGACAGCCACATTGAACAACTCCATCGCCTTGTGTCTGAGCACTTTAACTCCCCTTCCCACTCTGCCAAGGACATGAGGACCCTAGACCTGCTCCACCGCCAAACCAGACCCACCAGAAGCCTGCAGGAAGAAAGTCTCCTCTTCTGCCTTGGGACACTCTAACCACAGGGGATTATAGTAGATTTCCCCATTTCCCCATTTCCCCGAATCCCACCTTATCCCACTCCAACCTTCCAAGTCAGCACCGCCCTTTTGAATGTTCCTATATGTCTACCTTCCTTCCTATCAATCTGGTCCACCCTCCTCTCCGACTTTCACTTTCAACCCCACCTTCATCTACCTATTAGATGAACAGAGGCAGCTGAGAAAAATGCCAACTGTTGCAGTAAACCAGTGGATTCAGAGAAATGAAGGACCCAGCAAAGGGTGACCAAGAAACTGAGAAGAAAATCAAAAAGAGAAAGAGCGTGCAAACGAAAGAAAAACATAAAGACTGCTAAAAAGCGTCTATCAATGTGTGAAAAAAAAATAAAAACAAGGTCAAATGTGGAACAGTTGGTGTGCGTTCATGATAATTTATTGCACAGTACAGAGAAATCGCAGGGAAAACAAACACTTTCTTTGTCTCTATCTTCATGGAAGAATGTCCAGCAATTCTTCTAGAAATACGAAGTGACCATGGGACTTGTGAAAGTAAAGGCTAAGATCATTCTTATTAGTGTTGAGGTCATCTTTGAAAAGAAAGCTGGATTGAGTATTTATAAATCTGACAGACCAAATGTACTTCATACAAGAATTTCAGAGAAGCAGCAATAGAAATGTTGATTGCATCACGGATTTTCACTTTATTTTCCGACACATTCCCGAAAGTCATTTAGCCAATCTGGATAAGGCAAAGGTTATAAATATTATCCAAAAGATTAAGAAAGGATGGATTTAGAGAATGGTGAACTACAGACCAGTTATCCTGTCATCAGCAGTCAGGTATCTGTTGGACTCGATTACAAAGAACATGCTATTAGATATTTAGAATGTAATAATATAACTGGGGAGTGTGAGAATGGACCGATGAAAGAAACACCAGAAGTGGCAAACATTTATTGGAATGGTTTGAAGATGATCTTTGTGGACATAGGCAATGTAGAACCAATGTATAACGTGTAATTGGATATTCATGAGATCTTTTAAAAAAATCTCACACAATAAGCTCATAAGAAAAGTTAAAGCGAGAGGTATTAGGGAAAACATATGCAAATGGGAATGGAAAAATTAGGTTTACGTTCATGTGAATGTAATTGGAATATAGAGGATGTCGTGCACCAGTTGTATAGAGTGTTCATGAGACTACAATTAGAGTATTTTGTATCGTTCGGAGTCCCAATCTAAGAAAGAATATATTGACTACAGAGGAACTGCAAAAGGTATTATCCAGATTAAACCCTAAAATGGCAAGATTGTCTGATGTGGAAACTCAGCCTGTGATCTCGAGTTTCAAAACATGAGAGGTAATTGCAGTGAAACTTGGAAACATAGAGGGAACTGAATAACAAAAGGACATGGAGAAGTACAAGTCGGCGAGATCAGGAAGAATCCCACGATATTCTACACGGACAAGTAGAAGAGAATAATCAGCAAACAGTTAGTGTCCTTTAGAAACCAAAGGGGCAATCTGTGTGTCAAACAGGAAAACATTGATGGATTGTTACATGGTACCTTCACATCTATTTTACTTGGGAGAAGGTGGAGGCAAGTACAGAATTCAAGAAGATGGATGGAGAAGCTCTTGTACGGATTGATGTAAAATACGAGAAAGTATTTGAGGCTTTGTTCTGAATAAATTTGGACCGATCTCCATGTCCGAATGAGTTGTAACACAGGCGGCTGTCGGGGTCAAGGGAGGAAAGACCCTGACTGAATATTTTAATTCGAATCTGACCATAGGGTTGGTGCCAGAGAACAGGAGAACTGCTAATACGATTTCACTTCACAGTCAGGTTGGGAGAGATAGACCAGGTAACCATAGATGAGCGAGTATTAGATCATTGTTAAGGAAACGATTGTAGAAAATAGGGAAGGAGAAAATCGAACTCCAATCAAAGTCACAAGGTTTGATCTGGGATAATCATCATGACTTTATCAGAAGGAAGTCGCATCCAATAGGTTTGATTGAATTAGTTTGAGGAGGTCGATTGTTTAGTTTTTTAGGAAGGCCTTTGACAAATTTCCAGCTGGGAAACTGGAAAATAATGTAAAATCTCACAATATGAAGGATAACTTGACATGTTACAACGAAAATTGTCTTAGTGGCAGGAGGCAGAGGGTGGTGGGAGAAGGTTGTTTGAGCGACTGGAGACCAGTGTCCCCTGATGTACCACAGGGATCAGTGCCGTGTCCCTTATTGTTTGTGTTATTCATAAAAAAAAGATGTGAATGTGGAGGGGGCTAGGCGGAGAGCGGGGGAGGCGTGATAAGTAAGTGTATGTTTGACATAAAGATTGACTGGTTGGGTCGCAGTGAGGAGGAAGGTCTGAAGTTACAGGAAGAAGCAGATGATTGGTCAGATGGGCAGATCAATGGCAGATGGAATGTAACCCTGTTAATTATGAGGTGATGCACTTTGGGAGAAGGAACCAGGCAGAGGAGGACTCAATGAATGGCAGCACACTGGGAAGCTCAGATTGTGCTTCTCCGCAAATCCCTGAATGTGACTGGACAGGTTAATGGACTAATTAATAATTGGACCTTGGGTGTTGTGTTTCCTAATCAGGGCGTAGATTATAAGAGCAATATAGGGCTTTGTTTCGGCAAAATGGAATACTGTATGTAGTTCTGGGAGCCACATTCCAGGAAGGATGTGATTGTACTGGAGAGGGCGCAGAGGTGATTCACCAGGATGTTCCCTGGGATGGAGCATATCAGCAGTGGAGAGAGTCTGGATAAGCTCGGGTTGTTTACTTTGGAGCAGAGAAAGCTGAGGGGTCCGTGATTCAGAAGGATAAGATTATGAGCGACACGGACAGGGTGGATAGACAGCAGCTGTTCCTTTTAGTCAGAGGGTCAAGAACAAACGAGCAAACTTTTAAAGTGAAGAGTTTGAGATCCAGAGAGGATTTAAACATTTTTTCACCTCGAGGGTATGGGATTCTGGGGTAACTTCCAGAGAGGAGAATTATCACGGGTAACCTCACAATCGTTAAAAAGACACTTGGAAGTGTCATAACATTCCAGGCTATGGGCCTGCTGGAGGAAAGTGGGACTAATATCGATCGTGCTGTACTTCTGTTGGGGCAGACTCTATGCACCTATGAATGTATGGTGTGGAAGGCCAATTATTGAGCAGTTTAAAGCAGGAATTGATAGGTTTCTGAAGAGTATATTCACAAGGGTTACAAGAGTGAACTGTAATAGCTTGTTAAATTATGTCAATGTGAGAAAACAAATGCAGTTTCCTTACAGTTTGATACCAGAGAATGGAGAATGGGCAACTGGTAAATGGCAGAACTATGAAGCCACTACTTCAGTTCTGTCTTCACAGAACTTTCAAACAATACAGGGAAAACCAAGTCTGGTGTGGTCAAAATGATAGAGTACATGGAACATAGAACATAGTAAGTAAATGTTTTAGAAGATATTATTGGTGCTGGAAGTAATGGTCATAGACAACACGAACATAGATTTATGAAATGGAAATTATGTTTGAGAAACAGACTGGGAGACAAATGAAAGAGAAGCAATGGATGCTAAGCATTTCGATTTTTAGAAAAAAATTGGTAAAGATCCAAGCCCAGTTTGCAAAATCAAATCTTAGTGGGTTGGGGCTAATATATGGCCATGTTTCTAGAATGGGACATCTGGCAGGAAACAGTGAATTGAAATAAACAGACTCGTCAAGCAACAGCCTGACATTGTCTGTAAGGTATGATTCTGTGAGTATGACTTTGTCCCAGACTCCCCATCACCTTCCCCGGATATCTCTTGTCTCATCAGCAGGACGGACACAGCAGACGTGGCGGCACACTGGGATACAGTTGGAAGGGAATTGCTCTTGGAGTCCTCAACAGTGACTTCGTATCCCATGAAGTCTCAACTTTACACATGGGAAAGGAAACCTCCTGCTGATTACCATGTACAAGCCTATTTAAACCAATGAATCAGTACTCCTCCATGCTGATCAACACTTGGAGGAAGCACTGAGGGTAGCACCGACGCAAGATGTACTCTGGGTGGAGGGTTTCAATGTCCACCTCCAAAAGTATCTCAACTACAGCATTACTGATCGAGCTGGCCGGGTCCTAAAGGATATAACTGCTAGACTGGTTCTGTGGCAGGTGGTGAATGATCCAAGAAGAGGAAAATACATACTTGACCACAGCCTTACTAATCTGCCAGTATCCATGACAGTTTCGGTAAGAGCGACCACCGCATAGTCATTGTGGAGACAAAGTCACACCTGCACATTGAGAATAACCTCTACCATTTTGGGTGGTACTATCACGGTGCTAAATAGGGCAGACATCGAACAGATCTAGCAGCTCAAGTCTGGGTGTCCGTAAGATGTTGTGGGGCAATAATAGCAGCAGAATTGTACACCCACACAACATCATTGACTGGCGTATCCCCCTTGCAACAATTACCATCAATCCAGAGGATCAACTTTGGTTCAATGGAGTGTGCAGGGTGGCAGGAGCAGCACCAGACAAACCTGACAACGAGGTGTCAGCCTGGTGAAGCCACCAAACAGGACGACTTGTGCGCCAAACAGCATAAGCAGTAAGTCATGGACAGAGCTAAGTGATCCCACAAGCAAAGGACCAGATCAAAGCTCTGCAATCCTTCCAAATCTAGTCGAGAAACGTTGGGGAGTATTAAGCAATTCACTGGAGGAAGAGATTCCACAAATAACGACTTCCTCCATGATGGAAGAACCCAGCACTTCAGTGTATAAGATAAGGCTGATCCATTCGCAATATTCTTCAGTCAGAAGTGCTGAGTGGATGATCCATCTCAGCCCCCTCCAGTGGTCCTCTGCAATTCAGTTACCAATTTGATTCAGTCCACGCGATATCCAGAAACGGTTAGAAATACTGAATACTCCAAAGGGTGCATAATCTGACAACATTCTGGCAACAGTACTGAAAACTTTGCTCCATAACTAGCCACTCCCCGAGCCAAACTGTTTCAATACAGTTACAACAATGGCTTTTCCCGATTATGTGGAAAATTACCCCAAATATCTCCTGCATATAAAAACTAGAACAAATTCAATCGGGTCATTTACCATCCCATTAGTCTACACTCGATCATCTGTAAAGTGGGGGAAGGTCTCAGTGCTTTCAAGCAGCACCTGCACAATAATAACCAGATCAATGACGCCAGTTTGGGCTTCACCAGGGCCACTCAGCTCCTGACCTCATCACCTTGGATCAAACATGGACAGAAGAGCTGAATTCCAGAGGTGGGATGAGAGTGATAATCCTTTAAATCAAGGCTTCCTTCGATGAAGTGTCATATCAAGGGGTTTGAGCAACACTGGAATCAATGGTGTCAGAGGAAAACTCCCTGCTGGTTAGAACCATACCTGACACGTAGGAAGATGGTCATGGTTGATGAAGGTCAGTCAACGCAGCTCCAAGTCTGTATGAGTCCCTCGAGCAGTGGCCGAAAACTTCTTCAGGGGTGGTTCATCAATGTCCTTCCCTCTATTATAAGGTCAGAAGTGCCCAAACAAATCTGATTCGAACTCACACCAAACTCCCATCCATCTGTCATTCATGTGCACCCCGATGTATATTGCTGTTTTGTCTGGCAATGTCTTTATTTTAACATTCTCAAACACTTTACCTTATCTGTCCATTAAACTTCCCTCGTTCTCTCTGTTGATTAACAAAACGCCTGCCAGTTGTTCGTATTTAAAATTGTTTTCTCCATGTGCGTTCCTTCTCAAACAATGAGTTTCGCATTCAACCACGCCATTCGAGCGCACACACGCACTCTCTCTGTGTCTCTAATGAACACACGCACACACACACGCGCGCGCGCGCGCGCGCGCGCGCGAGCGCGCAGAGAGAGCAAACCTTCCCATTGGAGGTATAATCTGATGCGAGTAAAGATAGCATATGATAGTAAAGTTTACAATACTCTCATGCTGGTGTGTCAGGCTATTGCTCACTTCCTGGTATGTCCCATATGATGGTCCATGGACAGGCGTGTTTCAGAAGTTATGAAGCACATACTTGTAACTTTGTCTGTACCTGTCGTTGCCCCTCTCAGGTGCTCTTGCGATCAGTAACACGAGGAAGCCCACTCAGTAAAGGACCAGGCATCTAAATTGTGTGACAATGCTGTCAATTTTTTAATAAAAGGTTATATTCTACTCTTTTTAAGGAAGAGATCTTAAAGGCCAAACTGCCTACTGAAAATGGCTCAAGTAACTAACTTACGAGGCTTTAAGGTTTTTAATAAATCGTAGGAACAATAGCCAGCAGGCACAGACCAGGCTTTCTAGTGTTTTCCTTGTAACTGTAACAGTTACCAGGGGCTTAGGGTCCTAGAAGGGTTGGAAGTTTTAGTAAATTATCCCTAATTGCTATTGTCTCCGTAACTTCACTTGGTGCTGTTTCCTCCTGAATTGGAGAACTCAAGACAAGAATGCATGTCTGAATGTTCCATTTTGCTAAGGGGTGTGTTTAGGTGATTTTAGTATATTGGAACAGATCATTTGTAGAATGTACTGCATCCATTATTCGGTTAAGGCTACCAATATCTGGATCAATGGTGCTGGAAGAGCACAGCAATTCAGGCAGCATCGAGCAGCTTCAGCAAAATCGACGTTTCGGGCAAAAGCCCTTCATCAGGAATAAAGGCAGAGAGCCTGAAGCGTGGAGAGATAAGCTAGGGGAGGGTGGGGGTGGGGAGAGAGTAGCATAGAGTACAATGGGTGAGTGGGGGAGGAGATGAAGGTGATAGGTCAGGGAGGAGAGGGTGGAGTGGATAGGTGGAAAAGGAGCTAGACAGGTCGGATAAGTCCGGACAAGTCAAGGAGACTGGAAGTTTGAACCTAGGATGAGGTGGGGGAAGGGGAAATGAGGAAGCTGTTGAAGTCCATATTGATGCCCTGGGGTTGAAGTGTTCCGAGGCGGAAGATGAGGCGTTTTTCCTCCAGGCGTCTGGTGGTGAGGGAGCGGCGGTGAAGGAGGCCCAGGACCTCCATGTCCTCGGCAGAGTGGGAGGGGCAGTTGAAATGTTGGGCCACGGGGCGGTTTGGTTCATTGGTGCGGGTGTCTCGGAGATGTTCCCTAAAGAGCTCTGCCAGGAGGCGTCCAGTCTCCCCAATGTAGAGGAAACCACATCGGGAGCAACGGATACAACAAATGATATCAGTGGATGTGCAGGTAAAATTTTAATGGATATGGAAGGCTCCTTTAGGGCCTTGGATAGAGGTGAGGGAGGAGGTGTGGGCACAGGTTTTACAGTTCCTGCGGTGGCAGGGGAAAGTGCCAGGATGTGAGGGTGGGTCGTAGGAGGGCGTGGACCTGACCAGGTAGTCACAGAGGGAACGGTCTTTGCGGAAGGCGGAAAGGGGTGGGGAGGGAAATATATCCCTGGTGGTGGGGTCTTTTTGGAGGTGGTGGAAATGTCGGCGGATGATTTGGTTTATGCGAAGGTTGGTAGGGTGGAAGGTGAGCACCAGGGGCCTTCTGTCCTTGTTACGGTTGGAGGGGTGGGGTCTGAGGGCGGAGGTGCGGGATGTGGACGAGATGCGTTGGAGGGTACCTTTAACCACGTGGGAAGGGAAATTGCGGTCTCGAAAGAAGGAGGCCATCTGGTGTGTTTTGTGGTGGAACTGGTCCTCCTGGGAGCAGATACGGCGGAGGCGGAGGAATTGGGAATACGGGATGGCATTTTTGCAAGAGATAGAGTGGGAAGAGGTGTAATCCAGGTAGCTGTGGGAGTCGGTGGGTTTGTAAAAAATGTCAGTGTCAAGTCGGTCTTCACTAATGGAGATGAAGAGGTCCAGGAAGGGGAGGGAGGTGTCAGATATGGTCCAGGTAAATTTAAGGTCAGGGTGGAATGTGTTGGTGAAGTTGATGAATTGCTCAACCTCCTCGCGGGAGCACGAGGTGGCGCCAATGCAGTAATCAATGTAACGGAGGAAGAGGTGGGGAGTGGTGCCGGTGTAATTACGGAAGATCAACTGCTCTACGTAGCCAACAAAGAGACAGGCATAGCTGGGGCCCACACGTGTGCCCATGGCTACCGCTTTGGTCTGGAGGAAGTGGGAGGATTCAAAGGAGAAATTATTAAGAGTGAGGACCAGTTTGGCCAAACGAATGAAAGTGTCGGTGGAAGGGTACTGCTGGCTGTGAAACCTGTGCCCACACCTCCTCCCTCACCTCTATCGAAGGCCCTAAAGGAGCCTTCCATATCCATCAAAATGTTACCTGCACATCCACTAATATCATTTATTGTATCCGTTGCTCCCGATGCGGTCTCCTCTACGTTGGGGAGACTGGGCAACTCCTAGCCAAGCGCTTTAGGGAACATCTCCGAGACACCCGCACCAATCAACCAAACCGCCCCGTGGCCCAACATTTCAACTGCCCCTCCCACTCTGCCGAGGACATGGAGGTCCTGGGCCTCCTTCACCGCCTCTCCCTCACCACCAGACGCCTGGAGGAAGAACGCCTCATCTTCCGTCTCGGAACACTTCAACCCCAGGGCATCAATGTGGACTTCAATAGCTTCCTCATTTCCCCTTCCCCCACCTCATCCTAGTTTCAAATTTCCAGTCTCCTTGACTTGTCAGGACTTGTCCGACCTGCTTAGCTCATTTTCCACCTATCCACTCCACCCTCTCCTCCCTGACCTATCACCTTCATCTCCTCCCCCACTCACCCAGTGTACTCTATGCTATTCTCTCCCCACCCCCACCCTCCCCTAGCTTATCTCTCCACGCTTCAGGCTCTCTGCCTTTATTCCTGATGAAGGGCTTTTGCCCGAAACGTCGATTTTGCTGAAGCTTCTCGATGCTGCCTGAACTGCTGTACTCTTCCAGCACCATTGATCCAGAATCTGGTTTCCAGAATCTGCAGTCATTGTTTTTACCTAAGGTTTCCAATAGTTAAGTTATTCAAAATTCGTCTTCATTTTGTATGGATTTTCATTCGAGTGTTTAAATATATTGTGTTTTGCTTAAAGGTGAGTTGTTTGACTAGTACCATCACATCTGGAACACACAATTCAATCTACATTTAAAATAAGAAAAGGTCAGCATCCAAGCTACCTTCTTAAACTAGTTTGAGGAAGTCTGGTTCGTCTATAGCAAACTGGGGACTCTTGTCTGGTTCTAAATCGATAATACCAAATTGGGTTTAGAATTTTCAAACAGGCAATTCGACCCAACACGTCCACACCGACCCTCCGAGGAATAAGCTACACAGATCCATTCCTCTACGCTATTATTACACATTTACCCCGACTAAGGCAACAAACCCACACATCCCTGAAAACTATGTACAATTTAGCATGACCAATTCACCTGACATGCACATCTTTGGATTGTGGGAGGAAACCAGAGAATCCAGAATAAGCTCTTGCAGACATGGGAAAGTATGAATCGGGAGGCTATTGGGTATAGTCGTTGTTCGTGTCTTTTGTTCCGAGTACTGAATTCGGTTGGTTTAAACAGTGTTTTGTGTATAAAGATTCTTTAAGTCCCTCAGAGTTCTATGGGTGCGGAAGAAGGAATGTTGGGTTTTTTACAAAAGGTAATGAAGGCAAAGCTGTAGGAATTGGCAGACAAGCTGGAGTTGTGGTTGCGTTTGTCTGTGAGAAAATGACATATAATTTCATTTATAGCTCGGCAATTACATTTGGTGGAACCGCCATCAGACTCTTTGAAAATGGCTAGAATTCAACTTCAAATGAGGCACCTTGAAGATGAAAAGGAATTGAAACAGTTTGAATTATGATGAAAAGTAGAAATAAAAGAAAAGGAAGTGAAGAAGAAAGAGAGAAAGGGAGAGAAGAAAGGCAGAGAGTTTCAAGTTCAAAAGTTAGTAATAAGAGAGGGAAGTTGACATGGAAAGTGGAGATGAAGGCAGACGGTAGGCTGGATAAGGAGGATTGTGAGGATGATCAACCCTATAGTAGGCAAAGGCCTGATGGGGATCTGTTTAAATAAATCCAGGCATTATCTAAATTTGATGAGAATGATAAGGGAGACATTTAATTTCATTTCAGAAAGTGTCGAAACAAGTGTAGTTGCCAGAGAACATGTGGATTTAGTTGATCCAAACAAAGTTGATAGGTATTTGCATCCCTATCGGAGGAGGTGAAGAAAGCCATCTTAATGCATATGAGCTTGTGCCAGAAGCCGACAGACAGTGTTTCAGGAATCCAAAATAGCATCCCTGGTTAAACGTACGTTGTGTTTGAAAGAATTACCCAAAGTAATTTTGAAAGATGGGGAAGGTTGTTTAAAACAGAGCAAACCTATGATACTCTGAGAGAGATTCTTATTTTGGAGAAGTTCAACAATTCACTTCCTGCAGTCGTGAGAACTCGTGTGGAAGAGCAGAGACTTACAATGGCAAGCTTAGAAACTGAAATGGCTGATGATGATGATTTGGTTCAGAAACCAAAGATTGGTTTCTGTGAGGGATTGAGAAGAATGTGTGAGATCTTCTTAAAACATATACCTGTGAGAGTAAGGTTTACTGGCATAGGCAAGGAGTAGCAGGTAAAGAGGTTACAGTATTAAGAGGTACAGAAGGATGTAATTCTTATATGCTGAGACATGAGGAGCTATGCCATTCAGAGGGACTATTGGAGAGATGAGGAGTGCTCCATGATGTAACGTGTGGTTGGAGTGTTCAGTGGAAACATCAACAGATTTATTCTACAAAGGGGAAGGAGGCCTTGAGCTTGGTGTTGGCGTTACAACATTTCAGCATTTAAATTGCGAATAACATACTGAGACAAATCTTTATCACTGATCGTGACCCCTTAAGTGTTTGGAGAAGTTTAGGGAGAAAAATACCTGTTTTTATTGAGTTTATTATTGCTGTCATTCAATTTGAAATTATACAGGTGACAAGGCGAGAAAATCTAAGCTTTGACATGTTGTGCGGACTTGGATGAAGAAAGACAAAGGCATTCTGTGGCAGGAGTAAAATGACTGAAATCGAATCTATTTATGAACATTTGTATGCTCAGAGTCAATGTAATATGTATATATGCATTGCAATCTACTAATAGAGGAAGATTAGGAGGTCTAAAGTGAACCAATCTTTGTTTATTGATGGATCATTTTATTAAATGTGGAATTGTGAGTATAGTATCACTGTAAAAAAAGTTTATTTTCTCTTAGGTTTTTTGTGAGGAGAGGTTTTAAAGGCAGAGGTGCAGAACTGCTGTCTGAAAACAGTTTAATTAAATAATTGAGAAAGTCCTGAGGTTTTATTAAAACGGTGATAACAATGGAAAGCCAGTGGCCAGCTTCCCAGAACAGGTTTTCTCGTTTTGCTTTTAGCTGCAGCATTCAGAAGCTGCTTGGGGTCCCAGAATGGTTGGAAGTGGCAATATATGATGCCCAGCTGCCTTTCTCTCTGAGATGTCTGTTGATGTTGATTTCTCCTGGATCAGAAGACTGCATGTAAGAATCTGTGTTTGAATTTATCTTTGTGCCAACAGTGTATGCCAATAAGGTACGGTATCTATTGTTTGTGTAAGTGTTCCAACATATAAGCCATCCCGAAATGTTCTTTGATTTGATTGTATTTTAACTAAAGCATACAAATAGATTGTATTTTGCTTAATGTTGAGTGGTTTGACCAGTCACAACATATCTGAAACGCACACTTCACACCTATTTTTAAAATAAGGAAAGGTTTGGGTCTAAGCGGCCTTTTTAAAATATTTTGCGGGAATCTGGTCTGGTCCACAACAAGGTGTTTCTGACTGATTCCTGTTATTGCAAAGTTAGTGGAGGGGCTGGGGATGGTTTGATGGAGGTTGCGCTGTGAGCTGCCCCAGATATTCAGGGAGACCTAAGGATTTGTTGACCCAACTTTGGATGGAGCCTGTCGACTGCAGTTACAACATCTGAGACTGCAACATGAACAAAAAATGGAGCAGAGGCTGCAGCGAGGGGAAGCTCTGACACCACGGAGTTAGTGTATGTGAGGAAAGGGATCTGCCGGACCCACCTCGGGTTTTCCAGGAATAGCTTCCCAAGCTCCACTTAACCCTGGAGCAGAGTGTGAGGTGACCCTGACTGAACAAGGAGCTGGTCACAGAGTGGCGTCATCTCCCTTAACACGTCCTGCAGCTTCACACCAGGGGAAGGACTGTGCTTCCACTGGCTGTTCGGGTTACAGTTTCATTCAGCTTCAATGTTGTAGAACTTTCCAAACATGACTGGATGACATATCCATCATCTCCCAGTATGTTGCCATCAATGTAACCATTTAGTGACGGAGGATATATATGGTGGATGAGGCAAATACGTTGTTTCTCCTCAGCAGGGAGCTGCTGGGTGTATCCAGTGTAGTGGGATTCCCGATGGTGTACATGGCATCTGCGGAGTACCCATGTCAATGGGGAGAGGTAGAGGAACTGAAGGAGCTCTCTCTCTCTTAATCTTGCAGCGTGCCCATGCACAGTACATCATGTTGGTGAATACCCCTGGCCTGACAGCAGCCACAACCTCTTCATTCAGAAGCAGGTTGCCATCCCCATCGTCTTCGGGTCTCCATGTAGAAACGAATGAATGTATCTTGGATAAAGGCCGTCCCCTTGATACATGTTTGAAAACACTATCCCCATCACCAACCAAACACTTCAAAGCATTCCATGTGTACGGAGAGCAATGGGGTCACGTGGAGTGTCTGGGAGCAGACGATCAGGGATGGAGCAAAACCTCCCATGTCTGAACGTGTCTGAGTGAAACCCCCAGTACACAGTGTCATTACGTCCTGTAATCCCTCTCCATTTCAGTAATATACTGCCGTCCATTATTCCTGTAAATGAAATGACAGGTTATATCATATTATATTGCACCTGCCAAATTATTATCCATTGCCTTTACCTTTCTGTATCTATCTGTCGACCGTCCACCCTCTCTTGATAAATTAATCTCTTGCTTATCACAGCGACATCACTAAACTCAGTATCTGTATATCTGTTCCATCCTCCTGATCATTGGTATATATTGTAAATAGGTGAGGACCCAACACTGGTCACTGTGTGACTCCTCTGGTGACTTTCTGTCAAACTGATTAAGACTGATTTATCCGGAGTGCCTGCTTCCTGTTTGATGCTCAATCCTCCACCATTACTGTGTAACACAGTCGAAAAGCTGAATATGAACGAGGAGAATCAGTCATTAATCCAACCCCTCGAACCTGTTCCGCCATTGAATACAATCATGGCTGATGACATCGTGGTCTCTCTTCCACATTTCTGCCATCTCTCCATCCTCAAACTCTAGTCTCTTGTTGTAGATTGCGGCTTATGAAAAAAATCCACTCCACATCTACACTTTCAATTACGTTTAGCATTTTACAGACCTCAATGAGCTCTCTTTTCATTCTTAGAAACTCGAGAGTATAGGCTTGAACTGCTCAATTTCTCTTCATAAGACAAACACTTCAAATATGGAATCAATCTAATGAAGCTCTTCTGAATTGCCTCCAATGGAAATATCTCATTCCACAGGACACCCAAACTGTACTCCAGTTGCAGCCTCACTAATACCTTACATAGCTACAGCAACACGCCCTACCTTGCTACTCTATCCTTTTACAAATAAACGCTGAAGTTATGCTTGAATTTCTCATTACTTGAAGTACCCAATGCAAGCTTTCTGTGATATGCAAGCAGACACCCAGATCCCTCTGCACTTAAGCACTTTGAAGTTTCTCTCCATTAGATCATGGTTTGCGTTTTTATTAGGCTGGCCAACTTGAATAACGCCATACTTATCCACTTTAATTTTCATTGCCAAATGTATGCCCATTCATCCAACCTATCCATATAGTTTTTAAATCTCTTGCATCATCATTCTAATGTAATTTCCCACCAATGTTAGTGTCATCTGAAAATATAGCTATAGTATTTTCAATCCCGTCAACCGAGTAACAATATCGATCACAAATTCTTGAGGCATGAGAACTGAAATCTATGGCACCCCACAAATTGCATTTTTCAAAAGAAAATGGCACATCTATTCCATCTGACTGCATTTTGTTGGTTAACCAATCCTCCATCCAAGCTAATAAACTACTCCTAAACCGATGCTGTCTGATCTTACCACTCACTCTTTGGAGAAGCGACATACCTGAATCCATAACGAAGACCAGATATATTCCATCTCCAGGATTCCCACGATCCACCTTTTCTGTCACATCTTTAAATAACTCAAGAAAACGCTTCCATCATGATTTATCCTTTGTAAAACCATGTTGAGTCCGATGGATTGTGGTTTAAGTTTGCAAATGTCCTCAGCAATAGATTCTAATAATTTACCTTTAATTACAATACTTTATTGGTACATTTTACTCCCTAATCTATTCAGTTATTATAAGTTATTCCTTTAGAAAACCTTTACGTTTTCTTTAAATTCCTGTTTAATGGGAAAAAGGTTTTGAGAGATCTGCTCCAATTGCTACATAAGAGGTATATGTGCTTGAATGGACTCATCATTCTGCTGGTGTACAAAATCGATGGGATGAAGTTTTTCTGGCTTTCCCATGTTGTTGTCTCCAAGGCCAGTATGACCTCCTGCTTTTGATGCGTTAGAGGGGTGATGGATTATGGAATCTTCCCCTTGCCATGTAACATTTTGAGGGGCTGATTGGTCTTCTCATATTTCTCCATAATAGGTGGAGATAGTGAACGGTGACGTCATGTATCCCAGAGGTGTGACCAAAGATGCGATTGGTCTTCTCCTGTTCCCATACAACAGTCTGAATTACCTCCTCATTTCTCGTGAAATTAGTCTCAGATAGTTTTTATCCTTATACAATTCCCTTGCAACAGGCTCGGTGGGTCTGAATGGCCTCCTGTTAACCCAGTGTAACAAATCTTCAGTCACTGTGTAACCGCTTTCAGTTCCTATGTTACGGACTTGAGGTGGCCGAATGGACTGATCCTGTTGTTGTGTAACAGGATATTGGTGCCGCCGCATGGCCTACTCTGGGTCCAGTGTGATAGATTCGAGGGGCTGATTGGCCTCCTCCTGTAAATATACATCAGGCTCCAGGGGCTGAACAGCCTTGTCCTATTCTGGTGTAACCGGGTCAAAGGCCTGAATATCCTTATGTTGTTCCTGAGTAACAGGCTGGAGAACGGAATGGATTCCTCCACTATCTGTGTAATTCACTTCAGTTGTTGACTCCTTCCTGTCGTCTAGGTTGAAAAAAGATTTTCTTTCATTTTTGTAAACTCCAATGGCTATTGGATCAACCTGATCATCCTTTAGTTATAAGCTAGCACCTTCATTGAAGGAATCAGTTGAGTGGACCATCTCTGGTCTGCTTCCAATATAACAACATCCTTTCTTCATTGAAGAGACTAAATCTACACACACTACTCCAGATGTGATCTCATTAAGATCCTGTACAGCAGCAGCAATGATTTACTACCCTGCTGTAAGGTTCGCACCCAGGTTAGAGCAGTCTCAGCTCTCTGGAGGAAATACAGAGCATTGTTGAACGATCATTGTCTTTCTCCACTCCACTAGCATAACGGGAGATCTGGAGAAAATGTCATAATGATGCTTAAGAAGATAATGAATAATGTGGCGAGATGATCTCTACCATTAATCTCCCCAAAGCCCACGTCGCTCAGATTCTACAGAATCTTGTAAGGTGGAGCGTAAAAACAGCAAGGAGAAGGAAACATTGATAGGAGTTATATGTTAAAAAGAAATCTGCAATACAAATGTTGGCATGTTATAAAACAGGAAAATGAGACATACACATTTGTGGGTACTGCAGTAATAATGTACTGTTTACATTATATCTAAACTGTGTTAACAGAACTGAATGCTAATGCTGGGAAAATGGATTTCATGAGAATGTGTTAGATGGCTTGCTTTAACATTTTGTTGAGCATTGAGCGAAAGATCAGGTTATTTAGGAATTGGTGTTGGATGATCAGAAGAGCTAATTGAAAACTTTCCTGTAAAGGACCTTTTGGGAACAGTGACCACAATGCATTGGTTTTCTTTTAAGCTGTTTGAGTACACGATACTTTTTGTTTTATTTGAAGTAACCGTTATAAATCTGAATCATGCAAGCCCTGAAGGTGTGAGGAGAAAGTGGGGACTACAGATGCTGGAGATCAGAGTCGAAGAGTGTGGTGCTGGAAAATCACAGTCAGGCAGCATACTAGGAGCAGGAGAATTGATGTTTTGGGCATCAGCCCTTCATCAGGAATGAGGCTTATGGATCAAAGGGGCTGAGAGATAAATGAGAAGGGGGTGTGACAGGAAGAAGGCAGCTAGGAATGCAATAGATAGATGAAGGTGGGTTTGAAAATGATAGGTGTTTAAGGGAGAAAGAACGCCTCATCTGCTGCATCCATTAAACCCAGTGTATTCTTCTCGACATTGGCGAGACAGGTGGATCATTTCAGAGAACATATCTGGGACAGCCACATTGACCAATTCCACCACCTTATGACTGAACACTTTAACTCCCCTTTCCAATCTGCCAAGGGCATGAGAGTACTAGGCCTCCTCCATCGCCAAATCCTAACTACCCGAAGCATGGATAAAGAAAGGCTCCTCTTCGACCTTGGGTCCCTCCAACAACAGAGGATTAATGTAGATTTCACCAGTTTCCCCATTTCCCCAAAGTCCATTTTATCCCAGTCCAATCCTCCAACTCAGCACCCTCCCCCCTTTGAACGTTCCTGTGTGTTCATCATCCTTTCCATCAATATGGTCCACCCTCCTCTCTGACCTATCACTTTCAGCCTTACCTTCAACTACCTATTAGATCAAAGGAAGCAGTTTAGCAAAATGTGAAGTGTTGTAGTAAGCCAGTGGATTTAAAGAAATATAGGACCCAGCAACGGATGACCAAGAAACTAAGAAGAAATTCAAAAAGAGAAAACGCATGCAAACAAAAGAAAACGTAAAGACTGTTAAAAAAAAAGTACATCACTGTATGAAACACAAGTAAAAACACGGTCAAATGTGGAGCAGTGGGTGTGCGGACAGGATAATTTATTGAAGAGAACAGAGCAAACACAGGGGAAAGAAACAGTTTGTTTGTGTCTATCTTCAAGGCAGAATATCCAGAAATTCTCCCAGAAATACCAAGTGACCATGGGACTTGTGTAAGTAAAATCTAAGATCATTCTTATCAGTGTTGACGTCATCTTTGAAAAGAAAGCTGGATTGAATATTTAGAAATCTGACAGACGAGATGTACTTCATACAAGAATTTCAGAGGAAGCAGCAATAGATATATTGATTGCATCGCAGATTTTCACGTTATTTTCCAACACATTCCCGAAAGATATTTAGGCATCTGGATAAGGCAAAGGTTATAAATATTATCCAACAGTTTAAGAAGGGATGAAGATGGACAGTGGTGAACTACAGACCAGTTATCTTGTCATCCTCAGTCGGGTGTCTGTTGGGCTCAATTACAAAGAACGTGTTACTCGATATACAGAAGGTAATGATAAAACTGGGGAGTATGATAATGCATCGATGAAACGAAAACCATAAGTGACAAACATTGTTTGGAATGGTTTGAAGATGGTTTTTGTGGACGAAGGCAATAAGGAGCTAATGGATAACGCATAGTTGGATATTCAGGAGGATCTTTTTTCAGACCTCTCACACTAATATCAGAAGAAAACTTAAGAACACAAGCAAATAGGAAACTAAAAATTAGGTTTACATTCATGTGAATGGAATTGGAATAGAGAAGATGTTGTGTTGCTGAGACTAAACTTGGAGTATTGTGTACCGTTTGGAGTCCCAATCTAAGATAGAATATGCTGACAACAGAGGAATTGCAAAAGGTATACTCCAGATTAATCCCTAAAATGGCAAGATTGTCTGATGGGGGAACTTCAGCCTGTGATCTCGAATTTCAAAAGATGAAAGGTGATTGTATTGCAACTTATATACATAGAGTGGAGAGACTAACAGAGGGGCATGGAGAAGTGCAAGCATGCGAGATTAGGAAGAAACCCACTATATTCTACGCGTACAAGTGGAACAGAATAATCAGCAAATAGTTAGTGTCAATTAGAAACCAAAGGGGCAATCAGCATGTCAACCCGGAGAACATTGATAGATTGTTACATGTGAACATCACAGCTGTTTTACTTGGGAGAAGGAGGATGCAGGTACAGAATTCGAGAAGTTAGACTGGAAATCTCTTGAAAGGATTGATGTAAAATACGAGCAGGGGTTTGAGGGTTTGTCTGGTATAAAATGGGAGCAATCCGCAGGTCTGGATACTGTCGGAATCAAGGGAGGAAAGACCCTGACTGGAAATTTTAATTAGAATCTGATCATAGGGAAGGTGCCAGAGGACTGGAGAACAGCTAATATGATGCCAAATTCACAGTAAGGATGGTAGAGATAGACCAGGTAACTATAAACGAGCGAGTATTACATCACTGTTAGGGCAACTACTAGGGAAAATAGGGAAGGAGAAAATTGAAATCCAATCAGAATGACAAGGTTTGATCAGGGATAATCATCATGACTATCAGAGGGAAGTCACATATAATGGATTTGATTGAATTAGTTTGAGGAGGTTGCTTATTTAGTTTTGCAGCAAGGCCTTTGATCAAGTTCCACATGGGAAACTGAAAAAAAAGTAAAATCTCACAATATCAAGGATAACTTGACAAGTTGCAACGAAAATTGTCTTAGTGTCGGTAGGCAGAGGGTGGTGGGAGAAGGCTGCTTGTGTGACTGGAGACAGTGTCCAGGCTGCCAGTGTCCCCTGGTGTACCATAGGGATCAGTCCCTTATTATTTGTAGCAATCATAAATGCTATCGATGTAAATCTGGAGGGGTGTGGGTGGAGGAGTGGGATTGTAATAAGTAAGTTTGTGTTTGACACAACGATTGGCCGGGTAGTTAGCAGTGAGGAGGAAGGTCTGATTTTACAGGAAGATACAAGTGGAATGACCAGTTGGCAGATCAATGGCAGATGGAATGTAATCCTGATAAATACGAGGTGATGTACTTTGGAAGGAGGAACCAGACATGGGGTGTACACAATGATTGGCAGCACACTAAGAATCTCAGAGGGTGTTTCTCCACACATCCCGGAATGTAGCTGAACGGGGTAATGGACTAGTTCTTGGATTGATCCTTGGGTGTGGCGTTCATTAATCATGGCGTAGGTTATAAGTGCTATACAGGGCTTTATTTTATATTTCTGTTGGTACAGAGACTATGCTCCTGTGAGCGTATGGTGTGGAAGATCAATAATTGAGCAGCTTAAGACAGGAACTGATGGGTTTCTGAGTATAATGTTCACAAACGTTCTAAGAGTGAACTGCTATAGCTTGACAAATTATGTCAATGTGAGAACTATGAAAAAACAGTGCAGGTTCCTTCCAGTTTGAAACCAGAGAATGGAGAATGGGAAACAGGGAGATGACAAAGCTATGAATCCACTACTTCAGATCTGTCTTCACGGAACTTTCTGACAATACCAAGAAAACCAAGGCTGGTGTGGAAAACGAAATATTACATGGAAAATAGAACTTGTCAGTTAATTGATTGGGAGAAATTATTGGGATTGAAAGTAATGGTCATAGACAACACTAACATAGATTTATGAAGTGGGAATTATGTTTGAGAAACAGACTGGGAGACAAATGAAAGAGAAGTAAGGGATGTAAAACATGTGAATTTTCGAAAAGATTTTGGTAAAGCTCCAAGCCCAATTTGCAAAATCAAATCTGAGTGGATAGGGGCGAATATATGGATATGTGTGTAGAATGGGACAGCTGGCAGGAAACAGTAAATAGAAATAAAAAGACTCGTCAAGCAACAGCCTGACATTGTCTTTAAGGTATGATTCTGTGAGTATGGCTATATCCCAGACACCCAATCACCTTCCCTGGATATCTTCTGTCTCACCAGCAGGATATACACAGCAGAAGTGGTGGCACAGAGGGATACACGTGAAAGGGAATTGCTCTGGGAGACCCCAACAGTGTCTGTGTATCCTATAAAGTCTCATGGCGTTAGTTTACACATGGGAAAGGAAACCTCCTGCTGATTACCATGCACTAGCCTCTCTCGTCTGATGAATCAGTACTCCTCCAAGCTGATCAACACTTGGAGGAAGCATTGAGGGTGGCAAAGCCACAAAATGTACTCTGGGTGGGGGATTTCAATGTTCACAAAAAGAGTGGTTCGGCAGCAGCATTACTGATTGAGCTGGTTGGGTCCTAATGGATATAACTTCTCGACTCGGGTGTGTGGCAGGTGGCGAAGGAACCAACAAGAGGGAAAATGCATATTTGACCACAGCCTTACTAATCTGCCAGTTTCAGAGGTATCTGTCCATGAGAGTATCGGGTAAGAGCGACCACCGCATAGTCATTGCGGAGATAAAGTCACACCTTCACATTGAGAATAAACTCCACAATTTTGGGTGGAACTATCACCGTGCTAAATAGGACAGACTTCGAAACGATCTAACAGCTCAAAACTGGTTTTCCATAACGTGTTGTAGGCAATCAATAGCAGCAGAATTTTACTCCAGCACAACCTCGTGGTCAGGCATATCCCCCTCACAACAATTAACATCAAGCGAGAGGATCAACCTTGGTTCAGTGGAGTGTGCAGGAGGGCAGGAGCAGCACTGGGCATACCTGAAGCTGAGGTGTCAGCCTGGTGAAGCCACCAAACAGGACTGCTTGTGCACCAAGCAGCACAAGCAGTAAGTCATAGACAGAGCTAAGTGATCCCACAAGCAACAGATCAGATCTAAGCTCTGCAGTCCTTCTATTTCTAGTTGAGAATATTTATGGACAATTAAACAAGTCATTGGGGGAGGAGATTCCACAAGTATCCCCATCCTTAATAATGGAAAATCCCAGCACTTCAGTGCAAAAGATAACGTTCACGCATTCGCAATAATCTTCAGTCAGAAGTGCTGAGTGGATGATCCACCTCAGGCTCCTCCAGTCGTCCTCAGCAATTCAGTAAATAGTCATCAGGCAATTTGATTCATTCCACGCGATATCCAAATTCAGATGGAGACACTGGATACCCCAAAGGGTACATACACTGACAACATTCTGGCAATAGTACGGAAAAGTTGTGCTCCAGAACTTGTCACGGCCCTCGCCAAGCTGTTCCAATACCGTTATAACAACGACACTTCCAAGATTATGTGGAACATTACTCAAGTATCTCCTATACATAAAAAGCAGAACAAATCCCATCCGGCCAATTACCAACCCATCAGTCCACTCTCGATCATCAGTAAAGTGATGGAAGGTGTCAGTGCTTTCAAGCAGCATCTGCTCAGCAATAACCTGGTCAATGACGCCAGTTTGGGATCCATCAGGATCACTCAGCTCCTGATCTCATTACCGTGTTTCAAACATGGACAAAGGAGCTGAATTCCAGGGGTGGGGTGAGAGTGACAGCCCTTTAAAACAAAGCTGCCTTCGACCAAGTGTGGTATCAAGGGGCGTAAACAAAACTGGAATCAATGGGTATCAGGGGCAAGCTCCCCGCTGGTTAGAATCGTACCTGACACGTAGGAAGATTGTTGCAAGGTTTGTGAAGGTTTGTAGCTCAGGTTCAGGTTTCGGATGTAGGTTTGCTCTTTGATCTGTAGGTTTGATATCCTGACGTTTCATTACCTGGCTAGGTAACATCTTCAGTGGCGACCTCCAAGTGAAGCGAAGCTGTTGTCTCCTGCTTTCTAATTCTTTGTTTGTCCAGGATGGGGTAGCTGGGGTTTGTGGTGATGTCATTTCGTGTTCGTTTTCTGAGGGGTTGAGAGAGGGTATTTAGATCTATGTATTTATTTATGGAGTTGTGGGTGGAGTGCCAGGCATCGAGGAATTCTCTGGCATGTCTTTGCTTAGCCTGTCCAAAGATAGATGTGTTGTCCCAGTCGAAATGGTGTTTTTTTTTCATCCGTGTGTAAGGCTACGAGGGAGAGAGGGTCGTGTCTTTTTGTGGCTAGCTGGTGTTCGTGTATCCTGGTGGCTAACTTTCTTCCTGATTGTCCTACGTAGTGTTTGTGGCAGTCCTTACATGGACTTTTGTAGGCGACGTTGGTTTTGTCCATGGGATGTACTGGGTCTTTTAATTTTGCTAGTTTTTGTTTGAGAGTGTTGGTGGGTTTGGGTCTACTAGGATTCCGAGGGGTCTTTGTATTCTGACTGTCATTTCTGAAATTTCTTTGATGTATGGTAAGCTGATCAGGGTTTCTGGCTGTGTTTGGTCTGCTTGTCGTGGTTTGGAGATGTTTGATCATGAACAAAAATGAGGAAGGCTCAATGTGTTGAGTGGCCTACATTTTTCCGATCTTTCTGTGCAGTCTGTGGGAAAGCTCTGTAAATGTTGTCATAAGCTCTCGGATGTTAGGAAGGTGATCTCTGCAGGGTCAACAGGACTGTGTTTCCTGTTCCCTTTTCCAATACTGAGACTGGTGCTGGGTGTTCGGTCCAGGTTTATCCTTTAAGAACTTAAAGCAGTTTGATACAATAGATTGTATTACTTGGGCGATTCAGAGTCCATTTAGGATATTATCATATGCCTGTGTGTCTGGAGTCACTTTTAGGCCAGACCAGAAAAGCACGGGAAATTTACTTTCGGAAACTATATTAGTACAGCAAATTGGAGTTTACAATCGACATTGACTTCAAGGTCACTGTTACTGACACCAGATTTTGCATCTTAATATTTTATGAATTGCTTTAAACTTCCATCAGCTGCCGAGAATTATCCTGGTTTGGATTAGTAATCCAGTGACATTTCCAAAACAGCACCATCTCCACATGGGGACCTGTCGGAAACCACACCGAGCTGATTATTTCTGTGCTGCTTGACAGCTCTGTCAAATAAAACTCCCACCAAGTTGACTATCGTGATGGGCCTGAGGGCGTAGTAATTGGTCAGATTGTAATTACTCCTCTCTTAGAGAACTGGGCACAGCTGAGTAATTTTCCACATTGCCAGGGAAATGTCAGAGTTGGAGCTGGAATGAAACAGCTTCCCAGGGACACAACTTGTTGCACAGCACAAGGCTTCAGTCCAATTGCAGGAATCGGGTCAGGGACCATTGCCTTTGTCGTACATTCTGTGGTCAGATGTTTCTTTATGCCACTGGCAGCAAATCGAATTGGTTGAAGACTGGCATCTGTGATTCTGTGGGTATCATGGCGAGGGTGAGGTGGATCATCAACTCAACACTTCTGGCTGAGAATGGTGCAGATACTACATCCTTGTGTTTTACACTGGTGTACAGGGCAGTTCTGTTATGTAGTCCGGGTATATTTATGGAATCCTGTCCTCCAGTCATTTGTTTAATCGTTCATCAGCATTTATGAAATAATGTGGCAGGACTGCAGTGCTTCGATCAGATTTGTTGGTCAAGTGCGGTAGCTTTAATGGCTAGCATCAGGTTTAGGTTCACATGGTTCTGACCATGACATGTTCACCCACAGTCATTACTGAAACATAGATTGTGTTGATGGTAATGATAGACTGAGGAGATTATCCCTAGCCAAAATGTTACAGGTTGTGATTGAATATTGTTCTGCTTCTCCTGCTGCTATGGTCTATAGCACTACATAAATACGCAGTTTTGAGCTGCAATATCTGCAATGCAATTTTGCTCTCTGTCCCTTAGTTCACATCGAGACCAATTCACCCACCAGCCCTGCACTCAGTGACCTACTCTGGTTTCTGGTTTTCTTAGGAGGAGAACCCCTCCCCCAAGTCCCTCCTCCTTACCTTTTATCTTAGCCTGCTGGACACACTTTCCTCATTCCTGGAGAAGGGCTTATGCCCGAAACGTCTATTCTCCTGTTCCTTGGATGCTGCCTGACCTGCTGCGCTTTTCCAGCAACACATTTTTATTTCTGATTTTCTTACTCTCATTCTGCTGAGGGTCTCTCCCCGGGTCAAGCTTCCAATCTGACACATTCTGCAAAACCAATTAACTGATTGTAATTCAATTGTTTAATTCATCTGAATCTTTTTACCTTGTGTAATACCATCTTCTGTGTTTAACGTGAATATGTTTCCCTCTGTTTCTCTCCCTGAACATGATTAAGAGCTCTGCAGTGTCAGTGATATTAGCCTTATGTAATGTGTCTACCTGATTTCCAGAGGCAATTCCATTACAGAGTGTTAAGGCAAAAAGGGAGGTGGAGGAGTTGGTAGCTTGCTTTTCTCGCTGTTGCCTTATGTAATTTCAGAGCCAATGAATACTCACCACATTGTATGTTTCCTCTTTTGGTTTGATGCCTTATCACTCATGGCTGCATTGTCCTCCCATGAGTATATTTCAGCTCCTTTGGGATGAATTTCTAATATCCTCCGAAATATCCATAGACATTCCTGCCTTTGCTGTTCCATCGTCAGCCCTGCTCGGCTCACTTTCTAATTAACTCTGGTCAGCTCCTGCCGCATGCCTTTGTAATTATGTTACTCACTTATAAACATATTAATTCGAGAAGAGACCAATAGGTATAAAGCGAAAGAAGGAGTTTACAGAGAAGGGACGCGGAGAATAATTGGTAAATTTCTTAACTAGATACAAAGAGAGAACGGGAGAGAGGATATAGATGAGGAAATGTGAAAAATGACAAAACTAGATTCCTGAAAGAAGGAGATGTACATCCCTCAATTTTTGGCAAATCCTATGTGCTGTGGTCATTTGTAAAGTGCATGGACAACAGAGTAATGTGTTCAAATGCTGGGTCTGATTCAGAATTTTAATCCAATAATATGACAGACACGAGCTTTGGAAAGAACCCAGCAGGCCAATATATTGAAGTCCCGGTAGAAAGGGGATTAACTGAAATAAGTTGGGATACCAGAAGCAAGAACTTATAACACACATCCTGATAAGAATGAGAGATTAGAGTCGAGAATTCCAGAAAAGGAGGGAACATTGAGAGAAGGGTAACATATCACATTAGATGAGCATCAAATAATGTTTTATACAATTTATACGTCATGTGCATCATTTATCGATAACTGAGTCTCCGTTGTTCATTTAGGCTGTTGTGCACATATGAAAAATGTTACTTATCTGCACACACATTCATTAAACAGTGTATACAAAATCGTTTTTCCGCCAATGAAATGGTCCTGTTGTCGTGTTGCTAGGATACATGAACACCGACTGACCACCAAAACACATGACCCACTATCACTATGTTCCATACATATTGACAAAGGAAGGCACAACTTTGATTGGGACAACACACACACAAACGAAGACACGCAAGGTCATTCTTAGAGGAATGGCATTCTAACCAGAAGTCCATCAATAAACGCATCAATTTAGATCCTACTTACCTTCTCTTGTAAAAAGAAACCTGGAAATGACATCACCCACCATGAGAAACCGAGACCTATAAATAGAGAGGCAGGACATACCACCAGCGCATCATCAGAGACACTCACTGATGATGTTACCTAGTCATAGCGACGAAACCTCTGAAAACAAATCTTCAAGTTCAGCGAGCTAACTTGCATGCATATAAATTGATATTTTTTCCATTTATTAGTGGAATTCGGGAGTTCTCTGTCGCTCATTGTAACAGATTACGAAGTGAGGTGAGTTTTTCTGGGTGTGTGATTTCCATGAACAGAGGGGTACGATATTGATGTCATAACAATTTGGGGCCTTGCCGTATGGGATTTGGACAGACTTGAACAGAGTTGGGTACAAAAGGTCCCAGCAAATTCCAACACGTGGCAATTAGTGACCTAGATCTTCAAATAAAACCGGTGGGGAAGTTCCTTTAATTTTGTTACCTTGTGGTTGGTTAAATTAAAAGTGAGAGAAATGGCTTTTAACATTACTAAAGAGGTTCCCAAATTTGCCAAGGAAGAATAAATAGACAGAAGAAAAATACTTTTAGAATTAGCAAATAGGTTGGAATTGGATTTAACCAGGGATAAAAGGAAAGTTGAAATTTTAATGGAGTCAGTCAAGAACTTTAATGTGTGAGAGAAACAGGCAACTGCAGTAGAATGAGAAAAAAACTTAAATTGCATACGTGGCAACTGGAGTTAGAAGATGAAAAAAGACACGGAAACAGAGGAGAAGAAAGATAAAGGGAATGAGAGGAAAAAGAGAGAGAATTTGAAATTCAGAAATTGCAAATTAGAAAAGAAAGTTAAATTAACAGGATGGAGATGAAGAGAGAACGTAGTGACGTATACAGCAATGTTAATACATTGCTATATTTCGGTGAGAAAAATGAGAAAATCTGTTTTTATTTCATTTGAAAAATAATGGCTCGGCAGATGGTGTGTCCAGTGAACTTGTGGGTAATGCTAGTTCCGACTCAGCTGGTGGGCACAGATAGTGAGGTATGTGCAGCGCTGTCAGATGAGGGTTCAAGAGATTACGCAGATGTCAAACTGGCTAATTTGAGTAGTTATGCATTGGTACTAGAAGAATATAGATAAAAGGTTAGAAAATATAGAGATGGAACCAAGTCAGACTTATGTTGCATTGGAAAGAATTCAACTCAGACATGTTGATAGATGGGTGCTGGCCTTAAAAATGGCTAAGACTTGTGAGGCTCGAAGGGAGGTTATTCTGCTGGAGGACTTTAAAGACTCACTTCCAGAGATGGCAAGAATTCATGTGAATGAACAGAAATTTCAACAAATGAGAAGCGAGGCAGGAATGGCAGGTAAATACGCATTGATGCAAAAGATGAAATTTAGCTTCGGGGAGGATTTTCATACTGTGAGGGATAAAAATTGGGAGAAGGGGCGATCCTCCACTACAAAGCGAACAATAGAGCACACTGGCAATAGTTTACCACAGGTGAAAGAATAAGGGGGTTGAAAGGACTTGAAAGGCCTCAGGTGTTCTCACTATAAGCGAGTGGAACACAGTCAATTGCACTGCCGATGGTTTCAGAAGGGCACTGGGAAAAAGGTGTTTTCACTGCTGTCAGCTGGGACACACAGTGCTGGGCGTTGAAGGAAGACACTTTGGGAAAAGATGCGCAGAAGAAGCTATGCCAGTGACATTAGTGAAACTGGTAAAGGAGACCCCAAGTGGATCCGAGGAGGTGAAGAAGAGTGCACAGCCGAGGCAGGGGCTGGGTATGGAGGCAGTGCCTGATCTCTGAACGAATTCGCCTCTGTGGATGAAGTTTACTCAGAAAGAATAGGAAAAGAAAGACAAGAAGTTATAATTTTGTGAGATACGGGATCTGTTCAGTCTCGAAAAGTTGAGAAGTGGGGCACGGGAAAAGCACAACAGATCAGGCAGCATGCAAAGAGCAGGACAATCGACATATCCAGTATAAATCCATCGTCAGGAGTGTGGCTTGGGGACAAGGGGGCTGAAAGATAAATAGGAGGGTAGGAGCCTGGGCTGGCGTGAGGGTCACTGGGAACGCGATGGGAAGTTGTAGGTGGGAGTGATAGTAATATGTCGGAGGGCAGAGTGGAGTGGGTCGGTGGGAAGGAAGATGGACATTTAAAGCAGTGCAAGAGGGCGGTGCTAAATTCAACGTTTGGATCTGGGATGTGGTTGGAGGAGGGGAGATTTGGAAATTGGTGAAATCGATTTTAGTGCTGTATAGTTTGAGAGTTCCAGCTGTCCTACCACCTATCCACTTCACTCTCCTCTCCGACCTCTCACCATCACACCCCACCTGCATCTACCTATCACCTTCCAAGCTACCTCCCACCCAGCTCCACCCCCACCCTCCTATTTAATTCTCAGCCCACTTTCCACTCCCTTACCCCCACTTTCCTGATGAAGGACATGTGCCTGAAATGTCAATTCTCCTGCCCCCTGGATACTGCCGACCTGCTGTGCTTTTCCAGCCTCACATTGTTCAACTCTGATCTCCAGCATCTGCAGCCCTCACTTTCTCTCAGCCTCCAATAGTAAGTGATGGAAGTATTTCACTTTTATTGACATGTCACTCAAGACCGTGATAATTTGTGGAATGGGGACAGAAATTAAGCATTGCCATGTGTAACATCAGGTTGGAGTGCCAAATCAATATTGGGGAAGTAACAGTGAGAGTGATTGACAGAATGTCAATTCCAGGATTACAGTTTGTTCTCGGGAACGATTTAGAAGGGTGCAATGTGGGAGAAACACCCCTTGTGTTGGAGAAGTCAAAGAAAGACTGGGGAACTAGGGAGTTAAAGAAAAATGCCCAGGAATTTTTTCAGACCATGTAGTGACAAGATCCCACTGTCATAAGTTACAGCAGGAAGGAAAAACAAAAGAAAAAGCCAAAGGAGTTGATGTGCAGTTACCTGACACCCTGTTTGATGTCTCGGTGCAGGAAACAAAACCTGAACAGGCAGAGGGTCAGGCAGTGGTGTTTAGTCCTGAAAGGCTAATGGATTTACAACAGATGTATATAAACACACATACACAAACACATACAAATGCACACAGACAGAAAAGAAAATCAGAATATAGTATCGAACGTTATTAATTTAAAGATAGAATCCTAAAGTTTAAATGGAGATCACGCCAGGTTAATGCAGAAGCGAACTGGGCCGAAGTGCACCAGATTGTGTTACCGGTAGCATACACTTTTACGGGTCGCACATGAACTAATTTCAGGCGGTCATCTAGGTGTATGGAAGACTCAGGCTAAGGTACAGAAGCATTTCAAGTGGCCTGGAATGCACAAGGACGTGGTTAATTTTTGTTTTACATGTCATGCATGCCAAATGGTAGGTACGTCACAGGCAGTAATAAAACCAGCACCTTTGTTGGCAATTCTTGCATTCAAGGAACCTTTCACCTGGGTTATGGTTAATTGTGTAGCTCCACTTTCTAAAATAAAAGTGGAAACCAATATTTTCTAACCACAATGTGTCTACCAGATTTCCAGAGGCAATTCCATTACAGAGTGTTAAGGCAAAAAGGGAGTTGGAGGAGTTGGTAGCTTTCTTTTCTCGCTGTTGCCTACCCAGAGAGATTCAGTCAGACCAAAGGTCTCATTTTACTGCTCAGCTGTTTTACGAAGTCGTGGATAGCTTAGATATATAGCACGTCAAATCAGATACGGTCCATTGTGAATCCCAGGGAGCCTTGGAAAGTTAGCACCTGGCACGGAAGACCGTGTTAACAGCATCCTGTCAGCATTACCCAAATGATTGGGATAAAGGTGGCCCATTAAATTGTTTGCCATGAGAAATGTCCCATATAAATCTACTCAGTTTACTTCCTTTGAGTTAATATTTGTACATGAAATGAGATGTCTTTGAAGTTAGTTAAATATAAATTGACAACCGAAGTCGGAGATTTCATAGTTGGATTGTGTACGTGAGGTGAGGTAGAGATTAGATGGAGTAGGCGAGTTAGCTAAATAGCACCTGAAAAGTGCACACCATGGAATGAAGCAGGTGGCAGATAAAATCTCTGAAACTTTGATGATTTCCCGTAGGGGTGACGCATTAGTATTGCCACCAGTGGTAGGAAATCTCTTCAAAGCCAGGTTAAGTGGCCGCTACCAAGTTAAAACAAAATGTTTAGTCAGTTAAACTATCTGCTGAAGATACCAGAGATGACAAAAACGTTATCAAGTATGTCACGTGAATGAATAATGCTCCAGCCACATTTAAGACTCAGAAACCAAGTTGTGGCCAGATCAACAAATTGTGCAGTTTATCTGTATGATGTAGTGATCTTTAGCAAGTGATTGAAAGCTCACATGTTACAGTTGGCAGAACATGTTGAAGGATTGCAAGCAGCAAACTTGCTAAAAATAAACTTGAAGAAATCAAAATTCGCGAAGGCAGTGGTGACGTTCTTGGGACATTACATTGGATATGGAAGGTTGGTCCCATTGAACACAAAGACGAAAGACTTTGAGGAATTTCCACGACCAGCTTCGAAGAAAGAATTGCTTCGATTTTTGGAACTGAGTGGACACTATCGGAAGTTTGTTGCAAATTTCATCATCGAATTGGCACCGCTGCTGGATTGACGAAAGAAGATCACAGAATTGTCGTAGACAGAACAATGCCACGAGGCATTTTAAAGCAGGATTAATTACTGCATCAGGTTTAGATACACCAAACATTTGAAACCCTTTGAAAATTGTGTTAATTGCGAGGGATATAGGGGTTGGAAATGTATTGATACAGAAACGTGATGATGGAATTGAATGGCCAATTGGCTACTTGTCGAAAACACTCAATATCCACCAGAGAAAAAATGTACAAAATCTCCATTATTGAAAAAGAATGATTAAGTTTCGGACTGGCCTGACAATATTTTAATATTTATATGAAAAACAAATTGTCGGAGATGGTTTTGGACAATGACAAACCTCTCGTCTTTTTGGAATATTTAAAGACCAAAGTATGAGACCATTTCATTGGAGTTTTATGTTACCGACTTTAAACTTACAAAATGTCCATGCTGTGGGTCCTAAAATGTGATAGCAGATGTGTTATCGCGGATTTAAAGGAAAAGGTTTCGATAAGATTTGACTTTTTCCAGTGTTATATAGGTGTGCAGAATTAATATGAATGTTATAAACTGAGATTAATGTTTTTGTATTTCATATTAATGGGATTAAGAATAAGAGGAAAAGGAATGATGCAATCTTTTCATTCTGATGGTTACTTTACTTTTCTGAAGTGGGGATGTGTCATGAAGCCTAAAGCATGTCTGGTCACTTTAAGTCAGAACGGGTTTTGCTGAATAGAAAGTACAGCCACAGATGCCAGTTAAATGTCAGGCTTTTCCACATGTCACCATTAGCTGGGAAATGGATACCTGGGTTTTGGTTGCTGTTTTGACAGCAATTCAAATACAACCAAAGTGTTTAAATAACGCTCAGAATACCAGAAGCCAACAGAATTTGAATATTCTTGCTAGGACACCTGGAAAGCAATCAATTTATGAGAAATATTGTATCATGGGGAGTACATAAATCCAGCATTTTGAACACTAGAGGGAGAGCCACTTCCATCCAACAATAGAGTAACTGCTGTGGAGCAGGAGTGCTAACTGGCCATCTCAAAAATTCTCTATCAAAAACACATGCTCATGTCAAACCTACTTGCAGTAAAAAAAACATGACCCAGGGAGATCATCAGCTGGAAGAGTGAACACAGCGGGGAAGATGGAGACTGTGTGGTCTTGAGATTGTAATTTTTAAGTTGTGGGTTGTTGGAACAGCATACTTTTACCGAGTTGGAGTCAGATTATAAGTAGTTAAGAAAAGAGGAGCTTGCAGTTGTGAATAGTTGTTGTTTCGTTTTCACTATTAAAGTTAAGAATCGAACTTGTTAATTTTTGTTTAAATAGTGGAATGTAGGAGATCTGTGTCACTCATATTTTAACAGATTATGAGGTGAAGCGAGCTTTTCTGGGTGATTGGTTTTAATTAACAGTGGGATCGACTCCACCTTGTAAATGTCCATCCACGCTCACCCCAGTTCCCTGCAGTTGACCCATATCCTTCTAGTCCTTTCCTGTCCACATATTTATCCAAATGCTTTTGAAATGTTGTTAATGTGCCCCCTTCAACCACATCTGCTGGCAGCTCATCTATGTACTCGCTCTCTGTGTGAAGAAGTGGCCCCTCAGGTTCCCCTTTATTTCTTCCTCTCTAACCTTAAACTGATCCCCTCTAATCCTCGATTCTCTAACTCTTGTAAAAAATCTCAGAGCATTAACACTATCCATACCTCTCGTGATCTTATACAGCTCTATAACGGACCCCCTCAGTCTCCTACACTCTAAAGAAAAGGTCATAGCTTGTCCAATCTCACCCTATAACTCAGACGATTGGGTCCTGGCAACGCCTTTGTAAATTTCTTCTTCACTCTTTCTAATTTCATAACATCCACTTTAAAACAACGTCATAAAAACTGAACACAACACTCGAAGTGCGGCCTTACCGAAGTCCTGTGTAACTACAACATTAATTCCCAACTTCTATACTCAATGTCCTGCCTGATGAAGGTCACTGTGCCAAAAGCCTTCTTCACTGACCTGCCTACCTGTGACTCCACTCTCCGAGAACCGTGTAACTGAATGCCAAGGTCTGCCTGCCCACTGCACCCCTTAAGGCCCGCCCATTCACCGTGAAACTCCTACCTAGATCTGAGTTTCTAAATTGCAAGACCTCACACATTTATTTCAAATTCCATTTGCCATTTCTCGGCCCACTTCCCCACCTGATTAAGGTCCTGCTGCAATTTCTGATAAACGTCCTCACTGATCACGCTACCACTTAGTTTAGTGTCATCTGCAAACTTACTAATCATGCCTTGTACATTTCTCAAACAAATCATAGATAAAAAAAAAACTATGGACCCAGCCTCCAGTCTGACAAGCATCCTTCCACGAAACCCTCTGCTTCCCACAATCAAGCCAACTGTGTATCCAACTGACCAGTTCCCCCTGCATACCACATGATGGAACCTTCCAGAGCAGCCTGCCTGTGGAACCTTATCAAAGGCCTAACTGAAATCCATGGATAATACGTCTATTAATCTGTCCACATCAACCTTCTTGGTCACTTCATCAAAGAACTCTAACAAATTTGTGAAGCATGATCTCCCACTCACAAGTATATACTGACTGCTCAAAATCAAACCCTGTGTAAGTAATGGGTGCAGTCAATGGTATGCTGTCCTTCATTGTAAGATGATTCGAGTACATAAGTAAAGCGATCTTCCTGCTGTTGTAGAGCCTTGCTGAGAGAACATTTGGGGCACTCTGTACAGATTTGATCTCCTTTGTAAGGAATACTCTCCTTACCACAGACACAGGTGATGGTAACATTACGATAGAGTGAATAAGCTGAGTGTTTAATCTGTGGAGCTGTGAGAGATGTCGAAAAGTTGATGCTGAAACACGAGGAGTGGCAGCGATCACTTATTTCCAAAACAGACATTGACAGGGTGAGAAATTCTATACTTTACCCAGGATTGATTGTCACGTGTACCTCAGTACAGGGAAATGCTTTATTTATGAGCAGTGGAGGCAGGTCATAGTAAGCATGGCCAGACAGATTATCGGGTGGAAATCGGCTTGGACAGAGTAAGGCATACAGATTACACTGAAAAGGACGTGCACTAGACAAGATCAACGTGAACAAGATGGGCATTATTTGATCTAAGAGAGTCCATTCATCAGTCTAACGTGGCTTTCCTAATAGTTTATATGTCTTAATTAACCCTCCGCATGTTATTGTGCAGTCAGCGTGTGAACCCGCACTGAACGTCATGTTGCTCACAAACCCCAACAGCAGCCACAATACTTTCCATCTGAAACAGGTAGCCATTTTCACTAGCTTCCGCCCTGCATGGCGAACATCACGTTGTCTTTTCAGGGATGAAAGATGCCTTCTTGAGACTGAACACAAGACATATGGATTCCCTCCTCACCGGGAGAAAACCACGTGAAAGTCCCATGTGCATATCATCAGCAACGGAGCCACGAGGAACAATGTGGAGCAGTCTGTCTGTGCAGCCTCTGCTCCACTTGTTCATCATGTTGGAGCATCAATTAGGAGACACTTAAGACTGCCGACGCTGGAGATCAGAGTAGAGAGTCGATTGCTGGAAAAGTACAGCAGGTCAGGTAGCATCCATGAAGCAGGAGAATCGACATTTTGGGCATAAGACATTAATCAGGAATCAGCACAAATTACCTCATTCTGCTCCCGTGTAAGTGCATTGAGGTGGGAATGGCCTCCTTCTGTTCCTGTATAAGTGGCTCAAGGGACTGACTGGCTTCTTCCTCGTCCGATTGGACAGGGCCAAGGGCCTGACTGGGTTACCCCTGATTCCTGTTTGACAGCTCGATGTACTGACTAGTGTGACAATGCTGCAGCTTTAAGAGGTTATTTTGTCCTGGTTTATTTTAAGAGCGAGTTTGAACAGTTGTTACCAGACTGGCTAGTTAAGACCACTTGAATAAACAGCGAGGGAGGTCTTGCGTTTATTTTAACGCAGACTGAATGGGTTTGGCCAGCTCTCACAAATTAGGATCTCTGGGTTTTGGTTTCTCAGAAACTATAGGGGTCTCAACAGAGTTGGAAGCGTCAGTGAATGCCTCCTGGCTGCTACTCTCTCTGAGTTTTCTCTTGATGCCGTTTTTAACTCCTGGACTGGAGAAATATTTGTGACATTCTGTGTCTGATTTTTTTCTTTTTGCCAAGGGATGTGTTTATGGGAGTTTCCTATGTTGGTATAGTTCATTAGTAATAGCTCCTAAATCTATTATTCTGTTAAACTGTCCAATAAAATTACGTTATTCTAAATTACCCTTTCTTTGGTTTTGTTTCATCTTTCATGTTGAAATAAATGGTGTTTTGCTTACCACTGAGTAGTTTGACCAGTCACATTGCATCTGGAACAGACACTTTACATTTCTTTTAAAATAAGAAAACATTAGAATCTAGGCTACCACCTTCAAATATTTTCGAGGGGCTCTGGAGTGGCCCATCACACTAGACTCCTTCTCTTCCTGAAAAATATGCTGGAGGCACTGAATGGGCTGTCCCTGTTCTTCTCCAATAGTGTCAATGGGCGGAATGGCTTCCTCATATTCCTATGAAAGCAGCGTGGGGTGCTGAATGAACTCTTATTTTACTGTGGCAATGTGCAGTGTCAGGCAGTGCTGTTACGTGAATGTTACGGACCCTTTAACAGCACAAGTCTCAGTGGAGTCTGGGTCTTGCTATACATGGACACAGACCAGTTCAGGAGCTGAGGGGGGACAAAATGTTCTAAACATTGTGGAATCTTTAGTGACCACATCCACTTCTGATCTTATGATGGGGAGGGTGGGTCGGGGAGACATTGATGAAGCAGCTGAAGAGGAAGCTACCCTAAGGAATTCCCACAGAAGTGACCCAGAATTGAGATGATGAACATCTTCCTTTGTGCCTTGTTTGACTCCAAACACTGGAGAACTAACCCTGATTCCCATTAAGTCCAGTTTTGTTAAGCTCCTTGATGTCCACAGAAGGCAACCACTGCTTTGATATCAGGGCCAGTCATTTTACTTGTGTCAACCTCTTTTGTTCATATCAATAGGCCATTAGTTATCGGAGCAGCAAGTATTTTCTTCAAACGGGTGGTATTTAATGTCAGGATTTCTCTTCTCAAGATGAATGAAAGTATTGCAGAGGAGCTAGATGGATATTGACCTGTCAGAGAGTTGAGGGCTATGAAGAATTGGGTATGAAAAACGATTTGAGACCAAGAGCAGATCAGTTATGATCTTAGTGAAGATCAAGGCAGGCCTGGGGAGTGAACGATCTGCCCCTGTTTCTGATGTTCTCACATTCTGTTATTGGAAAGTTAGTGGGTGTTATTTTCATGAACGTTCTGTTATTGAATGTCGCAGCCAGGGAGACAAGAGGATTTTGTGACCCATTTCTGGGTGACGTATATGGGCTGTATTCACAGTGAGTTTGGGTCTATAACATGCCGAACAAATGGAGCACAAGTTGCAGAGAGGGGACTCTCTGGAAAGAGAGATGAGCGGTCACTTTCCTACCCAGCATGGGTTTTCCAATTACATTTCCCAAATCACCTCAAAGCGTGTGTGACAGTCTTGAAGGGCCGAATGGTCTCCTCTGTGTATGTGCATCAGGTTATAAGAGTAAGTAGCCTCCCACTGCTCCTGTCTAGCAGGTTTGAGAGGCTGAATGGAACACAGAAACTTGGGACTGAGGAACAGGAGCGGGTCATGAGATTCTTTGAGCCTTCTCCACCAAGCACTAAGATTGTGGCTGATCAGGTTGTGGTCTCAGCCTCACTTTCCTGTCTGCGTCCCATTATGCGTGACTCATTTCTCTGTCAAATATTTAAGTAATGCAGCTTTCAATCAATGTGAACATAGAGGCACGATAAACTTCCAGTGAAGAGAATTGCGACTTGAAAGGTCCTTTCAGAATTTTTTGTCATCCCTCTTGTAGAAACAGAGAGTCATGCAGAACAGAAACAGACCCATTAGTCCAATCTGTTCACTCCGATCAGATATCAAATCTGATCCAGTCCCATTTGCCAGCATTTGGCCAATATCCCTCCTCTCAGATACTTTTAAATGTGCAACTGTAACCGCCTTCATGACTTCCTCTGACAGCAGTTTCTGTACACACACCACTCTCTGTGTGAAACATTTACCTTCAGGTCCCTTATAAATCATTCACCCTCTCGCCTCCAACCTATGCCCTCTTGTTCTGGACCCCCCCCCCCTATCCTGGGGAGCAGAACATGGCTGTTCAGAATATCCACGCCCCTGGTGGTTTTATAAAGCTCTATAATGTTACCCCGCAACCTCTAACACTCCAGGGAGAAACAACTCAACCTAATCAACTTCTCCCTCAAGCTCAAACCTCCAGTCCTGGGGCATCTGTGTAAGTCATTTCTGCAGACAATCGAGTTGTATGCAGTATTCTTAAAGTGGCCTCACCAACGTCCTGGACAGATACAACATACCACCACAACTCCTATACTCAATGCTCTGACTGATTAAGGCAAATGTGCCAAATGTGTTCTGCACCACACTGTCTACCTGCGACCCCACTTTCAAGGAACAATGTACCTGCAGCCCGATGTCCCTTTGTTTCACAACACGCCCAAGACCTTACCATTAAGTGTATTATTTCTGCCCTTATTTGCCTTCCCAAAATGCAAAACTTTGTATTTATCTAAATTAAACTTCATCTGTCACTCCTTGCCCCTTTGTCCCATCTATTTGTTGTCTTGTTGTACTCTGAGCAGAGGGATACGCCACCTTTCTGATGTAATCTGTAAACTTACTAACTATGGCTCCGATATTCACATCTAAATCCTTTACGTAAATGATGAAATGCAATGAGCGCATTACTAATTCTTACAGCACACTGTTGCTCACAAGCCTCCAGTCTGAAAAATATCCGTCTTCCTTCAAGCCAATTGTGACTAGCTTCCCCTGTATCCCATGTTACTGAAACTTACTAATCTGTCTACCAATCAGAATGAAATATTAGCTATGAAGAGAGGCTGAGTAGGTTAGGTTTATTTTCACTAGAAGAAAAGGAGATTGAGGAGGGAACCTGATTGAGCTTACGAAATCATGAAGGGTGTAGACAGGGTGGATAGAAACATGTTTTTTTTTCCAGGGTTAAGGATTCAATAACGGAATTTCGTGCTTTCAAAGTGAGAGGTTGAAAGTTTAAAGGGGATACACGCGGGACTTCACAGAGAGGGTGGTGGGCGTTTGGAACGCGTTGCTAGCAGAGATGGTCGAGGCAGGAACGGTAGATTCATTTAAGATCCGTCTGGACAGATGCATGAGTAGGTGGGGAGCAGACGGATACAGATGCTTAGGAATTGACCGACAGATTTAGACAGTACATTTGGATCGGCTCAGGCCTGGAGGGCGAAGGGCCTGTTCCTGGGCTGTAAATTTTCTTTGCTCTTTTTTCTTTAAATGAACACCTTGCTGAAGTCCATATAGACAATGTCTACCAAACTGCCTTCATCGATCTTCTTTGTCACCTCTTCAAAAAACTCAACCAAATTAGTGAGACATGATTTCCTATGCAGAAAGCCACGTTGTCTACCCCGATCAGCCCTTGCCTTCCCAAATGTATGTAAATGCTATCCCTCAGAATCCCCTCCAATAACTTACCCACCACTGAGATCAGGCTCACTGGTCTATCGTTCCCCGGCCTTTTGGGTCACTGTTTACTTTTCTAGTCCCACTCCTCCATGCTCACAACAAATGTTAAATGTAACCAGGTTTGTGATATGGCCGATGATATCGGTCTCAGACAGGGTCAGGGTCAGTTTGAGGTACAAGCCAGGCTAGTTTCTTTAATTGCTAAAACAACACGTTTATGATCCAGAGCAATGTTACTCAAACTATGATGGAAAGATGAATGGCAAACTGTTTGGGTATTGCAAATATACAATCAATATTTCCCTTCCGAAACACACACACACACACACACTCTATGTAATTTTAATTTGAAATAACTTTGTCCAGATATTATTGGAACTCATGACAAAAGGAAAAATTGGGAGATTGTCCAAAACATTATTCTGCTTCTGAAGATATTGTACTCACACCTGCTAGCAATGGGATTCCATCCTGGGAGAGTTGGATTTGGCTGAATTCCCTTTGCATTATGCAGTGAGGAGATTCCAATGAATTCTGGTCAAGGATCACCCAAAGGGTAGCACGGTGGTTAGCACTGCTGCCTCAAAGCACCAGGGACTTGGCTTCGATTCCAGCCTTGGGTGACTGTCTGTATGGAGTTTGCACATTCTCCACTTTTCTGTGTGAGTTTCTTGTGGGTGATCCAGTTTCCTACCACTGCTCAAACTGTGCAAGTTAGGTGGATTGGTCATGCTAAATTGTCCGTAGTGTTCAGGGATTTCTAGGTAAGGTGCATTAGTCAGGGTTAAATATAGGGGAATGGGTTGGGAGGTTGGTATGGACTTGTTGGGCCGAAGGGATTCTATAAAAATAAGAATGGTAACGACGACTGTAGCGTTTTTTTTTAGCTCGCACACATTGCTGTGATGAAGAACAATGAAGGAGAGAGAGTGTAAGAGGCCATTCCTTCTCGGGTAGATGACATTTTCTCCCTCTCTGAGCTGAATCACACAGTAATATGATTCTCTCCCAAACTAGACCATGTGAGGTATCCTTGTACATTGTCCAAACTGTGTCTCCATCACATTCCCTGTTCCATGTAGGTGCACCATTGTTGTTGTCATATACGGAGCCATACCCTTAGCAGAAAATGGTCTTGGTCAATTTGAAATATGTTTACATGGCCCTGCGTCATTAAAAATAAAATATTTAATGCATTCAGAATACCTGTGTTAAAATGAATGCATTTCGTAACAAATACAGAAATTGCTTGAAAATCTCGGCAGGTCTGTCAGCATCCAGATGCCTTTTACATGCTATAGTTGTACCAGCCTCCATCACTTCCTCTGGCAGTTCATTCCATAAGCACACCACCCTCTGTGTGAAAAAGGTGCCCTTTCAGCCTCATCACAACCTTTCCCCTCTCACTTTCAAACAATGCCCTCTAGTTTTGGAAGCCCCTAACCTGGGGATAAACCCTGACTACTCACCCTATCCATGACCAATCTGATTTTATAAACCTTTGCTGCTGCGAAATGTGACTTCAATCAACTCGAATGGCTGTACTTTCAGTCATCCCGGGCCTAAATTCTGAAATGAAATACTAACACCTCATCCTTCACCATCAAGTCACAATTCTGAATCCACTTTAATCAGTTTGTTCAGATGTATCCTGAGACACTTCTGTGGGAATTACACCGAGACATTTGTGCCTGGAGGTAGGGACACTAGCATCACTCAGCAATACCCATAAAGCTGTCACAGTATTTTCCCGTGTGTTTGTTCATCACGCTGTTCTGACATGCTGTGATATACCTCTGCAACAAGCAGGACTTGAAAGCAGGCCTTCTAGTTCAGAGCTAGGAACACTACCACACAAGTTCAGGAATTGGAATCAAATCCAGAGCTCTGGCTCAGAGACAGGGACACTATCCACTACACTACCATACCTAGAATTTGGGTCATATTTAATGCCCGCCTTCAGCTCGGTGTGGATTTATTTTAATCAGGTTACCATTACTGAACTACACAAAACATTTTCTATTGTTAAACAAATGCAAGATATTTGTCTCAACTGTAGGATATTGAGTGTACTTGCTATGCTATCGAAATTAACTATGAACATCTTTAATTGCTATTATCTGTAGTCTGCAATGTTAGGGAAAGAAATTCTGCAGACACACTCTGCCCAATGAAGGGTCTCAAATGGATATTTATTACTGAACACCAGAGACGAAGGAAGCGCTTAATTTCTGGTCCCAAAACATATATCACTCTTAACCCACCTCTAACGTGTGACTGCCCTCTTCCTAAAACCATGAAATGATACCAGCCTGGCGATTACTGTCCAGCATCTCCTCCCCACTGACTGTGTATGCAATTTGTCCCTCCTCCCCCTAGCCACACAAGACAAACCAAGATCAGGGCCTTTGTGAAATAAAGGTCGGAGTGTGCAGGCATCCTGGAGAGGGATGGGTATCTTAAAATTGAAGGGGGATGGTGAGGTGACAGTAATATCACACACGGGATGAGGGGTGGCAGATGGATTAATGTGAGGTATTGGATTTGGTAAATCAAACAAGAGTAGGTTCTGTACAATTAAGAGGAGGGTCTTTGGCAGTGTTGTATAACAGAGACCATGACCGTCAGGTATAATTATTTAAAATTTGCATCTCATACAGTGTGGTTAAGAAGGTGTTTAGCACACATGTCTTCATCGGTCAGACCTTTGAGTATCGGAATTGGGACGTCATGTTGAAGTTGTACAGGATATTGGTGAGACCTCTTCTGGAATACTGTGTCCAGTCTGGTCATCCTGCACGCTTTTTCCATAGGCACACCACCCTCTGGGTGAAAAATCTGCCCCTTAGGTCACTTTTAAATGTTCCCCTCTCATCTTAAGCTTATGTCCTCTAGTTTTGGTCTCCCCCACCCTGAGAAAATACCATGACTATTCACTTTAATATTATTGACCTTGATATTATTAAGCTGGAGAGGGTTCAAAAGAGATTAACCTGGATGTTGTTGGGAGTGGAGGGAGTGAGCTATAAGTAGGCTGAGATTTTCTTCACTGGAGAGTATGAGATTAAGGGGTAACTTTACAGTGGTTTATAAAACATGAGGGGTACAGGGAAGCTGAAGGGCTGATGTATTTTCCCTAGAGTTGGGGATTCAAAACTGAGGGCTATTTTAAGGTGCGAGGATAAAGATTTACAAAAGTCATGAGAAGTAAATATTTTAGACAGAATCTGGTTTGTGTGTGGAATGAACTTCCAGAGGAAGTGGTGAAAGCAGGGACAGGTACATTGTTTAAAGGACATGGATAAATCATCAGTTTAGATGTGCTATGAGCAGCTGCCCTGTCCCTCCCCCTCTCTGAATGTAGCCCTGTTGGTTTTCACCCTCCGCCAATACCTGTGCAGTTGCGTGAGCAGGCCAGCTGAGTGTGACATTGCATCACTTTAAACACCACAGAGACTGTCAGGCCTGCCCAACACAGAGACACACAGATACACACACAAGAATTGTTAGCACAGTGCGTGAAGCTCATCTGGCAACTTATATAAAACATAAAGAAATGCTCAATCCGCCTCATAAACTGTTAAAATATGAGTGACAAATATGTTTAAATAAAACATCAATTTATTTTTTCACTCTGGAAGTGAACATTTTACATCAACTGTTCACAACTCTGGGACCCCCTTTCTCTTAACTGCTTATTACCCGACTCCAGCTCGACAGCAATATACTGTTTCTGTGTCTGCCATCCTCTCATATCACAGGTACTTGTCAGCTCTCAGTTCAGAACAGCATTCACCCTCACTTCAAAATACAGTCCACACTTTCAACTTCATCACATTATACCCTGATGAATATAGTTAATTGGAGCCTATCCGGATTTCTCTGCTCTGTATTTTGTGTATATTTCATCCACTCTGTCTCGTATGTGTCAGGATTTTTGGTGTTCCATTGACAGTATGTCATTATTCGACTCCGTCCATTGGAATATATCAGTATTTCACTGGCTCACACTCGAGTGTGTGGGGCAGGACTTCAGTTGTTTCATGGGGACTGTGACGCTATAACAATCTCAATGTTTGGAAATGGCACCGAACCTGTAAGAACTCTGAAGTCTATGGAGGACAGTGTGGAACTCTAACAGGGCAATCACACGTTGGTGTAGTGTTCAGATGTATGGCAGATGGGGATCAGTGCAGAGCAGTGTGAGGTGATGCACTTTGGTCGGAAAGACAATGAAAGACAGTTTAAAACAGGCTGTGCCATTATAAAGAGACTGCAGGAACAGAGAGCTCTGCGTGTCTATGAGCACAGATTATTGAAGATATCAGGACAAGTGAGAAGATCAGTAACTATCACTGATTAGTTTCAGTATCTGAGCTGTTTACAGGAAGAGGTGTAAGTGGGAGCCTGTGTGTTCCCTTCCTGGGAGGTAGTGGTGACGATATGTTGTGAACCCTCCCTCCTGCCCACCGAGACCGTGGGGATTCCATTTGTACCAGCTCAACACAAAAGGGAGATGGCATCAGGGCAACGGCTTCTAAGTTGTGCCGGGGGTAAACGGAACTGCCAGTGAGTTTAAAGTGAGAATTGTCCTTCACTGAACATTTTTCCTTACTCGGTCGGTGGGACATGGATGTTTCAGAATCTCCACACGAGGCGTCCCTGTCCTCTCCGGCTAGTACCACATAGCGGGAGGCGGGGGGTGAGGGAACAGGTATCGGGCACTCTACCACCCATCTTGGCCCTTTCTGTCCTATTCCAGGCTGTTTCTCCTCGAATGGGAGAAAGGGAGGACGTGAGGATGGGAGTGGGTGGCCCTGCTGTTAGTGTTAGTGTAGGTGAGGGGTCCGGAGGGAATCAGTTCACAGTGTTGTATCCATGCAGTGTTATTAGTGGACGGGGGTTAATGGAGGGAGGGAGAGAGAGAGAAATAGAGTGAGACAGATAGAGACAGAGACAGAGACAGAGAGAGAGGGAGAGGGAAGGTGCTGCATGCAGCATTGAGAGTGGTGGAGCATGAGCCTTGTTCAGAAGTCGGTGCTATAACAGATACACAGTGAATGTGAGGGAGCAGAGAGAATACGGTGATCCTTACTTTGACAGAGTGGGAAAGGTTATTGATGCTTGTCTTGTATTCCTGGACAGTTCTTCCGACCGCAGATACTACACTGAGCTGGGTGTTGAGCTCAGACCATACTAGGGTGGTCTGATGGTGTGGCCCCCTCTAGGAAGAGAATGGCCTCCCTCTGTACTAGCCCAAACACCAGGCCCTCCGTGCCCCTGCCGACAAACTTTGGTGTAATTGCCCCTTATCTTCCATGCTCGGGGTAAAATGTGCAGGGCAGCTTCTAACCGAGAAAGCTCAACCGTGTGCCCATTGTCCTTTTAAAGATGGAATCAGTGTCAGGATCATACAATATCCAGGGGTACCCGGGCGATGGTGAGTACCTCCAGCCATGACGGGTCGGAGAATCGGACTGGTATTGAATGAGGGACACCATGGGGTGGGGTGGGTAGTTAATTAAGTGATTCCAATAAAATAGCACCAGGAAACTAGCTCAGCCTTGCGAGGACGATCCCTCTGTCACTCAATGAAAATGTCACCGAGACAAACTATTGTTAGAATCTGCTCAATGAGTCAAAGATTCTGTTGAAACCACTTCCAGTTACAAACCTGTAGAACAAATGCTCATCGAAAGCTCTCCACCATCTCACCTTACACCAATATCCCTTTTACCATCTTTCCTGGGAAGATTGGATCATGCTACAGGATGCTATCGAAGTGTCTACATTTCAGCATTCTGCAACCTGGGGACACATTCTTCCATAACACTGTCTCTGAGTCTCCACCATCTCTGTCTATTTCCCAAACACCTCCCATGTAGTGATTTTTAAACTGATTCCCCCGCCATCTCTCTCTGGCAGTGATGTTCACACATACAGCACCCACTTATCATGGCACAATGGAGATTATGGAACTGTAAATGGATGGGAGCGGCACATCCTGTCACTTCCAGCATGGTCTGCAAGTTTCCCCACACTGGGCAGTGATCTAACACAGTGTTACTAAGGAATGCAGTGGGGTGGTGTACACAGTCCTACATGCTGGGAGGGTAACTGCTCCTGGTTTACAAGATCAATGCACTGTGGTGGCGTACACAGACCTACAGGCTGGGAGGGTAACTGCTCCTGGGTTACAGATCAATGCACTGGGGTGGGGTACACAGTCCGACATGCTGGAATGGTAACTGCTCCTGGGTTCCAGATCAATGAACTGGGGTGGGCTACACAGTCCTACATTGTGGGTGGGTAACTGCTCCTGGTTTACAGATCAATGCACTGGGGTGGTGTATACAATCCTACATGCTGGGAGCCTAACTGCTCCTGGTTTACAGATCAATGCACTGTGGTGGTGTACACAGTCCTACATACTGGGAGAGTAACTGCTCCAGGTTGCAAATTGGTGATGACTGCACAGCTCACGGTAATGGACAGATATCTAATCCAGGTTTATTGATCAATGCATGGGTGTGGGCTCCACTGCTTCCCACACTGAACAGGCGGGACAAACACAGCAAGCCCGGCAGCATCAGTGGGTGTGGAATTTGACATTTCTGGTGTAAACCTTCAGGACTCCTGCAGAAGTGTTATTCCCGACAGGTCGACCTCTACACCTCCTAATGCTGCCTGTTTTGCTGTGTTCTTCCAGCTTCATGCTGTCTACTTTGGATTCCAGCATCAACAGTTTTATTTTGTCTCTATCCCAGATTCCCATACTCGACAGATGGTTTAAAGATATATACTCTGACATGATCTGTGTAGCGTTCCACTCTGGAAAGCTTGCTGGATTGTACTGAGCAGTGCACTAGCCTGGTATACGCAGTGTTCCACGGTGAACAGATATCTCCTCTGGGCTAGTTCTGTGTGGTGGATTGAGAATGTGGTAAATCTAACTATTTCAGCTGATCTGGCAATGCCTTTAGTTCCCATTCCTGTGATTGGACCCTCCGTCTCTCAACCCATTAATGTTACAGTGTGCCCAGGTACAGTACATCATGTTGGTGAATACCCACTGTCCCGGCAGCAGCCACAGCCTCTTCACTCAGAAGCAGGCAACCATTCCCATTGTCCTCGGGTCTCCACGGAGAAAGGAATGATGGCCTTTCAGATAAAGGCTCAAAACATCCTCCCCCTCACCAAGTTCCACCACCAACCAACCACATCAAAATATCCGGTGTGTACGGAGAGTAATGAGGCCACTGGGAACATAAGCGAGCAGACTACCAGAGAAATGGGGTCACACTTCCCATGCCTGGACAGGTCAGAGTGAACCCTTCAGTACACATGGTATTACTAACTCCTGTACTCCCTCTCCATCTATGTAATACACAGCCTGTTATTCTTCCTGAAAATAAATCACAGGTTCACAGTTACCCACATTACATTCGAACTATCAAGTTGTTCTCCGTTACTTTTCCATTGACAGATTCTCAACCTCCCCTTGATAACTTCAGTTCTGGAAAATATTTACATAGTTTGCAAATAGTTGAGGTCCCAGCACTGGTCACTGTGTCACTACAGTCGTTAATTTGTGTTAAACTGATAGAGGCTGATTTTTCCCTAATTTAACCCTGCTCCTGGCTCAGTAACCCATCGTCTCTGTATTCCTGTGTAGCAGTTTTGAAAGGTTGCATCTTCCCTCCATTTCCCGTGTAACAGGTATGAGAGATTAAAAGATCTGCTCCAATTGCTGAGTAACAAGCTCCAATGGCCGAATGGCCTCACTCTGTTCCTGCTTAAAACTCTTGATGGGCTGAATAGCCTGCTTCAGTATCAGTGTAGTTGGGAATGGTGCAGGACATTTTTGAGCCATCAGTGAACAGCCCACTTCTGACTTGACGATGGAGGGAAGGCCATTGATGCTGCGGCTGCTGCTAGCTCACAGTGCCTCATGGATGGCCAGTTTCCATGTGCTCAGTCCTTTAGAAGTATGTCCTACATCACAGGAGTGAGTGTCACATAACGCAGTGGGCAGGGTATTCAATATGACTCTGAGACTTTCCCTCCACCAGTACTGTGTGCTGGCTGCTCCGACAGACACAGTTAGGGACAGATTGATGTGGGACAAGGGGTTTGGTGAGAATGTTTCCCTCTTGTTGGTTCCCCATCACTTCCCCCAGTCTTGCTGCTGTGTTTGTGAGCCCTCTCCATACTCAGTCAGTGGGGGGCCTGTGGGGACACTCTTGGTGATGGACATTGAAGTCCCACACCCAGAGAACGGTCTTTGTCCTTAGCACCCTCAGTGCGTCCTCTGATTTGTTTCCAACATCGAGAGGAACCGAGTTATCACCGGGGAGACAGTTGAGGGGCAGGATTTATCCATCATCTGGTGGTTTCCTTGACCATCTGTGACCTGATACCATGAGATTTCCCGGGTTCTGGAATCATTGTTGGGGAATTGAAGGATAACGCCTTCCCTGACTGTAGCCCAGAGTGCCCCCACCACCGCTGGTGGGTCTGTCTTGCTGGTGGGACAGGATATACCCAGGGATGGTGATGGGGCTTCATGAAACATGACCTATCAGGCCTGATCCCGTGAGTATGACGGTGTCAGACTGTTTGCTGACTAGGATCGTGGTGCTGGAAAAGCACAGCAGGTCTGGCAGCATCCAAGGATCAGGGGAACCAAAGTTTCAAGCATAATCCCCTCATCAGGAATGAGCCTTGTGGGCTAGGGAGCTGAGAGATATTTGGGAGGGGGCTTGGTTGGGGCTGGGGGGGAAGGGAGCCGAGAATGTGATCGTTAGATAGAGGTGGGGGAGGGGTGATGTGGGAAACGGTGATGGATAGGTCATGGAGTCCCCCAGAACATACTGTCCCTGACATTCTATAACTGACATTTCCCGGAACGTTCTGTCCCTGATATTGTTTGTGAACGGCCGGACGTCAGTGAATTGAACAAACGATAAGATCCCGAGGGAAGAGGTCCCGTTCCAGGGAGAAGGAGACACTTTTCCGAAGGCCCCTCAGGCAGTTAAAGGGGTGAAAACGTTTTCCCTGCGTTTACGTTTCTTCACGACACAGGATCGACCACAATTTAGACCAAAATACAGAAATTCCCAAACTCCGTTTGTCTTCAGGAAACTGGGAGAGAATCATTTAGGACAGCAACGTTTTCACCCTCCGTATTAGGAGCTGGGAAGGAGTGACTTGTGTCTGCTCTCGAGTGATCGAGTGCGTGGAAATGTTCGAGAAACCATCTGTCCTTATGGATGTGTCTCTGTGTGTTTGGGGAGGGAGGGTTTCTTGTGGTTTATGTCACATTTTTGTCAGTAATTCCGAATTCCCATTTGTTATTCCAGCTCCAATTATTTTAATAAATCCCTGAATACAGAGACACAATTGAAAATGTCACTGGGTCCCCAATCAAACGGGTCCCTTTGCCGCCAGGCTGATGGATAATGTGTTTGTTTTCCTTCCTCACAGTTAACGTAGTGACCGTCTACGTCCTGCTTTATAAAGATTGTGGATTGTCTCCATGTGTCAGACGTTACCTGGGGGCCATGGCAGCGGCGGATCTCCTGGTCATTATCCTGGATCTGATCCTGAGACACATCCCCATTGTTTATCAGGAACAGTTTTATTTCCTGGTGTACTATGTCCGCGTGTGTAATATCCACGCCGTCCTGGTTTATACAGCCACTGACTGCTCTGTCTGGTTCACTGTCACTTTTACCTTTGATCGGTTTGTGGCCATTTGTTGCCAGAAGCTGAAAAGTAAATATTGCAGTGAGAAAACGGCATCTGTGGTTCTGGGAGCAGTGACTGTGCTGAGTTGTTTAAAGAACATTTTCTGGTATTTTATGCTCACGGCTCGGTATTGGTTGGGGAACGCCCCCTGGTTTTGTGATGTAACAGGCGCTGTTCGAATCTCCAGTGTCTGGATCACAATCGAGTTCCTCCATCACATTCTAACCCCTTGTGTCCCATTTCTCCTGATTCTGCTGCTCAATGTTCTCACCGTCAGACACATTTTAGTGACCAGCAGAGCCCGCAGGAGACTCCGCGCTCACACCAATGGGCACGCTCAGTCTGACACAGAAATGATAAACCGAAAAAAATCCATAATTTTACTGTTTGTGGTCTCGGCCAATTTCATCCTGTTATGGTCAACGTTAATGTTGTATTCTATATGGAATCGGATGGATTGGATTGGGCATGGGTCTGTGTCTCTCGATGACTTTGTGCAGGAATTGGGCTTCATGCTGCAGCTCCTCAGTTGCTGCACAAACACCGCGATTTATGCCGTGACCCAGACTAAGTTCAGGCAGCAGCTGAAGAATGTGTTGGAATATCCCTTCACCCAAATCCATCCATCCATCAAATTCATTAATCAATCCATCCGGGATTTTTTCATTTCAGTTCAGTGTTTCAGCGATGGAGCAGCCTGTCGCAATGGTAACAGACTGAGGGTAGCGCTGATTTGTCCACCCTTATCAGACAGGCGGTTACAGGGACACATTTGAATGTTTCTCACAACTCAGGGGCCAGTGAGAAAAGGCACCATCCCACTGACTGTATCCATCACATCCAGTTGTAAACAATAAAATGTTTAATAAAGCGTGCTGAACAGCAGAGTGAACGATGTTGTTGTGTGTCTTTGTATTGAAGAAGCTGAGCTGGAGAGAGACAGACTCAGCCCCAAGGCTTGGTCCTCATGGAAGGGGAGGTGATCGCGCCCTGAGCTCAGGAGCTGGGTTAACCTCCCTCTGTCCTTACTTTCCCTTCTGGGTCTCCAACTCCAACTTGGCTATTAGCAGAATTCACCTTGCTCCCTTTGTCACTCTCCCTCCATATATGCCTCCGACTCTCACACTGCGCTGCTATTTCTCTCTCCTTTTCCCCTTTACACAATCAATTCCACTGTCCTTGCCTTCCCCAATTTCATCCACTCTCTCTCTATGTTGCGATCGCAACCTCCCAAAGTTAATGCCTTCCTTGAATCCTTCGGTCATGGGGGAACTGAAGAGGGTTATCGATCGTCAGGCCGATGTTAGGGAACAGAGAAAGGGACGACATGTCAGGCCATTGCCAGGGAAACAGTATGGAGCTTGCGCCAAACGCCATTGCTCCGGGACATAATGGGTGTGAGAACACCAGCCGTTGCTAGGGGGTAACAGGTGGAGTGGAACCGTCAGCTGTGGCTGAGACTGGTACAACAGGATATCACAAACAGAACACATTGTGTGGGACATTCTGTCTGTTACTCAGGGAATAGAATGCGGATGGGATTAAAGGCCATTTAGAGGGGATCAACTGGGTCGGTGTTCACAGTCAGTAGCTCAGTTTAAGGTGTGTGAGGAGTGTGATGGTGGGCGACTCCGTGGGCATGTGAGTGTGATGAAGGGGGAGTGTGTGAGGGAGTGCGCCTGATGTTGGGGGAATGTGTGGGGGAGTGAGTGTGATGGTGGGGAGTGCCCAGGGTAGTGAGCTTGATGGTAAGTTAGTGTACGGGGGAGAGATTGCGATGATGGGGGATAGTGTGGGGAGGTGAGATTGACGAAAGCGGCGTGTGCAGGGGAGTGAACGGGACAATGGGAGTGTGTGGGAGAGTGAGCGTGATGGTGGGGGTGTGTGTGAGGGAGTGAGACTGATGGTAGGGAAGTGTACGGGGAGAGAGAGTGACGGTGGGGACGTGTGCAGGGGATTGAACAGGACAATGGGTGTGTGCGGGAGAGTGAACGTGATGGTTGGGGAGTGCACGGGGTCTGAGAATCAGGGTGGGGCTGTGTGTGGGGGAGTGAACGATACAGTGGGGGAGTGTGTGTTTGAGTGAGTCTGATGGTGAGGCTTTGTGCAGGGTGAGTGAGCATGACAGTGGGCCATTCAGTGGTGGAGAGAGTGTGATGGTGGTCGACTGTGCTGGAGAGTGAACATGACGGTAGGGGAGTGTTTGGAGTAGTGGTGGAGTGTGTGTGGGTGAGTATGACGGTGAGGGGGGTGTGGAGCAGTGTGTGCGAGGGTGTTGGAGTGTCTGGTGGTGAACGTGACAGTGAGGGAGGTGTGGGGCAGTTTGTGCTGTGGTGGTGGAGTGTGTGTGGGGTGAGCGTGATGGTGAGGATGGTGTGGGGCCGAGTGTGTGTTGGTGTTGGACTGTGTGGGGGTAAGCGTGACGGTGTGGGTCAGTGTGTGTGAGGGTGGTGGAGTGTGTTCGGGTGCGAATGACGATGAGGGTAGTGTGGGGCCGAGTGTGTGAGGGTGGTGGAGTGTGGGGGTGGGAGCGTAACGGTGGGGATGGAATGGGGCAGTGAGTGTGATGGTGGTGGAGTGTGTGGGGGTGAGCATGACGGTGGGGGTGGTGTGGAGCAGTGTGTGTGAGGGTGGTGGAGCGTGTGGGGGTGAGCGTAACAGTGAGGGAGGTGTGAGGCCGAGTGTGTAATGGTGTTGGACTGTGTGGGGGTGGGAGTGACGGTGTGGGTCAGTGTGTGCGAGGGTGGTGAAGTGTGTGGGGGTGAGCGTGACGGTGAGGGTGGTGTGGGCAGTGTGTGCGAGGGTGGTGGAGTGTGTGGGGGTGAGTGTGACAGTGAGGGAGGTGTGGGGCCGAGTGTGTAATGGTGTTGGACAGTGTGGGGGTGAGCGTGACGTGTGGGGTCAGTGTGTGTGAGTGTGGTGGAGTGTGTTCGGGTGCGCGTGACGACGGGGATAGTGTGGGGCAGTGTGTGAGAGGGTGGTGGAGTGTGGGGGTGTGAGCGTAACGGTGGATGAGGTGTGGGGCAGTGTGTGTGAGGGTGGTGGAGGGTGAGGGTGTGAGCGTAAAGAGGTGGTGGTGTGGGGCAGTATGTGTGATGGTGGTGGAGTGTGCAGGGGTGTGCATGACAGTGGGGGTGGTGTGGTGCAGTGTGTGTGAGTGTTGTGGAGTGTGTGGAGGTGAGTGTGACTGTGAGGGGTGTGTGGGGCAGTGTGTGTGATGGTGCTGGAGTGTATGGGTGTGAGTGTGACGGTGGGGATGGTGTGGGGAAGTGTGTGTGATGATGGTGGAGTGTCGGGGGTAAGCGTAACGGCGGGGGTGGGGTGGGGCACTGTGTGTGATGGTGGTGGACTGTGTGAGAGTGAGCGTGATGGCCAGGGTTGATGTAGGGCAGGGTGTGGGATAGTGGTGGAGTGTGTGGGGGTGAGCGTGACTGTGAGGGGGTGAGGGGCAGGGTGTGTGATGGTGGTGGAGTGTGTGGGTGTGAGCGTGACGGTGTGGGGCAGTGTGTGTGAGGCTGGTGGAGTGTGTGGGGGTCAGCGTGATGGTGGGGGTGGTGTGGTGCAGTGTGTGTGACGATGGTGGATTGTCTGGGGGTGAGCGTAACGGCGGGGGTGGGGTGGAGCAGTGTGTGTGATGGTGGTGGAGTGTCTGGGGGTGAGTGTGACAGTGTGGATGGTATGGTGCAGCGTGTGTGAGGGTGGTGGAGTGTGTGGGGGTGAGCGTGACGGTCAGGATTTGTAGGGTAGTGTGTGTGATGGTGGTGGAGTGGGTAGGTGTGAGCGTGACGGAGGGGGAGGTGTGTGCAGTGTGTGTGTTGTGGAGTGTGTGGGGGTGAGCGTGACGGTTAGGGTGTTGTGGGGCAGTCTGTGCGATGGAGGTGGAGTGTGTGGGGGTGGGCGTGACGGTGAGGATGGTGTGGGGCAGTGTGTGTGATGGTGGTGGAGTGTGTGGCGCTGAAAGTGACGGTGGGGGTAGTGTGGTGCAGTGTGTGTGATGGTGGTGGAGTAAGTGGGGGTGAGCGTGACGGTAGGAGTGGTGTGTGGCATTGTGCGATGTAGTGAGTGCGAGGGGGTAAATGTGTCGGTGACGATGTAATTGTGAGGGGATCAGTGTGACAGTGATGGAGTGAGTGTGAGGGGGTCAGAGTGACAGTGATGGAGTGAGTGTGAGGGGGTCAGAGTGACAGTGATGGAGCGAGTGTGAGGTGATCAAGGTGACCAAAATGGAGTGAGTATGAGGGGGTCAGTGTGACGGTGATGGAGTGAGTGTGAGAGGGTCATGGTAACGGTGATCGAGCGAGTGTGACGGGGTCAGGTGACAGTGATGGAGCGAGTGTGAGGGTGTCAGTGTGATAGTGATGGTGTGAGTGTGAGGGGGTCGGGGCGATGGTGATGGAGTGAGTGTGAGGGAATCAGGGTGACAGTGATGGAGTGAGTGTGAGGGTGTCAGCGTGTGGGTGACAAAGGGAGTGTGAGGTGGTCAGGTTGAGGGTGACGAAGGAAGCGTGAGGAAGTCAGGCTGACGGTGATGGACTGAGTGTGAGAGGGTCAGGGCGACGGTGATGGAGTGAGTGTGAGAGCGTCATGGTAACGGTGATCGAGCGAGTGTGACGGGGTCAGGTGACAGTGACGGAGCGAGTGTGAGGGGGTCAGTGTGACAGTAATTGTGTGAGTGTGAGGGAGTCGGGACAATGGTGATGGAGTGAGTGTGAGGGGATCAGGGTGACAGACATGGAATGAGTGTGAGGCTGTCAGGACGACGGTGATGGCGTGAGTGTGAGGGAATCAGAGTGACAATGATGGAGTGAGTGTGAGGGGGTCAGTGTGACAGTAATTGTGTGAGTGTGAGGGAGTCAGGACAATGGTGATGGAGTGAGTGTGAGGGGATCAGGGTGACAGACATGGAATGAGTGTGAGGCTGTCAGGACGACGGTGATGGTGTGAGTGTGAGGGAATCAGAGTGGCAATGATGGAGTGAGTGTGAGGGGGTCAGCGTGTGGGTGACAAAGGGAGTGTGAGGTGGTCAGGGTGATAGCGATGGAGTGAGTGTCAGGTTGACCGGGTGACGGTGATGGAGTGAGTGCGAAGGTGTCAGGGTGATGGGGATGGAGTGAGTGTGAGGGGTTCACTGTGACGCTTATGGATTGAGTGTGAGTTGTCCAGCGTGAGGATGATGGAGTGAGTGTGAGGGGGTCAGGGTGACAGAGATGGAGTGAGTGTGAAGGGATCAGGGTAATGGTGATGGAGTCTGTGTGAGGGGGTCAGGCTAATGGTAATGGAGTGAGTGTGAGGGGGTCAGGATGACGGTGATGGAGTGAGTGTGAGGGGATCAGGTGACAGATATGCAGTGAGTGTGAGGCGTTCAGGGTGACGGTGATGGAGTGAATGTGAGGGAATCAGGGTGACGGTGATGGAGTGAATGTGAGGGGGCAGGGTGATTGTGATGGAGTGAGTGTGATGAGATCAGGGTGACGGAGATGGAGTGAGCGTGAGGGGGCAGGGTGATTGTGATGGAGTGAGTGTGATGAGATCAGGGTGACCGAGATGGAGTGAGTGTGAGGGGATCAGCGTGACGGTGATGTAGTGAGTGTGAGGGCATCAGGGTGACGGTGATAGAGTGAGACTGGGGGGTCAGGGTGACGGTAATGGAGTGAGAGTGAGGGGTTCAGTGTGACAGTGATGGAGTGAGAGTGAGGGGGTCAGTGTGACAGTGATGGAGTAAGTGTGAGTGTATCAGGGTGACTGTGATGGAGTGAGTGCGAGGGGGTCTGGGTGACTGTGATGAAGTGAGTGTGAGGGGGTCTGGGTGATGTTGACAGAGTTTGTGTGAGGTGTTCAGGGTGACAGTGATGGATCGAGTGTGAGGGGGTCAGGGTGACGGTGATGGAGTGCATGTGAGGGTCCAAGGTGACTCTGATGGAGTGAGTTTGAGGTGTTCAGCGTGAAGGTGATGGAGTGAGGGTGAGGGGGTAAGGGTGACAAAGATGGAGTAAGTGTGAAGGGGTCAGGGTAACAGTGATGGAGTGAGTGTGAGGGAGTCAGTGTGACGGTGATGGAGTGTGTGTGAGTGGATCAGGGTGACAGCTATGGAGAGAGTGTGAGGGGGTCAGGGTGTCGGTGATGGAGTGAGTGTGAGGGGGTCAGGGTTACGGTGATGGAGTGAGTGTGAGGGAATCAGGGTGACAGTGATGGAGCGAGTGTGAGGGGGTCAGGGTGACTGTGATGGAGTGAGTGTGAGAGGGTCAGGGTTACGGTGATGGAGTGATTGGGAAGAGTTCAGGGTGATGGTGATCGAGTGAGAGTGAGGTGGCCTGGGCGACGGTGATGGAGTGAGTGTGTGGGGGTCAGGTTGATGGTGATGCAGTGAGTGTGAGAGAGTACGTTGACGGCGATGGAGTGAGTGTGTGATGGCCAGGGTGACGGTGATGGAGTGAGTGTGAGAGCGTCAGGTTGACTGTGATGGAGTGAGTGTGAGGCGGTCAGGGTGATGGTGATGGAATGAGAATGAGAGGGTCAGGTTGAGTGTGACGAAGGAAGTGGCAGGGAGTCAGGGTGACGGTGATGGAGTGAGTGTGAGAGTTTCAGGGCGACGTTGATGGCGTGAGTATAGGAGGGTCAGGGTATCGGTGATAGGGTGAGTGTGAGGGGAGCAGTGTGACGCTGATGGAGTGAGTGTGAAGGGGTCAGGGTGACGATGATGGAGTGAGAGTGTGGGTGTCACGGCGACGGTGATGGAGTGAGTGTGAGGGGGTCAGGGTGACTGTAATGGCGTGAGAGTGAGGTGGCCAGGGCGACGGTGAAGGAGTGAGTGTGTGGCGGTCAGGTTGACGGTGGTGGAGTGAGTGTGAGGGTGTCAGGGTGACGGTGATGGAGTGAATGTGTGGGGGTCAGGTTGACGGTGGTGGAGTGAGTGTGAGGGGATCAGTGTAATGAAGACGGAGTGAATGTGTGGGGGTCACGATGACGGTGATGGTGTGAGTTTGAGGGGCTCAGTGTGACAGTGATGGAGTGAGTGAGAAGGGGTCAGTGTGACAGTGATGCAGTGAGTGTGCGTGGGTCAGGGTGACCGCGATGGTGTGAGTGTGAGTGTGCGAGAGTGACGGTGATGGATTGAGTGGGAGCCATTCAGTTTGACGCTGATGGAGTCTCTGTGTGAGGGGGTTCAGTGTGATTGTGATGGAATGAGTGTGAGGGGCCAGGGAAATGGAGATGGAGCGTGGCTGAGGAATTTAGTGTGACGGTGATGGAGTGAGTGTGAGGGCATCAAGGTGACAGATATGGAGTGAGTGTGCGGGGGTCAGGGTGACAGTGATGGGGTGAGAGTTAGGGGATCAGGGTAACAGTGATGGAGTGAGTGTGAGGGGGTCATGGTGACTGTGAGTCTGTGAGCTCAGGTTGGTCAGGGTGACGGTGATAGAGTGAGACTGGGGGGTCAGGGTGACGGTAATGGAGTGAGAGTGAGGGGTTCAGTGTGACAGTGATGGAGTGAGAGTGAGGGGGTCAGTGTGACAGTGATGGAGTGAGTGTGAGGGTATCAGGGTGACTGATGGAGTGAGTGTGTGGGGGTCTGGGTGACTGTGATGAAGTGAGTGTGAGGGGTCTGGGTGATGTTGACAGAGTTTGTGTGAGGAGTTCAGGGTGACAGTGATGGAGCGAGTCTGAGGAGGTCAGGATGACGGAGATGGAGTGAGTGTGAGGATGTCAGGGTGACAGTGATGGAGTGAGTGTGAGGGGATCAGTGTAATGAAGATGGAGTGAATGTGTGGGGGTCAGGATGACGGTGATGGTGTGAGTTTGAGGGGCTCAGTGTGACAGTGATGGAGTGAGTGTGAGGTGTTCAGGGTGTGAGTGATGCAGTGACTGTGAGGGGGCATCGTGAGGGTGATGAAGGGAGTGTGAGGGGGTCAGGGTGACGGTGTTAGAGTGAGTGTGACGTTGTCCGGGTGAAGGTGACGGAGTGAATGTGAGAGGGTCAGGGTGACGGTGATGGAATGAGTGTGAAGGGGTCAGGGTGATAGTGACACAGTAAGTGTGAGAGGATCAGGGTGATAGTGACGCAGTAAGTGTGAGGGGGTCACTGTGTCAATGACACAGTCAGTGTGAGGTTGTCAGGGTGACTGTGGCGCAGGAAGTGTGCGGGGATCAGGGTGACAGTGACGCAGTAAGTGAGAGGGGGTCAGGGTGATAGTGACACAGGAAGTGTGAGGGGGTCAGGGTGACAGTGACGCAGGAACTGTGAGGTGGTCAGGGTGACAGTGACACAGTCAGTGTGAGGGGTTCAGAGTGACAGTGACGCAGTAAGTTTGAGGGGGTCAGGGTGATATTGATGCAGTAAGTGTGAGGGGCTCAGTCTGATATTGACGCCGTTGGTGTGAGTGTTTCCAGCTCGTAGTGAATTTGTAAGTGTGAGGGTGTCAGGGTGATCGTGACGCAGTCAGTGTGAGGTGGGTCCTGTTGACAGTGAAGCAGTAACTCTGTGGTTTCTCTCTGACTGAATCTCTCTCCCTCCTGTCCCTCCCTCCCTCTCTCTCTGACACACTCTGTCTCCCTGGTCCTTCCGTCTCCCTCTGACACAGAGACTGGGGGGGAGGGTTGGTGGTGAGGCTGCATGTGGGGGGTTGGGGTGAGATGTGGGAGGAAGGGGAAATAGGGTAGAGACTGAATTGTGGAAGGGAGACAGCGATGGCAGGACAGTGAGAGTGAAAGTGAGTGGGAGGGGGAGAGGGAAGAGTGGAGGCAGGTGGAGAATCCAGGGTTGGGTGTGTGTGTGTGAGGGAGGCAGGACGAGGGTGTGTGAAAGGGAGAGGTGGTGAGAAAGAGTGAGCGTGCAGAGAGGGAGGGAGACATGTGGAGAAAGAGTGGGGGAGAGGAAATGGGGAGGCCAGGTTGGAGTGGGGGGGTGAAGAGGGAATTTAACCCAGCTCCTGAGCTCAGGGCCCGGTGCCCTCCCCTTCCCTGAGGCCCAGGACTTGGGGATGAGCCTGTCTCTCTCCAGCTCAGCTTCTCCAAAACAAAGACACACAACGTCATTCACTCTGCTGCTCGGCACGCTTTAATCAACATTTTCATTGTTTACAAATGGAAGTGATGGATACATTCACTGGCCCCTGAGTTGTGAGAAACATTCAAATATTGCCCTGTAACCGCACTGTGGGATAAGGATGGACAAACCAGCGCTACCCTCAGTCTGTTACCATAGCGGCAGGCTGCTCCATCGCTGAAACACTGAACTGAAATGAGAAAATCCCTGATGGATTGATTAATGAGGGAATTTGATTGATGGATGGATTTGGGTGAAGGGATATTTCAGCAGATTCTTCAGCTGCTGCCTGAACTTAGTCTGGGTCACGGCATAAATCGCGGTGTTTGTGCATGAACTGAGGAGCTGCAGCATGAAGCCCAAGTCCTGCACAAAGGGATGGAGAGACACAGACTGATACCCAATACACCACATCCGGTACAATATAGAATACATCAATAACGTTGACCATAACAGGATGAAATTGGCCGAGATCACAAACAGTAAAATGATGGATTTTTTTCGGTTTCTCATTTCTGTGTCAGACTGAGCGTCCCCAATGGCGTGAGCGCATCGTCTCCTGCGGGCTCTGCTGGTCACTAAAATGTGTTGACGGTGAGAACATTGAGCAGCAGAATCAGGAGAAATGGGACACATGGGGTTAGACTGTGGTGGAGGGACTCGATTGTGACCCAAACACTGGAGAGTCGAACACCGTCTGTTACATCACAAAACCAGGGGGTGTTCAGCATCTAAAACGGAACCGTGAGCATAAAATATCAGAAAATGTTCTTCAAACAGCTCAGCACAGTCCCTGCTCCCAGAACCACAGCCGCCGTTTTCTCACTGCAATATTTACTTTTCAGCTTCTGGCAACAAATGGCCACAAACCGATCAAAGGTGAAAGTGACAGTGAACCAGACAGAGCAGTCAGTAGCTGCATAAACCAGGACGGCGTGAATATTACATACGCGGACGTAGTACACCAGGAAATAAAACTGTTCCCGATAAACAATGGGAATGTGTCTCAGTATCAGGTCGAGGATAATGACCAGAAAATCCGCCGCTGCCATGACCCCCAGGTAACGTCTGACACATGGAGACAATCCACAATCTTTATAAAGCAGGACGTTGATGGTCACTACGTTAACTGTGAGGAAGGAAAACCAACCCATTATCCATCAGACTGGAGGGAAAGGGACCCGTTTGATTGGGGACCCAGTGAGATTTTCAAATGTGTCCCTGTACTCAGGGATTTATTAAAATAATTGGATGTGGAATAACAAATGGGAAGGTCGGAATTACTAACAAAACTGACATAAACCACAAGAAACGCTCCCTCTCCAAACACACAGAGACACATCCATAACGACAGATGGTTTCTAGAACATTCCCACACACTCGATCACTCGAGAGCAGGCACAAATCTCTCCTTCCCAGTTCCTAATACGGAGGGTGGAAACGTTGCTATCCTAAAGGATTCTCTCCCAGTTTCCTGAAGACAAACGGAGATTGAAAGTTTCAGCAAATTGTGGTCGATCCTGTGTTGTGAAGAAATGTAAACGCAGGGAAAACGTATTCGCCCCTTTAACAGCCTGAGGGCCCTTCGGAACAGTTCTCCTTCTTCCTGGAACGGGATCTCTTCCGTCGGGATCTTATCGTTTGTTCAATTCACTGAGGTCCGGCCGTTCACAAACAATGTCAGGGACATAACGTTCCGGGGAATGGCAGGTACACAATGTCAGGGACAGAACGTTCCGGGGACTGTCAGTTATAGAATGTCAGGGACAGAACGTTCCGGGGACTGTCAGTTATAGAATGTCAGGGACAGAACGTTCCGGGGAATGTCAGTTATAGAAAGTTGGGGACAGGGCGTTCCGCAGAATTACAGTTGTAAAAGGTCGGGGACAGAACATTCCAGGGAATGGCAGTTATACAATGTTGGGGACAGAACGTTCCGGGGAATGTCAGTTATACAATGTCGGGACAGAACGTTCCGGGGAATGTCAGTTATAGAATGTCGGGGACAGAACATTCCAGGGAATGTCAGTTATAGAATGTCGGGAACAGAACGTTACGGGGAGTGACAGTAAGAGAATGTCAGGGACAGAACGTTCCGGGGAATGGCAGTTATAGAATGTTGGGGACAGGACGTTCCGTGGAATGTCAGTTATAGAATGTCGGACAGAATATTCCATGGATTGACAGTTATAGAATGTCGGTGACAGAACGTTCTGGGGAATGGCAGTTATTGAATGTCGGGGACAGACCTTTGACGGGAGTGTCAGTTATAGAATGTTAGGGAAAGAACGTTCCGGGGAATGACAGTTTATAGAATGTCGGGGACAGAACGTCAGAACGTTCAGGGGAATGTCAGTTATACAATGTCAGTGACAGAACGTTCCAGGGATTGGAGGTTATAGAATGTTGGAGAAGGGCGTTCCGGGAAATGGCAGTTATAGAATGTTGTGGACCGAACGTTCCGGGGAATGCTAGTTATAGAATGACGGGGACAGAACATTGCGGACAATGTCAGTTTTAGAATGTCGGGGACAAAACATTCCAGGGAATGTCAGTTCTGGAATGTCGGGGACAGAACGTTCCCTGGAGAGTCAGTTATAGAATGTCGGGGACAGAACATTCCAGGGAATGGCAATTATAGAATGTTCGGGACAGAACGTTCCGGGGGATGTCTGTTATAGAATGTCGGGGACAGTACGTTCCGGGGAATGGCAGTTATAGAATGTCGGGGACAGACCTTTCAGGGGAGTCTGGATCAGTGGTGCTGGAAGAGCAGATCAATTCAGGCAGCATCCGAAGAGCAGCAAAATCGACGTTTCGGGCAAAAGCCCTTCATCAGGAATAAAGGCAGAGAGCCTGAAGCGTGGAGAGATAAGCTAGAGGAGGGAGGGGGTGGGGAGAAAGTAGCATAGAGTACAATAGGTGAGTGGGGGAGGAGATGAAGGTGATAGGTCAGGGAGGAGAGGGTGGAGTGGATAGGTAGAAAAGGAGCTAGGCAGGTCGGACAAGTCCGGACAGGTCAAGGGGACAGTGCGGGCTGGACGTTTGAAACTAGAATGAGGTGGGGGAAGGGGAAATGAGGAAGTTGTTGAAGTCCACATTGATGTCCTGGGGTTGAAATGTTCCGAGGCGGAAGATGAGGCGTTCTTCCTCCAGGCGTCTGGTGGTGAGGGAGCGGCGGTGAAGGAGGCCCAGGACCTCAATGTCCTCGGCAGAGTGGGAGGGGGAGATGAAATGTTGGGCCACAGGACGGTTTGGTTCATTGGTGCGGGTGTCCAAGAGATGTTCCCTAAAGCGCTTGGCTAGGAGGCGCCCAGTCTCCCCAATGTAGAGGAGACCGCATTGGGAGCAACGGATACAATAAATGATATTAGTGGATGCGCAGGTAAAACTTTGATGGATGTGGAAGGCTCCTTTAGGGCCTTGGATAGAGGTGAGGGAGGAGGTGTGGGCACAGGTTTTACAGTTTCTGCGGTGGCAGGGGAAAGTGCCAGGATGGGAGGGTGGGTCGTAGGGGGGCGTGGACCTGACCAGGTAGTCACGGAGGGAACGGTCTTTGCGGAAGGTGGAAAGGGGTGGGGAGGGAAATATATCCCTGGTGGTGGGGTCTTTTTGGAGGTGGCGGAAATGTCGGCGGATGATTTGGTTTATGCGGAGGTTTGTAGGGTGGAAGGTGAGCACCAGGGGCGTTCTGTCTTTGTTATGGTTTGAGGGGTGGGGTCTGAGGGTGGAGGATCGGGATGTGGACGAGGTGCGTTGGAGGGCATCTTTAACCACGTGGGAAGGGAAATTGCGGTCTTTCAAGAAGGAGGCCATCTGGTGTGTTCTATGGTGGAACTGGTCCTCCTGGGAGAAGATACGGCGGAGGCGGAGGAATTGGGAATACGGGATGGCATTTTTACGAGAGATAGGGTGGGAAGAGGTGTAATCCAGGAAGCTGTGGGAGTCGGTGGGTTTGTAAAAAATGTCAGTGTAAAGTCGGTCGTCACTAATGGAGATGGAGAGGTCCAGGAAGGGGAGGGAGGTGTCAGAGATGGTTCAGGTAAATTTAAGGTCAGGGTGGAATGTGTTGGTGAAGTTGATGAATTGCTCAACCTCCTCGCGGGAGCACGACGTGGCGCCAATGCAGTAATCAATGTAGCGGAGGAAGAGTTGGGGAGTGGTGCCGGTGTAATTACGGAAGATCAATTGTTCTACGTAGCCAACAAAGAGACAGGCATAGCTGGGGCTCATACGTGTGCCCATGGCTACCGCTTTGGTCTGGAGGAAGTGGGAGGATTCAAAGGAGAAATTGTTAAGGGTGAGGACCAGTTCGGCCAAACGAATGAGAGTGTTGGTGGAAGGGTACTGTTGGGGACGTCTGGAGAGGAAAGAACGGAGGGCTTGGAGGCTCTGGTCATGGCGGATGGAGGTGTAGAGGGATTGGATATCCATGGTGAAGATGAGGCGTTGGGGACCGGGGAAACGTAAGTCTTGGAGGAGGTGGAGTGCGTGGGTGGTGTCTCGAACGTATGTGGGGAGTTCCTGGACAAGGGGGGATAGGACAGTGTCGAGGTAGGTAGAGATGATTTCAGTGGGGCAGGAGCATGCTGAGACAATGGGTCGGCCAGGGAGGTCAGGCTTGTGGATCTTGGGAAGGAGGTAGAACCAGGCAGTGCGGGGTTCCCGGACTATGAGGTTGGAAGCTGTGGATGGGGGATCTCCTGAGGTGATGAGATTCTGTATGGTCTGGGAGATGATGGTTTGGTGATGGGGGGTGGGGTCATGGTCGAGATGGCGGTAGGAAGAGGTGTCCTCGAGTTGGCGTTTGGCTTTAGCAGTGTAGAGGTCAGTGCGCCAGACTACCACTGCGCCCCCTTTATCCGCTGGCTTAATGGTGAGGTTGGGATTAGAGCAGAGGGATTGGTTGGCTGCGCGTTGTGAGGGTGAGAGGTTGGAGTGGGGGAGGGGGGTTGACAGGTTGAGGCGGTTAATGTCCCGGCGGCAGTTGGAAATGAAGAGGTCGAGGGCAGGTAACTGGCCAGCGGGTGGTGTCCAGGTGGATGCAGTGTGTTGGAGGTGGGCGAAGAGGTCCTCGGAAGGTGGGCGGGAGCCCTGATTGTGAAAGTAAACTCGGAGGCGGAGGCGACGGAAGAAGTGTTCGATGTCACGGCGTGTATTAAATTCATTGATGCGTGGACCGAGGGGGATGAATGTGAGTCCTTTGCTGAGGACTGATCGTTCGTCCTCAGTGAGTGGGAGGTCTGGAGGGATGGTGAAAACTCGGCAGGGCTGGGAGCTGGGATCTGGTGTGGGTGTGCAGCTGGGAGTGGGGTCGGAGCCAGTACCTAGAGTGGGTGTGATGGTGGGAGGAATGGGGGTGGAGGCATGAGCAGGGGAAGTGTTCCCCTCGGGGTTCTAGGGGGTGGGGATAGTGACAGTGGGATCTTGGGGGGCGTGTCAGCAGAATGCAGGTGAGTGACGCTGGTGGGGTTGGAGTGGTGGCAGACACGGAAGTAGGGGTGGCGGAAGTCACTGAGCGTGTGGCATCGGCCATGATGTGAGGGCCGGAAGTGGCTACATTCCACCCTGACCTTATATTCCGGGGAATGACAGTTATAGAATGTCAGTGACAGAACGTTCCCCGGAATGACAGTTATAGAATGTCGGGGACAGAACATTCCAGGGAATGGCAATAATAGAATGTTGGAAATAGAACGCTCTGGGGAACGGCAGTTAAAGAATATCAGGGACAGAACATTCCGGGGAATGGCAGTTATAGAATGTCGGGGCAGAAACTTCAGGGGAGTGTCAGTTATAGAATGTTAGTAACAGAACGTTCCGGGGAATGACAGTTATAGAATGTCAGTGACAGAACGTTCCAGGGAATGGCAGTTATAGTATGTTGGGGCCAGGACGTTCCGGGGAATGGCAGTTATAGAAGGACGGGGACAGAACATTGCGGGGAATGTCAGTTATAAATTGTCGTGGACAGAACGTTCCAGGGAATGTCAGTTATAGAATGTCGGGAAAAGAACGTTCAGGGGAGTGTCAGTTATAGAATGTTGGGGACAGAACATTCTGGGGAATGTCAGTTATAGAATGTCGGGGACAGAACGTTCCAGGGAATGTCAATTATAGACTGTCAGGGACAGAACGTTCCGGGGAATGGCAGTTATAGAATGCAAGGAACAGGACGTCCCCGGGAATGGCAGTTATAGAATGTCGGGGACAGAACGTTCCGGGGTGTGTCAGTTATAGAATGTCGAGGATAGAACGTTCTGGGGAATGGCAGTTATAGAATGTCGGGTCAAAATGTTCCGGGGAATGGCAGTTATAGAATGTTGGGAACAGAACGTTCCAGGGAGTGTCAGTTATAGAATGTGGGGGACAGAACATTCTGGGGAATGTCAGTTATAGAATGTCGGGGACAGAACGTTCCAGGGAATGTCAATTATAGACTGTCAGGGACAGAACGTACCGTGGAATGGCAGTTATAGAATGCAAGGAACAGGACGTTCCCAGGAATGGCAGTTACAGAATGTCGGGGACAGAACGTTCCGGGGTGTGTCAGTTATAGAATGTCGAGGATAGAACGTTCTGGGGAATGGCAGTTACAGAATGTCGGGGACAAACTTTTCCGGGGAATGGCAGTTATAGAATGTTGGCGACAGAATGCTCCGGGGAACTCCTTGAAATGTCCATCACCTTTCCCCCCTACCCACCCTACCAACATGATGTACTGTGCCTGGACACACGGTAACATTAATTGGGTGAGAGATAGAGGGTACAATCACAGGGATGGGAACTAAAGGCATTGCCAGATCAACTGAAAGTGTGAGGTATACCACATTCTCAATCCACCTCTCAGACTCAGCCCAGACACCATAAACCCAGAGGAGATATCTGTTCACCGTGGAACACTGTGCAGACCAGGCCAGTGTCCTGCTCAGTACAACCCAGCAATCTGAACAAATTCATCCATTGCAGTGTTCAATACAAACAAGCAATCTATCCAGATTCATCCATTGCACTGGTCAATACAACCCAGCAATGTGTCCAGATTCATCCATTGGACTGGAGAGGGACAGGATTTACATACATTTGGGAAGGCAAGGGCTGATCGGAATAGACAACGTGGCTTTGCATGGGATATCATGTCTCATTAATTTGGTTAACTTTTTTGAAGAGGTGACAAAGAAGATTGATGAAGGCAGTTTGGTTGACATTGTCTATGTGGACTTCACCAAGGTGTTCATTTAAAGAACAAAGAACAAAGAAAATTTACAGCCCAGGAACAGGCCCGTCGCCCTCCAAGCCTGAGCCGATCCAAATGTACTGTCTTAATCTGTCGCCCAATTCCAAAGCATCTGTATCCCTCTGCTCCCCACCGACTCATGCATCTGTCCATACGCATCTTAAATGAATCTGCCATATCTGCCTCTACCACCTCTGCTAGCAACGCGTTCCAGACGCCCACCACCCTCTGTATGAAGTACTTAACGCGTGTAGCGCCCTTAAACATTCCACCTCTCACTTTGAAAGCATGACGTCTCGTTATTCAATCCTTCACCCTGAGAAAAAGCTTGTCTCTGTCCACCCTGTCTGTACCTTTCATGATTTTGCAAACCTCAATCAGGTACCCCATCAATCTCCTTTTTTCTAGTGAAAATAAACCTAACGTACTCAACCTCTCTTCATAGCTAGTATTTCATTCTGATTGGTAGACAGATTAGTAAGTTTCAGTCACATGGGACACAGGGGAAGCTAGTCACAATTGGCTTGAAGGAATGTAGATATTATTCAGACTGGAGGCTTGTGAGCAGCAGTGTGCTGCAAGACTCACTCCTGAGTTCACTGCATTTCATCATTTATGCAAAGGATTTAGATGTGAATATCGGGGCCATAGTTAGTAAGTTTACAGATGACATCAGAAAGGTGGTGTAGGAGATTATCTCAGAGTCCAACGAGACCACAACTAGATGGGACAAAGGGGTAAGGAGTGACAGATGAATTTTAATTTAGATAAATACGAGGTTTTTCATTTTGAAAAGGCAAATCAGGGCAGAGGTTATACACTTAATAGTAAGTTTCTGGGGTGTGTTGTGAAACAAAGGGACCCAGTGCTGCAGGTACATTGTTCCTTGAAAGTGGAGTCGCAGGTAGACAATGTGGTGCAGAACACATTTGGCACATTTGCCTTAATCAGTCAGAGCATTGAGTATAGGAGTTGTGGTGGTATGTTGTATCTGTACAGGATGTTGGTGAGGCCACTTTAAGAATACTGCGTGCAAGTCGGTTTTCTGCAGAAATGACTTACACGGATGTTCTAGGACTGGAGGTTTGAGCTTTAGGGAGAGGCTGATTAGGTTGAAATGTTGCCCCCTGGAGTGTCAGAGGTTGAGGGGTGACATTATAGAGTTTATATAATCATCAGGGGCATGGATATTCTGAACTGCTACGCTCTGCTCCCCAGGATAGGGGAGTCCAGAACAGTAGAGCATATGTTGAAGGTGAGAGGGCGAATGATTTAGAAGGGGCCTGAAGATAAGTGTTTCACACAGAGAGTGGTGTGTGTACAGAAAGTGCTGTCAGAGGAAGTGCTGAAGGCGGTTCCAATCGCACATTTAAAAACGTTTCTGAAAGAGGAGGGATTTTGGCCAAATGCTGGCAAATGGGAGACTGGATCAGATTTGATATCTGATCGGAGTGAACAGATTGGACTAACGGGTCTGTTTCTGTTCTGCATGACTCTCTGATTCTACAAGAGGGATGATGAAAAATTCTGAACGGACCTTTCAAGTTGGAATTCTCTTCACTGGAAGTTTATCGTACCTCTATGTTCACATTGATTGAAAACTGCATTCGTTAAATATTTGACAGAGACGTGAGTCACGCATAATGGGACGCCGACAGGAAAGTGAGGCTGAGACCACAAGCTGATCAGCCACGATCTTAGTGCCTGGTGGAGAAGACTCAAAGCATCTAATGACTCACTCTTGCTCCTCAGTCCCATGTTTCTGTGTTCCATTCAGTCCCTCAAACCTGCTAGGCAGAAACAGTTGGATGTCACTTACTCCTATAACCTGGTGCACAGAAACCTTCGGCCCTTCAAGACTGTCATACACGCTTTAAAGTGATTTGGGAAATGCAATTGGAAAATCCAGGCACGGGTATGAAAGATGCCCCTCATCTCTCTTCATAGAGCTTCCCCTCTCTGCAATTTGTGCTTCATTTGTTGGTCATGTTGTAGACCCAGCTTCACCGTGAATACAGCCCACATACCTCACCAAGCAATGGCTCACAAAGTTATCTTGTCGCCCTGACTGCAATATACAATAACAGAACATCCATGAAAATAACACCCACTAACTTTCCAATATCAGAATGTGAGAACATCAGAAGCAGGGGCAGGTCGTTCACTCCCCAGCATGCCTTGCCCTTAACTAACATCGTGACTGATCTTCTTCCATACCCAATTCTTCATAGCCCTCAACTCTCTGACAGATCAATATCCATCTACCCCCTCTTCGAATACTTTCAGTCTTCGAGCTCCCCGAACACTCTTGAGAAGAGAAATCCTGACATTTAATCCCACCTGATTGAAGAAAGCCCTTGCTGCTCCTATATCATGGTCTATTGATATGAACAAAAGGGGTTGATACAAGGGTTAGGTAAAAATGACTGGCCCTGATATCAAGGCAGTGGTTGTCTTCTGTTGACATCAAGGAGCTTAACAAAACTGGACTTAATGGGAATCAGAGTAAACCCTCCGGTGTTTGGAGTCAAACATGGCACAAAGGAAGATGTTCATCATCTCAATCCAGGGTCACCTCTGTGGGATACCCTCAGGGTAGCTTCCTCTTCACAAACATGTTCAAATACTTCATCAATGTTTACCCGCCCCCACCCTCCCCACCATAAGATCAGAAGTGGAGATAGTCACTGGAGATTCCACAATACTTAGAACATTTTGTCCCCCCTTCAGCTCCTGAACCAGCCTGTGTCCATGTGCTGCAAAACCCAGACTCCATTGAGGCGTGTGCTGTTAAAGTGTCAGTTACATTCATGTAACAGCACTGCCTGATTCTGCACATTGCCACAGTAAAATAAGAGTTCATTCAGCACCTCACGCTGGTTTCACAGGAATATGAGGAAGTCATTCAGCTCATTGACTCGATTGCAGAAGAACAGGGACAGTCCATTCAGTGCCTCCAGCCTATTACTCAGGAAGAGAAGGAGTCTGGTGTGATGGGCTACACCAGCGACCCTCGAAAATATTTGAAGGCAGGAGCCTCGATTCTAATGTTTTCTTATTTTAAAGGAAATGTAAAGTGTCTGTTCCAGATGCAATGTGACTGGTCAAACTACTCGGTGTGAAGAAAAACATCATTTACTTAAACGCGAAAGATAAAATGAAATCAAAGAAAGAGGAATTTAGAATAACGTAATTTTATTGGCCAAGTTAATAGAATAATAGATCTAGGAACTATTAATAATGAACTGTTCCAATATAGGAAAATCCCATCAACACAGCTCTTGGCAGAAAGGAATATTCAGACACTGATTGTCACAAACATTTCTCCAATCCAGGAGTTAAAAACAGCACCAAGAGAAAATTCAGGGAGAGTAGCAGCCAGGAGATAGTCACTGAATCTTCCAACTCTGTGGAGTCCCCAATAGTTTCTGATGTTGTTGAGAAACCAAAACCCAAAGATCCTAATCTGTAAGAGCTGGCCAACACCCATTTAGGCTGCATTAAAATAAACCCAAGGCCTCCCTAGCTGTTTACTCAAGTGGTTTGAAGTAGCCAGCTTGTTAACGATCTTTCAATCTCTCTCTTAAAAGAAAGTAGGACATAATAAACTCTTAAAGCTGCAGCATCATCACACTTGTCAGTACATCGACCTGTTAAACAGGAACCAGGGGTAACCCAATCAGGCCCTTGGTCCTGTCCAGTCGGACAACGAAGAAGTCATTCAGCCCCTTGAGTCACTTAGACAGCAACAAGATGAGGTCATTCAGCCCCTTGATTCACTTATACAGGACAAGAAGAGGCCATTCATCCCGTTGAGCCACTTATACAGGAAGAGTAGGAGACTATTCAGTCAGTTGAGCCACTTACACAGGAACAATAGGAGGCCATTCCCACCTCAATGCCCTTACACAGGGACAGAATGAGGTAATTGATGCTGATCCTGATGAATGGCTTATGCCCGAAACGTCGATCCTTCTGCTGTGCTTTTCAGAAAACCACTGTCTACTCTGATCTGCAGCATGGGCAGTCCTTACGGTCTCCTAATTGATGCTTCAACATGATGAACAAGTGGAGCAGAGGCTATACAGATAGACTGCACCACGTTGTTCCTCCTGGCTCCGTCGCTCATGATATACACGTGGGAATTTAACGTGGTTTTCTCACAGTGAGTAGGGAATCCATATGTCTTGTGTGAAGTCTCAAGAAGGCATCTTCCATCTCTGAGAAGACAGCCTGGTGTTCTCTATGTAGGGCGGAAGCTGGTAGGAATGGCTACCTGTTTCAGATGGAAGGTATTGTGGCTGCTGTTGGGGATTGTGAACAACATAACGTTCAGTACAGGTTCACACGCTGACTTCATATCAATGTGGGGAGAATTAATTAAGACATATAAACTATTAGGAAAGTCACGTTAGACTGATGAATGGCCTATCTAAGTTCAAATAATGATGATATTATTTATGTTGATCTTGTCTCATGCACGTCCTGTGTATGCCTTACTCTGTCCAAGCCGATTTCCACCCTATGATCTGCCAGTCCATCCTTAATATGACCTGCCTCCACTGCTCATAAATAAAATGTTTCCCTGTACTGAGGTACACGTGGCAATAAATCAAACCAATCAATCCTGGGTAATGTATAGAATTTCTCACCCTATCAATGTCTCTTTTGGACTAAGAGATCTCTGCCACTCCTCGTGTGTCAGCATTGCCATTTCTTCGTCTCTCACTACTCAACAGATTAAATACTCAGCTTCTTCACTCTATCCTAATGTTACCATCATCCCTGTCTGTAGTAAGGAGATCGTTCCTTACAAAGGAGATCAAATCTGTAGAGAGTGCCTGAAATGCTCTCTCAGCAAGGCTCTACAACAGCCGGAAGATGGCTTTACTTATGTACTCGAATCATCTTACAATGAAGGACAACATACCATTGACTGCACCCATTACTTACACAGGGTTTGATTTGGAGCAGTCAGCATAGACTTGAGAGTAAGAGATCATGCTTCCCAAATTTCTTACATCGTCTCTATGGATTTCAGTAAGGCCTTTGATAAGTTTCCACATGGCAGGCTGCTCAGGAATGTTGCATTGTGTGGATACTGCGGGAACTTGCCAATTGGATACACAATTGGCTTGATGGTAGGATGCAGAGGGTTTAGTGGAAGGATGCTTGTCAGACTGGAGGCTTAGTCCATTGCTGTTTGTTATCTATGATTTGGTGGAGAATGTACAAGGCATGATTAGTAAGTTTGCAGATGAGACGAAAGTAAGTGGGAGCGAGATCAGTGAGGAAGTTTATCAGAAATTGCAGCAGAACCTTAAGCAGGTGGGGAGATTGGCCGAGAAATGGCAAATGGAATTTAATATTGAAGCGTGAGGCCTTGCATTTTGGAAACTCAAATCAAGATAGGAGTATCATGAAGAATGGGAGGGTCTTAAGGGGTGCAGTGGGCAGAGACACCTTGGAGTTCAGGTGCATGGTTCTCTAAGAGTGGAGTCACAGGCAGACAGGGCAGTAAAGAAGGCTTTTGGCACACTGGTCTTCATCAGGCAGGACATTGAGTATAGAAGTTGGGAACTTATGATGCAGTTTCACAGGGCTTTGTTAAGGCCGCACTTGGAGTATTGTGTTCAGTTTTGTCATCTTGTTATAGGGAGGATGTTGTTAAATTAGAAAGAGTGCAGAAGAAATTTTCAAAGACGTTGCCAGGACCCAATGGTCTGAGTAATAGAGAGAGGTTGGACAAGCAAGGTCATTTTCTTTAGCGTGTAGGAGATTGAGGGAGACCTTATAGAACTTTATAAAATCACGAGAGGTATGGATGGTGTGAATGCTCTCAGACTTTTTCCAAACTGTAGAGAATCGAGGATTAGATGGGATCAGTTTAAGGTTAAAGGGGAAGGAATAAAAGGGAACCTGAGGGGCCACTTCTTTACACAAAGGCTGGCACGCGGATGAGCTGCCAGCAGATGTGGTTGAGGGGGGGTACATTAACAATATTACAAACGCATTTGAATAAATATGTGGATAGGAAAGGACTGGAAGGATATGGGCCAACTGCAGGGAAATGGGGTGAGCGTGGATGGACATTTACGAGGTGGAGTCGAACCCCTCTGTGAATTAAAAGCAAATACCCAGAAAAGCTCGCTTCACCTCATAATCTGTTAAAATATGAGTGACACAGATCTCCTACCGTCCACTATTAAACAAAAAATTAACAAGTTAGTTTCTTAACTTTAATAGTGAACACTAAACAATAACTATTCACAAATACAAGCCCCTGTTTTCTTAGCTGCTTACTATCTGATTCCACCTCTGTAAAAGTATGCTGTTCCAACAACCCACATATTAAACATTACAATCTCAAGACCATACAGTCTCTATCTTCCCCGCTGTGTTCACTCTTTCAGCTGCTGATCTCCCTGGGTCATGTGTTTAATTACAAATAGGTTTACATGAACATGTGTCTTTGATAGAGAGTGTTTGAGATGGCCAGTTAGCACTCCTGCTCTACTGCAGTTGCTCTGCTGTTGCATGGCAGTAGGTCTCCCTCCAGTGTTCAAAATACTGGGTTTATATACTCCCTATGATATAATAATTCTCATAATTTGATTGTTTTCCAGGTGTCCAAACAATAATATTCAAATTCTGTTGGCTTCTGGTATCCTGAGCGTTATTTAACCTCTTTGGTTGCATTTAAATGGCTGTCAAAACAGCAACCAAAATTCAGGTATCCATTTCTCAGCTATTGGTGACATGTGGAACAGTGTGACCTTTACTGCCATCTGTGGCTTTAATTTCTATTCAGCAAATCCCGTTCTGTCTTAAAGTGCCCGTACTTCATAACATCTCCCCGCTTCAGAAAATAAAATGGACCAGCAGAATGAAAAGATGGCTACATTTCTTTTCCTCTAATTATTAATCCAAATTTTATGAAATATAAAAGTATTAATCTCAGTTACATAATTCATATTAATTCTGCACACCAATACAACATTGGAATAAGTCAAATCTTATCTACACTGCTTTCATTTAAATCCGCGAAAACACATCTGCTATCACATTGTAGGAGCCACAGCATGTACATTTTGTGAGTTTAAAGTCGGTAAGGTAAGACTCTAATGAAATAGTCTCATATTCTGGTCTTTAACTATTCCAAAAAATGCGAGAGATTTGTCGTTGTCCACAACCATCTCCGACAATTTGTTTGTCATATCCACATTAAAATATTGTCAGGCCAGTACGAAACTTAATCATTCTTGTTCAATAAAGGAGATTTGGTGTTTTCTTTTGGTGGATATTGAGTTTTTTCGACAAGTAGCCAATTAACCATTCAATTCCATCATCCTCTTTCTGTAGCAATACATCTCCGACCCCTTTATCCCGAGCATCACACACAATTTTCAAAGGGTTTCAAAACATTTGGTGTAGCTAAAACTGGTGCGGTGATTAATCCTGCTTTAAAATTCTCAAATGCCTCTTGGCATTGTTCTGTGCATTACAATTCTGTGCTCTCCTTTACTAAATCCATCAGTGGTGCGAATACGTTGCCGAAGTTTGGAACAAACTTCCGATAATATCCACTCAGTTCCAATAATCGAAGCACCTCTTTCTTCGAGGATGGTCGTGGAAATTCCTCAAAGCCCTTCGTTTTTATGTTCCATGGGATCAACCTTCCATGTCCAATGTAATGTCCCAAGAACGTCACCTCTGCCTTCGCGAATTCTGTTTTCTTTAAGTTTATTACCAAGTTTGCTTCTTGTAATCATTCAGCATCCTCTGCAAACTGTAACATGTGAGCTTTCAATCACTTGCTAAAGATCACTACAACATACAGATAAGCTGCACAATTTGTTCATCTGGCCATAACTCTGTTCCTGAGTCTTAAATATGGCTGGTACATTATTCATTCACATGACATATTCGATAAAGTTTTTTGTCATCTCCAGTATCTTTACTAGATAGTTTAAATGACTCCATATTTTTTATTATTTTAAAGGGGCCACTAAACCTGGCTTTGAAGAGATTTCTTACCACTGGTGGCAATACTAATACGTCATCCCTACGGGAAATCTTCAAAGTTTCAAAGTTTTTATCTGCCACCTGCTTCAGTCTATGTTGTGCTCTTCAGTTACTGTTTAGCAAACTCACCTACTCCATCCACTCTCTCCTTCACCTCACACACGTAATCAAAGTGTGAGATTTCCGACTTCGGTCCTGTCAATTTATATTTAATTAATTTCAAATGACCTCTCAACTTCATGTACGAATATTAACTCAAAGGAAGTAAAGTGAGTAGATTTATTTGGGGCATCTCCGATGGCAAACACTATAATGGGACACCTTTATCCCAATTATTCAGGAGATCCTGACATGACGCTGTTAACAAGGTCTTCAGTGTCTGATGCTAACTTTCCAACGCTCCCTGGGATTCAGGAAGGGACGCACTTGATTTGAAGTGCTGTATATCTAAGCTATCTATGACTTCCTTAAACAGCTGCGCAGAAAAATGAGACCCTTGGTCTGACTGACTATCTCTGGGCAGTCCACAGCGAGTAAAGAAAGCTACCAACCCCTCCACCTCCCTTTTTGCCTTAACATTCCGTAATGGATTGCCTCTGGAAATCTGTTGACACATCCATTATGGTCAGCAAATATTGGTTTCCACTTTTATTTTAGAAAGGGGAGCTACACAATTAATCATAACCAACGTGAAATGTTCTTCGAATGCAGGAATTGGCAACAATGGTTTTGTGCATTCCAGGCCACTAGAAATGCTTCTGTATCTTAGCCTAAGTCTTCCATACACCGAGGTGACCGTCTGCAGTTAGTTTGTGTGCTACGCGTAACACTGTACGTTACTGCTAACACAATCTGGATCACGTCGGCCCATTTCCCTTCTGCAATAACCTATCGGGGTCTCCATTTTAATTTTGTGGTTCTATCTTTAAGTTAATAACGTTCAAATATATTCTGATTCCTTTTCTGTGTGTGTGCATGCATGTGTATGTGCGTGTGCATGTGTGTGTGTATATAACTGTAGTAAGTCCATTAGCCTTTCTGGACTAAACACCTCTGCCTGATCCTCTGCTTGTTCAGTTTTTTCCTGCACCGTTACATCAAACAGGGTGTCAGTTCACTGAGTATCAACTCATTTGTGTTTTCGTTCGTTTTTCCTTCCTGCTGTAACTTATGAAAGTGGGATCTTGTTACTATACAGTCTGGAAAAAATCCTGGGTAATTTTCTTTTAACTCACCAATTCCCTAGTCTTCCTTTGGCTTCTCTACCACAAGGGATGCCTCTCCCACTTCGCCTCCTGCTAAATCGTTCCCAAGAACAAACTGTAATCCTGGAACTGACACTCTGTTACTCACTGTCACTGTTACTTCCCCAATCTTGATTTGGCATTCCATCCTGATGTTACACAAGGGAATTCTTAATTTCTGTCCCCATTCCACAAATTATCACACTCTTGATTAACATGCCAGAAAGAGTGAAAAAACTTTCATCTCTTATTATTAGCGGCCGAGAGAAAGTGAGGGCTGCAGATGCTGGAGTTGAGAGTTGAAAAGTGTGAAGCTGGAAAAGCACAGCACATCAGCAGCATCCAAGGGGCAGGAGCGTTGACGTTTCAGGCATAAATCCTTCATCTGGTAAGTGGGGGGTAAGGGAGAGGGAAGGTGGTTGAGAAATAAATGGGAGGGTGGGGGTGGAGCTGGGTGGAAGGGGGCTTGGAAGGCGATAGGTAGATGCAGGTGGGGTGTGATGGTGATAGCTCGGAGAGGAGGGTGATAGGACACCTATCGGTGGTAGGACAGCTGGAACTCTCAAACTGTAAAGCATCAACGTTGACTTCACCAAATTCCAAACCTCCCCTCCACCAAACTCTCCCAGATCCAACCGTTCAACCTAGCACTGCCCCCTTGAACTGCCCTAACTGGCCATCTTCCTTTCCACCTATCGATTCCACCCTCCCCTCCAACATATCACTATCACTCCCACCTACATCTTCTTATTGCCTTCCCAGTGACCCTCCCTCGAGCCCAGCTATTACCTCGTATTTGTCTTTCAGCCCCCTTGTCCCCTCACCACGTTCCTGACGATGGGTTTCTGCCTGATATTCGATTGTCCTGCTGTTCGGATGCTGCCTGATCTGTTGTGCTTTTCCGGCGCCTCACTTCTCAACTATTAGAGACTGAGCAGATCCTGTATCTCACAAATTTATATTGTCTTGTCTTTTTCCCCCTGTTCTTTCTGAGTAAAATTTATCCACAGAGGCGAATTTCTTCAGAGATCAGGCCCTGCCTCCATACCCAGCCCTTGCCTAAGCTGCGCAATTTCCTGCAGCTCCTCGGCTCCACTTGGGGTCTCCTTTACCAGTTTCATAATGCCACTGGGCTTAGCCTCTCCTGCCGCATCTTTCCCCAAAGTGTCTTCCTTTAACGTCCAGCACGGTGCGACCCAGCTTACTACAGTGAAAACAACTTTTTTCCTGTGTTCTTCTTAAACCACCAGCACTGTAATATTATGTGTTCCACTCCCTTATAGTGAGAGCACCTGAGGCTTTTCACCACCTTTCAACCCCCTTGGGCTTATTTCTTCACCTGTGGTAAACTATTGTGAGCTACTGTTCGCTTTGCAATGTGTGATCTTCCCTTCTCCCAATTTCTATCCCTCACAGGATGAAATTCCTGCCAGAAGCTAAATTTCATTACTTGCCACAATGGATAGTTACCTGCCATTTCTGCCGCGCTTCTCACTTCTTGAACTTTCTATTCATTCACATGAATTCTTACTATCTCTGGAAGTGAGTCTTTTAACTTCTCCAGCAGATTAATCTCCCTTCAAGCCTCACAGGTCTTATCCATTTCTAAGGCCAGCACCCACATATCAAAATGACTGTGGTTAATTCTTTCAAACTCAATATAAGTCTGACCTGGTTCTATTTTTCTGAACTTCTGTCTATATGCTTCTAGTACCAATTCATAACCAATCAAAGTAGCCAATTTGACATCTTGATAATCTCTTGATCCCTCATCTGACAGCGCTGCACATACCTCACCAGCTGTGCCCACCAGCTTAGCCTGAACTAGCATTACCCACAAGTTCACTGGACACGTCATCTGCCTAGCCATTTTTCAAATGAAATAAAAAAGGTTTTGAAATTTTTCTCACCGAAATATGGCAAGTTACTAACTTAGTTGAATATATCCCTACGTACTTCCTTCATCTCCATTCTGTTAATTCAACTTTCTTGTCTAATTCCCAATTTCTGAATTTCAAATCCCCTCTTGCTTTCTTTTTCCTCTCTTTCTCTTTCATCTCTCTGTTTCTGTCCCTTTATTTATCTTCTAACTGCAGTTGCCACATTTGCAATTTAAGTTTTTTTCTAACTCTACTGCAGTTGCCTATTTCTCTGATACACCAACTCCATTACAATTTCAGCTTCTCTTTTCTCTCTGGTTAAACCCAATTCCAACCTATTTGCTAATTCTAAAGAAAGTCCTCCTTCTGTCTTTCTAAACTTCCTTGGAAAATTTGGGAACCTCCTTAGTAATGTTAAAAGCCATTTCCCTCACTTTTCATTTAATCAACTACAAGTAACAAAAGTAGACGAATTTTCCCACTGGTTTTATTTGAAGATCAAAGTCACTAATTGCAATGAGTTGGAATTTGCTGGGACCTGTTGTATCTCAAATCTGTTCAAGTCTGTCCAAATGCCATAGAGCAAGGCCCAAAACTGTTATGACATCAATGTCGAACCCCTCTGTTAATTAAAACCACACACCCAGAAAAGCTCACCTCACATCATAATCTGTCGAAACGTGAGCGACAGAGAACTCCTAAATTCCACTAATAAACAAAAAATAACAATTTATATGTATGCAAGTTAGCTCGCTGAGCTTGAAGGTATGTTTTCAGAAGTTTCGTCACCATAACTATGTGAAATCATTAGTGGGAGTCCCTGCTGAAGTGCTGGTGGTATGTCTCGCCTCTCTATTTATCGGTCTTGGTTTCTTAAAGTGGGTGATGTCATTTCCGGTTATTTTAACAAGAGAATGCAGGCAGGACCTAAATTGATGCGTTTATTGACGGACACCTGGTTAGAATACCATTCCTCTAAGAAGTGTCTTGCGTGTTTTAGTATGTGTGTGTGTTTTGTCCCAGTCAAAGTGGTGTCCTTCTTTGTCTGTATGTATGGAACACAGTGATAGTGCGTCATGTCTTTTGGTGGCTAGTTGGTGTTCATGGATGCTCGTAACACGACAACAGGATAGTTTCAATTGTGGAAAAGTCATTTTGTATACACGGTTTAATCAATGTATGTGTCGCATTTTTCACATGTGCACAACACATTGTAAATGAACAACAGAGAAACAGTTAACGAAAAATTATGCATATGATGTGTAAAATTGATAAAACATAAAAACATGATTTGATCCTCTCAACGTTCCCTCCTTTTCTGGGATTCCGATCTCTAATCTCTCATTCTTACCAGGATGTGTGCTCCAAATTCTTGATTCTGGTGTCCCAACTTATTTCAGTTAATCCCCTTTCTGCCGGGACTTCAATATGTTGGCCTGCTGGATTCTTTCCAAAGCTAGTGTCTGTCATATTATTGGAGATAAATATTCTGGCATCAGAGTCGGCATTTGAACAGATGACTCTGTTGCACATGCACTGTACAAAGGACCACAGCACACAGGCATTGCCAAACATTGGGGGATGTTCATCTACTTCTTTCGATAATGTCGTTTTCCCATTTTCCACATGTCCATATCGATATCCTCTCTCTCGTTCTCCCTTTGTATCTAGTTAAAAAATCCACCAAATATTCTTTGTATCCCATCTCTCAAAACTCCTTCTTCCAGTTTATATCTAACGCTCTCTTCAAGATGTAATGTGGCTATAATTACGTAATGTAACTACAAAGACATGAGAGTTACTTGGAAGGGGAGCTGAGCAGGAAATACCATGAAGCAGCAATGGGAGGAGGTTCTCGGGATAATTCGGAAGATAATACCAGAAATGCAACCCCAAGAACTTGAAACATACTCATGGGAGGACAAGGCAGCCATGCGTGATAAGGCATCAAACCCAAAGTGAAAACATACAATGTGGTGAAGATGATTGGGAATTCAGAGAATTCATTGGCTCTGAAACTACATAAGGTTGGCATCACTGACACTACAGAACTCTTAATCAGGGTCAGGGAGAGAAACAAAGGGAACACATTCACTTTAAAAACAGCAGATGGTATTTCTCAAGGAAAAAGATTCAGGTGAATTAAACATTTGAATTAAGATCAGTTAAATGCTTTTGCGGAATGTGTCAGATTGGAAGCAAGACACAGGGAGACAGATACTCAGCAGAATGAGAGTTTGAAAATGGAAGTATTTCCACATCAGAAACCAGGTTAGGTCACTGAGTGCAGGGCTGATGGGTGAATGGGTCTCAGTGAGAATTGAGGAACAGACAGCAGAATTGCATTGCAGATATTGCAGCTCGAAACTGCGTATTCATGTAGTGCGGTAGACCACAGCAGCAGGAGAAGCAGACCTGCATTCAACTCATTAAAGCTACCAGACATGACCAACAGATCTGATCGAAGCTCTGCAGTCCTGTCACATTCAGTCATAAATGATGATGGTCGATTAAACAAATGACTGGAGGAAAGGGATCCACAAATATACCCATCCTAAATAATGGGACAGACCTGCACATCAGTGTAAAAGAGAAGGATGTTCTATCTGCACCATCTTCTGCCAGAAGTGTTAAGTCGATTATACACCTCACCCTCATCATAATGCCCACAAAATCACAGATGCCAGTATTCAACCAATTTGATTCGCTGCACGTGACATGAAGAATCAGCTGAACACAGTAGATACAACAAAGGCAATGGGCCCTGACACCAGTCCTGCAATAGGACTGAAGACTTGTGCTGCACAACAAGCCGTGTTTCTGGGGAAGCTGTTTCATTCCAGCTCCAACTCTGACATCTCCCTGCCAGTATGGAAAATTACTCAGCGATATCCAGTCCCCTAAAACGGGAATAATTACAATCTGACCAATTGCCACCTCTTCAGTCCCACCACGACAGCCCAATTGGTGGGAGTTCTTTTTGACAGAGTTGTCAAGCAGCACACCAATAACCTGCTCAGTGTGGTTTTTGACAGGACCCCGTGTGGAAATGTCACTGGGTTACTAATCCAGACCAGGCTAATGCTCTGGCAGCGGGTGGAAGTTAAAGACAATTAATAAAATATCGAGATCTAAAATCTGGTGTCAGTAACAGTGACCTTGAAGCCAATATCGATTGTAAACAGAATGTTCTTCTCCAATGTACTTTTAGGAAGTGAATCTCCCATGATTTCCTGGGCTGGGCTAAAAGTGACTCCAAAGATTCTGACATGTGATAAACATTTCAATGGTCTCTGAAACGACCATTCAAGGGCACTCATTTGTATCAAACTACTCCGGGGTCTGAAAGGGTGAACCCGGATAGAACACCCGGCCTCAGCATCAGTATCGGAAAAGGGAATGGGAACACAGTCCTGTCGACCCTGCAGAGACCTCCTTCCTTACACCTGAGAGCTTGTGACTACATTTACAGAGCTTTCCCACAGACTGCACAGAAACATCGGGAAAGGAGTAGGTCATACAACACATTGAGCCTCCCTGTTCGAGTTCATGGAAAAAATCTCCTCAATGCACTTACCCCACACCATATACATATCCGTTAATGTTACTAACCTTGGGAAGCTATAAAATAGGCGGTGCAGCAGTATGTTTGGTCCATCGAGTTTGCTAACCAATTCATTGCAATGATGGTTAGCCCTTCATTTCCACACCGTACTCCTGCTCTCCCACCATCCCTTTACTGACTCTAAATCCTTATTTATGATCAGTGTCTTGGTTTCGAGGTGCGAGCGAATTCCCCAGGTTCACCAGTCAGTGAGTGCAGACATTTATTCTCATCTCAATGCAGAATGACTGTCTGTACCTAATACTGTGGCCCCTTGTTTTAGATGCCCCAGCCAGGGGAATAATCATCCCTGCTTCCAATCTGTCTCACCCTGTCAGAGTTTTGTCTATTTCACTGAGATCTCCACTCATTTTCCTCAACCCCATGGAATACTGGACCAGTCTCCCAAACTCTGGTCCCACAACAAGCCCGTCATCCCGGAGATCAGTCTGGTCATCCTTCACTGCTCTCCCTCAATGTCAGGTTTGTCCTTTATTAGGTAAGGAGACCAAAACTGCACACAATACTACACGATTTTCGAGATGATATCTCACCAATGGCCTGTACAGCTGCAGTAAGACACCCTCGCTCCTGGACTCACATCCCCCCGAAATTCATTTGAAGGTCAACACACCATATATCTTCCTCACTGCTTTCTGTTTCTGCAATATTGCTTTCAGTGACTGGTGTACAAGGAGATGCAGATCCTTTTCGGTATTACAGCTCCCCACTTGGTTGGTCTGTGTACACTGGTCAGTGTGCCAATGCCATGCTCAGTATTGACTTCTGGTTACAGAACTCCCTGCGCTGCATAGGCCTCAGAGGTTTATGCAGGAGGAAACATCAAAAAGGAGCATACGTCCCTTTGTAAATCAACATGTTTCAACCAATCCCTTTCAATTGGTAGGCTGCCAATTTATCGTTTCCACCAAAGAGCACACTATCATCTCTATCCACATTGTTTTCCATTTGTCACGTATTACACATTCACTCCACTTGTCATAGTCTTCTCGGTGCTTTTTTACACCCTCCTCACCCACTCACAATCCAACATCCGTTAGTGCTGTCAGCAGGCTGGGATATATTGTATCTGATTCGAGCAACCAAATGTTTAAAGGGCATTGTGAACAGCTGGGCCTCAAGCACCGATCCCTGCGACACCTCAGCAAACTTGCTTTGTTAATTTCTGTTTATGTATTTCGTGAATCTAGGAGTCACTCGCTGGGCCAGCATTTATTGCCTGTCCCTATTTGCCCTTGAGAAAGTGGTGGTGAGCTGCCTTGTTGAACGCTGCAGTCCACCAGCTGTGGTTGACCTCCAATGCCATTAGGGAGGGAATTCTAGGATTCTGACCCAGTGACTGTGAAGGAGTGGTGATATATTCCCAAGTCAGAATGGTGAATGGCTTGGAGGGAACCTGAAGATGACGGTATTCCCATACATCTGCAGCTCTTGTCCTTCTAGATAGACGTGGTCGACAGTTGGGAAGATGGTCTCTAAGGATCTTTGATGAATCATTTCATTGCAGCATTTAGATAGTAAAACACTGCTGCTGCTGCTGCTGCTGCTGCTGCTGCTGAGCATTGATGATGGAGCATTGTGGATGAAGGGAGAGTCAAACTGGCTGCTTTGTCCTGCATGATATAAAGCTTCTTGAGTGTTGTTAGTGCTGCACTCATCCAGGCAAATTGGGAGTCTTCCATCGCACTTCTGACTTTTGCATTATAGATGATGGACAGACGTTTGGAAGTCAGGATGTGAGTTACTCGCCGCAGTTTTCCTAGCTTCTGACCTGCTCTTGTAGTTACTGAGTTTATGTGGAGAAACCAGTGAGTTTCTGAGCAATGATTATCCACCAGGATTTTGATACTGGGGGATTCAGTGATAGTAACACCATTGAATGCCAAGGGGCAGGTTAGATTGTATTTTAGTGGTGATGGTCACGGTCTGGCATTCGTGTGGCCTGTATATTACTTGCCACTTGTCAGCCTGGATACTGTCCAGATCTTGTTGCATTTGAACATGGACTGCTTCAGTATCTGAGGAGCCACAAATGTTGCAGAACATTATACAATCATTGACGAAAATCCCCACTTCTGACCTTAAAATAGAGCTAAGGTAATTGATGAATCAGCCCTAAAAAAGTTTTCGGCCGAGGCCACTGCCCGAGGGACTCCTACAGACCTTTCCTGCAGCTGAGTTGACTGACCTTCATCAACCATGACCATCTTCCTACGTGTCAGGTATGAATCTAGCCAGCGGGATGTTTGCCCCCGATACACATTGATTCCAGTTTTGCAAAGGCCCCTTGATACCACACAGGGTCGAAGGCAGCCTCGTTTTAAAGGGCTGTCACTCTCGCCCCAACTCTGTAATTCAGCTCTTTTGTCCATGTTTGAACCACGGTAATGAGGTCAGGAGCTGTGTGACCCTGGTGGAGCCCAAACTGGACGTCATTGACCATGGTATTGCTGAGCAAGCGCTGCTTAAAAGCACTGAAACCTTCCATCACTTTCCTGATGATCGAAAGTAGACTGATCGGGTAGTAATTGGCCGGACTAGATTTGTTCTGCTCATTTATATACAGGAGATACTTGGGGTAATTTTCCACATAATCGGGATAATGTTCTGCAACATTTGTGGCTCCTCAGATACTGAAGCAGTCCATGTTCAAATGCAACAAGATCTGGACAGTATCCAGGCTGACAAGTGGCAAGTAATATACAGGCCACACAAATACAGTTACATTGTAACTGTATTGAAACAGTTTGGCTAGCGGAGTGGCAAGTTATGGAGCACAGGTTTTCAGTACTATTGCCAGAACATTGTCAGATTATGGACCTTATGGAGTATCCAGTATTTCCAACCGTTTCTGGATATCGCGTGGACTGAATTGAATTGGTTGATGACTGGTATCTGAATCACTGCAGACCACTGGAGGAGGCTGAAATGGATCACCCACTCAGCACTTCTGACTGAAGATTGTTGCGAATGAATCAGCCTTATCTTATACACTGAAGTGCTGGGCTCTTCCATCACGGAGGAAGGGGTTATTTGTGGAATCTCTTCCTCCAGTGAATTGTTTAATTGTCCCCAACGTTTCTCGACTGGGTGATCTGGTCTGATCCTTTGCTTCTGGGATCACTTAGCTCTGTATATCACTTACCGTTTATGCTATTTGGCGCACAAGTAGTCCTGTTTGGTGGCTTCAACAGGCTGACACCTCATTTTCATGTTTGCCTGGTGCTGCTCTTGCCATCCTGCACATTCCACTGAACCAATGTTGATCCTCTGGATTGATGGTAATTGTTGCGAGGGCGATATACCAGGCCATGAGGTTGTGTGGCTGTACAATTCTGCTGCTATTGATGACCCACAACACCTTATGGACACCCTGATTTGAGCTGCTAGATCTGTTCGACGTCTGTCCTATTTAGCACCATGATAATACCACCCAAAATAGTGGACGTTATTCTCAATGTGCAGGTGTGACTTTGTTTCCACAATTACTATGCAGTGGTCACTCTTACCGATACTGTCATGGACAGATACTTCTGCAACTGGCAGATTAGTAAGGCTGTGGTCAAGTATGTATTTTCCTCTTGTTGGTTCCTTCACCACCTGCCGCAGAACCAGTCTAGCAGTTATATCCTTTAGGACCCGGCCAGCTCGATCAGTAATGCTGTAGCTGAGATAATCTTGGAGGTGGACATTGAAATCCTCCACCCAGAGTACATCTTGCGTCCGTGCTACCCTCAGTGCTTCCTCCAAGCGTTGATCAACATGATTCATCAGTTGGGAGAGGCTGGTACATGGTAATCAGCAGGAGTTTTCCTTTCCCATGTGTAAACGAACGCTATTTGACTTCATGGGATACGGAGTCACTGTTGAGGACTCCCAGAGCAATTCCCTTCCAACTGTAACCCACTGTGCCACCACGTCTGCTGTGTCTGTCCTGCTGGTGAGACAGGAGATATCCGCGGAAGGTGATGGGCTATCTGGGATATAGTCATGCTCACAGAATCATACCTTACAGACAATGTGTTGCTTCACGAGTCTGTTTATTTCAATTCACTGTTCCCTGCCAGCTGTCCCATTGTAGAAACATGTACATATATTAGCCCAAATCCACTAAGATTTACACCATAAGACCATAGGAGTGGAAGTAAGGCCATTCGTCCCATCGAGTCCACTCCGCCATTTAATCATGGTTGATGGCCATTTCAACTCCACTTACCTGCATTCTCCCCATAGCCCTTAATTCCTTGTGACATCAAGAATTTACCAATCGCTGCCTTGAAGACATTTAGCATCCAGGCCTCCACTGCACTCTGCAGTAATGAATTCCACAGGCCCACCTCTCTCTGGCTGAAGAAATGTCTCCGCATTTCTGTTCTGAATTGACCCCCTCTACTTGTACGGCTGTGCCCACGGGTCCCAGGCTCCAGGCCTAAAGGAAACAATTTCCTAGCGTCCACCCTTTCCAAGCCATGTATTATCTTGTAAGTTTCTATTAGATCTCCCCTTAATCTTCTAAACTCCAATGAATGCAATCGCAGGGTCCTCAGTCGTTCCTCGTATGTTAGACCTACCATTCCAGTGATCATCCGTGTGAATCTCCGCTGGACACGCTCCAGTGCCAGTATGTCCTTCCTGAGGTGTGGGGAACAAAACTGGACACAGTACTCCAGATGGGGCCTAACCAGAGCTTCATAAGGTCTCAGTAGCACATCACTGCTTTTATATTCCAACCCTCTTGAAATAAATGACGACATCGCATTCACTTTCTTAATCACGGATTCAACCTGCATGTTTACCTTTAGAGAATCCTCGACGAGCACTCCCAGATCCCTTTGTACTTTGGCTTTATGAATTTTCTCACCGTTTAGAAAGTAGTCCATGCTTATTTTCTTTTTTCCAAAATGCAAGACCTCGCATTTGCTCACATTGAATTTCATCAGCCATTTCCTGGACTACTGTCTCAAACTGTCTAGATTATTCTGCAGCCTCCCCACTTCCTCAGTACTTCCTGCCTGTCCACCTAACTTCGTATCATCGGCAAACTTCGCTAGAATGCCCCCAGTCCCTTCATCCAGATCATTAATATATAACGTGAACAGCTGCGGCCCCAACACTGAACCCTGCGGGTCTCCACTTGTCACCGGCTGCCATTCTGTAAAAGAACTTTTTATCCAAACTCTCTGCCTTCTGTCAGACAGCCAATCCTCACCTCGAACACCATGTTCTCTCACCTTATTCAGCAGTCTTCCGTGTGGCACCATATCAAAGGCCTTTTGGAAGTCTAGATAGACCACATCCACTGGGTTTCCCTGGTCTAATCTATTTGTCACCTCTTCAAAGAATTCTAACAGGTTTCTCAGGCACGACCACCACTTAATAAATCAATGTAGACTTGTTCTAATCCGACCCTGCCCTTCCAAGAATTTAGAAACCTCATCCTTAACGATGAATTCTAGAATTTTACCAACAACCGAGGTTAGGCTAATTGGCATTTAATTTTCCATCTTTTGTCTTGATCCTTTCTTGAACAAGGGGTTTACAACAGCGATCTTCCAATCATCCGGGACTTTCCCTGACTCCAGCGACTTTTGAAAGATCTCAACCAATGCCTCCGCTATTTCCTCAGCCACCTCCCTCAGAACTCTTGGATGGAGCCCATCGGGGCCAAGAGATTTATCAATATTAAGATCTTTTAGCTTTTCTAGCACTTTCTCTTTTGTCATGGCAACCATACTCAACTCAGCCCCCTGTCTCCCTTAAATTGTTAGGATATTACTCATGTCTTCCACTGTGAAGACTGATGCAAAGTACTTATTAAGTTCTCCAGCTATTTCCTTATCTTCCATCACTAGCGTTCCAGAATCGGTTTGAAGTGGCCCAGTGTCTACTTTTGCCTGAAGTTTGTTTCTTATGTATTGAAAGGAACGTTTATTATCATTTCTAACATTACTGGCTAGCGTACCTTCATATTTGATCCTCTCCTTCGTTTTTTTTCTCTTTATTATCCTCCGTTTGTTTTTGTAGCCTTCCCAATCTTCTGATTTCCCAGTGCTCTTGGCCAATGTATAGGATCTCTTTTTCTTTGGTACATTTCCTGACTTCCTTAGGCAGTCATGGCTGTCTCATCCCTCCCCGGATTATCTTTCTTTTCTTGGGGCTGATCCTCTGTACTGTGTCCTCAAGTATACCCACAAACTCCTGCCCTTTTTGGTTTACTGTCGTCCCTGCTAGACTCTGCTTCCAGTCGATTTTCGTCAGTTCCTTTCTCATGCCCTCATAATTACATTTATTTAACTGTGACACCATTACATCCGATTTTGCCTTCTCTCTTTCAAACTGCAGACTGAACTATACCATATTATGATCACTGCTTCCTCAGTGTTCCTTAACTTTAAGATCTTTTATAAAGTCTGGTTCATTACATAGCACTAGGTCCAGAATAGCCTGATCCCTTGTGGGCTCCATGACAAGCTTTCCAAAAAGCCAACCTGTAAGCATTCCACGAATTCCCTTTCTTTGGATCCACTGGCAACATTATTTACCCAGTCCACCTGCATATTGAAGCCCCCCATGATCACTGTGACCTTGCCTTTCTGACATGCCTTCTTTATTTCCCGGTACATGCTGCGCCTCTGGTCCTGACCACTGTTAGGAGGTTTGTACATAACTCCCATTATGGTTTTTTGCCTTTGTGGTTCCTGAATTCCACTCACACAGACTCCACATCATCTGACCCTATGTCATTCAGTGCCATAGATTTAATTTTGTTCTTAACTAACAAAGCAACCCCGCCCCCTCTGCCCACCTCCCTGTCTTTTCGATAAGTTTTAAATCCTTGAATGTTTAACAGCTAGTCCTGAACCCCCTGCAACCACGTCTCTGTGATGCCTACCACATCATAATCATTCACGATGATCAGTGCCGTTAGTTCATCTACTTTGTTACGAATGCTACGAGCATTCAAGTAAAGTGCCCTAATGCTAACTTTCTTATCGTTAGAGATATTGGAAGTCATACGATGTCCGAAGTTATCCTTTTTGCTGCATTCCTAGTCTGCCTCAAGCTTAAATCCACCTGCACACATGCTATCCTGCTGTTTAACTTTCCATTTAACTCCATACTCCCTGTCGCTTTCACTTTCCCTTCCCAAATCAGAAGTTTAAAGTCCTACTGACCACCCTATTATCCTCTTCGCCAGAACATTGGTACCAGATCGGTTCAGGCGGAGACCGTCCCAACGGTACAGATCCCTCTGGTTCTAAAACTGATGCCAATGCCCCATGAAATGGAATCCCTCTTTCCCACACAAATCCCTTAGCCACGTGTTTACTTCCCTAATTTTCTTATCCCTATGCCAATTGGCATGGGCTCGGGCAGTAATCCGGAGATTATGACACTTGGGGACCAGTACTTCAAATTCCTTCCCAGTGCTTGATCATCCCCAAACAGGTCCTCCACTTTAGCTTTGCCTATGTTGTTAGTCCCAACATTGACCACAACAACTGGTTCCACCCCCTCCCGCTCCAACATCCTTTCAAGCCGATTGGAGATGTCCCGCACCCGCAGATGACCCGCAGTTTGATTTTGCAAACTGGGCTTGGAGCTTTCCCAAAGTTTTTTTTCTAAAAATCCACATGTTTTACATCCATTGCTTCTCTTTCATTTGTCTCCCAGCCTGTTTCTCAAACATAATTCCCATTTCATAAATCTATGTTCGTGTTGTCTATGACCATTACTTTCAGCCCCAATAATTTCTCCTAAACCATTTACTTACTATGTTCTATGTTCCATGTACTCTATCATTTTCCCACAGCAGACTTGGTTTTCCTTGTATTGTTAGAAAGTTCTTTGAAGACAGAACTGAAGTCGTTGCTTCATAGTTCTGCCACTTCCCCGTTCCCCATTCATCATTCTCTGGTTTCAAACTGTCAGGAAACTGCACTTGTTTTCTCAAGTTTCTCACATTGACATGATTTAACAAGTTATTATAGTTCATTCCTGTAACCCTTGTGAATATACCCTTTAGAAACTCCTCAATTCCTGCCTTAAACTGCTCAATAATTGACCTTCCACACCATTCTCTCACAGGAGCATAGACTCTTTGCCGACAGAAGTACAGCACGATCTATATTAGTCTCACTTTCCTACAGCAGGCCCATAGCCTGGAATGTTATGACACTTCCAACTGCTTATCCAAGTACTTTTTGACGATTGTGAGGTTTCCCGTGATAATTCCCCTCTCAGGATTTAATCCCAGAACCCAACACCCCCCAGGTGAAAAAAATGTTTAAATCCTCTCTGAACCTCAAACTTTTCGCTTAAAATGTGTGCTCCTTTGTTCTTGACCCTCGACTAAAAGGAACAGTTACTATCTATCCACCCTGTCCGCAGCGCTCATCATCTTATCCTTCTGAATCATGGACCCCTCAGCTTTCTGTGCTCGAAATTAAACAACCCGAGCTTATCCAGCCTCTCTCTATAGCTGATATGCTCCAAGCCAGGGAACATCCTGGTGAATCAGCTCTCCACCCCTCCAGTACAATCACATCCTTCCTGGAATGTGACTCTCAGAACTACACACAGTACTCCATTTTGGCTGAACCAAAGCCCTGTATTGCTCTTCTAACCTACACCCTGATTAGGAATCGCTACACCCAAGTTCCAATTCTTAATTAGTCCATTAACCTGTCCAGCCACATTCAAGGATGTGTGGAGAAGCACACTCAGAGGTTCCCAGTGTACTGCCATTCATTGAGTCCTCCTCTGCCTGGTTCCTTCTCCCACATCACCACATATTTATCAGGGTAACATTATATCTACCGTTCATCTGCCCATCTGACCATTCCATCTGCATCTTCCTGCAACTTAAGGCCTTCCTCCTCACTGCTAATCACCCAGCCAATCCGGAAACCCGGACCAACCAACCACCCTGTAGCTCAACATTTCAATTCCCCCTCCCACTCCACAAGGATATGCAAGTCTTTGGACTCCTCCATCGTCAGACCACAACAAAACGACGGTTGGAGGAAGAACGCCTCATCTTCCGGCTAGGAACCCTCCAATCACAAGGGATGAACTCGGATTCCACCAGTTTCCTCATTTCCCCTCCCCCCACCCTGTCTCAGTCAAATCCATCAAATTCAGCACCGCCTTCCTAACCTGCAATCTTCTTCCCGACCTCTCCGCCCCCACCCCAGTCTGACCTATCACCCTCACCTTGACCTCTTTCCACCTATCACATTTCCGACGCCCCTCCCCAAAGTCCCTCTTCCCTACCTTTTATCTTAGCCTGCTGGACAAACTTTCCTCATTCCTGAAGAAGGGCTTATGCCAGAAACGTCAATTATCCTGTTCCCTGGATGCTGCCTAACCTGCTGAGCTTTTCCAGCAACACATTTCCAGCCAATCTTTATGTCAAACATACACTTACTTATAACACCTCCCCCAATCTCCACCTAGCCCCCTCCACATTCACATCTATATATTTTTATGAATAACGCAAACAGTAAGGGACACAGCACTGATCCCTGTGGTACACCAGGGGACATTGGTCTCCAGTCACACAAACAGCCTTCTCTCACCACCCTCTGCCTCCTGCCACTAAGACAATTTTCGTTGTAACTTGTCAAGTTTTGCTTCACATTGTGAGATTTTGCTTTATTTTTCAGTTTCCCAGCTGGAAATTTGTCAAAGGGCTTCCTAAGTAAAAAAAAGATCTCCTCAAACTAATTCAATCACACGCATTAGATGTGACTTCCTTCTGATAATGTCATGATTATTATCCCTGATCAAACCTTGCGACTCTGATTGGAGTTCGATTTTCTCTTTCCCTATTTTCTCCAGTAGTTTCCTTAACAGGATCTTATACGCGCTCGTCTATAATTACCTGGTCTATCTCTCCCACCCTTACTGTGAAGTGGAATCGTATTAGCAGTGCTCCAGTTCTCTGACACCTCCCCATGGTCAGATTCTAATTAAAATATTCATTCAGGGTCTTTCCTCCCTTGACCCCAATAGCCGCCTGTGATACAACTCATTCAGACATGAAGATTGGTCCAAATTTATACAGAACAAAACCTCAAATCCCTGCTTGTATTTTACATCCATCTGTTCAAGAGCTTACCCGTCCATCTTCTTGAATTCTGTCCCTGCCTCGTCCTTCTCCCAAGTAAAATAGATGTGAAGGTCTCATGTAACAATCCATCAATGTTCCCCATATTGACACACAGATTGTCCCTTTGGTTTCTAAGGGAAACTAACTGTTTGCTGATTATTCTGTTCTATTTGTCCGTGTAGAATATCGTGGGATTCTTCCTGAACTCGCCGACTTGTACTTCTCCATGTTCCTCCGTTCTTCAGTCCCCTCTATGTTTCTAAGTTTCACTGCAATTACCTCTCATGTTTTGAAACTTGAGATCGCAGGCTGAGTTTCCACATCAGACAATCTTGCCATTTTAGGGATTAATCTTGATAATACCTTTTGAAGCTCCTCTGTACTCAGTATATTCTTTCTTAGATTGGGAATCCGAACGATACACAATACTCTAAATTTAGTCTCATGAACACTCGATGCAACTGGTGCACGACATCCTCTATATTCCAATTACATTCACATGAATATAAACCTATTTTTTACTTTCCCATTTGCATATATTCTTCCCAATACCTCTCGCTTTAACTTTTCTTATGAGTTTACTGTATGAGTTCTTTGAAAAAAAAGCTCATGAATATCCAACTATACGTTATACATTGGTTCTTCATTGCCTATGTTCACAAGAATGATCTTCCCCCAACCATTCCAAAATAATGATTGCCACTTCTGGTTTCCCTTTCATCGGTACATTCTCACTCTCCCCAGTTATGTTATTACCTTCTAAATATCGAGTAGCATGTTCTTTGTAATCGAGTGCAACAGATACCCGACTGCGGATGGCAAGATAACTGGTCTGTAGTTCACCATTCTCCAAATTCATCCTTCCTTAAACTGTTGGATAATATTTATAACCTTTGCCTTATCCACATTGGCTAAATGCCTTTCGGGAATGTGTCGGAAAATAAAGTGAAAATCCGCGATGCAATCAATATGTCTATTGCTGCTTCCTCTGAAATTCTTGTATGAAGTACATCTAGTCTGTCAGACTTATAAATACTCAATCCAGCTTTTTTTTTCCAAAGTTAACCTCAACACTGATAAGAATGATCTTAGACTTTACTCACACAAGTCCCATGGTCACTTGGAATATCCGGAATAATGTCTGGCCATTCTTCCATGAAGATAGACTCAAAAAAACTGTTTCTTTTCTCTGCGATTTTTCTGTTCTCTGCAATAAATTATCCTGAACGCGCACCAACTGTTCCACATTTGACCTTGATTTTAGTTTTTTTTCATACATTGATAGACGCTTTTTAGCAGTCTCCATGTTTTTCTTTCGTTTGCAGGCTTTTTCTCTTTTTGATTTTCTTCTCAGTTTCTTGATCATCCTTCCCTGGGTCCTACAATTCTCTGAATCCACTGGGTTACTGCAACACTTGGCATTTTTCTAAGCTGCCTTCGTTCACTTAAAAGTTAGATGAAGGTGGGGTTGAAAGTGATAGTCAGAGAGCAGGGTGGGCCAGCTTGATAGGAAGGAAGGTGAACACATCGGAACGTTCAAAAGGGATGTGCTGTCTTGGAAGGTTGGAGTGGGATAAGGTGGGATTAGGGGAAATGGGGGGATCCACTGTGATCCCCTGTGGTTGGAGGGTTCCAAGGCAGAAGAGGAGGCTTTCTTCCACCAGGCTTCTGGTGGCTCGAGATTGGTGATGGAGCAGGCCCAGGACCCTCATGTCCTTGGCAGAGTGGGAAGGGGAGTTAAAGTGCTCAGCCACAAGGCGATGGAATTGTTCAGTGTGGCTGTCCCAGAGCTGTTCTCTGAAATGAATTACAAGTTGACCTCCTGCCTCGCCAATTTGGGAAGACCACATTGGAGTTAATGGATGCAGAATAAGAGGCGTTCTGTCTTGGCCCATAAGCTTCATTCCTGATGAAGGGCATATGCCTGAAACATCGATTTATCTGCTCTGAGTATGCTCCCTGACTGTGCTTTTCCAGCACCTCACTCTTCGACTCTGACCTCCAGCATCTGTATTCCCCACTTTCTCCTCACACCTTCATGGTTTGCATGACTCAGATTTATAACGGTTACTTCAAATAAAACAAAAATTGTCATGTCCTCAAACCGCACAAAAGAAAACCAATACATTGTGGTCACTGTTCCCAAAAGGTCCTTTCCAGCAAACGTTTCAATTAGCTCTTCTGATCACTCAACACCAATTCCTGATATAACCTGATCTCGAGCTCAGTGCTCGACATAATGTTCATGTAAACCATCTCACACTTGGTCTTGAGATCCATTTTTCTCAGCATTAGCATTCAATTGTGTTAACACACATGAGATATAATTTAAACAGCATATTATTACTGCAGTACCCACAAATGTTTTTATATCATTTCCTGTTTTATAACATGTCCAGCATTTGTACTGCAGCTTTCACTTTGATATATAAGTCCCATCAATGTTTGCTTCTCCTTGCTGTTTTTGCCATCCACCTTACTAGATTCTGTGCAATCTGAGCGACGTGGGCTCTGGGGAGATGAATGGTAGAGATCATCTCAACACATCATTTATGATCTACTCAAACTTTAATTTCTCCAAATCTCCCGTTATGCTGATAGAGTAGAGAAGGACAATGATCTTCCAACAATGCTCTGTATTCCCCCAGAGAGCTGAGACAGCTCTATCCTAGGTGGGAACTTTACAGTAGGCTGGTAAAGTGTTGCTGTTGCTGTACAGGGTCTTAGTGAGATCACATCTGGAGTCGTGTGTACAGATTTAATCGCTTCAATGAAGAAAGGATGTTGTTATATTGGAAGCAGCTCAGAGATGGTTCCCTCAACTGATTCCTGCAATAAAGGTGCAAGCTTATAACGAAAGGATGATCAGGTTGACCAAGTAGCCATTGGAGTTTACAAAAATAAAGGATGATCTTATTTCAACACAGATGACAGAAGGAGTCAACAAGTGAAGCGAATTACACAGATATTGGAGGAATCCATTCCGTTCTCCAGCCTGTTACACAGGAACAACAGAAGGATATTTAGGCCTTCGACCCTGTTACATCAAAACAGGACGAGGCTAGTCAGCCCCTGGAGCCTGATATACATTTACAGAAGGAGGCCAATCAGCCACACGAGACTGTAACAGTAGGCTATGCTGCACCAGTTTCATCTTAAACAGCAACAGGATCAGTCCATTCAGCCTCCTCAAGTCTGTAACATCGGAACTGGAAGAGGTCACACGTGACTGGAGATGATGACACTGGGATAACCGGAGGCCATTCAGACTCACCGAGCCTATTGCAAGGGAATTCGATAAGGATAAAAACCATCTGAGACTTCTTTCATGAAAACGGAAGAGGTAATTTAGACACATGTCTGTTGTATGGGAACAAGAGAAGACCAATCAATCCCTCTGTCCCATCTCCGGGATACATGAGGAGACCGTTCAGTATTTCCATCTGTTATGGAGAAGTATGAGAAGACCCACCAGCCTCTCAAAATGTTAGACAGCAACAGGAAGATTCCATAATCGCCCAATCCTCGAAAGCATCAACAGGAGGAGGTCATTCTGGCCTTGGAGATGACAACATGGGAACACCAGAAAGACGTCAGCCCATCGAATTTGTAGATCAGCGGGATGATGAGTCCATTCAGCCACACATGGCTCTTACACAGCAATTGGAGCAGATCTCTTAAAAACGTTTGCCCATTAAATAGGAATTCAAAGAAAACGTAAAGGCTTTCGAAAGGAAATAACTGAAAATAATGGTATACATTAGGGACGAAAGTGTAACAATACACTATTGTAATTTAAGGCAAATTGTTAGATGTTCAGGATGTTTGCAAAGTTAAACCACAATCCGTCAGAATCAACATGGTTTTACGAAGGCTAAATCGTGTTTGAATTGTTTGCTTGACTTATTTGAAGATGTCACAAACAAGGTGGGTCGTGGGAATCCTGGAGATGGAATATATCTGGTCTTCCTGAAGGCATCGGATATGTCGCTTCTCCAAAGAGTAAGTGGTAAGATCAGACAACATGGCTTGGATGAAAGATTGGTTAACCAACAAAATGAATTCAGATTGAATAAATATGTTATTTTCTTTTGGCAAATGTACTTTGTGGGGTGCCATTGATTTCAGTACTCATGCCTCATACAGTTGCGATCGAAGGTAGTGCTGTACTCGATTGATGGGATAGAAAATGCGATGCCACATTTTCAGATGACACTAACATTGGTAGGATACTACTTCGGAATGATTATGCAAGAGATTTAAAACTATATGGATAGGTTGGATGAATGGACCAACATTTGGCAAGGAAATTTAAAGTGAATAAATGTGGAGCTATTCAAGTTGGCCAGTATAATAGAAAGACAAACTATTATCTAAATGGAGAGAAAGTTCAAAGTGTTTAGGTACAGAGGGATCTGGATGTCTGCTTGCATGTCACAGAAAGCCTGCCTGCGGATCATGCAAGTAATGAGAAATGCAAGCATAATTTCAGTGTTTATTTATGAAAGGATGGAGTAGAAAGGTAGGGAGTGTTGGGGTAGCTATGCAAGGCATTTGTCAGGATGCAACTGGAGTACAGTTTGGGTGTCCTGCAGAATGAGGTATTTCCATTGGAGGCAAGTCAGAAGAGCTTCATTAGATTGATTGCATATTTGAAGTGTTTGTCTTATGAAGAGAAATTGAGCAGTTTAGGCCTATACTCTCGAGTTTATAAGAATGAAAGGAGATCTCATTGAGGTCTGTAAAATGGGAAACATAATTGAAAGAGTAGATGTAGAGTGGATTTTTTTTTTCATCTGGCGCAATCTACAACAAGAGACTGGAATTTTAGGATGGAGAGATGGCAGGAAAGTGGAACAAAGGCCACGTTGTCATCAGCCTCATCGAGGGGTTGGATCCCTCACAGATGCTCCTTGTTATTATTCAACCCTTTCTGTGTTGCCCAGGACTGGGGGAGGACTGGGTATCATACAGGAAGCAGGCACTCAGGATAAGACAGTTAGAGAGAACGTTACAGTAGGGTCACACAGTGACCAGCGCTGGGTTCTCAACTATTTACTGCCTAGATTAATGATCAGGAGGATGGAACAGATATACAGATGCTGAGTTTGGTGATGTCGTATGATAAGCAAGAGATTAAATTATCATACAGGGTGGAGAGTCTGCAAATAGATTCAGAGAGGTAACGGCAATGGATAATAGTTTGGCAGGGGGAATCTAACATGACATAACCTGTCATTCCATTTTCAGGTATAATGGAAGACAGTCTGTTACTGAAATGTAGAGGCATTACAGGACTTAATGATACTGTGTACTGGGGGGTTCACTCAGATCCGTTCAGACATGGGAGGTTTTGCTCCATCCCTGATCATCTGCTCCCAGACACTCCAAGTGACCGCATTGCTCTCCGAACACATGGAATACTTTGATGTGGTTGATTGGTGGTGGGGACGGTGTTTTCAAACGTGCATCATGGGGACGGCCTTTATCCAAGATATATTCATTTCTTTCTACGTGGAGACCCGATGACGATGAGAATGGCTGACTGCTTCTGAATGAAGAGGCCGTAACCGCTGCCAGGACAGTGGATATTCACCAAAATGATGGACTGTGCACGGACACACTGTAACATTAATAGAGAGAGAACTCCTTCAGTTCCTCTACCTCTCCCCATTGACATGGGTACTCTGCAGATGCCATGGACACCATCGGGAATCCCACTATACTGGATACACCCGGCAGTTCCCTGCTGAGGGAGAAACAATATATTTACCTCATCCAGCATGTATATCCTCCATCACCGAATGGTGACATTGATGTTGAGATACTGGAAATGATGGATATGTCACCTAGTCATGCCTGGAAAGTTCAGGATCATAGAAGCTGAATGAAACAGTGACCCTAACAGCCACTGGCAGCACCATCCTCCCCCTAGGGTGAAGCTGCAGGTCATATTGAAGGAGGTGACACTATTGTAGGATCAGCTCCTTATTCAGTCAGGGCCCCTCACACACTGCTCCTGGCTCAAGTGGAGTTTGGGAAGTTGTTCCTGGAAAACCCGGGGTGGATACAGCAGATCCCTTTCCCCACACGCACTCACTCCGTGGTTTCAGAGCTTCCCCTCTCTGCAGCCTCTGCTCAATTTGTTGTTCGTGTTGCAGGCTCAGATGCTGTAACTACAGTCCCCATGCTCCATCCAGAGTTGGGTCACCAAATCCTCAGGTCTCCCTGAATGTCTGAGGCAACTTACAGCACAAACTCCAGCAAAACATCCCCAGCCCCTCTACTAAATTTTCAATTGCAGAAGCCAGTCAGAAGCCCTTCGCTACAAGTGTTGTGGGCCAGTCCAGATCCCCCCAAAATATTTCCAGACGGCCATTTTGACCCAAAACGTTCCTTATTTTGAATATAGATGGGAATTGTGCGTTCCAGATATGTTGTGACTCGTCAAACCACTCGACATTAAGCAATATATAATCTATTCAAATGCTTTAGTTAAAATACAATCAAAGAAAAGAACATTTTGGGATAGCTTATATGTTGGAACACTTACACAAACAATAGATACCGTACCTTCTTGGTTTACACCGCTTGGCACAAAGATATATTCAAATACAGATCCTTACAGAAGTTTTCCAATCCAGGAGGAAACAACATCAACAGAGATCTCAGAGAGAAAAGCAACTGGGGATCATGTATTGAAACTTCCAACTCTCTGGGATCCCTAGCAGCTTCTGAATGCTGTAGCTAAAAGCAAAATGAGGAAACCTGGTCTGGGAGAGCTGGCCACTGCCCTTCCATTGTTACCAGCGTTTTAATGAAACCTAAAATCTCAGTTATTTATTTTAACTGTTTTCAGATAGCAGTTCTGCACCTCTGCCTTTCAAACCTCTCTTCAAAAAAAAACAAGAGAAAATAATCTTCTTACAGTGATAGTATCCTCACAACTCGATCTTTAAGAAAATAATCTATCAATATAAAAAGGTGGATTCATTTTAAACCTCCTAATCTTCCTCTGTTATGCTTTATATTGACTCTGAGCATACAAATGTTCACAACTATTTCGATTTCAGTCATTTTACTCCTACCACAGAATGCCTTTAAATTTCTTCATCCAAGTCTCCACAAAGTGTGAAAACTTAGGTTTTCTCGCCCTGTCACCTGTGTAGTTTAAAATTGAATGGCAGCAATAATAAGCTCCATCGAAACAGACTGGTATTTTTCTCCCTAAACTTCTCCAAACACATTAAGCGGTCACAATCAGTGAAAAGGATTTGTCTCATGTATGTTATTGGCAATGTAAATCGGAAATGTTGAAACGCCAACACCAAGCTCAAGGCCTCCTTCCCCATTGTGGAATAAATCTGTTGATGTTTCCACTGGACACTCGAAACACACGTAACATAATGGAGCAAGTCACATCTTTTCAATACTCCTTTTGAATGACATAACTCCTCATGTCTCAGCATAACAGAATTACATGATTCTACAACTCTTAATGCTCTAACCTCTTTCCCTGCTACTCCTGGCCTATGCCAGTAAACCTTAAGAAGACCTCGCACATTCTTCTCCATCTCTCACAGAAACTTATCTTTGATTTCTGAACTCAATCATCATCATCAGCTATTTCAACTTCTAATCTTGACGTTTTAACTCTCTGCTCTTCCACACGAGTTCTCACGACTGCAGGAAGTCAATTGTCGAACTTCTCCAAAATAAGAATCTCTCTAAGAGTGTCATAGGTTTGCTCTGTTTTTAGTACCCTTACCCACCTTTCAAAATTACTTTGTTTGATCCTTTCAAACTCAATGCGCATTTAACCAGAGACCATTTTTTTAGATTCCTGTAGCGCAGTCTGTCAGCTTCTGGCACAAGCTCATATGCATTTCAGATGGCTTTCTTCACCACTCCATACTGGTCAGATACCTCATCCGATAGGGATGCAAATACCTATCAGCTTTGTTAGGATCAACTAAATCCACATGGTCACTGATATCTGTATTTGCTTAGCCACTTTCTCAAACGAAATTCAAAAGGCTTCCCCATCCTTCTCACCAAATTTAGAGAATGCCTCGATGCATTTAAATAGAACCCCATTAGGTCATTGGTTACAATAGGGATGCTCAACCTCACTCTCCTCCTCATCCCGCCGACCGTCTACCTTCATCGCCACCTTCTATGCCAACTTTCCTCTCTAATTGCTAACATTTTAAGTTGAAACTCTCTGATTTTCTTCTGTCCTTTTCTCTCTTTCTTTTTCGTTTCCCTTTCTTTTATTTCTACTTTTCATCATAATACAAACTGTTTCAATTCCTTCTCATTTCAAAGAGGATCATTTGAAATTGAATTCCAGCCATTTCCAAAGAGTCTGATGGCGATTCAACCAAATGTAATTGCCGAGCTATAGCTGTAATTTTCTCTCATTTTCTCACAGACAATCGCAACCCCAACTCCAGCTTGTCTGTCAAATCCTACAACTTTGTCTTCATCACCTTTTGTAAAAACCCCAACTTCACTTTTCCACGCCCAGAGAACTCTTAGTATCTTTATACACAACATCGGGGAAAAAAAGACACTATCAACTACCATACGGGACCTTTGAACCGAATAGCCTCCTGGTGCATACTCTCCAGTGTCTGCATGACCTTAGATTAGATTAGATTACATTACAGCGTGGAAACAGGCCCTTCGGCCCAACAAGTCCACACCGACCCGCCGAAGCACAACCCACCCATACCCCTACATTTATCCCTTACCTAACACTACGGGCAATTTAGCATGGCCAATTCACCTGACCTGCACATCTTTGGACTGTGGGAGGAAACCGGAGCACCCGGAGGAAAACCACGCAGACACGGGGAGAATGTGCAAACTCCACACAGTCGGTCGCCTGAGGCGGGAATTGAACCTGGGTCTCTGGCGCTGTGAGGCAACAGTGCTAACCACTATGCCACCGTGCCGCCCACTTATTCTGGATGCTTTGGTTTCCTCCCAAATCCAAATATGTGCATGTCAGGTGTATTGGCCATGATAAATTGTTCATAGTTTTCAGGGATGTGTGGGTTTGTTGCCTTAGTCGGGGTAAATGTGTAATAATAGGGTAGAGGAATGTGTCTGGGTAGGTTATTCCTCGGAGGGTCGGTGTGGACTTTTTGGGTCGAATGGCCTGTTTGCAAATTCTAAACCCAATTTGGTATTATCGATTTAGAACCAGACAAGAGTCCCCAGTTTGCTATAACGAACCAAACTGCCTCAAACTATTTTAAGAAGGTAGTTTGGATGCCAACTTTTCCTTATTTTAAAGGTAGATGTGAGTTGGGAGTTCCAGATTTGATGCTACTAGTCAAACCACTCACCATTAAGCAAAACACAATATATTTAAACACTCTAATGAAAATCCAGACAAAATGAAGATGAATTTAGAATATCTTAACTATTGGAAATCTTAACCGAATAATGGATACAGAACCTTCTACAAATGAACTGTTCCAATATACCAACATCCCATAAACACACCCCTTGGCAAAAAGGAGCATTCAGACATGCGTTCTTGCATACAGTTCTCCAATCCAGGAGGAAACAGCATCAAGTGAGGTTCCAGAGAGAATAGCAGTTAGGGATAATTTACTAAAACTTACAACCCTTCTGGGACACCAAGCATCTGGTGATTGTTAAAGCTACAATTAAAAAAATAGAAATCCTGGTCTGTGCGAGCTGGCCATCGTTACTACTGTTTATTGAAAAAAAACTAAAAGCCCCGTAAGTTATTTACTTGAGCCGTTTTCAGTCGGCAGTTTGGCCTTTAAGAGCTCTTACTAAAGAAAAAGAAGAAAATAACCTTTTATTAAAAAAGTGACAGCATTGTCAGGCAATTTAGATGCCTGGTCCTTTACTCAGTGGGCTTCCTCGTGTTACTGATCACAAGGTCACCTGAGAGGGACAACCACAGGTACAGACCAAGTTACAAGGATGTGTCTCATAACGTCTGAAAGACGCCTGTCCATGGACCATCACATGGGACATACCGGGAAGTGAACAATAGCCTGACACACGCCATTTCATTATTTCTGAGCTGCACAATGCCAGCATTCGATACACTAGGGAGCCAAAACCCAAGGCCAGGGGAAGATACAGAGGGACAGAGAGATTCACACGAAAGACAGAAACAAATAGGTAATTAACTGAAAATATGTTGTGGAAATATGGGGAAAAAGACAGGGAAGTGGGACTAACTGGAGAAGTAAGATCTTAGAGAGTAATATGACAAGAATGAGAATATTGAATAAAGGCATTGTCAGATCAGCTGAAATAGTTTGTTACATCAAACATTAACTGGGACAAGATGACAGCCCAGCATGGAGAGCTGTGCAGACCATGCTAGTGTGTTGCTCAGTAAACTGCACTATCATCCAGCATGGAAAGTATTGCAAACTTTCCTATCATATGCTAACCATACTCGCATCAGATGACTGCCTACAATAGGAAGGTTTGCTGCGTGTGTGTGTGTGTTCATCAGAGACCGAAAGAGTCCGTGTATGTGCGCGTGATTGGCCTGGTTGAATGCAAAACTCATTGTTTGAGAAGGAACGCAATGGAGAAAATTATTTTAAATACGAACAACTGGCTGGCGTTTTGTCAATCAACAGAGAGAACGAGAGAGGTTTCATGGACAGATAAGGTAAAGTATTTGAGAATGTAAAAATAAAGGCATTGCCAGACAAAACAACAATATACATCCGCGTGGATCGAGGTTTGGTGTGAGTTCGTATCAGATTTGCTTCGGCAGTTTTGAAGCCGGGAGCGTCAGCAGCAGATTATTGGCTTTATCAAGACTGTACTTCATAGCTCAAGATTCAAGCAGCAGATGGAATAAACAGTGAGATAGATTCTGGAATCGTGAGTATTTCAAATTAGAAATGGTCAGGGAATGGTGTCAAGGATCAGCTCATGGTCAAAGGGATCTTCCATAGTTGTGGCCTGCCTGCTTCAGCCGCAGATATTGGCTAGGGATGGGATGCAAACAGTGGAAGGAAGTGGAGTTTGTAACCAGAACAGTAGACAGTGACCTCTGTGCTCTTAATCTTTAAATAACAAAAGCAATGATACAATGCATTGTGGTTCTCCACTGAAACTGAGTCGGTCAACATAGAGACCCGTGAGAAACAGTGCCAGAGCAGAGGGAGACAGTAATTGAGCACCTTTATTGATGTAGTTAGTAGTGGTCTGGAGAGTGACTATCTGGATTCAGTTTCAACAGAAACAATAATAGTGGCAAGAAGTATAGGTACGTTAGGAATAAAAGAATGACTAGGGTAGGAATAGGTCCAGTCAAGGATAGTAGGGGGAAGTTGCGTGTGGAGGCGGAAGAGATTGGGGAGACACTGAATGAATACTTTTCTTCAGTATTCACTCAGGAACAGGGCATTGTTGTCGATGAGAATACTGAGGCACAAATAAGTAGAATGGATGGCTTTGAGGTATGTAGAGAAGAGGTGTTGGAAATCCTGGAAAAGGTGAAAATAGATAAGTCCCCTGGGCCTGATGGCATTTATCCTAGGATTCTCTGGGAAGCAAGGGAGGAGATTGCAGAGCCATTGGCCTTGATTTTTATGTCCTCTTTGTCTACAGGAGTAGTCCCAGAAGACTGGAGGATAGCAAATGTGGTTCCCTTGTTCAAAAAGGGGAGTAGGGATAGCCCTAGTAACTATAGGCCGGTGAGTCTCACTTCTGTTGTGGGCAAAGTCTTAGAGAGAATTGTAAGGGATAGGATTTATGCACATCTAGATAGGAATAATGTGATCAAGGATAGTCAGCATGGTTTTGTGAAGGGCAAGTCGTGCCTCACAAACCTTATTGAATTCTTTGAAAAGGTGACGAAGGAGGTTGATGAGGGGAAAGCGGTAGATGTGGTATATATGGATTTTAGTAAGGCGTTTGATAAGGTTCCCCATGGTAGGCTACTGCAGAAAATACGGAGATATGGCATTGAGGGTGAGTTGGAGGTTTGGATTAGGAATTGGCTGGATGGAAGAAGACAGAGGGTAGTAGTTGATGGCAAAGTTTCTTCATGGAGTGCCGTCACTAGCGGTGTTCCGCAAGGATCTGTTTTGGGACCATTGCTGTTTGTCATTTTTATAAATGACCTGGAAGAGGGGTTAGAAGGTTGGGTGAGCAAGTTTGCGGATGATACGAAAGTCGGAGGAGTTGTTGACAGTGAGGAAGGATGTGGCAGGTTACAGCAGGATATAGAGAAGCTGCAGAGCTGGGCAGAAAGGTGGCAGATGGAATTCAATGTAGCTAAGTGCGAGGTGATTCACTTTGGGAAGAATAACAAAAAGATGGGGTACTGGGCTAATGGTCGGATACTTGGTAGTGTGGATGAGCAGAGGGATCTTGGTGTCCATGTACACAGATCTCTGAAAGTTGCCACCCAGGTAAATAGTGCGGTGAGGAAGGCATATGGCGTACTGGCTTTTATTGGTAGAGGAATTGAGTTCCGGAGTCCTGAGGTCATGATGCAGTTGTATAAGACTCTGGTACGGCCGCATCTGGAATATTGTGTGCAGTTTTGGTCTCCATACTATAGGAAGGATGTGGAGGCATTGGAACGGGTGCAGAGGAGGTTTACCAGGATGTTGCCTGGTATGGAAGGAAAATCGTATGAGGAAAGACTGAGGCACTTGGGGCTGTTTTCACTAGAGAAAAGAAGGTTTAGGGGTGACTTGATTGAGGTGTACAAGATGATTAGGGGGTTAGATAGGGTCGACAGTATGAACCTTTTCCCGCGTATTGAGTCGGGTATTACAAGGGGGCATAGCTTTAAATTAAGGGGGGGTAGATATAGGACTGATGTTAGGGGTAGGTTCTTCACTCAGCGAGTCGTTAGTTCATGGAATGCCCTGCCAGTAACAGTGGTGGACTCTCCCTCTTTATGGGCATTTAAGAGGGCATTGGATAGGTATATGGAGGATAGTGGGTTAGTGTAGTTTAGGTGGGCTTGGATCGGCGCAACATCGAGGGCCCAAGGGCCTGTACTGCGCTGTATTCTTCTATGTTCTATGTTCTATGTTCTAAGTGTGGACTATATGAAAGAACAATAATACAGTCATAATTGCTTTGTAGAAAACAAAGTCTGGACAGTGACACTTACCAGGAACACTAACGATAGCAAGGAAGGAATAATAAAAGTATTGAATAATGAGAAGAGCGTAAAAGATCTGCGATGGTAATGAAAACCAATTAAGTGCAGAAAGATCCCAAACATAATCGGATAAGCGTCTGTCTATTGTTGGAATATTCCAGTCTAATATTCTCAGATTCTGATCCATTGCAGAAACATTCCAGTCTAATTTTCGCATATTCTGATCCATTGTTGGAATATTCCAGTCTACTGTTCTCAGATTCGGAACCATTGTTGGAATATTCCAGTCTACTGTTCTCAGATTCTGATCTTTCTTCCCCCTTTCTCTGGACCTGTTAGTGCTGTCGGTGATGCTCCCGCTCATGTTATGGGATAACACATTGAATGGCGCCCATTAATCATTAAAAGATGGAAACCCTCCACTGGGATAATTAGAATCCATGGAGACTGGCATTAATCGCAGTCACTGAACAAATCGACTCAGTCAACTAGTTCCATACATCACTGTTTATAACACTATACAAGGGAACAATTACTGGGTTTGAATGGAATGGATGAGGTTTGCTGATGGATGGACCATAAACTTTTCAAAGTTTTTAATCGTTTTTGCTTTGTGTATGAGAGTATTAACAGAACACTGCAAGGGTCTATATATGTTCCACGTTGTTTATGAAAGGAGGCAGTTATAAAATAACAGATTGGCTGCATTGAAAAGTCGGGTGGGTAAGTTTCTAGATACCTTAACACAAAGTACGGTACTTATTGACCAGTGTGAGGCTTCTCCTGGTTTGAATGCCCTGTTATCAAATCCTTTCATAACCTACAGACAGAGCATTGAGATTGCTGCTCAGGAACAGGCGGAAGCAATTCTGTCCCTATGGGCCTCATACAGAGGGATAAGAGAAGGCCATTCAGCCCGTGTTAGCCTGTTGCTACTTGAAAAGGTGGAAAGGTGGAATATCGGCACATTTTATCAACAGTATCATTCAGAACAAAGAGATGTGTCGCTGCAGCTTTATGAAGTGTTACTGAGAGGGCACCTGGAGTACATTGTGTTGTTTGTGTTTCTGTAACTGAGAAGGAATGGGCCTCAATTAGATACAGTTTATCGGCTGCTCATAATCCACGGGTTGCTGTGTCATTTAATGTCTCGGGTCAAGAAGAGGTCATGAAGCCTCTCGAGTGTGTTATAGAAGAACAGGAGGAGGTCATTAAGCCTCTTGAGTCTATTACAGAGGGACAGGAGAAGGCCATTCAGCCTCTCAAGCCTGTTACAGAGGGGCAGGAAGTGTCTATTTAGCATTTCAACTCTGTTGCGCATACATATTAGTTCTACACTAGTTGTGGAATAGGAAGGACCTGATGTAAACATTGAAGTTCTAACTTCGAATAAGGCCAATTTTGAAAGTGTTAGGCGAGCCCTGTGAAAGGCTGATTGGAATATCCTATTCACAGGTAAAGGGATGGTTGGAAAATGCAAGGCCATCAAAACCTGGTTTCAGATAGTCCAGAGCCAACGTGTTCCCATTAGTGAGAGGGGCAAGGCTAGTGGGTGCAGGGAGTGCTGGATGGCTAGATATATTGATGCTCTGGTCAAGGTAAGGAAGGAGACATATGTCAGGTAAACAGAGCTGAGATCAAGGGTATCCCCAGAGGAGTATAAGGGCAATAAGTGCATAGTCAATGGGGAAGGCGGGCCAGAAAAATGTAGACATGAGATGGCTTTAGAAATAGGGTTAACGAGGCATTGAAGGAATTCTGCAAATCCTTTAATGGCAAAAGATTAACTAGGGAGAGAATAGGGCCCCTTAAAGATCAGTAAGGCTACCTGTGTGTGGAACCACACGAGATGTGAGAATACGAAACAAGTATTGCTCCTCAGTATTTAATTAGGAGGGGGTTAGAAGAGCGAGAGAATGAAGAAATATATAGTGATATCTTGAAAAGTATCTGTATTACAAGGAGATGTAGGACATTTTAAAATATATAAAGGTGAGTAAATTCCTGGAACCTGATCAGTTGTATCCCAGAAGTATGAGGAAAGCTAGGAAAGAGATTCCTCAGCATTTTGCGGATATATTTGTATATTTGACTTCCACAAGTGATATGTCAAAAGACTAGGAGGGCTGCTAACATAATGTCATTATTTGAGAAAGTAAGGAAAAAAACAGGTAACTATAGATCGGTGAGTCTGACGTCAATGGTGACTAAATTGTTGGAGGGGATTTTGAGGGAAAGGATGTATATGCATTTGGAAAGACAAGGACTAAAGAGGGCTTTGTACATTGGAGATCACGTCTCACTGACTCGGAGGAATTTTTGAGGAAGTCATGAAGATGATTGATGAAGGCAGGACAGTGTATTTTGTCTTTATGGAATTCAGTATGAAAACTAAATTTTTCTACATGGTAGACTGGTTAGCAAGATTCGACTGCCTGGAATCCAGGGAGAGCTCGCCATTTAGATCCAAAATTTTCTTGAATATTGGAGACAGGGCGTGACAGTGGATATTTGTTCATTGAACTGTGACCAGTGGCGTGCCGTAAAGATCAATAGTGAGTCCACTGCCTTTTGTCACTTATACAAATCATTTGCACTTGAGTATATGAAGTATGGTCAGTACGTTTGTAGATAATTCCAAATTTGGTGGTGTAGTCGACAGTGAAGAATGATATCTCAGAATATAATGGGACGTTGATTAGGTGAGCCGAGGAGTGGCAGTTGGAGTTTATTTTAGATAAATGTGAGGTGTTCCATTTTTGCAAGAAAAATCAGGGTAAGGCATATAGGTAGGGACCTGTCGAAAGTTGCCAATTAAGGAGAACTCCATACAAACTATAGAATCCCTACAGTTAGGTTACAGGATTTCCAGCCCATCGAGGTCACACCAACCCTCTAAACAGTATCCCACTGGGCAAACCCCTACCCTACCCCTCTGAGCCTGCATTTCCCCTGGCTAATCCACCTCGTCTACACATCCCTGGGTACTGTGTGCAGTTTAGAATGACCAATCTACCCTTATCTGTATGTCTTTATACTGTCGGAGGAAAACAAAGCACCCGGAGGAAACTCACACAGACACGGGAAGAATACACAAACTCCACACAACGAGTCATTAAAGGATGGAATTAAACCCAGATCGCTGCCCTGTGAGGCAGCAAAGCTAGCCTTGTGGTGCAGGTTCTCCATTCCTTGAAAGTGCTGTCACAGATAGACAGCGTAGTGAAGAAGGCATTTGGAGATCTTTCCTTAACTGGTGTGTGCTTTGAGTAGAAGCATTTGCATGACATGTTAAATCTGTACAGGACATTGGTTTGGCCACTTTTGTAATATTGCCTTTAAGTCTGGTCTCCCTGCATTCGGAAAGATATTGTCAAACTTGAAAAGGCGTAGAAGAGATTTAAAAGAATGTTGCAGGTGTTGGAGGGTTAGAGTTACAGGGAGAGTTTGAATAGGCTGGGACTATTTTCAAGTGTTGAGACTGAAGGGAGACCTTAAAGAGGTTTATAAAATCATGAGGGGCATAGATAAGGTAAACAGTCAATGTCTTTTCCCAGGATAGACGCGTCCAAAATTAGAAGACAAAGATTTAAGGTGAGAGGAGAAAGTCTTTAAAAAGGGTCATGAGTGGCAACATTTTCACACAGAGACTGCTACGTGTATGGATTAAACAGTCAAAAGAGGAGGTGGAGGCAGGTACATTTACACCATTTAAAAGGTATTTGGATGGATACATGCATGGCAAGTATGTAGAAGGAAATGGGCCAACTGCTGGCAAGGCGGACGAGATTAATTTAGGATATTTGGTCGGTATGGATGACAACACCGAAGGATCTTTTTCCGTGTTCTCCATCTGGGAGTCTATTGATTCTTGCGTGTTTAACACGGGGACAGGAGGAGGCTATTCAGCTTCTGAATTCTGCCAGTCATCTTGTTTGGTCAATTACTGATAGTCAAATACAAAAATACATCTTTCTGATTTTGATGGTGATTTACTGAAACAGGATAAAGGCTTTTAGTCAAGAAAAGCCGTAAAGAATATGAAGAGGCCATTCAGTCCCTCAATTTCATTCCACAGGAGCAGCAGGTGAGCACAGAGCTATTGAAGCCTGTTACTCAGGAGCGGGAGGAGGAAATCTATTTTCACAAAACTTGGATTAGGAGGCAGTCACTCAGTTGCTCAAGACTGGGACACAGGTACAGGATGGAGTCACTCAACTGCTCGAGACTGGGACACAGGAACAGGAGGCAATCAGTCAACTGCTTGAAACTGGGACACAGGGAAATCTGGAGGCTTGTGAGGCCCGAGGATCCTGTTACGCAGAAACAGGAGGAGGTGACTCACTCCCCACCACTATGAGACACTGGGAGAGAAGGGGAGTTTGCTTGGAACAAACAGAAATATATGAATAAGTTGCATTAGTAGTCTATTCAACCCTGCCCCACCATTCACTAAGACCACGGCTGATCTGATTGTGATTCCCTCATTCCATTTTACGGAGATTGTCCTCTCTGCAGCCTCTGCTCCATTTGTTGGTCATGTTGCAGAACCAGATGCTGTAAAAACAGTCACCATGACTCATCCAGAGGGATAGGTCCAATCACAACACTGCAAGCACAAAATAAAGGTATTGCCAGATGTTTAGTTCTCTCACATTCCCAATCCAACTCACATAATCAGTCCATCCATTATACGTTAAGGATGGAGCAGTGTGTAAATCCGACTAGCGTACTGCTGAATGCAACCCAGCAATGTCCAGATTGGAACTCTGTGCAGCCCACACCAATGCTTGATCTATAATCCTGGGCTAAATGTCCAGCGTGGGGAGCTGTGCAGATCGCACTGGTTAATTCATATATAAACCCAGATTGTTGCATTTTTCGGTAACACTGTGTTAGATCCCTGTCCAGCGTAGCGAAACTTGCAGCCAATGCTGGAAGTGACAGGATGTGCAGCTCCCATCCATTTACAGCTCCATAACTCCACTGTACCTTGACAAGGGGCGCCGTGGATGTGAAAATCACTGCGATGGAGAGATGTAAATGGAAACAGTTTAAATACCAATAGATGTGATTAAGGCGAGTATCACGCCAGTATTTAAAGTTGAAATAACTGAGATAATATCCAATGAGATTTCGTGAATGGTGCAAAATAGTTAGAGGGGGATGGTAATGTTATAGTGGTTGCACTATGAGTCTCCAAATCAACAATGGGAATTAGAGGAAGAAACATGCAGGGAGACTGGGGAGACTTGCAGGAACAATCGGGTTTGTTATAATAGGTGATTTTAATTTTCCGAACATAGACTGGGACTTCCAGATGGTTAAGTAATTAGATGGAACGTAATTTGATAAGTTTGTTCTGGAAAGTTTCCACAAGCAGTATACAGAGTATCCTATTGGGGAAGGGACAAATTCGACCTACTGTTGGGAAATAGGGCAGGATAGGTGAAGGAGATAAAGTGGGGGAGCATTTTGGGAAAAGTGATTAGAGTTGTATTCATTTTAAAATAGTTATGTGAGGGACAAAATTGGTCCACAGATTCAAGTTCTAAATTGGGGCAAGGCATATTTTGTTGTAATTAGACAAGGGATTGCAGGGGATAATTGGAGCAGTTTGTTTCGAGGTAAAAGGATCCCGGGCAGGTTGGAGGGCTTCAAAAGTGAGATAGCTCGAGTTCAAGGTTTCCATTTTACTGTGAGGGTGAAGGTAAAGTGAGACTGGACGATAAAACCCTGGATGTCAACAGATATTGAGGCTCTGACCAGAAAACAAGGAGGCGTGGCTCAGGCTCAGGAAGCTCGTATCAAGGGAACCCCTGGAGCTTTACAGGGGATAGAGGAGTTTACTGACGAAGGAAATCAGCAATGGGAAAAGGGGGCATGAGATAGCCTTGGCTGAGAAGATTAGAGTGAATCCAAATTCAGTATAGCGAAGACAAAGAACAATTAGAGAGGGAATAGGATGTCTTATATTCCAAAATAGGTATGCATGTGTAAAACCTGAAGAAATGGGTAAGGTCCTCAATTTTCCCTCTGTGTTTGCCATGAAGAAAGACATGAAGATCTGTAGGTTAATTGTCATATCTTTGTACTGTCCATATCACAGTAGAGGTGCTGTTATACATATTAGAACGCACAAAGTCAGACAAAGCTCTTAGTCCTGACCAGATATATCGAAGAGCACTGCAAGAGGTGAAAGAAAAAGTTTAGGGGCAAGGTCTCGGAAGACTGGGCGGTAGCAAATGTTTTGCTCTTATTCAAGAATGGCTGCAAAGAAAATCCTAGGAAATATAACCCAGTTGTGCTTCACACCTGTTTTCGCTAAACCACTTGAGAAGCTTCTCAGAGATAAGATGTGCATGCATTTGGAAAGACAGAGTTTGACTTGGAGCAGTCAGCATGGCTTTGTGCGTGCCGGATCATGACCAACAAATTTTGTTGGAGATTTATGAGGATTGACCAGGAAGGTTGACGAGAGCAGGGTGGTGGACATAGTCTATATGAATTTCAGTAAGGCCTATAATAAGGTTCCACATAGTAGGCCGCTCTAAAAGGTTAATCGCATGGAATGCAAGGTGAACTGGCAAATTGGCAACACAATTGGTTTGACGTTATGAAGCAAATGACTATGGTGGAGATACGCTTGTCGAACTGGAGGCCTGTGACAAGTAGAGTGCCTCAGGGGTCGGTGCGGGGCCCATTGCTGTTTGTTATCTATATCAATGATCTGGATGAGAGTGCACAATGCAAGATTAGTAAGTTTGCAGATGACACAAAAATAGGAGGCGTCGTTTACAGCGAGGAACGTTATCAGAATTTGCAGCAGTACCTTGACCAGCTGGGGAAGTGGGCTGAGAAATAGCAAATGGAGTTTAATACAGATAAGTGTGACGTCTTGCATTTTGGGAAGTCAAATCCAGGTAGGATTTTAATGATGAATAAGAGGGTCTTAAGAAGTGTAGTGGAAAAAAGGGACGTTGGAGATCAGGTGCACGGTTGTCTGAAATTTGAGTCACAGATACACAGGAGAGTGAAGAAGGCTTTTGGCACACTGGCCTTCATCAGGGCATTGAGTATAAAAGTTGGGACATTATGTTGCAATTGTACAGGATGTTGGTAAGGCTGCAGTTGGAGTATTGTGTTCGTTTTTGTTCACCTTGCTCGAGAAATGATATTATTGAACAAGAAAGAATGTAGAAGAAATTTACAAAGATGTTTCCTGGGCGAAAGGGTGTGAGTGAAAGGGAGAAGTTGGACAGGTTAGAACTTATTGCTTTAGACAATAGGCAGTCGACAATAGGTGCAGGAGTACGCTATTCTCCCCTTCGAGCCTGCACCACCATTCATTATGATCATGGCTGAACATCCTCAATCAGTATCCTGTTCCTGCCTTATTACCATAATCCTTGATTCCACTATCCTTGAGAGCTCTATCCAACTCTTTCTTAAACGAATCCAGATACTGGGACTCCATTGTCTTCTGGGGCACAGCATTCCACTCACCCACCACTCTCTGGGTGAAGAGGTTTCTCCTCATCTCTGTCCTAAATGGCCTACCCCTTATTTTTAAGCTGTGCTCTCTGGTTCGGGACTCATCCATCAGCGGAAACATTTTTCCTGCCTCCAGAGTGCCCAATCCTTTAATAATCTTATACATCTCAATCAGATCCCCTCTCAGTCTTCTAAATTCAAGGGTATACAAGCCCAGTAGCTCCAATCTTTCAACATAAGATAGTCTCGCCATTCCAGGAATTGAACTCGCGAACCTCCGCTTCACTCCCTCAATAGCCAAAATGTCTTTTCTCAAACTTGGAGTCCAGAACTGCACACAATATTCCAGGTGCGGTCTCACCAAGGCCCTGTACAGCTTCAGAAGAACCTCTTTGCTTCTATATTCAATCCCTCTTGTTATGAAGGCCAGCATGCTATTAGCCTTCTTCACTATCTGGCGTACCTGCATGCATGCCTTCATTGACTGGTATACAGGAACACCTAGATCTCGTTGTACTGTCCCTTTACCTGAATTGACTCCATTTAGGTAGTAATCTGCCTTCCTTTTCTTGCCACCAAAGTGGATAACCATACATCTATCCACATTAAACTGCAACTGCCATGCATCTGTCCACTCACCTAACTTGTCCAGGTCACCCTGTAATCTCCGAACATCCTCCTCACATTTCACCCTGCCACCCAGCTTTGTATCATCAGCAAATTTGCTAATGTTACTATTAATACCATCTTCTATATCATTAACATATATTGTAAAAAGCTGCGGTCCCAGCACAGATCCCTGCGGTACCCCACTGGTCACGGCCTGTCATTCCGAAAGGGAGCCGTTTATCACTAATCTTTGTTTCCTGTCAGCCAACCAATTTGCAATCTAAGTCAGTACTTTGCCCCAAAACAATGCACCCTAATTTTGCACACTAACCTCCTATGTGGGACTTTTATCAAAGGCGTTCTGTTAGTCCAGGTAAACTACATCCACTGGATCTCCCTTGTCCATCTTCAGAGTTACATTCTCAAAAAATTCCAGAGGATTAGTCAGGCATGATTTCCCCTTCATAAATCCATGCTGACTCTGACATATCCTGATACTACTATCTAGATGTGTCATAATTACATCCTTTATAATTTACTCCAGTATCTTTCCCACCACTGAGGTCAGACTAACCGGTCTATAATTTCCTGCTTTCTCTTCGCTCCTTTCTTAAACAGTGGTACAACTTTAGCCGCACTCCAATCCACAGGAACTGATCCTGAATCTATCGAACTCTGGCAAATAATCACCAATGCATCCACGACTTCTGGAGCCACCTCCTTCAGTACCCTGGGATGTAGAGCATCAGGCCCTGGGGATTTATCAGCCTCCAGACCTAACAGTCTCTCCAACACCAATTCCTGGCAAATATAATTTCCCTTCAGTTCAGGTCCTTCAGCCACTGTTACCCCTGTGAGATTGCTTGTGTCTCCCCCAGTGAACACAAATCTGAAGTACCAATTCAACTCTTCTGCCATTTCTTTGTTCCCCGTAATATATTCCGCTGTTTCTATCTTCAAGGGTTCAATTTTAGTCGTAACCATTTTGTTCCCTTTCACATACCTAAAAAAGCTTTTACTATTCTCCTTTATATCTTTAGCCAGCGTACCCTCGTACCTCAGTTTTTCTCTGTGTATTTCCTTCTTAGTAATCCTCTGTTATTCGTTAAAAGCTTCCTAATCCTCCGTTTTCCCACTCATCTTTGCTATGTTATACTTTTTCTCTTTTGACTTTATATGTTTCTTAACTTCCTTCGTCAGCCACGGCCACCCTGCCTCCTCATAGGATCTTTCTTCCTTTGTTGAATGAACAGATCCTGCATCTTCTGCATTATACGCAGAAATATCTGCCATTGTTCCTCCACTGTCATCCCTGCTAAGGTAATGCACCATTGAACTTTGACCAGCTTCTCCCTCATCGCTCCATCGTTCCCTTTATTCAACTGAAATATTGTCACTACCAATTGTACACTCTCCTTTTCAAATTGCAGATTGAAGCTTATTGTATTTTGGTCACTACCTCCCAATGGCTCCTTCACTTCGAGGTCCCTGATGAATTCTGGTTTGTTGCACAATACCTGATCCAGAATTGCCTTCTTCCTGGTAGGCTCCAGCACCCGCTGTTCTAAGAATCCATCTCCGAGACGATCCATAAAGTCTCTTTCTTGAGGTCCAATACCATCCTGATTCTCCCAGTATAACTCCATTTTGAAATCCCCCATAAGAACTGTCGTAACATCTTTGTGACAGGCCAATTTTAACTCCTTATTCAACTTACACCCTACATCCATATTACTGTTTGGGGCCCTGTAGATAACTCCCAAGAGGGTCTTTCTACCCTTAGAATTTCTCAGCTCTATCCATACTGACTCTACAATCCTGATTCTAGGTCCCCCTGTGCAAGGACTGAATATCACCTCTTACCAACAGGGCCACCCCACCACCTCTGCCCGACAGTCTGTCCTTAGGATAGCACGTAGAGACTTGAATATTCATTTCCCAGGCCCTGTCCACTTGAAGCCACGTCTCAATTATCCCCACAATATCGTTGCTTCCAATTTCCAAAAGAGCCTCAAGCTCATCCATCTTACTACTAATACTTCGTGCATTCATATCTGTTATTTTTAATTTGTTACTGCCCTCACCCTTCCTATCAACCCCTATTTCACTTGACCTTACAGCATGAACCTTTTTTGAGTTTTCTGCTTCATTGATACCGTTGTCTTTCTTGACTTCCCTTGTTCTAACTTTCCCTTCATTTTCCTTCTTAAACTTCCAAATTGATCCCCCCCGCTATTTAGTTTAAATGCAGCTGTGTTGCAGTAGCAAGCCTGCCTGCCAGAATGCTGGTCCCCAACCTATTAAGATGCAAACCGTCTGTTTTGTATAATTTATGCTGACCACAAAACATACCCCAGTGATCCAAGAATTTAAATCCTTGCTTCCTGCACCAGTCCCCCAGCCACACATTCAAGTCCATTATCTCCCTGTTCCCTGCCGCTCCAGCCCGAGGAACTGGAAGCAAACCAAAGATAACCACTCTGGACGTCCTGCTTTTCAGCCTTCATCCGAGTTCTCCGAAGTCCCGCTGTAGTATGTTCCTCCTCTTCTTCCCGACATCATTTGTGCCGACACGTACCACTACCTCTGACTCTTCACCTTCGCCCTTGAGTATTTCCTGCATTCTGTCTGCGATGTCTTTAATCCTGGCACCAGGAAGGCAACACATCATCCTTAAATCCCGCCTGATGCCACAGAAACCAAGTTCAGTTCCTCTCACTAAGGAGTCCCCGATTACCACGGCTCTGTGCGATGTCTGACTCCTCGGCTCTGCCTCCACGCCAGCTTTTGATTGACAGGCCTGACCGCCTCGCAGACTGGCAGTGTCATCTGTCTCTACTGTTTACAAAAGATTCAACTTGTTCCTGTCAGGTACTTCCCCCGGGGTCTCTTGCACCTTTCTCCTCTCTGCCTTCCTCATCGTCTTCTCTGCTCTGGTGTGGTCGGTGTAACAACTTCGCTGAAGCTAACAGAGACTTATGTGGATTCATGCAGTTTTTGTGCAAAGTACAAAGTAACTCTGCAAGTACAAATTCACCCCACAAACGTTTTTATGCGTGCGTGTGTGTGTGTAAGAGGGTCTCTGTGTGTAGGTAGGGCAATGGGATCACCTGTACCCAACATGAACCCAAAGTTCCCGTTGAGGCCATCCCCATGGGTACCAAACTTAGCTATCAACCTCTGCTCTTGCACGTTTAGCTGCTGCCTGTTCCGAAGTCAGCCTTGGAGGATTGTCACCCGAAGATCCGAGGTGAAATGTCCTGAACCACTGAAGTGCTCTCCAACTGGGAAGGGGCACACCTGTCTGTTGATTGATGTGCAGTGCCCATTCATCTGTTGATGTAGCCTCTTCTCGTTTTCACCAATGTACCATGCCTCAAAGCATCCTTGCCTGCAGCGTGTTGTTTTTTAGATTAGATTACTTACAGTGTGAAAACAGGCCCTTCGACCCAACAAGTCCACACCAACCCTCCGAAGCACAACCCACCCAGACCCATTCCCCTACACCGAAAACTACGGGTAATTTAGCATGGTCAATTCACCTAACCTGCACATTTTTGGACTCGGAGAGGAAACCCATGCAGACACGGAGAGAATGTGCCAACTCCACACAGACAGGTGCACTGAGGTGGGAATTGAACCCGGATCTCTGCCGCTGTAAGGCAGCACTGCTAACCACTGTGCTGAGATTCGCATCAGTCTAAACATTATGGCACGCACACAGCACACAGGGACGAACACCTTCAACTTATTATCGGGGCGGATACTAATTGTTAAAGTTCACCTGAGAATGTAACTGCTAAAAGAAAGGAATGTGATTTACATCAGAAAGAAGTGAACCTAACATCGTCATTCTAACAGATGGAAGACTTAACAAACAATCAAGTTATTTTTGAATGTATAATTTCAGTTACATCACACTGAAAACTTTTGCTATAAATTTTGTATCTTACAACTGTGTACTCCACAACCACTTGATGAAGGAGCAGCTCTCCAAAAGCTAATGCTTCCAGTTAAATCTGCTGGACTATGATCTGGTGTTGTGCGATTTTTAACTTCGTATTAGAATGCGGGTCTCACAATTAAAACAGAGGTGAGGAAGCATTTATTCTCTCAGACAGTTCTGGATCTGTGGAATTTATTGCAGCAGAAGGCTGTTGAGGAAAGGTCATTAGATGTAATTCGGCTGAGATCGGCAGATCTTCAAACAGCAAAGACATCAAGCGTTAAGGGAAAAGGCAAGGAAGTGCAGTCCAAGGTTATCAGATCAGACATGAAACCATTCAGTAGCGTAGCAGACTTGATGGTCTGAATGGTGTCTTTCTGTTGCAAAAATTGTTGGCCGTAACATGAAGCTGGAAAACCGACCTGAGTAAAATGTGCTAAATTAAAAATGTGTGGTCCCTCCGGAACACTGAACCGAGGTGAAACGTACAAAGAACAACACACAAAGGGCAGATAATTTGGGTAATTAATCTGGAGTGATCAGTGTACCAAGGTAAACAGCAAAACCAATATTCAGTACCGAAATTGAACCTGGCTCCACGAGGCATGTAGTTAACTCTCACAAACCTCCATTTCCCTTCCATTTTCCTGACGCACCCTCTGTTCTTGATTGCAGCTGACATTGCTGATGTGGAACTGTAACATGCAGTGAAGCGATTCTGACTGCTGAACAGCATCATTTTCCTTAGAAAGATCGGGCAGTATTTCATATTAATTTACCAAGTCATGACAGTGAAAGCATTGAATCCTCATCACAATACTACCAGGGAAGATTTCTGTTAACACCAACCTGGATACCATGAGATTCGTGATTCTATTCTCCCATCCTACTGTGCATGAACCCCTCGGCTCTATTCCAGTCTTGTTGGTTGGTTTACAATACTGAGGCTATCCAATCATCTGTTGCATTGTAGTTTCTAATGCATGAGACCTTCTCTCTGAGCTGCCAGTGTGCTGGCTCAGTAGTGATAACACTGGCCTTGTAAACTAGAAAAGTGCTTGAAATTGCCTATTCCTGTTTTTTTTTCATTCCAAGAACTTGAGGAAAACCGTTCGGCAGGACAGGAAATAGCGGGCGTGAGCAATGATCCAGTTTGGCAGCAAGAACGAGGTGAGGTAGTATAAACTACGGAGTGATGGGGAAAGAATGGGCAAGTAACACTGGGACGGGATGGGCTGAATGCTTCCTTTCTTTGCTGTAACCAGACACTTGTGTTGAAGTCTGAAATGGGACAATATCAGCCAAGTGGGTGACATTTTACTTTCTGCTTGTTTTCTCCAGACCCCTATGTAACTCTTGGGGAAATGTGTGTGCGTGCTTCAGTCTGTGGGGAAAAATGGGGTTCAGTTACCCGACTGGGTGTGAACACATTTTTCCCATCTCAAACTTCAATCCCATTAATTGTGTCTGACGAGATTAAAACGTCAAGGGAAATTAGCATTGAGATGAACACGTGAAACGTCAGAGTTTACAAGGTTACAGACCAAGTGCAAGCAGATAATTCAATCATTTTTGAGGTGAAACATATCTGCAGTGACATAATTCCAAAAACTGTGTGATAAAGAAATGGTGCAATTGCTTCTGCTCTCATCCCTGGTGGTCTAGTGGTTAGTATTCGGCGCTTTAATTGAGTGGCCTGGGTTACATTACCTTTCAGGAAATCAGGATTTCTTGTTCCTGAGGCAGAGAGAGCAGCTCTACCAGGAATCTGTTTAATGCCTTAGATCAGTCAATATCCCAGCCCTAGAAAGAAGGGAAAAGTGCCTTCCCTCTCTCTGCACAGTTGGATAGTTCATCCTTCATTCTCATCTGATTCCACTTCCAAAGAGTTTTAAAAACTGTCAAAACTGAGTCTCAGTTATTTCTTTTCTGTGCTTTTCATACACAGGAGCTGCAGCGATTGAGTGGGTTGGTTTGTGTAAATGAAACATACCTATGAGCAATGTGTGGGGCTTTTCCAGGATTGCCTTCTCTGACAGCGCTGGGACATGACTAATGTTCTCTATGATATGGAAGTGCCAGTGTTTCAGTTGGGTAGACAAAGTAAAAGAATTACACAATATCAGGGCATAGTCCAGCAGGTTTTTTTGGAAGCACTCGATTTCAGAGAGCCGCTCCTTCATCAGGTGGGTTTCTTTCTGTAAAAACTTGATGGGTGTGTCAATATGCGTGATCTTTTGGAAGATCATCTGGACGTTAACCTACTGTTCGTGATGTCGATGTTGCCCATGACTTGGAGGTGTTGGTGTTGGACTTGGGTGGATAAATTTAAAAATCACACAACGCCAGATTAGAGTCCCGCAGTTGCCTACCACCTGATGAAGAAACACCGCATGGAACACTGGTGTTTCCAAATATGCCTGTTCGATACAACCTGGTGCTGTGTAATTTTTAACTCTGGTTGTTCTTGGTAATGTTTATCTGATCAAAGACAGTGAATGAATTTTCGTTCGTGGAGATGAAAATTTCAAATATAATCCACCTCAGTGTAGCAAGAAAGATTAGTTTGGATGTGTGATGAATCTCCTCAATGCGCCTGCGCGAAGTAAAAGTCGAACCTCCAACCACCTGATCAGTAGCCAGCTATAAGAATGGTTGCACGTCTGGCCAGATGCACAGCTGAGGTTTTACACGCTGCAGAGCTATGGTGCAAACAAGGACACGAGCAATAGCAGTAACAGTCACAAGGTGAACAAAGAACAAAGATAATCACTCTCATTGATTCACTTCAACTTGTCCTTAAAATAAACTACCATTCACAATCTGATCAGCCAATCAATGAGGTCACTGCTGATCGAGGAAATTACAATTTACTTTGTTGCGTTTCCACCATAATTAGAGGTAAACTCCAGCCTAATCTCAACATTGCATATTCCCATTAATTTTCAGCTTTAGATTACGTTAATGACCTGTCCGTATTTGCAGGAAACTGAATAACATGAAATGAGTGAAAATTTACTTCCGGTGATGTAATCCAGTTCAGAGTCGACCAGAAAAATAAAGTAAAAGACCTGAAACATCACTCCCATTTCTCTCTGTAGCAATGTGTTCTCCTGAGTTGAATATTTGCAGGACTTGTCTTTAATATCTATAGAATTAATTATTTTCCCTGGACAGATTCTTCATAAATCAATTAACATTTGAGGTGTTGAAACCTATTTTACTTCAGATTAAAATAGTTGAATATCCTTTCCCCCAGCCTAATGCCCCAATACTCCCTCATCTTCCATGTAAATACAAGCTGCTCCAGGTGAGGTTGGAGCTCCCAACCTGACGTTCCAATACTCCTTGCTGCTCCATGTCAATAGAAGCTGCTCTAGTTGAAGTTGTCGCTCCCACTCTGATGTCCCAATGCTCCCTGCTCCATGTCAATAGAAGCTGCTCCAGGTGCGGTTGGAACTCCCAGACTGATGTCACAATGCTCCCTAGTCCATGTCAACAGACGCTCTTCCCGATGCGTTGGGAGCTCCCATCCCTGGCAGGTCACACACCTCTATACCATCATAGAAATACTGCCCACTGACCATTTCCATCACTGGAACCATTGGCGGATTATCCACATCATGACAACCTAATCTTATTTTTAATCACCACCGAATCGTTATTTCCAAAAGACTTTCTTTCTTAAACATTATTCAGCAAGTGCATACAGCAGTCAATCCGAAGTAAGATAATGGTGCCAGTTGACGTATGTTCAATAAAAATTACATCCTATTTTTCATGTTGAGTAACTGCTCCTTAGCAAATACAATGTTTGTACTGAAATCACACTCTTATTCCGGGTGAGGGAATGTGGTTTGTATTATTTAAATTGAACCTGTTCACTGTGTAAAATTATTAAATAGATCTCAATTTCAAGACAAAATTGGTAATGTGTCATCCACCTTGAAATTTAGCGTCTTCTTCTTTCAGCCACACGGGTATTAGAACGAAACGTTTGTTAATGACATGCGTATAAAGACACTTGAAATTATTTTTCATGTTTATGCTACATTAATCAGTGGTTATTAATCCACAGTTTAGGTTCAGTCCCTGCAGTTAACATGTTGACTTCTCCAGTTGTTCATAGTTCAATGTTATGCATCCAGTGTGTGCATAACGAGAGGGAGCTTGCTTCCCACATCTTGCGTTTATCTGTGTTTTAGGTCCAGCCTTCATCAATGGCGAGAGCAAGGGGGAAAAGGCGAGACCAATGTGAAAGTCTGTACGTGCCCATGCACGGCACCCACTTTGGCAATTTTCCACTGTGCATTTACAGCCAGTTCTCGGTGCCCCTACATCAAACCCCTACCCCTTTTGAAATATCACCATTATTTTGTGCTGTCTCTCTGTGCTCTTCTCACCAAGATGAATCAATTCTATCCAACCTGCTCCAGATTTCATCTGACAGAACATTCATTAAGAATCCCATTGCATAAACATGCACTTCGCATCTCTCGTTATTTCATTTTCCTGGATCTCTTTCAAATAATAAAAATTCACAGCAACTTGACTTGGAAAAGAGAAACGCGTTCCTTTTCATTATCCCAATTCAATCCATATTTCGATGTAGTTTAAGCAACAGGTTCAAATTATTCTTTGAGATTTTATAATAGCATAATGCATAGAAACTGACCATTGGAGTTCCAATTTCAATAAGACAGTTCTGGTCATCCAAAAATAGTATTAATGAAAATCGTCGATAAAAGCAACGGGAGTGGGACTTGAACCCACGCGTACAGAGCACAATCGGCTAGCAATCCATCGCCTTAACCTCGCAGCCACCTCCTCATACAGGTGTGCAAGCATTGATCTTATGAATAAGTGAATTGCGTAAATAATGCAGAACAGCAGCGATTTCTCCCTGGTGTTGGTGAAATGATAATTAGTGCAGTACTGTTCCAAGTGTATGGTGTGACCTCTAGGTTGTGACACTCTGCTCACACGTGATCTGAACAAAAAAGGTCTGTAACAAGGTCTGATGAATTCTGTGACGATTTAAAGTCAACAGAATGAAGAGCCCGTGACAGCGGAGGTGTAAAGTTGTCTGTGAGGAATTGTTTTCCAGACTGGAGGAGAGGGCATAGTGCTCAATGTCATTATTTGGAACACCTTACTTCCGCTCAGATATTTTTGACACGCACCTGTGTACAGGACGGACAATTTCAAAATCCCAAATATGGCTAAACTGACAGTTGAATTCAACAATGCAAAAACCTTGATCTGTACCATTTTCCTGGGCCTTGCGACACCAAGTCACTGTATGATCACAGCAACACAGTGAGCAAGTGTCAGAATGAAAATGAGTACAGTGCTAGAGCGCATGCTGGAAGCAGCAGTTGACACACGGGGAAGTGCATTTCCCACAATAGGAACACTTCCCAAACAGCGGACTGCGGTGGAAGAATTCAGAGGGGGTTTACACTTCGGAAATTGATGCCATAGACACAATGGAGATCTATCATTGAGTCTGTTCAAGATGAAGATTTTAAGATTTCTACCGATGAAAAGCAAAATAAAAGGCTCACGGGTTAGTGAAGGCAAAAGTTGAAGTTGTACATTTTAACAACTAACCATCTTTGCAATGATTAGCTCACCACTTTCCTCACACGGGGTCAGAACCACTGGTGAAGATGCTCGTACGTGCGCAGATACCAGCCATGGAATCAGGGAAACTCGGTTTCCTTACCGTGAAGATACAACCAGGAATTTTGAGGCAAGCATTAATGTGTCGCTCCAGCGCTGCAGGTGACCAGTGCATGCTATCTCTGTGCCAGAATAATGGGCTGTGCTCTGCCGAGGTTTTAGGTCTGAGCCTCACATGGAGCAGCTTCAATTTGTCGTAGTCTTGAGGTGTACGGATGGCAAGTGGTATTGAGCAAAGCCAAGTTTATGGGAAAGTACCAGTTTTTGTGGATTGTGAAATGACCTTTTCTGGATAGTGACACCTTGATCAACAAACATACGACAAATATTTAAAACGTGAAGAGACATGTGTGGAGAGAGCGCCGAAGGCGATTTTTCAGCAGATGGATGACGTTTCCCATATACACGGCGTTAAAGTCCGGGTATATAGACGTTGAGCTGGTTTCATGTTATGCAGTTTGTTGCAAACTCGCAAAGGTCACTCTAATAATCAAAACAATTAGATTGATAGCATAGAACCGTCTGAATATTGTATTCAATTTTGGTCTGAGTATCTTTCAGGTGAAATTGTGTGCTGCTGAAAAGTACAGAGGTTGGAAAATACAAACAAAGACAGAGTCTACTTTTTGGTGGAGATAAGAAAGCATGAAATACACCTAACATCCTGTGAATGTGGTCAAATCTTTAAAGTAGGTATTGCGTCTCCAAGTGACGATTCAATTGCTACTCATTTGGATGTAACGTCTGTCTACAGTTATTTTAGGACATCAGCTCCATTCTCAATGCTTCACCTTGAAAAATACGCTACATCTTTCAAATCCATGAACGTTTTATACTCAATCTTATCCAACTGTGTGTGTTCGCGAAATGCATTTGTGTCTGAATAAAAGCCAAATTCGAAATTAATCCACACCCACATTTTTCCTTTCTTTCAATGGTAAGTTCCCTCCTTGTATGTTAGTTCGTGCGTCTTTTAAAACACTATGAAATCAGAAATCTACGTTTTAGTTCCGGGAAGTCATTAAGGATTTCAATAACTTTATTGAGTGGAAGAAACTCTCATCCAATTTTTTCTTTATTATTCACTAGTGGTTTTGAAGCTCTAACTTAAGTTGTTGATTCACTCGAAAGAGGGACCTTCCACGATTTAGTCACTTCAAACCTCACATTATGTGAAAATTTCTTTTGTTTCCGTTTAAACTTGTGTGTTTCTGGTCCAGCATTTCCACATCTCGTGAATTAACTCCTTTATTCTCTCCATCATGTCGATGGAACCATTTATATCCTTTCTGATGCTTTTATGTCTCAGTAAACCCCGTCCCTGGGATTCCTAATATCTTGCTATCCAGGAAGCAGCGTCTGTGTCCTTTCTAAATTCTTCACATGTCTTTGGTGGAGAATGAGGTCAAGGATTACACACAATGCTCCCACTGAGGGTGACCTAAACATTTCACAGTTACGCAATGAACTCTTTGCTTTTTAAATATGATTTATCTAAATCTCCATGACCTGAGTTAGTGTCAGCTATTTCTAAAGGTAACTGAAGTTCAAATACATCATAGTAGGGCTGTAGTCATTCCAGTGCAGACTGGTTCTGGACAGTAAACAACATTACCAAAGTCCACCGTGGATCTGAATTCAACACTTTCCATATAGTAATTATCGTAGCTATTGTGTATCTTATTTCCGTGTTCTTGCCCACTTTGTTCATCACTTCATGTGTCCTTGTATTGAGTTCTACTGAATGATTAATTTGTGAATGGAGACATTCCCTTCACCTCTCACTCGAAACTCCATGGAGCATTGAATAATTGTACTCATATGCTTCCAGAGGACAGTTCTGTCATTACTGTGATGAATCAGTGAACGTTGCCCACGTCTCCTCGAAGGCAAGGATTTCCTTCTCCAGTTTAGGAGAACATGACAGCACTGAACCCCATGTGTGCGTTCATTAAGACAAAAACAGTTGCAGCAAACTTTCAGATTAATATTTGTAATCTGCCTGCATTGCTTGTACCAAAAGTTACATTACACATTGTCCTATGTTTGTGAATGATAGCATTTTCTGAATCTTGAGCAATGATATTTAAATTTTGTCAGAACACTATCATTCACTGTTCTCTCTTTCCCTTCCGATTCCCCATGTAATATCCTGCATTTTCTCTGTTTATCTTACTTTTTCAACAATTCAAACAATCTCGCTCCTGATTACCAATCCAAGAAAATACCATTTTTTTTTTCAATTTATATGCAGAGCAGCTGTAGGGCGCGGTAACCAAGTAGAAAGGCATTGGTCACGTGAACCAAGTAGCAGTAGCGGGCTGGTGGAAACTGGCCGTTCTATCGCACTCATGTTCTAAACATTTAACATAATCTTTAGCCAAATCATATTGAAGAAAATAAAAAAAACGAAAGAACTGCCGATGTTGAAAATCAAAATAAAACAGAGGTTGCAGGAAAAGTTCAGAAAGTCTGGCAGCACCTGTGGAGGGACGAACCCAGTGGATGTGAAACATTAACCATGATTCATTTGCACATCATTCTCCTCCACTTCTGCCATCTCCAAACAGACCCTACCGTGAGGTATATATTTGCCTCCCCACCCCATCAGCATTCCAAAAAAGACCATTCCCTCACGAACCCTTCGTCACGTCTACAATCCCAATTAGCCTACATCCCACGACTGGCATCTTTCCCTGCCACCGCAGGTAGGCTAAAACCAGCGCCCACACTACTCCACACATCTCCATCTATGGTCCGAAGGGATCCTTCCACATCCGTTAGAAATTCACCTGTACCGCTTCCAATGCCATCTACTGTATCCGTTGCACTCCGTGTGGACTCTGCTACATCAGGGAGACAGGACACCTTCTTGCAGATCATTTCAGAGAACATCTCTGGGATACCCGCACCCACCAACTTCACCACCCCGTGACTAAACAATTCAACTCCCCCTCCTACTCCGTCAAAGACGTACACATCCTGGGCCTCCTTCACTGCCAAACCATAACCACCCAATACCTGGACGAGGAACGCCATATATTCAGTCTTGGAACTTTGTCACCTCAAAGGATTAGTGTGGATTTGAACAGTTTCCTCATTTCCCTTCCCCAAGTCCCAAGCCTCCAAATTGGCACCGCCCTCTGGACCCATTTCATCACTGCTCCTTCTGACCTATCATCTTCTCCCTCACCTTCATCCAACTATCGCTTTCCCAGCAACCTCCCCACAATCCCACAACCCCCCCATTTATCTCTCAGACCTCGGACTGAAGATGCCCCTGGATTGCAGTGATCAGAGTGTGACTATGTTTTGCCTTTATTTTGGGTGAGGGCAGGCTGGATCTGACACGAGCGCTTAACACCTAAGCAATGGGAATGGTATCAGATAGTGAAGTTAGCACGGGCTGAAGTGAAGTGGAAACTTCTGTCAGGAGATGGGTGAGTACAACTGCATCACGTCACCCAGACTTTAAAAGACATGCAAAAGTAGCAAATCAACTTCAGTGCATGCAGAATGACAGGTAAAGTGGAAAGGAGACAATAAAACACAATGAGATGGACTGGAATTATTTATGAGAAAGGGTTCAATATTTAATATATTTTACATACAGACTGCCGTCACATTGGAAAAAGGAATTTCCTGCTGTGTAACGGCGATATTTGCCTGCGACATCACAATTCCGAGATACACTGACACACTATCTTCTATAGCAGCGTGGCCAAGTGAGAGCATGATCTGCCCATCAACCAGAATTCAATACTTCAAAGCTCTCCTCTGCGCTGTTCAACCTATTTTCTGCTCCTGTATTCAGATCTCAATTGCTTCACAGTGTATCTTTTTCTGCTTTCTACATCACGTAACCACTTGAAACTGATCCAATCATCCCCAGTGTTTCCGCTTTAACCCATCTTTTGTAACTCCTGAGCTGACACAGGTACGAATGACCAATTGGCCTTCTCGAGCGCTCTCACTCTGGTATGATCTGAATGATAAAGTGCACTGTGTCTGATCCGCAGGACACACTGCAGAATTTCCCCGCGCGGGACGGTGCTGTTTATCCCATCCCCGCGGATTGAGCTGTCTCCATTGGTAGAGTATCACACAGTAACCGTGAAGATCTTTTGATGTCATACTCGAAGGTTCATGCGACAAAAAGCTGAAGACTGCGGGAAACTGCTGTGGTCAGCGCTAACACAGAGGCACAGCGGGAGACTGGTGGGCCCATAAACCAGTAATTAATGGATAAAAAGATTATTCTTTTTAGAAGAACCCGATTCAGACCATCATCTTCACACCTCCCGAGGAGAAAATGGACGTAGGTGAGAGGTCAGTCTCAACTGGTTCCAGCATTTACAATCTTGGTCCGTGTGACACCAAAAGCAGAAATCTGGAATTGTTTGTCTTACTTCTGAAAAACAGGTTAGGAAGTTATGACGAGCTTAGATTTTTCTTCCTGGTGTTCATGACATGATCAAGAGCAGAGTACGGTTCCCTGAGTATGGTCTGACTTCTGGTTTATGGACTGTGATATTCTGCTCACATGATCTGAACACACACGAAGAAATGACCCAGTGACAAGATCTGCTGAATCGGATTCCGTGAAGAAGAGAAGTCGATGAATGAAATGAGCCATAAGAGCGGGAATGTTGCAAATTGTTTTGCAGACTCGAGGAGAGTGCATAGTGCTATTTCCAGGTGTCAATACCTGTACTAGCAGACTGAATCAGCGTTGGGTGTTATTGTACTGCATCTTTTGTATAATAGTGCAAACGCACAAAACTTTTGTACAGAGGGGACAACTTCAAAAGTCTCAATGAGGCAAAACACACAACTGAGGTAAACAACAGAGTAACCAGACAAACTGGTGCTACGTCATGGGGTAAGCTTTCCTGCTCAGATTTCGCTGAAAATCGTTCTCTGTCAAATTCCTGAGTCTGAGATCGAACAGTGAATGGCGTATGTCAATAAAAACTGCTCTAATCTCACAATTTCAGCATTTCATTCGCCCCCTTATGTATATCTGGCAATTGTAATTGATCTTTCACTGTGTTACTTATGCACACGTAGAGAAAAGAAATAACTATAAGAACAACAATCATGTGACTGGGATTTGAAACGATGCTGTTTCAGCCGATCGATTCCGTTGTAACTGAAATTGCTTCCACCTTTCCTATGTCAGTAATAAGTTTGCATAGCTCAGTGGTAATCTTTCATGCATTGAATTGGACCCAGCATCCTTTCTCAGGTCGACATTTACTGCGATGTAAAGACATAATGAATGACACTGGCGGCGTTTACTGGAAGAGAAAGACGTTAGGAATGACATGGTCAGAGTTCACCTGATGCCATGTCGGCAGAAGCGATGGAAATGAGGTTTACTGGGAGATAAAGCCACTAGAAAAGCAAAGAAGAGGTTTAATGGGATGGTGGGATAGATAAAGAATAATGCGGGAAATACTTAGTTATGTTCGAAGAGAGGTTATCCAGTTGATGTGAAGTTGTTAACAGTAAATACAAGTGAAAGTCCCTCGTTTAGGCGAGTGGAAACTAGAGGTTAGAGCTTCAAACCCAACAGGGCACGATAAAGAAGTTTGGAGTAGGCATTTTTTTATTTTGAGAGTTATTGAATTCGGAGATGAATTTTCAGAAATAAAAACACTTTAGGAGCTGATTCCAGAATATTTAAAAAACGCATGCAGGCACACAAGGAATGAATTTAACAGCGACAGGGCTTCTGGCCTGCCTGGATGGGGATGCAATAGGGAAACACTCTCAAATTGGTTTACAGGCATAGGAAAGAAATTGCATAAATCTGCAACTGGAAAAAGTTATGTATAAGAAGAGCTAGTGGAGTTGGAAGGTGCAGCGCTCCTTCTACATGTAATATTACATAATGTAAATGCACTGAGCTGTTTGGTTTAACTCTGCATTGAATGGAGGCCGGTTAGCTCAGTCCGCTGACTAACTGTTTTATGAGAAAAGTGAGACAAACAGCGTGGATTAATTTTCTCACTGTCTTAGGTTTCCAAAAAGATCATCATCTCCCCCGCTCACCTGGTCTGTAATACTATGGTGCCTCTAGTGAGCAAGATTTGGCCTGTCGACGTAAAACATCATTATCATTGCCATCTGTTTCCTAGAACATGTGGTCACAAACAATAGAAAGGGGAGTGAGTCCATTTAATACTCTTTGATCTCCGCTTGGAAAATCCTTCGACAAGACTCAACCTTATTCCAGTTTGACACCCTGTTCCTCCCAACAGCAAAACTACTTGTGCAGATCCTTTACCAGGTTTACTGACAACATTCAAACTCCACAAGGTGATAAATCTAATACTTTTGATTTGTTTATTGAGCTGTGCAGATCGCAGAAAATGGAAAGATATGAAACGAGTTAAACAAACTTTCCCAGGATGTAATCCTTTGCTGGGACAGCGATTTGAGGAAGGTCATCAAGCTGAAACTTCACCTCTGCTTCTCTATCCGGAGATGGATATTCACCTGGGGAATATTTGCATATTTCCGTTTAATTATTGGCATGTTTCCTAAATACAAATTATTTCCCCACGTCAGAAACTGGAGTTTTCAAATAAATGCTACTTTACTCAACATTGTTTTCAACTGCGTTTCAGTGTAATGCTTCAATAATCCCGAGTCAATGTCAGTAACAGCATCTTTAGATTAGCATTGAACTTGCAACTTTGACATTTTACGCACCTTTAAGTAGGAGACGCTGACCAATTGCGCGACTGGAGCCGCAGACAGCGAATCGGTCACCTGACCTACACTTACCTGGAGAAACTTAACTCAACTGCTCTATTTCTGCTGCGATGATTAGATTCCCTACAGTATGGAAACAAGCCCTTCGGAACAACAAGTCCACAGCAACCCTCCGAAGAGTAACCCAATCAGAACCATTTTCCCTCTGAAAAATGCATTATGGGCAATTTCGAATGGCCAACTCACCTGACCTGCAAAATCTTTGGACTGGGGGAGGAAACTGGAACACCCAGAGGAAACCCACGCAGTCACAGGGAGAATATGCAAACTCTACACATATAGTCGACCGAGGCTGGAATCGAACTTGGGACCCTGTTGAGGCAGCAGTGTTAACCATTGAACCACAACACTGTGGGATGGTTGGTGGTGATGTGCTGCCCCACTGATACCTCAGTCACTCACCCTTCTTCATTTCCCTCAATCATCTGGTTCTGTAATTAAAGCTAATGCCGACAAGGTGAAACCGACATGAAACTGTGATTATTGAAGCATCAGGTTCACGAAAACGATACAAAAGGGTTACAAAAATGTGAAAAATAGACTACATTGAAAAATGGGTTTCTGTTGGTTCCTGCGTTGTTAACAGACAATGTTACATTGCCGCTGTCGCAGGGCATTTTCTTCGATCAGCTTCAATCGGCACAGAATTCGAATCAATGAAACTTCACCAATTTGCTTCTGAAAGATTATACAGGTAACAGGAAACTTATTGCATTCATCAATAATCTTCACCATTCCTACATCCAAGAACACGTTGCACAGTTCCCATGAATATTAAATATGTACAAAAATAAACTGAATTACAGTTTATATTGTAAAGTAGGAAGAATGCAGAGAAAGACTCAGCATGTCAAAAATTCATGTGACGAGAACTGGACCCCAGCTGAGTGAAAATATGTCCGTGAATCCCAATATGCACACTTTTGCTTGCTCCATGTATCCAGTTGGAAACCTGTGTGAAGGAGCTTGCCGTCTGACAGGGCGCCTGAGAGAATCCTTCACTATCTGATCTAAAGCTGCAATAGGAGCTGTCCACTCTGGTTGTGAGAGTGGTGGTGTAAAGGGGAGGACTTTGATATTCCGTAGTGTCGATTCACATTGCCCTCATCAGGTTATTGTTGAAAACCCTCTCTAAGAAACAGCACAGAAAGAGAGGAACAGGAGGAGGCTATTCCAAACATGTGTCCTACCCGCCGTTTGATATCATCATGGCTGACAAAACATGTCAATGTCTTTCACCATCGCATCCACAACAACCTGTCACACAACGAGATAAAGACATTTAAGCAATCGAAAATTTCTGTGCAACTTTGGGAGGGAAATATGTTTACAGACAGTGGGTTTCTGAACAAAATTTGTAGGTTTTGCGGGTGAGCATCAGATTCTGGTCTGGTCATGTTTCAAACGATGTGATTCCGTAAACACTTACAACTAAGAATGTAAGGAATTTCCTCTGGTCAGTAGCAGGGACAAAACTCCAGGCGACAGGAATTGGGGATGAATCAATGATTCGGGTGAAAATTGAACTAAAGTCCAATTCTGGCGCGGTTCAAACCCACAATCATTGAACAGCAAAGTTGTAGAAATCTAATACGTTTTTCATTTCGCCACAGAGATGCGCTCGCCACAATTTTACTGCACCCGAAGTTGCGGTTGTCGTGGGCAAAATGTCCACAAACATCAGGAGATGCGGAGAGTGTTTCAAGAAGTAGATCTTTTATTTGCAAACAAAAACCGTGACATTCAGGAAGCAAATTCTTGAATGCCCCCGAACCTCAGTGTCCATGGCATAAAGTCATAGAGTCATTGAGATGCACAGCATACAAACAGACCCTTCTGTCAACTCAATCTAGTCCCACCTGCCAGCACCCGGACCATATCCCTCCATAGCCTTCCTATTCATATAACCATCCAAATGTCTCTTAAATTTTGCAATTGTACCAGCCTCCACCACATCCACTGGCAGCTCATTCCATATACGTACCATCCTCTGCGTGAATGAGTTGCCCCTTAGGTCTCTTTTACATATTTCCCCCTCACCCTAAACCTACGCCCTCTAGTCCAGGACTCCCCGACCCCAGGGAAAAAGACTTCGTATATTTACCCTATCCATGCTCCTCATAATTTTGTAAACCCCTATAAGGTCACCCATCAGCCTTCGACGCTTCAGGGAAAACAGCCCCAGCCTGTTCAGCATCTCCCTATAGCTCAAATCTTCCAACTCTGACAACATTCTTGTAAATCTTTTCTGAAACCTGTCAAGTTTCACAACATCTTTCCGAGAGGAATGAGACCAGAATTGCACGCAATATTCCAACAGTGGCCTAACCAATGTCCTGTACAGCCGCAACATGACCTCCTAACTCCTGTACTCAATACTCTGACCAATACAGGAAAGCATACCAAACGCCTTCTTCACTATCCTATGTACCTGCAACTCCACTTTCAAAAAGCTATGAATCTGCACTCCATGGTCTATTTGTTCAGCAACACTCCCTAGGACATTACCATTAACAGTATAAATCCTGTTAAGATTTGCTTTGTCAAAATGCAGCAGATGGCATTTATCTGAATGAAACTCCATCACTTCATACCTTTTCTTTAATCACGTTTTGTTAGCTTATCAGAATGCCCAACCGTGTCAGTCAGAATGACACCACTCCAGCTATGAAATAAATCAATGGTGTTAGTTCCCATTGCCGTTCCACTTCTGTCACTAAGTTTTATTTCCTAATTCTACTTAATATTATTCTACTGTCACTATTAGGTATTCTACCGCCACCTATGCTACAATGATCTTCCATCCCAGACTAACCTGTCATGATTAGATATTCAGCTACCCCATCTATCACAATGTTTTCCTGTCCCAAGCTGACTCTACTAACCACAGATTAGATATATAATGTCATAGCCTGCTACAAGCGTCTCAAGCAGGCTGACTCTACTATCAATTAATTATTTAAAGTAATGTCCTTCGTCGTTATTGTCACGACTTGTCCAGCCTGCCATGATGATATTTAGCAGGCGAGTCTGACTTAACTAATTGTTATTATCTCAGCCTGCCATAGTAATCTTTCAGCACTCTCTGACTCTGCTAATTGGTGTAGGAGCATTCCACTATTCTTATCCCATCCTGCCACAGCGGCCCAATCCTGCCCCAGTAACCTTTTAACGAGTGTAGCATTCCGCAGACCCTTTGTAACAGACCACCAGTAGTTTCCATGCCTTTACCCCTCCCATGTTTTCATGCTCTGTATTTTCTGTACAGTGTTCGAATTTTTCATCAGACATCTGTTTATCTTCACCCCACTTTCCAGTACCTGGTCTTTATCCATGTGTGCTCTAACTTCTCAAGTATTCGGCTAAATAATCCTGCAATATTTTAATGACTCATAGCTTTACCACAAGTTCCAGCAGTGAATTCCAAACAAACAACACTCTTAGAGTGAAAACGTTCTTCCTATATCTCGTCTGAACATCCTCTCCCTTGTGTTTAACGGAGATCCCTGGTTGTTAACTCTTCCCATAAGAAGTTTATTCCTATCACACATACCGATCCCCTTAATGTGCACTTTAATCACTTCCTCACTCAGCCTTCTCCGCTCTCAGATAAAGAGCCTGAGCTGAGCTCGTCTATCTTCGCCATGGCGATACTGTCGTGCTGGAAAAGTACAGCAGGTCAGGCAGCATCCGAGGAGAGGGAGAATCGACGTTTCTAGCATAATTCTTTCATCAGAATTAAGTCTTGTGGGTGGGGACTGAGAGGTAAATGGGAGGGGTTTGTGGTTGGGTGTAAGGTAGCTGGGAAAGGGAATGGTGGATTGAGGCGGGGAGCAGGTGATAAGTTAGAGGGGGAGAGATGAATGATCCGGAGGGTGGTGCTGAGTTGGATGCTTCAGACTGTGATAATGTGGGGGGAGGGGAAATGAGGAAGCCGTTGAAATCAACATTTATCCCGTGTGGTTGCAGGGTCCAAAGGCTGAATATGAGGCGTTCATCTTCCAGTCGTCAGGTGAGAACGGTTTTATGGTGGCTTATGCCCGAAACGTCGATTGTCCTGCTCTGCAATTCACATGACAGGAGAGATGTGAAAACCAAGGACTGAAAAAAGGAGAAAAACGTATATATTCAGAGTTAATGGAATTCGACACAATGCGGACAGAAACCATGTGGCCAGTTGAATCTGCACTGTGCCCTGGAAGATATTCACACTCCTCCACTGTATCTTTTAAACCCGCAATTGTGATCCACCTACAAAAATAGAAATTTCTCCAAAAGCTCAGCGCGTCAGGCAGCATCAATGGAGAGAAATCAGAGTTAGCATTGCGAATTCAAAACAGTTCCGAGGAAGGGTCTGTTGACCCGAAATGGTCATTCTGTTTTCCCCGAGCTGCAATTCGGACTTTTGTCTCTTATTTACAGCACTTACAGTCCATTCAGATTTTTGTTTTTGCCATTTACCTAAATTGCACACCTTTGCACTGTGGGAAGGAATCGGAGCAGCCAAAGGAAGCTCAGACAGGAGAGAGAGAGCGCAGGTGTGTGCAAATTCCACACAGTCAGTCACACGAGACTTGAATCGAAGGCGTGTTTCTGATGCTGAATGGCGCAGTTCCACTCACTGAGCCCTCTCAATATGCAAGCGCATGTCATGGAAGCGAATTGAACCCGACCTCACGCAGTGACAGGCGGTGGTACTACCCAGGAATTCCATGCAAAAACAAGCCTGTTTGTTAATACTGGAAATTAACATTCGCTTAACTATCCGAACTCTTTTTTCAAATTACTTGGCCTAAAGCCTTGTATGTCATGGCATCACAAATTCACATCTGAATACTTCTGTAAGTTATGAGGATTTCTGCCTCTGCAACCTTTGCATGCACTGAGTTCCAGGTTTTGTTCAACGGCTGTTTCAAAACAATTGTCTGCACATTCATTCAAATCTTTCCTCTTCTATTCTTGAATCTATGCCACCCTCCCCCTCCCCCCGTGATCGATCTCACCATCAAAAAGAAGCCTTTATTCCAGTCTATGCATTCCGTATTCCTGATTATTTTGTACATCTCAATCATGTTTCCTCTCAATCTCTTCTGCTCTAAGAAAAACGCCTCCAGTCTGTCCAATTTCTCTTCATAACTGAAACTCTTCTACATAAACAATATTCTGGTAAATCTCTGCTGCATCATTTCCAGTGCTATCATATCCGCGCTATCATGTGAATTGCAGAACTGCACACAATAGACAAGCTAGAGCTAAATGAGCACGTGAAATAAATGATATAGAAGTCCACAGAAAAATGTATTTCCCACTAATTTTTTTTTTCCTCAGTGCTTCCCTGTATCGTTTTCCAGAGCCTGATGTTCCAATAATCTCTCCTCTATGTGGTAAAGGCTGCTGCATGAGAATTGATGTCACAACCACGGTATCGAAATGGATTGACTGGTTTAAAGGTGAGCACGTGTTTCTTCTATGACGGTACAGAGGCGTAAGAAATGACAAAGCTTGGAGTGCTCCTGGTCAAAGGCGGGGAGGAAGATCATATTTGTCTCCGTTTATTAGATTATTAAGATTCAACAGCAGCATTAAACGCACTGCAGAGTAGCTCACCTGAAGCGTGCTGGACCCTTAAGCGAGAGGTCGATTAATTGAAAGCTTTCTCTGAAATTTTCCTTAACAATGAGCTGTTTTGTTACTTTGACAGTTAGACCTGTTTTTGATCACATCGTCTCCACATCAGCCTCTTGCCCCCAGTTAACACTCCAATCCAGCATACATCACTTTTATTCCGACACAACCACATGTCATGTTCTCATTCCCTCTGTGATAATTAGAATTGACAATGGCATTCTCTGAGATGCAGCAATGTAGCATGAAGTTGGCAGAGTAGTAACAAAGAAGAACAAAGAGCAGAGAAAATTTAAAGTCCAGGAACAGACACTTTGGACTTTGAAGCCTGAGCTGATCCAAATCCACTGTCTAAATCTATCACCCAATTGCTAAACATCTGTATCATTCTGCACCCCACCTACTCATGTATCTGTCCAGGCGCACCTGAAATGAATCTACTGTGATTGCCTCTACTACCCCTGCTGGCAACACAATCCAGGCACCTACCACCTTCGGTGTAAAATACTTCCAACGATTATCTCTCTTAAACTTTTCACCTTTCACCTTGAATGTGTCACCTCTCATTATTGAATGCCTCACCTTGTGAAAAAGCTTATCCCTATCCACCCTGGCTATACCCTTAATGATTTTGTCGATGTCAATCGGGTCACCCTCAATCTCGTTTTTTTCTAATGAAAACAAACGTAACCTACTCAACCTCTCTTCAGAGCTAGCATTTCCATACCGGGCAACATCCGCATAAACCTTCTCTGCACCCTTTCCTAAACGTCCACGTCGTTTTGGTAATTTGGCGACCAGAACTGTACACAGCATTCCAAATGCGGTTGAACCAAAATCTTGTACAATTTTAGCATGACCTGCCAGCTCTTATACTGAATGCCCGGTCCGGTGAAACCATGCATGCCATATGCCTTCTTGTCCACTTGATCCACCTGTGCAGCCACCTTCAGGGTACAAAGGACCTGAACTCACAGATCTCTCTGCTCATCAACATTACCCAAGGCTCTTCCGTTTACAGTATACGTGGCTCTAGAATTGGACTTCCCAAAATGCATCACCTCACATTTGCCTGGATTCAACTCCATTTGGCTCTTCTCCGCTCACCTCTCCTGTATATCTATATTCTCCTTCATTCTTTGACAGTCCCCTATGCTTTCTGCTACTCTACCAATCTTCGTGTCATTTGCAAATGTAATGGCGATATTTGGGCTAGCAACCCTTGGAGACTGGAGCATGGCAGCTGCTCGTAATTAGATTCGATGAATAAAATCTGGAATATAAACCCGCTCAGAGGAAGAATTACAAAAGTTTTACTTTCCTGAAAACCCATTCATTCATGTCCCTTCAAGAGGGAATTCTGCGGTCCTTAACGAGACCTGCCAACATATAACTCCAGACCCACAATAGTACAGTTCACCCATAAATTCCCTCTGACTCAGTTCAAGGAAAGTTAATTATGAACAACAGATGCTGTTCAGACTATGATGGCCACACTCCGGGGGAGAACAGGGAAGGATAAAAAAATATACATGGATGATGGGAAAAATTGGGAATCGTCTCAGCGTGGATTCAAATTCAACTGATTATCCAAACTAAATAGACAAAATGATACCCACGCCGCCATGCAGTCAGGTCTATGGGGGCGGGATCTGTAGGAAGGGAATCAATTACCAGCTGACAGGTAAACTCACTCAGTCACAATGTGGACAAGTTATTCACCACTATCACATGTGAGAAGGAATCAGTCAGTAGACCAACCTGCAGAGTTGCCATCAGGTTTACAAATGATAGCAAGGATCCGATTCTGTTGTTATTGCAGGTGTTCATCCCATCCAGCAATAAATCATGCTTGGATGCCTGTTTCCAGTGGAGTACCACTGTTTCCTGCTGTAGATCAATAATTCAAACTTAGTTGGAGGAGTCATGTTTAGATGATTTTAGACGATGCAACAATTGGTCATGTCGTTAACTGTGATGAATAATATCAGGGACCGCAGTGATGTATCAATCAGGTGGAAGGGGAAAACGGCGAATGGAATTGAATCCAGACAAATAAGTGGTAATGAATTTGGGGAGTTGAATCAATAACAGTGAGGATTCTGAGTGTTGTACAGGGAAAAAGAGATCTTGGAGTGAACATTCAGAGATTTCTGAAGATTGTTGGACAGGGAGATCAGATGTTTGTGAGGCTTTTTGGATATTTTCTATTGTTGACCACAGGCTCAGGATGATATTCGATCTTTAGCAACCGCCAGTTGCTAAAGGAAACAACTAAACAAATGAGCACAGGTCTGGTCAATGCGATAATCAACATTTTTAATAATTGTAAAATAAAAGGTGGAGGGCTGAAGTATAACTCTTTGCCCATCAAGACCGCTTCGTCACTCAATGAATTTACCACTGATTCCTCTCCAAGTCATGCTGGTATGTGCCTGGTAGTATAATTTGTAAATGGTGATGTTTCAGTGCATCTTCAACCTTGTCGTTATAGTCGGTACAGTTTTTGAGCTTTGACGGTTCTGTCAACAAAACCTGGATGACTTACTTCAGGGAATCTTCTAAGAGGTGCTCTCTGCTGCAATTGCGCCTTAGCAGTTCAGGGAATAAATATTTCGGTGTTGAACAATGTACACTTATGTGACTGTATTTTCGTGGAGTGTATCCAGTTCCATCAGTGGTATTGAAGCGGCACCCACCTAGGCAAATGGAGAGGGTTTTGTTAAACATCTAATTTGTGCGTTGCAGACGATGTGGCCTTCACGGAGACAAGCGTCGAGTTAATAATCAAAGAAAGTCGACCGACGAACATTTTTTTTGTAGTCAACTTCTTTATATGGGCGATCAGGTTCCATTTCTCCAAAAAACAAGCTCCCAGAACGATTACACAGAGGAATTCAGTTACAATGAAGTCATTGAATGTCAATCGAATGTGATTAGATTCTCATTTGTCAGAGTTATCATTGCTGTATTTGGTCCTTCTGTGGGTCAATCCGATTCCAATCGCTTTCTGATTTCAAGTTCCAATTCCCGTCGGCGCCTGAAATTTCAACCCGTTTCATCGCCGAAATGTTTCCATCTGTCTTAATAATAAGTAAGCACGCTGCAGGGGACAACGGAGACTTACGAGGATGTTGGCAACTCTGTATAAAATGGAACTTCGTGAAATGATTGGTTAGACTGGGATTATTCTCCTCGAAACAAAGGAGGTGGAGTGGAGCTCTATAATCATAAATCACCAATTATAAACGTTCAATATTGGTGGAATCTTGACAGAGTAGATACGGGCAGGTGGTTTGCCCTATGCTGTGAGGAAAGCGCCAGAGGACATAATCTCAGAATTAGATATTGCCCATTTAATTCATAAATGTGGAGTAATTTCTTTGCTGAGGGGCCAAAAGATCTGTGGCATTTTCCAGAAACCACTGCTGAGACTCTGTTGTTGGGTATTGTGAAACTGTGCCAGATAGTTAATCAGAAAGATGATGAAACTTTGTCGAGGTAAGTGAGCAGAACATAGTTAAACATTATCAGATCAACGATGAGGTCTTTGAATGGTTGGGCAGACTCCATGGGCTGAATGGCAAACTTCCACTTGTTTAATATTTGGTCTAACGCCTTATTTTATTCATAAGTTCAGAATTGTGAGGGGATGGGATGAAGTGATAGAAAAGGTTTATTAAACAGATCAGACATATCAGGAACAAGGCTCATAAACTCAGCAAAAAGAAATGTCCTGTGACCTGGGGGCAACAAATGACACTGGTAACAGCGCAGGTGGCTGTGTACAGAAGCCGTGATTGCTGAAGAAAGTTGGTAGACTTTAGACAGTTGGCAAGTCAGTGACCACACTGGATGATGGATCGTTGTTTGATTCACACACAGCAGAAATTTGTGAAAGAATGAAAAGTTCGTTTCATTGGAGAGGTTTTCTGCCGTTCCAATTCTGAGTGACTGTTTGAAATACTAATCAGATCATTGTGTGAAGTGTTAGGTTAAAATACTCATGTGCAACCCCACTGGATAAACTTGTGCTCCCGATCTCTTGTTATTTGTTTCTCTTTCTTTCGATGAAAATTAATAGAAAAACAAGATGGAATGTGGAGCGGAAAGAAAAATGCGTTCCTTCTCATCAGACCAATTTAATGTACAATTGAATAGAATGACTGCTCTCACTCTTCATTTCGACTTTAATGTGGTGTCGATTACTTGTGAATCTCCCGTGCAGGGAAGGGCAAGAACAAGATCCTCGAACCAGTGTATACCAGAGGTGTGAAGTGCAAAGAAAAACTGCTGGAGCGGATTGTGAAGTTAGCAACCAGAGTGTGACTCGAACCCGTGAATGCGGAGCACAGCAGTATATTGACCACCACCATAATCTCTCGGTCTCCTCAGCGCATTTTGTAGAGGTGTGACTTGTGACCTCATCAGGTTACATGCAGTGAACGTCATGGATGAGAAATTTCCAGAATCGAATCCACATCATTGTGTTTCTGCTTTCACCAGAATTATAATAACAACAAATTGCAATAAATAGAAATGTTTGCAGAATGAATAGCTGTCATTGATACATTCTGAGTCAGAACTGTCTCAGAGTGAAACAGAGAACAAGAATTTTCCGTCATATTCACACCTACATTTGACTCATAATTTCTTCAGTCAGTTTCTCTCTCACGTAAAGAAGCACCCATGGAGAGGGAAATAAAGGCGATGTTGTGGCTCAATGGCCTTTCTCATATGGCTGAACCTGAATTGGATTAAATCGCAAGAAACGCTGTTTAGTTCGTTTCATTTTACTTTTGCTGCAAACTCACAATGTTCATTGTAATAATCAGAAGTGAATTTGATTTATCTCATTGGAATGATTAATGTTGTATTCAAATTTGCTCCGACTTTATTTCAGCTTAAGGAAAATACCGCTTAGAAAAACAGAGGGTTAAAGGGCAAAACAAAACCCAACAGTTTTGTTGCTCATTGCTTTGGCAGATTTCACCGAGTATTAAATGGACCAAACATCATTGTGTTTGTCCTCACATCTTTAACGCATGTGATTAAAGCAGGAAGTCGATTTCCAAGCAACTGGTCACTTCATTTTCATTATGTAATATCTTCCTTTCACAATAAGAAAACTTCACTCAGTTCCATTTACAATGCTTTAGGTCGAATATTATGCCAAATCTTTCACAATCCAGGGTTTTTGGAACCGAATTTTATTCAGCTGCACACGTTCACGAAACATCTTTACATTTAAAGTCAACGAACTTAGACATTATTTCCCCGCAAAATCCACCCGACTACATCCCACCCCAACACCTTTGTCTAGCCACATGCTGTCTCTCTCCTTGTCAAATTTATTCCTTGTAGGTCACTAAATGTGCCTTTCCAAATATTTTAAAAAACAGGTTCTCGGAGTGACAGCGATTCTGCTCTCATCAGTTCTTTGTCCTTCAAAGGTTTTATCAAAGGTTTTGAAAGCCTGACGTGGAGATGTTTATTTACTTGAAACAGGTTAACTTTCCACCTATTTACTCTGTCCAAACATTTCATAACGTGATAAAGCCCCATTAAGTTTTCCTTGGTTCAGAGATAACTGTTCTAAATTTTCCAAGACAACAAGTGAATAAAATCTCATCGTCAGTAAACCCCGTCAGCATCGTCTCTCAGCACCCCAGTAAACACCGCCATAATCCTCTCCAATCGAATCACAGAATCCTACAGTGCAGAAAAGGCATTTAAGTCAATCGAGCCGGTGTCGACACTCTGAAGAGCATCTCACCCAGACAGACCTCTCCTCCCTATTCGCGTATATTTCACCTGAAGAAGGGGCAGCCCTCTCCCTTACGATTTCAAATAAACCTGTTGGGCTATAACCTGGTGTTCTGTGACTTCTGACCTTGTCCCTCCGTAACCCATGGCTAATTTATTCTTAACATGCTTAATTCATTCCCTGGAGCCAAGAGGGCAATTTAATTTTGCCAATCAACCTCACCGTCCGACCGAACAACAGTGCGAATTACTGAGCCAATGTTCCATCATAGTGAACAACTGCTGTATCATTTTTCATGTCTTTCTACCCTGGTAACTCAGCCTCATCAAAGCAAATCAAACCAAATTCAATGTATCGAAACACTACCCGATCGTTTACAATTTCATTCGCGCTGCGGGAAGTGTTTCTGCACTCAGATTTGAATGATTTTACGCTGTTTCTTCCTCGCCTTCGTGCTTCCAGTAAACACATCAATCCGGACCAAATCTGTCAAATGATTTTCATTTCAACACAGTCCCAAGACGCAGCTTGCAGAAGTCACGTGTTTGCACGTTCACTGACTCTCTGCATCCCTGAGAACTGCAGCCCTTCCCCACACTGATTCAGGCAGCACTGTCCTTCCTGTGATATGCCCCATCGAGAATAGAAGGACAGGTATGGATACCAGCCCTTGGGAATGGAGAGACAGTTTTAAAACATGTGCACTGTCCCCAACGGAGAGTTGAGCCCTGTAACAGACGGAGACACTACCGAGGACAAGAGTGTCAAAGGAGGCCTTTCAGCCAATTGTGGCCACACCTGTCAAAAACAACTGCGTAATGAACTGAATCCTATTTCATAATGCTTATCCCAGCCTTGTATGTTTTGGCATCACAAATTCACATCTGAATATTTATTCAGGTAATTAGGGTTTCTGCCTCTCAGAGCAATACAGTGTATTCCAAATTCCAACCGCCCACTGCTGATAAAGCTTTTCCGCACATCTTCTCAAACCATTTTGCCTTTCTCCTCAAATCTCTGGCCCCTGCTGATCGAGCCCTCCATCAATGGAAAACTCATTCAGTCAACCCTGTCCATACCCTAACTCAATCATGTCTTGTCTACATCTCTTTTGCACTGCGACAAACACTCCACTCTGTCCTGTCTTTCTTCCCAACTGAAACTCTTCAGCCTAAACAACATCCCGGTAAATATCTCCTGAAATTTTCTCAGTGTGATAACATCCCTGCTATAATGTAACTCGCAAAACTGCACACAACATTCTTGATTAAGCCTAATGAGCACTTGTTTTAAAATTTCTGGATTAGTGTGAGGGCGATTCTGGCTGGGCAGAATTTATTACTCATTCCTAATTACCCAGAGAGCAGTTGAGACTCAACCATATTGCTATGAGTCTGAAGTCACATGCAGCCCAAACCAAGTAAGGATAGCAAATTCCAACCCGAAATGACATCAGTGAAACAGATCTTTTTCATTAATTGTCAATGGATCTGTAGTAGTCTTTAGATTCTTCATTGCAGATAATTATTGAATCTAAATTTGACAATTATGACATAGTGGGATTCACGCTCGAGTACCCAGACTATTACCTCGGTCGTTGGATTATCAGTCCTATGAAATTACCATAAGACTACCGCAGAAAACCACAAAAGCTGATCTTTTCCAATAAAATGTCTTTTCACCAAAACTGCCCTGGGTATTTTCCATGAGCCTGATGCTCCAATTGTCTCTGTCCTAAGTCAGTAAAATCTGCTCCATGGGGATTGATTTCATAACCGCGGTATCCAAATGGATCGACTTGTTTGGAGGTCCCGATGGTGGGGTTGGGGCACGTTAAACCAACAACAGTAACCGCAGCAGCAGCACAGACAGAACAGTACGGCACGGTGGCACAGTGGTTAGCACTGCTGCCTCACAGCGCCAGAGACCCGGGTTCAATTCCCGACTCAGGCGACTGACTGTGTGGAGTTTGCACGTTCTCCCCGTGTCTGCGTGGGTTTCCTCCGGGTGCTCCAGTTTCCTCCCACAGTCCAAAGATGTGCAGGGTCAGGTGAATTGGCCACGCTAAATTGTCCATAGTGTTAGGTTAAAGGGGTAAATGTAGGGGTATGGGTGGGTTGCGCTTCGGCGGGTCAGTGTGGACGTGTTGGGCCGAAGGGCCTGTTTCCACACTGTAAGTAATCTAATCTAAAAAAGTATGAATGTGAAAGAGAGTTATAAATTGTGCATTGCCTCAGAGAAATGGGAGGAGGTATGGAAGGATCATTAATGATCGTAGGAAGGAGAGAAATCTCCGACAAGGGGTGTGTTTGAATCCTAATATATAAAACGCAGAGTTGTGAGAAAGCGGAATTTGATGGTTAAACAATTAATTTCTTAGCAGGTGTCACAAACAGGACAACGGAGAGAACACTTAGTGCATTGATTTGGTTTGAAATCGAGGTTGCTGTGTTTACAATGCAAAATACAGACAACCACGATCACAGCAACCACAGAAGAGGATGCTTGCAAACAGTAATAAATATACTAGCAGAGGAAATGTTCAGAAGACCAGCAAATGTACAATATCAGTACTCAGTGAACAGTGACAGGCATGTGGGAACTGAGAATGAACTGAATCTTTCAGTTCGATGTCCTCAGAGGCTGTGAAGATCCCTTGAATGAGAATGTTGAAAACTGAGATTGATAGATTTCGACAAAGTATCAAAGACTCGGGGGACAGTACAGGATATTGTTGAAATGTATGCTTCAATAGCATTTTGGCTTAACATCGGCGACTTCAGCAGCTTCCTCAAGGCAATAACCAGTGTTGCAGATAATCACACATAATCCCAGCTCACAGACTCGGAATCAGAGAAGCTGCGGCACAGCTGCCCAGATTCAACCGGAAATGGGGATGGGATGAGTGCGCAGAGTTACTCTCTGGCTCCAGTGATGCAACAGGTAAGCGTGCGGTCCTTCTATGATGGTTTAGAGGCGCAAGAAATTCCTAGGTTGAGTGTGCTCCTAATCAAGGGAATGGTTGTCCCCGTTTATACTATCATAGCGATCTACAGTGCATCTTGTTAAGACAGCTGAGTGGCACAACTGGAGCGTGTTGAGCCCTTAACTTTGCAATGGTGGGTTTAAAAGTTGATTTGCTATTTGGATCTGCGTTTCCGACACTGGCGGTATCAGTTTATTCCACACAGTAAGTATTTCAACCTGGAGAATGTGGTGTTGCGGTGATATTTTAAACTAGTCATCCTTGGCGACTGCAACACGGAAAGGGTGATTTTTAAGTTCGACAAATAAAACCTGGAATGCAGGACCAGAAAAAACATGAGCTGACCCTTAATTCAAGAATCCCCATCGTGTGGGGAAGCAGGCTAGTCGACCTTTGCAGTCCATCGAAAGCACATCCCACCAGATTCCACAGTATTCCCTATCCCATAAGCCTGCATTTCCCATTTTTGATCCCTGTAACTGGCATATCTTTGCCTGAGGGAGAAATAAAAATGCAAACACACAGAATGTGCAGACTGCCCACAGACAGACACCCGAGACTGGGATCGCACCCGGGTGTGTGGTATAGCCAGACAGCAACGAACGAGGGGCGAAGATTAAATGTTGTCCTGACCAGTGATACACACACCCTGTGGGTGAATGAGAAAGAATGGAAAGAACAGAAACAACATGGAAAACTAATTTGTATCAGTGTGGAAACAATTTTAAAGGTTCGTTCACTCTGGGAAGAAAAAAGGACGGAGATACCACAGAGAAAGCAGGGCAGTGTGGGAACTGCTGGAAGGGATTCAATTCACCACAGAAATGGAAACTCATTTAATCAGTAACACTGGGGAGAGACTATTCACCAGTCCCGTGTGTGGGAAGGGATCACTGAGCAAAACAACCTCCGGAGACTCCAGCAGGATTACATATCCCATCAGGTGTTCGATTATGCTCTCAGTGCTACTGTTAATCCCAACCAGCTATTTGTTCCATAGCTGAAACTTTATTGCTGGAACAGCACAGCAGGTCAGGCAGCATCCAGGGAACAGGAGATTCGACGTTTCGGGCACAGGCCCTTCTTCAGGAACTGTGAAGAAGGGCCTGTGCCCGAAACGTCGAATCTCCTGTTCCCTGGATGCTGCCTGACCTGCTGTGCTGTTCCAGCAATAAAGTTTCAACTTTGATCTCCAGCATCTGCAGACCTCACTTTCTCCTCGAAGATTTGTTCCATAGCGTCAATCATAAATTCATATAGCATGAAAACAGACCTGTCAGTCCAAGCATCCATGCTGAACACACTGCCAAACTAATCTAGTCCCATCTGCCTCCTCCTGTACCCGCTGAGTGGTTATAATGCCCTTGTAGTTTTATTACTGCATTGCTAATCCAAAAACCCAGGTAATATTTTCGGGACAAAGGGTTCAGGTCCTGGCATGACAGATGGTGGAGTTTGAATTCAAAAAGCACCTGGAATTGAAGAGTCTCGTGATGACCTGAATCAGTCGTGTGGAAAATCCCATCTGATTCACTCATGCCAGTTCGGGAAGCGCACTGTCATATTCATCCACTCTGCCCCACATGAGACTCCAGACGGTAATATCGTGGTTGACTCTTAACTGTCCTCTGGGAAATAACTGATGCACTAGGCATGAATAAATTTATTTTAAAAATCCCACTTTCCCATTCATGTTTGGATCCAATTGTCCTTTGAATGTTGCAAATGTACCCTCATCCATCACTTCCTCAGCAAGTTAATTGCGCACGTAAAACACCTTCTCTAAAAAAATGCCTCACATGTCTTTTTTCTAAACTCTCTCTCTTTTCATCTTCAACATATGCCCTCTCGCCTTGAAATCCCCCTCCTGGGAAAAGGCAGCTATTGTTAACTCTAACTTACCTCTCAATAATTCATATACTTCTGTCAGGTCGCCGCTCAAATCCCTAACCGAGAGTGAAAACAGTCTCAACTAGGAGAAAGTGAGGACTGCAGATGAGAGATCACAGTCGAGGGTGTTGTGCTTGGAAAACACAGCAGGTCAGGCAGCAGCTACGAAGCAAGTGTGTCGACGTTTCAGAGAAGAGTTTGATGAACGACACTTGCGCAAAAGGTTGATTCTCCTGTTCCTCGTATGCTACCTTTCCTGTTGTGCTTTTCCAGCAACCCAATCTCGAATGTGAAAATGGACTCAGCCTATTCAGCCTTTCATGATAACTCAAACCTTCCACACATACCAACATGCATGCATACGTTTTCTGAACCTGCTCCAGCTGAATAATATCATTCCTACAACTAGGCGACCAGAACTGGACATAATATTCCAGAAGAGGCCTCATCAATGTCCTGAAAAACTTCAACAAAACGTCCCAACTCCAATTACAAAGGACTGAGGAATGAAGCGAAGTGTATAAAATGGCTTTTCACCATCCTGTCTGTGGGTGATGCAAACGACAAGGAATCATGTACCTGCACCCCTAGCTTCCGTGTTCTCCAACACCACGCAAAGCCTTATCACTAACTGTATAAGCCCTACTCTTTTTGTTGTACCAAAATGCAATACCTTCCATTTATCCAGATTGAACACCATGTTACATTTTTCAGTCCATCGACGCATTAGATAAAGATCCTTTTGAATCTTAGATAATCCTCCTCACTGTCTGCAGTTCTGGTGTCGCCTGCAAACCTACGAAGCATGCCTGCGGTGAGTTCCACTGTTTTCTCATATAGATCAATGATGCATATTTACTTGTAGTGGCCGTGATTTAGCAGTGTGCAGATCATACAACAGTTAGTCATGCAGTTAACCATGTGGAAGAAAGCCGCAGACTGCAGGGAGATATCAAACAATTGGAAATAAAAATGGTGAAAGCAATTCATTCCAGGGAAGTGGGAAAAATCAAAATTCAAACCAGCCGCCCACGCTCCAGGTGTGGCACTCAGCTGTCTCATCAAGATGCACTGTAGATTGCTATGTCATTATAAACGGGAACAAATTTTCCCTCCTGCCCCGCCTTTGACCAGGAGCACTCCCAACCTCGGAACTCTGAAACGTCATAGAAGTATGTGCATTCACCGGTTGTCTCACTGAAGCCATCGAGTATCTCTGCGAACACATTCCCATCCCGATTTCCAGTTGGATCTTCGCGACTGTGCCATTCCGTTCCTCTGATTCTGGGGCTGGGAATTGGGACTATGTGGCAGCAGTGGTTACTGCTATCTGTGGGGAGTTGGTGAAGCAGCCGATGTTAAACTGCATTACTATTGAAGCATACATTTCAACCAAAACTGCACTGTCCCCGGAGTCTTTGATGTTTTGGAGAAATCTATTTATCTCAGCCTTCAGCATATTAATGATGGAATCACCACAGACACCGGGGGAACCGATATTAAACGGTAAGCCCCATTCTGAGTTCCCACATATCTGCCACTGTTCGCGAAGCACTGATATTGTGCATTTGGTGCTCTGCCTAGCATTTCCTCTGCTACTGTACTTATTGCGCACTGTTAGCGGGCTCCTCTCTGGGATGCCATGTTCGTATAGTGGTTAGTACTCTCCATTGTGGCCGCAGCAGCTTCGGCTCCAATCTGAGTCACGGCAGTAATTGCGCTACCTAGCCCAGTTTTTTTGTGAAACACAAAGGAATCAGTTGTTTTAACATGGCAATTTTCTCCAAGGTGATGATCTTTTTCCTTCAAATTCTGCTCGCTCACATCTCTGAGTTTCATATGTCAGAATTCAAATCCACCCGTTCTCAGAGATTTCTCTCCCTCCTACGATCACTAACTGAACTTTCTGTCCCACACTCCCATTTCATTAATTTTGAGATACCGGTGTTGGACGATGATGTGCAAACTTAAAAAAATCACATAACACCAGGTTAGAGTCTATCAGGTTTAACTGAGCACTAGCTTTCTGAGCGCTGCTCTTTCATCGTGTAGTTGAGGAGTCATTTCCTATTTCGTTAAGGCACTGCAGAATCTAACACTGACTCTCACATTGATAATGTTCATTCTTTGCTGTTGCGGTCACTGTTGCTGGGAGAACGTGCATCAATTCCATCATCGGGACCTGCAGACCAGTTGATCCATTTGGTTACCGCTGTTGTGAGGCCAATCCTCAGGTAGCAGCTTTTACTGATATGGACTTGCGATTATTGGGGTCAAGCTCAGGAAAATGACACGGGACAATATCGAGGAAAAGCGACTTAATTGGGAAAGATTACTTTCACGGGTTTTCTGCAATGGCCGAGCTCTATTACCACTGGACTGTTAATTCAGACACCAAGCAAATGAACCAGGGGCCCGGATTTGACTCCAACCACACCAGGTGTTAGAATTGGGATTCAATACATATCTGGAATTACGAATCTAATAACACTATAAATCCATGGTCAATTATTGAAAGAACAAAATCATCGGGTTCTCTGACGTCCTTTGAGGAAGGAACCTGCCATTCTTACCTGGTCGGGCCTCCATGTGACTCCAGAGTCACTGCAATATGGTTGAGTCTCAACTGTCCGCTGTGCAATTCGGGACAGCAATAAATACTGCCGAGCCAGCGACGCCCTCATACTGTAACAGAATAGAAAAAAATGTTTATTCGGCTCTAGCTAAATTACTGTGTGCAGTTCTGCAATTCACAGTATAGCATGGATGTGATCGCACTGGGAACGTTGCAGGAGAGATTCACTGGGATACTGTCTGGGGTGAAGAGTTTCAGTGATGAGGAAAGATCGGACAGACTGGGGTTGTTTATCGCAGAGCAGAGGAGGTTGGAGAAGACACGACAGAGATGTACAAAATAATGAGGGATATGGATAGGCTAGACTGAAAGAAGCGTTTCTTATTGATGGAGGGATCGACCACCGGGGCCACGAGATTTCGGGAAAAGGCAGAAAGGTTTAAGTAGACATGCGGAAAGGGTCAAATAGGCGGAATCCCTTTTAACCTGAAAATAATTCAGATGTGAATTTCTGATAAGGTGTATGAGACTATGGACTAAACGATGGAAAACTTGATTCAGGTTGTTAAGCAGCTGTGTTGGACAAGTGCGGCCACAACAGGCTGAAGGGTCTCCTTCGATGTTGTTGTCCTCCACAGTATCGTGGTTAGTGTCCTCGCCTGTCACAGGGCTCAATTCTCCGCTGGGGGCATCGTAAAGGTTTTAAACCTGCCGCTCTGTTCCCAGTGTAGGTTGTTCATGCCTGGCCTTCCATTCTCGATGGGACATGTCACAGGAAGGACACTGCTGTCTGAATCAGTTGGGGAAGGACTGCAGCTCCTGGTGAGAGAGAGTATCAGTGAAAGTGCAAACATGTAACTTCTGCAAACTTCACATTGTGTTTGTATTGGAATGAAAAGCATGATATACAGTTGTTCCTGACTGATGTGTTTATTTAAAGCAGGAATCTGAGGAAGAAAACAGAGTGAACCCATTCAGATCTGAGTGCAGTAACATTTCCAGCAGCACTAATGAGGTTGTACAGCGCAGAAGCGCGTTTGGATGCATTGAGGTCGGGTTGATGGACGCAGCTTGCTTTCACTAGGCTGAGTTACCAGTGTATAAAGCCATTAAACATGATACAGATGGTGCTCAACGTGATGGTACATTTGCTCAGTGGTTCGCACGGCTGTTAAGTCTGTAGGTTAGGTGGATTAAGCATGTTAAATTGTGCGGATGTGTCCAGGGAATATTTGAAATCACAAGCGAGAGGACTGTGGGGATAAAGAGGGGGGCTAGGTCTGGTTGCGATGCTCTTAAGAGTATTCCTACAGACTCCACTGGCTGAACTGTACGTTCTGCATTGTAGGGAATCTGTGATTCTATCAGAGAGGACACTGCCAGCGTTTACTGGGCTGCTAAGGCATTACAGATGATGCTGACGGCGTTTAGTGGGGATGGGATTTTATTTATTTGTGTGTTGGAAAATTTGAAACTGAAGCAACGAAAACCGAATGTAAGTTTTCCAGGGTATGTGAGGTTTGGAGAGGGTAAATAGGTGGTAAATTCTCTCTTTCAAGTTAGTAAATTTCTGAACGTCAGGCTTTCAAATCCATTGATGTCGGACAAAGAAATGATCGGAGCAGAATTCCTGTCACTCAGAGAATCGGTTTCCAAAATATTTGGAAAGGCACATTTAGAGACACACAAGCAGTGCACCCATCATTTCTTTGTCCGACATCAATGGTTCTGAAAGCCTGATCTTCAGAAATGTACTAACTTGAAAGACAGAATTTACCACCTATTTACTCTCTCCAAAACTCACAAGCAGTGAGTTTCACCAGGAGAGAGACAGCCTGTGGCCAGGTAAAAGTGTAAAAGTGGGTTGTGGGGGATGGAAGGTGCGAGGAAACAATGTCTAATTTGGACGACTTTAGATGTAAAGAAATATCGGAAACGTATGCAGCTGAATAAGATTCAGCAAAAAAACCTCAGAGTTTTGAAAGACTTCAATTAATATTCCACATGAAACATCATAAATGGAACAGATCAATTTGTATATTGTCAAGGAAAGCTATTACATAATGAATCGGAAGTGCCCCTTCTCTTGAAGATCGATTTCCTGCTTTAATCCAATGCCTTAAAGATGGGAGGACAATCGCCATGATGTTGGGTTCATTTGATACCCACTGAAATCTGCCAAAGTAACAGCATCAAAACTGATATTTAGTTTTGTAGTTTAACCTTCTGTTTTTCTCATCAGTATTTCCTTTAAGCTGAAATAAATTCGGAGCAAAATTGAATACAACATTAAACGTTCCAATGATATAAATCCAATTCACTACCGATCATTGCAATGGACAGAGTGAGGTTGCAGCAAAATTAATAAAATGAAACGAACAATACTGCATTTCCGGGAATTTTACCCAGTTCAGGTTCAGCCGTATGAGAAAGACCATCGAGAAGGACATCGCCTTCACTTCTCTCTCCATCTATACTTCTTCGCGTGAGAGAGAAACTATCTGAAGAAAGTATGAGTCAAGACAAAATGTGCGTGTGAATGTGACGGGAATTTTTTGTTCACTGGTTCATTCTGAGGCAGTTCCGACTCGGATTGAATCAAGGATAAGGTATTCCTTCCAAGGACGAGGTCAATTCCTTGGATTTTGCTGGTACTATTATTCTGCTGAAAGCAGAAACATAATGGTGTGGATTTGATTCCGCTCAGGGAATTTCTTATCCCCTCGATGCACCAAAAGTAATCTTGATGTGGTCACATGTGACCCCCTTTGCCATGGGCTGAAGTGGCCCAGAGGTTAAGGCGACGGGTTGGTCTTTCATTGCGCATGTGTGGATTTGAATCCTACTCTGGTTGTTATTTCTATCAAACGCAGCTGTGGTTTTCCTTTGTGCCTCGCATCTTCAGTATACACTGGATGGAGAATCTTGCTCTTGCCCTTCATTGCACCGGAGATTGGTGATATTTTGATACCACATCAAGGTCGAAATAAAGCAATTTGGTGCCACAAGGATCGGTGCTGGGTCCTCTGCGTTTTGTCATTTACATAAATGATTTCGATGCGAGGATAAGAGGTACAGTTAGTATGTTTGCAGATGACACAAAATTGGAGGTGTCGTGGACAGCGAAGAGGGTTACCTCAGATTACAACAGGATCTGGACTAGTTGGGCCAATGGGCTGAGAAGTGGCAGATGGAATTTAATTCAGATAAATGCGAGGTGCTGCATTTTGGGAAAACAAATCTTAGCAGGACTTATACACTTAATGGTAAGGTCCTAGGGAGTGTTGCTGAACAAAGAGACGTTGGAGTGCAGGTTTATAGCTCCTTGAAAGTGGAGTCGCTTGTAGATAGGATCGTGAAGAAGGCGTTTGGCATGCTTTCCTTTATTGGACAGACTATTGAGTACAGGAGTTGTGAGGTCATGTTGTGGCTGTACAGGACATTGGTTAGGCCACTATTGGAATATTGAGTGTAATTCTGGTCTCCTTCCTTCGGAAAGATGTTGTGAAACTTGAAAGGGTTCAGAAAAGATTTACAAGGATGTTGCCTGAGTTGGAGGATTTGAGCTGCAGGGAGAGGCTGAACAGGCTGGGGCTGTTTTCCCTGGAGCATCGGAGGCTGCGGGGTGACGTTATAGAGGTTTACAAAATTATGTGGGGCATGGATAGGATAAACAGATAAGGTCATTTCCCTGGGGTTGGCGAATCCAGGACTATAGGGCATGGGTTTAGGGTGAGAGGGGAAAGATATAAAAGAGACCTAAGGGGCAATTGTTTCACGCAGAGATGGGATGTGTATGGAATGAGCTGCCAGAGGATGTGGTGGAGCCTGGTACAATTGCAACTTTTAAGAGGCATTTGAATGGGTATATGAATAGGAAGGGTTGGGAGGGATATGGGCCGGGTGCTGGCAGGTGGGATTAGATTGGTTAGGGATATCTGGTAGGCTTTCACGGGTTGGAATGAAGGTTCTGTTTCCATGCTGTACATCTCTATGACTCCAGATAAACACTTTGATAACAAAAACATGTCCGTTGATAGACAAGTTTTGATTATAAACGCAACTCATTGGTCCGTGAATCCTACATCCTTTGAAAGGCACAAATGAGATTTGGAACTGAACTCCATTTGCCTAGATGGGTGTAACTTCAATAACACTTAAGGAACTGACACTATCCACGACAATGCAGTTGCTTGATTGTACCCTATTCAATACCTGAATACTTATTCCTTTCACCGTTAAGGCACAATTGCAGAGAGTGCACCAACGACACGATGCTCTGGACTAAGTCATCCGGGCATTTTTGCCAGAACCATCAATGCACAACAGCTGAACTGACTGTAAGGACAAAGTCGGAAGATGCAACGAAACGCCACCATTTGCAAGTTGCCCTCCAAGGCCCATAGAACGCTGACTTGGAAAGGAACCTGTGATAAACTCATTGAGTGGTGAAGCAGTCTTGATGGGCAAAGTTGCATACTTCAGCCCTCCATCATTTTTCTTAAAATTTAATAAATGTTGATTAATGCAGTGACCAGACTTGTGCTCAGTCCTTCAGCTGTTCACTAAACTGGTGGTTGCTAAATCTTTACTGTCGTCCACAGCCTGTGGTCAACTATAGAAAATATCCAAAAACCATCTCAAGCAAATGATACCTCTCAAGGTGAAAGTGGTGCTGGAGATGCACAGCAGATCCGGCAGTGTCTGAGGGAAAATCATTGTTTCAGGCAAAACTCTTCATCAGGAAAGAGACTGGGAGGCTATAGGATGGAGATAATGGGAGGGGTTGGTCTGGGGAGAAGGTAGTTGAGAGCGCAGTAGGTGGATGGAGGAGGGGGCGAAGGTCATATGTTAGAGAGGAGGATGGAACAGATAAGTGGGAATGAAGATACACAGGTGGGACAGGTCAGGAGGACGGTGCTGAGCTGGAAGGTTAGAACTGGGGTAAGATGGGGGAGAGTGAATGAGGAAACTGATGAAGTCTACATTGATGCCATGGGGTTCAAGGGTCCCGAGGAAAAGATGAGGCGTTCTTCCCCCGGTCGTCGGGTGGTGAGGGAGTGGCGATGGAGGTGGCCCAGGACCTGCATGTCCTCGGGAGAGTGGGAGGGGGAGTTGAAATCTTTGACCATGCAGCAGTGGGGTTGATTCTTGCAGGTGTCTTGGAGATGTTCTCTGATGTCCTCTGTCAGAAGACACCGCTGTCCGCAATTTAGTGGAGACCGAATCTGGAGCAGCAGGTGCAACAAATGACATGTGTGGAAGTACAAGTGAACCTTTGATGGATGTGGAAGTCTCCATTGGAGCCTTGGACAGAGGTGAGGGGGAAGATGTGGGGGCAGGTTTTGCAATACCTGCGGTGGCAGCGGAAGGTGCAAGGAGGGAATGGTCATTCATTGGATGGCGTGGACATGAATATGTATTAATGGGGGAAAGGTCTTTGAGGAAAGCGGATAGGTTTGGGGAAGGGAAATATATCCCTGGTGGGAGGTCATTTTAGAGGTGGCGTAAATGTCGACGGATGATGGGATTTATGCAGAGGTTGATAGAATGGAAGTTGAGGACCTTCCTCTGTCCTTGTTCTGACCTTGCTGTGTTTGGAGGTGTTGGGTTCATGGATGGAGGTGCGGGACATGGCTGAGATGCGTTAGAGAGCATCTTCAATCATATGGGAGTGGAAGTTTCGGTCTTTAAAGAAGGAGGCCATCTGGTGTGTTCTGTGGTGGAACTGTTCCTCTGGGACCAGATGCAGTGGAGGCGGAGGAGTTGTGAACACCCAATAGCATTTGTGCAGGAGGTGGGTTGGAGGAGGGCTTATGCCCGAAACGTCGATTCTCCTGTTCCTTGGATGCTGCCTGACATGCTGCGCTTTTCCAGCAACGCATTTTCAGCTCTGATCTCCAGCATCTGCAGTCCTCACTTTTTCCTGGGGGGAGGTGTAACCCAGATAGCTGTGGGAGTCAGTGGGTTTGTAAATAACATCAGTAACACTGACCTCCAGAGATATTTTCCCTCCTCACCCCATCAACTTTCCGCCAAGACCGTTCCCTCCAGGACTACCTCGTCAAGTCCACGCCCTCCATTGACCCACCATTCCCTCCCAGCTCCTGGCTCTGCCACCACAGGAATTGCAAAACCTGCGCCCACACACCCTCCACCTCCGCCCAATGCCGCAAAGAAGCCTTTCACATCCATCAAAATTTCACCTGCACTCCCACATGTCAATTATTGCATTCGTTGCTCCCGATGCAGCTTCCTCTACAGTGGGGCCACCAGACACCTTCTCGCAGAGCGCTTCAGAGAACATCTCCAGGACACCGGCAACAATCAACCCCAATGCCCCGTGACCGAACACTTCAACTCCCCCGCCACTCTCCCGAGGAATGCAGGTCCTGGGCCTCCTCCACCGCCACTCCCTCACCACCCAACGCCTGGAGGAAGAACTCCTCATCTTCCTCCTCATGACACTTCAACCCCATGTTACCAATGATGATTTCACCAGATTCTTTATATTCTCCCGCCCCCACCTAACCCTAGTTCCAACCTGCCAGCTTGGCACTGTCCTACTGACCTGCCCCACCTGTCTACCTTCTTTCCCACCTATTCGCTCCACCCTCTTCTCTGACCTAACACTCTTATCTCCACCTCCGTCCACCTATTACACTCTCAGCTAAATTCTCCCAAGCCCCACCTCTCTCCAACCTCGAGGCTGCCAGCCTTTTTCCTGATGAAGGCCTTTTGTGCAAAACGTAATTTTTTCCCCAACTCGGATGCTGCCTGACCTGCTGTGCATCTTCAGCACCACTCTAATCATGACTCTGATCTCCAGCATCTACAGTCCGCACGTCCGTCCAACTGATTCCCCTGTCCATTGATCTTCAGCGATCGAGAATGTCCACTCCAAGATCTCTTTGTCTGTCTACACCACACACAATACTCACTGTTATTGTTTCTTCTCCGCAAATTCATTAACACTCATTGATCTGGATTCGATTCCATTCAGCATTTTACCTTTCCATTTGATTGATGCATCCCTGCAGTCCCTGTCATTCTTCACCATAGTCAACTACACGACCAATTGTTGCATCATCAGCAAACTTCTGAATCATGGCTCCTACAACTAAGTTTGAATTATTGATCTACATCAGAAAACAGTGAAACTCCACTGAAAACACGCATCTAAACAGGTATCATTGCTGGTTGGGATTAACAGCTGCAATAACAGCAGAATCGAACTCCTGCTGTCATTTGTAAACTTGCTGGTGACTCCGTCATTGGTCTCCTGAGTGATCACTTCTCACATATGGGAGTGATGAATGACCTCTGTGCATTGTGACTGAGCAGGTGAGTTTACACCTCAGCGGATAATTGAATCCCTTCCTGTAGTCACCCCATGGCCCTGACTTCTTGGTGCTGCGGGTATCCTTGTGTCTACTTAGTTTGGATAATCAGATGAATTCGAGTCCACGCAGACACGTTTTCCATTTTCCCCGTTGTCCATGTATTTTTATTCTTCCTTATTCTCCCACAGAATGTTGTTATCATTGGCCTGAAGAGCATTTGTTGTTCATTCTTAATTCACCTTGAACTGAGTCAGAGGGCATTCATGGGTAAACCATACTGTTGTGGGTCTGGAGTCACATGTTGACAGGACTCATTGTAGTCGGTAGATCTCCCTTTCGAAGGGACATGAATGAATGTGTTTTCAGCAATATGAAGTTATTGTCTCTGTTCCTGAGATTGGGTTTATTTTCCAGGTTTAATTCATCGCATTTATATCAGAGCAGCTGCCACGTTCCAGTCTCTAAAGATTACTAGCCCAATAGATTGCCGCTGCACTGACAACTCCCTGCTATATTTCCCCATTCAAAGAATGACATTGTTAATTCAGATTATCCAAGATGGAGAGAGAATAGAACGCGTTTCTGTGATGGAATGAAAGCGATGTACGCTGGATTGGAGTGTTTACTGGAGCAAGAGACTGATGTGGAGGCGATGTGAGCAAAAACAGTTCTTACTGTCAAAGTAACAAAATACCGCTTTGTTAAGGAAAATCTCTTAGAATCGACCTCTCACTAAAGGCTCCAGCACGTTTCCTCTGAGCCAATCCTCAGTGCTGGTTAATGCTGCTTCTGAATAAAATAATAAATTGAGACCAATATGCTTTTCCATCTCGCCTTTGACCAGAAGCACTTCCAGCCTCAGCATTTCACGAGCTTGGATAAATAGACAATGTCTTTTCCCTGGGGTCGGGGTGTCCAGAACTAGAGGACATAGACTTAGGTTGAGAAGGGAAAGATATAAAAAAAGACCTAAGGGGTAACTTTTTCAGACAGATGGTGGTGCGTGTATGGAATAAGCTGCCAGAGGAAGTGGTAGAGGCTGCTCCAATTGCAACATTTCAAAGGCATTTGGATGAGTATACGAATAGGAAAGGTTTGGAGGGATATGGGCCGGGTGCTGGCAGGTGGTACTAGATTGGACTGGGATATCTGGTCGGCATGGACGGGTTGGACCGAAGACTCTGTTTCCATGCTGTTTATCTCTATGACTCTATGACCACACCTTTGCCAATCATGTCACTGGTTCCACAGAATAGCTTCACGTACTCATTTCCATCCCCAATTCCAGTTTGATATTTGCGGTTGCGCCACGAAGTTTGTCTGATCCCGGTTCTCGGAACTGGGGTTATGTGACTGACTGCAGCAATGTGTACTTCCTTGTTTGGGGAAATTGGTGAAGCAACCGTGTTAAAACTGATTGTTATTGAAACATACATTGCACCAATATCCCGCACTATAGCCTGAAACTTTTTCTTTCTAGAAATCTATCAAACTCTGTCTTCAACATGCAGTACTCGATGGAACCACCACAGAGTCTGCGGATATCGAATTTAAAGATTCAGCTAATTCTGAATTCCCACATGTCTGCTATCGCTCGCCTAATATTCCTGTTGTGCATCTGGTATTCTTCCTAACATATCCTCTGTCACTGTAAATATTGCTGTTTTTAAACGCGTGTCTCTGCACGACTCACTGATGGTTTTATGTTAAAATATTCTGCATTGTGGCCGCAGTAAGCTTATTCAAATCCGAGTCACTGCATTTTATTCCTTGTGACTCATGCTGAACAAACACAGTAATAAATTAGCTGATTTTACATGAAATCAATCTCAAAGATTATGATTTTTTTCCATCAAACCCCTCTCTCTCACATCTCTGCGAGTCAGAGATCAGGAGTCAGACTCACCCATTCTCGGAGAATTCCCTCCCTCCCGCAATCACATACCTCCTTTAAGTTCCCCCTCCCATTTTCCTTAGAATCACTTTCACATTGACCCCGATTCGTGTGTGCTGCTGTTCTCACTGTTGTTGGGTGACCATGTCCATGCCTCACCATCGGGACCTTCAAGCCAGTTGATACATTTTGATACCGCGGTTGTGAGATCAATCCTCATGTCGAAGCTTTTACTGACATGGACCAGCGATTATTGAAATATCAGGCTCAGAAAAAAGATACAGGGCAGCATTGAGGAAAATAAACTTTAATGAAAAAACGCCAGTTTCGGTGGACTTCCGCGTCATTTATTTCACTTTTCATTCGGCTCTAGCGGGACTATTGTGTGTCGTTATGCAATTCACTTTATAGCAGGATTGTGATAGCACTGGAAACGATTCCGGGGAATTTGCCAGGATATTGTCTGGGCTGAAGAAGAGAGATTGGACAAACTGGAGTTGTTTTTCTCAGAGCAGAGGAGATTGAGGGGGCATGAGTAAGATGTAAAATGTACTGAGGGATATGGAAAGTATAGAGTGAAATACATGCTTCACTTTGATGGTGATTTCGATCACTGGAGGCCATCGATTTAAGGTCAGAGGCGGAAAGATTAGAGTGAATGCGTGGAAAAACTTTTTCAAACAGTGGGTGATTGAAATCTGGAACACAGTGTATGCAATGATCGAAGAGGCAGACATCCAGTTAACTTTCTGAAGTATTCAGATGTAAATTTCTGATGCGAAGATATACAAGGCTATGGGTCAAGTGATTTAAAAAGGAGTTCGGATAGTTAAGTGATTGTTATTGAACAATACAGATACTCCATTCGAAGTACGGGTAATTAATAGCTGTCCTTCCATTCTCGAAGGGACATGTCACAGGAAGAACTGTACTGTGTGAATCAGCGTGGTGGAGTACTACTGCTCCCGGGGAGACAGAGTGACAGTGACAGTGCAAATATGTGACTTCTGCAAGCTGTATCTCGTGTCGGTGTTGGAATGAAAATCATTAGATATTTTTCTCCGTAGTGAGGTGTTTACTTATAGCCCGTAGCCCAGGAAGTTATACATTCAATTGCCCTTTCCCCACGTGCCCATACAACTGAATACCGGCACTATGCAGGACAATTTCTCTCTGTCCACCCACGTCCAATCATCTTTGACCCCTAGCACTTCCCCATATGGCACCATATTACGAAATCCCAGAAGGTGTAATGTTTCTCGATTACGATGTCTCCCCTCACTGTATCACTGTATAAATCCAGTGATTTATCTGCCCATCACTCAATTTAGCAAACTGCATTTCCAGCTCACAATGTGATATCATCTCGACTGAGGAGAGAAAAACAGAGTGGGAGAGAAACGTGAGTAAACCTACGTTCTGTCTGAAAGCAAAAAATGACCCTGAGCTTCCAGGTTCCTGTCAGTGCAACATCCCACTGTGTTCACATGCCTCCATTACAGTTTGGTGTGCTGCAGCGCTCCCGCATAGCACAGCGCGAATTGGAAGAGCGGCACATCATTTCCTACTGAGAGACCATGCAATATTCTGTACCCAATATCGAGTTAAATTATTTTAGACCCTGTCCACCTTCTTTCACGTTCCTGCCCCACCTACATATACCATTCGTTCCAAAGGCGGATCGTTTGGCTCGAAAATCTCTCCCCAGATGCACTAGACCAGCTGATTTTCTTCATATATTTCTGCTTTTCTTTGGATAATGTTGTTCCATTCTGATCGCCAGCCTTCATGAAGCGTGGTCAGAGGAGATTTACCAATGTGGTGCCTAAGCTCGACCATTCCCCCTGATAAGATAAGCGAAAGTGAGGGCTGCAGGTGCTGGAGCTCAGAGTCGAGAGTGTCGAGCTGGAAAAGCACAGCACATTAGACAGCATATGAGGAGAAGAGAATCGATGCGTCGATCACAAGCCACCGCCATTCCATTACCAGCCGGTGCCTGGAGAAAGAACGTCTCATATTCCACCTTAGGACACTGCAACCACACCAGATAAATGTGTATTTCAACAGCTTCCTCATTTCATCTGCCCCGACATTATCCCAGTCCAAAGCCTCCAACTAGGCACTGCTATCTGGACCGGGAAACAATCCCCTCTCTTACCTACCACCTACTCCCTCACCTTCATCCACCTATCACTTTCCCAGCTACCTGGCCTCTACTCCCAACACCCTCCCTCAACACCGACTCAAAATTCTTCTACATGATAAAGGGCTTATGCCCGAAACATCGATTCTCTTGCTCTTCGGATGCTGCCTGACCTGCTGTGCTTTAAACGCACTTCACTCTCGCCAATGCAGATAGATGAGCTCGACTGAGGCTCTTCATCGGAGATCGGAGAAAGCTGAGAGAGAAATTGATTAACGTGCACAGAAAGTGGATAGATATGTGTGACAGAAGCAAACTTCTGATGGGAAGGGTTAATAACTAGGGATATAGATAAAACGCTAGAGAGAGGATGTTCAGAGAAAATTTAGGAAGAATGTTTACATCCTGCGAGTGTTGTTTGTCTGGAACTCACTATTTGTACGTGTGGTAATGCCAAGAGTCATTAGAACGCTTCAGGAGTATTTAGGAGCATTTAACACTTGAGGAGCTAGACCATGCACGGATAAGGACCAAATATTGGAAACTGGGGCGATGATAAACAGGTGTTTGATGAAAGACTTGAACACCATAACTTTGGGAGCAGTAAAATGGAGGCTAGCGCAGCTCTGTGGCACAATGAAATACGTATTGGACTTCTACTGCATTGTTAAGATTGCGAATCAAATTTTGTGAGTTTGAGTCCCACCACAATCAGAGTTTGGTTCTGATTTTAGCTGAATGAATGATTGTTCTGCTGATTCATCATCAGTTCCCGTCGTCTGGAGTTCTCCTCCCTTCTACTGACCAGAGAAGGTTTATCACTTTCTGGGTGGTGAGTTTTGAGGGAATCATATCACTTGAAAGATGGTCAGCCCAGAATCGTCTTATCATTCACAAAACCCACTGCAGAAGGCTCCTGTCTCTCAACATATTTCCCTCCCACAGTTGCAGAGTTTTTCGGTTTATTCAGTGCCTTTTTCCCTTTGGGTGACAGGTTGATGTGAATGGGCTGGGAAAAGACATTGATGTGTTCGGTCACCCATGATGGCATCAAATAGCGGGGCAGCGCTGGCGGGCGAAATGGCCCCCAACTATTCCTCTCTGTCTGTGATGTTTCTGACAGAGTTTTAAACAATAACATGATGAGGACACTTTGAATCTACACCACGGAAAATCAAGGACCTCCTGTTTATCCCACCGCTCTCACAGCTGGAATACACAGCTCCTGTTGCAGCTTTAGATTAGACAGTGGAGGATACTCCCAGGCGCTCTGTCAGACTGCGTGCTCCTTCACACAGGTTTCCAATTAGTCACATGGAGCAAACGACCGTGTGGGTATTGGGGATTCAGGGACAGATTTCCCCTTTGCCTGGCTATAGTTAAGGCCACGGTAATAAACATGAATTTTGGGAAATTCAGTATCTTACTCTGGATTCTTATCACTTTATAACTTAAACTGAAATTTAATTTACTCTTGCATGACATTCTTATATCTTAAGTATTCATGAAAACTGTGCAACATGTCCTTGGATGTAGCCATGGTGAAGATTGATAATGAGTGCAGTACGTTTCATGTTGTCTGTAGGGACTTGCAGAAGAAAGTTAGTGAAGTATCGATGAATCGAATTATGTGCCAAATTGAAACAGACCGAATGAGAAGCCCTGTGACAGCGATAATATAACATTGTCTGTAAACAATGCAGCGATCGACGGAACACAGTTTTTAATCAAGTCTATTTTGCGCAATATTTTTCTGTGTCCCATTTCCTGAACCTGATGCTCGAAAAGTCACAGATCCATAACAGTTCCTCCTCCGGCAGAGAACACCGAACGGAGAATTTACCACAAAGGTACACAGGAAAGCCACACCCACAGACCAAGTCCTGAACTATGAAAGCAACCAACCCAACACACACAAACGAAGTTGCATCAAGACACTATTCAAAAGGGCCACAACACACTGCAGCACACCAGTACTGCAAAAAGAGGAAGAGGAAAACCTGTACAAGGTATTCGCCAAAAACGGATACCCACGCAATTTCATCAACAGATGCCTAAGAGAAAGACAACGGAACGAGGACATGCCGCAACCCAAAGGACTAGCCACACTACCATACATCAGGAGCATTTCAGAACTGACAGCCAGACTACTGCGACCAGAAGGACTTATAACAGCACACAAACCAACAGCCACACTCAGACAACAACTCACCAGAACGAAGGACCCGATACCCAGTATGAGCAAAACTAATGTAGTGTACAAAACCCCATGCAAGGACTGCACAAAACACTATATAGGACAAACAGGAAGACAGCTAGCAATCTGCATACATGAACATCAACTAGCCACGAAACGACACGACCAGCTATCTTTAGTAGCCACACACGCAGACGACAAACAACATGAATTCGACTGGGATAACACTACCATTATAGGGCAAGCCAAATAAAGAACAGCCAGGGAATTCCTAGAAGCATGGCACTCATCCACAAACTCCATCAACAAACACATCGACCTGGACCCAATATAACGGCCACTACAGCAGACAGCTGAAACTGACAACCAGAAGCGGCAGGGACAGGCCACTATAAATGCCGGAGGAAACACCACAGAAGCGCTTCACAGGAGGCTCCCAAGCAGTGAGGATGTCACCTAGACAGGGGACGAAACGTTTGCATCAAAAATTTCCAGCTCGGCGAACAGAACCACAACAACGAGTAAGTCACGTTATAGGCTTGCTGCCGGCGGCTCCGGTGAAGCAACTGATCAGCGCGTGGTACTTAACAGTGTGTTAAAATGCCGCAGTTCGAATTTGAATCCTTACCTAACGCTGGTTTTACTGACGTTGATCAGGAATTATTGGAGATCAGACTGAAGCGTAGTTGAAGAATAATGTCAAATAAAGCAGCATCTATTCTAAAACTGAAGTTTCTGATTTGTGGGATTGTTCTGTCTTTGGGAAAGGTATAAATTATTCACCGTAAATCTGCACATATTCCCCACGTGATTATCCATCTGTGGATCGAGAAACAGAGGTGCTATTTTAGCTTGATGACCTTTTCAAATCTCTGACACTGCACTGGATTACATTATTGAAAAGGTTGTTAAACTCGTTTCAGATAATCCTGTTTGCTGCAAACTCACACAGCTCATTAAACGTTTCGAAAGGAATTGGATTTATCTCTTTGGGAAGACTGAATGTTGTCAGTGAATCTGGTAAAGTCATGAAAAATAGTTTTGCTGCTATGCAGAACAGAGGGTTCCAACAGGAATAAGGACGAGTCTTGTCGCTGGAATTTCTGGGAGGAGATCAGTGAATATTAAATGGACTCAGTCCAGTTCCTGGTCATTGTGACCAAATGTTCAAGGCAACAGATGGCAAAGATAATTGTGCTTGACATTGACAGGTCCATTCCTACTCACTAGAGTCACAATTGCATTACAGATCACATGAGCGGTGGAGATGATGATCCTTATGGCAACCTGAGAGAGTGCAGCAATTAATCCCACGTTGTTAGTCTCACTCTATACCATAAACCAGTTAGCCAGTGGACTGAGCTAACCGGCTTCCATTTAATGCAAAGCTAAAACAAACAGCTCAGTACATTAACAATTTGTAGTAGTTCACGTCGAATCAGCTGCTACACCTTTCACCACCAGCAGCTGGTCTTACACTTAACATGTTCAGTTGCAGGTATTATGCAATTTCTTTCCAATAAACGCTAAACAATTTGTGAGTGTGTCACTTTTGCCTCCCCATCCAGGCAACACAGAATCCTTGTCCCTATTAAATTCGCTCCTTGTGTGTCTGCAACCGGCCTCTCAAATATGCTGGAATCATCTTCTAATTTTTTTTTTCTGTCTGAAAAGTAATCTCCGACTTCAAAAACCCAGAATAAAAAGTACCTGCTGCAAACTTCGTTGTCGTTCGTCGCTGATTTTGAAGCTCTAACCTCTAGTTATACACTCACCTGAACGAGGTAATTTCCCTCTTATTTACCTTTACCAAGCTCACATCCGCTGGAAAACCTCAATTAGGACACAACTCAGTCATTCCTGATTTATGTCGCGTGAATCTTCATCTATTCCACCATCCCATTTAATCCCTTCTTTTCTTTTCTGGTGGCTATACCTCCCAGTCAATCTCATTTCCATCGTCTCTAACGATTTTGTATCAAGACTGAGAAATGGATTCCCTAACTTCAAATGATGCTGATCCTGTTAACGTGGATTTTGCCGAGTGCACGTCCTGTGCGGAGTAACCTGAAAACCTTAATCTGTCCAAAATTTTGTTTTACTTATGCTGTGATCTGCATTTCCTTAATAGTATGATTTGCCTTTACCAATCGCAAACAAAAGTTTTCACTATACTGAGGTTCATGTGACAATCAATCAATCAAATATAGTCAATCAATCGACCGACATAGACATTTCCTTATTGTTTGGGGGCTGCATTGCCTCACTTTGCACTGTGACATATTTTGTGATTCTGAGTGAAATCACTGTTAAGCCAACAGAATGTGGCAAGTTAATCACAGGTTATATTGACACAGCCGGGACACATCTGCGCCACAGAGTGTCACACAATAATAGTGAAGACCTTTTCAAATCATCCTCTGAGATACATGCCACACGCCAGACGAAAAGCTGAAACTGTGTGAAACTGCTCTGGTCAGCGCTAACAGAGCAGCCCAGCGGGAGCGTAATGGGCTCATAACCATGAAATTAATGGATTGAAAACATCCTCTACTCGTTGGCAATTCCATGTTTCAGTGTGTGCACTGCCCCCTCCAGTGTTTCTCTATAATAGATCTCCATTCTACGCATTGCATGTTGTTTCTCTATCTGCTTCCTTTCATTCAATGTATCTGAAATGAATATTTCATACTGATACACACGGAAATTTACACAAATGAGGAAACACACTTGTGAAGTTCTGGAAGCTCTTTTCCTGTTCTGTGTCGATGTGCTCTGATCTGATTCGCAAAATCCCTTGCCAGAGCTGGCAATAAACTGTTGAAGGTGAGACACATCAGTTGTAGAGTGCTCTATGCGCATGGCGCCCTGCAGTTATTCCCCCCGCCGTTTCACACAGCAGTGTTCTCTCTGTGAAATGAAAAGCTGTGAATTACAACTGGACCAATTTGTTGGAGACAGAATTGCAATACAGGCACAGCTCCGCATTATTAGGACATACATCACCAACTATGAATAACCACAGGGATACACAAGCGTCAGAGAGTCGCTCTGGACTCGATGGGCTGAACAGCTTCTGTCGGCGCGTGAGTGACGCCACACGTTGATTCTCTCTCTCTTCCTGTCACTGGGACAGAGTGGCTGATGGTGAAGCAAAGTCTCATTGTTCACCCTATCTTCTGCGTTAAACTGTCTGCAGCCCCGCAGCTCAGGGACGTGGTGATGACTCTCAGTGAGTGAGACTTTCAATCGGATTGTCTTTATCTGGGAAAGTTGGGGCTCAGATGTTAAATGCTGCCCGATTGCAGCAAATAAGCCGATGTGACTGTTACAAAAGCCTTTCTGCAGGATTGCTCTGTGAAGATGGATTTTGAACAGCAAACAGGCTGCACAAAAATGCCCTCACATGAATTTACCTGAGGGTAGAGAGTCTGGAGTCATTTTGTGTCTTACCCACCAGTTCAACTTCTTTATCGCTTCTCAGATAAATGATATTTGCAGGAAGCTACCAATCAAACTTGCTGATGTGGGCGGCACGGTGGCGCAGTGGTTAGCACTGTTGCCTCACAGCGCCAGAGACCCGGGTTCAATTCCCGCCTCAGGCGACTGACTGTGTGGAGTTTCTCCCCGTGTCTGCGTGGGTTTCCTCCGGGTGCTCTGGTTTCCTCCCACAGTCCAAAGATGTGCGGGTCAGGTGAATTGGCCATGCTAAATTGCCCATAGTGTTAGGTAAAGGGTTAAATGTTGGGGTATGGGTGGGTTGCGCTTCGGCGGGTCGGTGTGGACTTGTTGGGCCGAAGGGTCTGTTTCCACACTGTAAGTAATCTAATCTAATTCGCAGCACTTGATGGAACTGGCTGTGCAGTTGAGAGCGAGCTTTAGAGTGTAACCGCGCTTGCCTTTCCTCACACTGCTTGCTGGTGGAGGGAAATAGCTGAATACTTTGATGATGTCTTAGTCCAAGCGGAAGGGATAAACAGCACTGTCCTGTGAGCAAGGAGACAGAATGACAAGGCGATATTCTTAAAACACTTTGATGCTTAGAAATCTGATAACAAATTGGGATGTAGTTGGACCTGACCGAATCTCAGCTGGTTTGTTGTTGGCAATGTAAGTGTGTCTAGGGCATGATCTTCGCTTAGCAGCTTGTGTTAATACTGGCATGTGAGAATGTCTTACTTCAAGTTGCCACCGAGCCTAGGTTGTTTGATTTCACTTTTGCCCGATCGTCCTATCAACTGTTTGATAAAAAGAAGTAAAGTATTGAGTTGCACCCTTTGAAATACCTTTGGGTTTTGGGGTCAGAAGTGTCATTGTAGTGGGCATGGCACAGTACCACATGTGGTGAAAGTGAAGCAAGTGTTAGAGGATGTTCACCCACAGAATTCCACACTGAGTAAATCCGCCATCTGGATATTCGCACAGTTCTAGGCGTGTAACTTTAGGAAGTGGGGACGTCAAATGATTGAAAACCGCGCTGAACAGGTTGATGAGAATGGTGTGGTATATGAGGAATGTCAACAGTAAAGGTGATTTGGAAAGTTGGGACAGGTCTCCTTGGAGAGCAGGAGACCAAAAGCTGACCTTGTGGAACCTTTCCAAGACATGAGTGGGTTAGACAGAGGGAATAACGATGGGGGAATGCTCCCTCCGCCTGAAAGGATCAAGAACGATTCGGCAGAGTTTTACATACATTAGTAAAAGAAGAAAAATGTACATGAGGAGAAATGTTTTCACATAGGGAATGGTTAGAGTCTGACATTGACAAAGACGCAATTTCAATCTAGTTGTTGAAAAACTAATTCAATGTTCATGTTGAAAGTAAAAATGTGTAGAGTTTCAGGGAGAAGGCAAGAGAATGATACGAAAAGAGAAGCACATTTATCTGTGTAGAGAGCCAGCACAGTTAAGATGGTTTGTTACACGTTTGTGATTCTGACTGGAATCACAGTTCGATCAACAGAATGTAGGGAGTTAAACAACGGTGATATTGGTTAAGCCGGGACACATGACACAACAGAATGTTATCCAGCACGTACATGTTACAGGGAGGATGGCGCTGTCTGAAAATCATGCAGGGTGTCCTGCGGATTAGACACAGGAAATTTCAGTATTCGAACCAAATCAGCACTATGAAGGGTAGCCAAGGTGCCGGAGGCGCCTGCTTCAGAACTCAATTACTAAAGAAGCTTAGGCTCGAGTCCCCCACTGCAATTTCTGTGGCTGTGGCGTGTTCAAATAATAAGCAGGACTGGGAGTTTGCTTTATGGAGACGGGGGTCAGTGTCCATCTTGTCATGATCGTGTTTGCCTCCCACACGGCAAATCGCGGGCTCAAGTTGCTTTAGGTTCCAGGCAAGTTGAGGTTTTGACAAATTGAGTACGATTACTGGAGAGTTTACTGTGGTGTGGGAGAGTGCAGATTTTCTCAAAGTGTCTATGGTAGTGCTCGCCTCCCGCGCGGAAAATCGCAAACAGCTCTACTGCTGCTTTATGTTCCAGGCAAGTTGAGTTTTTAATGGAACGGAATGGAGACTGTTATTTCATCGCTGTTGTGAAACAACGTCCTGCGGTGACTCGACTCGTCGTTATTTGGTTTTCTGGCGAATGGGAAAATCGTTCCAATGAATTTCGATGTCATATGTTATTGAATTTCTCCCATTCCCTTAATTTCCGTCCTGGAGTAATCGGAAGGGAAAGGTAATCTAATCGAGACTGTGATTGGTGAAATTCACTTTTTATGGCCCATTCTTATTATGTTCTTTCTTTCTCTCTTTTCAGCATTGTCTGGGAAGTGGTGGTGCACTAAGGCTGCAGTATGTTTGAAAGAGTAGTTTGGAATTGCCCTGTTGTTAGTTGTGAGATTACTTTACAACTCATGCCCTTGGACTGTCTCACATTTAGCATTCATGCTTCGGTGTGTCTGAAAAAGCATTAGGTCTGCCAGTTTTGTTTGCGATCTGTCCTTCTCAGGGACCCTGCCATCCTTCCCAATGTGTGGGGGATCGGTCCAGAATACTACCTGGATATTTGCATAAACAGTCTAGCAATAATACCACTTGGCCATCGGCTCCCTACTGTGATTTTCAGTATCGGTTGTTTTCAGTTCTCAAGAAATATGTTATTCATTAATTTAGTACTCTGTTACCAGCATCCACAGTGAACACAAAAAACCCACCGCCAGTCATGATGTTTGAGTCTGGATGACTTAGTCAGACTGGCAAATGAAGTAGAATTACACATTTTAATATCTGTCAGTTTCTCCGCAGGTCCAGCTGGCGTTGGGCAGCTCTCATTCCTTCTGCGATGAAGCAAACAAAGAAAAGACGGTCGAAACTCCCCACTAAGTCTCTAAATTCCATTGCACTGCAGACATTGTAATTTATTTTAATTAAAACATTTTTCAGTGAAAGACATTTCAGCAAGCTCACCACCTCCTGTCTCAGCTCAATGTGAAATGGGATCAATTCTGCAGCGCCTACTGTCCCAGTGGAAAAGGCCTTGAACAGGTTATCAGCTAATCTGAGTTTTCAATCTTGTTCTTTGACAGTTTGCAACAGGTTTTGGACAAAGGGGCATGCAGACAAGACAAACCTTAATTATATTCAACACAAGAAAAGGCAATTCAGTTTAAATGAGGAAGATTAATTGAGATCAGACCTCAGGTGAGGTTCCAAAACAGTCAAGTTTGGAATTTTCATAGACCATCAAGACTGTTCATTCAGTTACTGAAGTTTGTCTCATATTTCTTTCCTAATCAACCTATTTTGATGCATTATGACAACTCTGAAGCAGTTGGGACTGATCCAGGGCTTCTGGCTCAAAGTTGGAGACACTACCACAGCATCACAAGAGCACTTTGTTTTAGGCTGAGTAACTGGTGGGTTAATTTGCCCAATTATCTTACTAATCCGGAAGATACTGTTACCATCCTAAAGCTGGGAAATAAGCAAGGTATTAATGGGAGCAAAGATGTTGGAACAAGGTCTCTGACAAGGGACAAAATATCTTCCATCTGTTTTTTTCATCATCCTTCGGTTTTTTGAAATTTTTAAACTTCTGGTCTCCCATCATCTTTGCAGTTTTGTACACCTTTTCTTTCAATTTGATGTCACTCATAATTCCCTCACCTATGCACCGCTATTCTAATCTAATATCAGCAAAAGCAGGACGCATTGCGCATGCTCTAGCCAACAAAGGGGCCCCGCGTGATTGGTCAGCACCGGACCAATGAAAGGACGGTCGGCGGAGCTGGAGGACCTGGCAGGGCGGTTGGTCCTCCAACCAATCAAAGTGAATGAGGGGCGGAACTAGGCTAAACCACGTGATCACCCTCGCGCACGGCGCAAAGTCGCTGGAATTAATGCTTGAGAAGCTCTGGAGAGAAAGGATACGGTAAGGAAAGAAATAAACAGAGGGAAAGGGGATAAAAACTGTGTCACTATGAGCGGAGAGGTTTTACAAACATGTTGTGCACGTCGGAAAACACAAATTTCAACGTCCCGGTCCCGTGCCTGCAGTAAACGGAGAATTGCCTCAGTGTGGCTGCAGGTCTGAGTGAGCGCCGTCATCTTTATTCGGGGCAACTATTCACTGGGCACGTGCGCCACCGCCATCTTTGTAGGGGGCATGGTGCAGACAGGCGCACATGCAGCCTTTCACTGGCAGAGAGTCATTGGGATCATAACAGCTAATACTGCTCTGATTCACCTCTGGGCTCCCTCATAACCACTTTGTCAATATCTAGCTTCCTCAGGCTCGAACCATGGGTGTATTTTTGGTCTGTATAGTACTGTGCCACCATGCCACCCACTGTACTATAACTTTTATCGACCCTTTGTAAATGAGATTTTCATTGCGGCCCAGCCCCTGACCATGTGCTGCTCTGTTATCAGATTTTTTAATAGAATATCTTTGACAGTCAAGAATTCTTTTTCCCAATAAGCAAGTGTATTTTCCTTCCAATTCTGACTATCAAATTCTGTACCATTTTCATTCCCGGTAATCCATTTTGCACTCCCTGAAACATCAACTGTGTTTCTCATTCCACAGATACCAGTGATTCATGCCAAAGCCCTGTTGCCTGTGGAGAGGGTGATGTTGACTTTCTTGTACAACTGCAGTTTTTGTGGTGAAGGTGCTCCCACAATGTGGTTGGGTAAGAGACATAACAGATTATTCATTACAGCAACAGTGATGATTTGAAGATGATGTTCAAATCAAAAACAGTTAATAGTTTTATTATGATGTTTACAATTTCACAAAAATATGATTGAAATCTTTAGACATAAGGCCAGAGATGGAGATGTTAGGTCAGGTGACCAAAGCATTGCCAAAAAGCAGGTTTTGAGTAATGTCTTAATTAGCCAGAATGCCGTGCATCTTATACAGCAGCCTTTTGTGTGGCATCATGTTGAATGCCTTCTGGAAATCCAGATACACCATATCCACTGGGTCTCCGTTGTCCAACGTGCACGTAGTGTCCTCAAATACTTTGAGTAAATTAATTAAACATATCCTACCTTTCATGAATCCATGCTGTGTCTGCTCGATGAGACAATTTCTATCCAGATAGCTCACTATTTCTTCCTTGAGAGATTCAGGCATTTTCCCCATTACAGAAGTTAAGCTAACAGGTCCACTATAAAATATTGGCATCGCATTTTCAGCTTCCCAGTCTGTCAGAACCGTCCCAGAGTCCAGCAACATTTCGTGAACTGTCGCGAGTGCAGTTGCTATTTACCCTCTGTCATCTCTTATAGTTCCCTGGATGCATTCCATCAGGGCCAGGAGACCCAAATACGTTTAGTCTGTTAGCTTTCCCAACACAACCTCTTTACTGACCTCTGTCCTCATCTGCCATTGCCTACATAGGTCTGTAGTATGCAGAGAGTATGTTCCTGTTAAGGCCAAGGCTGATAGATGTAGAGAATGCTGCCTGTCAAGAGAAATTGCGGATCTGGTCAAGAATATGAAGGAGGGATATCAATCCCATCAAACTTTCTGTTGATCTTTGAAGTTTTTCTAATCTCCTAATTTTTTCTTGGTGTCTTTGCCACTTTGCCTTCTATTTCACTTTGATAGACTCCCTTATTTCGTTAGACACCCATGGCAGATTACTCCTTTTCCGACAGTCCTTCCTTTTCACTAATATGTGCTTTTGCTGAGCACTTCGAAAAATTCGTTGATATTCCTCCACTGTCTGTCAACTGTCCCACTGTAAAGTCTTTGCTTCCAGTCTACATTAACCAACTCCTGTCTCATCCTATTGTAGTCTCTTTTGTTTAAGCACAGGATCCTGGGATTGGATTTAATCTTCCCGCTTTCCATCTGTGTTCTAAATTCAACCAGACTTATCACAAGTCTTTTATCAGATTACAAGGTGAGGCGATGTTTCCTGGGTGTTTTGGTTTTCATTGTCAGAGACCTTGGCTTTGTAATAAAGTACAGGATAGATATTCACAACAGAGTATTCTGGACGCTGTGCATGCCCTACACAATCTAAAATCATAAATCACTGTCTCCCTTCAGTTTAAAATTGCAAAATCATTATCTCCTACATGCTTCCTCACTATCTAAGTTTGGAACGCTAATTCACCTGACTATCCTGCTGTTTCCGAAAATCTCCTTTGGTGAAGGTGGTGAGTTTTGGATTCAGCTTTCCAGTTATTACCGTAAGAAGATAAGCCCTGGGCACAGGAGAGGCAATGCAGCCCTTCGAAACAGCTTCACCATTTAATACGGTGATGATTGAGCTCAACTCGGTCTCAGCTGGATTTTCCCGCCTGCTTTCTCTCACCCTACAACTCATTGCAATTAAAAATCTGTATCTCTTCGTTAAATTTGCTCATGCCCTGACATCTACCGCATTTTGAATAGCGAATTCCACAGATTCAAACACATCGAGATAGGTACATTCTTCATGCGAATAGAATAGTCCCTATAGTATAGAAACAGGGTATTCATCTATCGAGTCCACACCCTATGATGAGCATCCCATTTAGACCCATCCATTCCCTGTAACCCTGCATTTCCCATTGTTAATTGCCTAACCGGCTCATGCATGGACCCAGTGGGCAATTTGGCATAACTAATCCACCTCACCTGCACATCTTTGGACTGTGGGAGGAAACTGGAGCACCGAACAAAACCATGCAGATATGGGGAGAATGTGTAAACTCCACACAGTTGCCTAAGGCTGGAATCAAACCCGGGTCCCTGACGCTGTGAGGCAGCAGGGCTAGCCACTGAGCCACCTCTGCTTAAAATCTGCTGCCCCTTATTAATCTCCCCACCACGCAATTGGCTGAATGTGTATTTCGTACGTCAGAAATCGGGTTGTCTAAGCGGATGTCTCATGTCCTGTGTGTCTGAATGGATATCCTATACACAACACGCTCCAGCCCACACTTGCTTTCACTTTTCAGAGACAGGTCTCCAGAGGCTTCATGGGGACTACAATTCCCACAATCCTTGAGGCAGGGACCACACGTGTGCAGGGAAAACCAACACTGTACATGTACAGAATGTGGGCGGTTTTTGGAGCATGTGCTTTGGGGTAACTAGCGGAAAGCATTTCACACTTTGATTGGCTGTAGAAGGGACGCATCTGCTTGTAGTATTGATCTGTTGGCGGGTCAAAGTGTCACTACACCCACATGGGACCAAGTTCCATTCCCAACTTGTCATAACACTGGGAATCGACCAATGAGAAATTAGGAAGGATCTGACCCATTCTCCCAGACTTAACGTTCCTCTTCTCTCCAGGATCTGCCACCTCCCTTTCTGTTTCCTTTTGTTTCATTCTGGTGTTGCATTATTGACTTGTGGAGAAAGTGAGGTCTGCAGATGCTGGAGATCAAAGTTGAAACTTTATTGCTGGAACAGCACAGCAGGTCAGGCAGCATCCAGGGAACAGGAGATTCGACGTTTCGGGCACAGGCCCTTCTTCAGGACTTGTAGCAACTGAAGGGAAAGGAAGTGAACCCAGAAAGGGTGCAGAGTCTAACCAGGACGGGAAGTGGTGGTATGAATCTGTTTATCAGTAACTCCATGAGAATGGGGAGAGTGTACATTAAAGGGCAGCAGAGTCAAAATGATGGGAGAGAGTAAGTGGGCTGCAGGGTTACAGCTTTGGGGGAACAAAAGGGAAAAATATTCCAGAGAAACTAGAATTGTCTGTTCTGAATTTCTAATCTGTACCTATTCATTTATAAAGGGTGCGAGATGGTGAAGATTTGCAGACTGAAATCTCAAAGTCATGTGCTAATCGTGATTGAGTTATCCAGAATTTGACAAACCAAAGATGGGGAATTACTCGGCCAAAATCCTGCAACACTCTCCCTCCCAGCATTGTCGGTCTATCTGCGCCAAATGGACTGCGATTGGTTCAAGACGGCAGCTCACTACCATCTTCTTAAGGGTACCGAGATATGGGGAATAAATACTGGCTGAGCCAGTGATGCCCATATCCTGGAAATGGTTTCTATCTCTAGTTGCTGAAATCCGGTTGATGTTACTGCAGGAAGGTGAGGGACACTGACTGTCTCGTCCAGGAGGCAGCACCATCACATTACCCCTGCCTACACCTACACAGTAACACAGCAACATCACTGGAACAAAAGGCAGTGAAGCCAAACGAGGACTTTGATATAGTTCTTCGAGGTAAAGTCATCAAAAGGGGTTGGAACACAGCAGGAACAGGAGACTGAGCTGGATGGTCAGCTGTTTCCCATTGAATAGTGTAGCACAATCGAAAGGCCGAATGGCCGCCTCCTGCTGCTATCTTCTAAGTACGTATATAGCCATGGAACCTGGGTAGGAAGAAGTAGGCAGGGCAGCGATTCTTCCGGAGATTGCTCGTCCACATCAGTTTTTAGTGACGGTTGGATTGATGGATTTTATTTAACATTTGTCTTTTACATAAAAAAAAAACAAATTTGCTAACCTTGTGTTAAAGTTTATTCCACAATAAATAAAAGTAAAAGAACTGAAAATATCTGAATATAACAGATTAAAATTTCAAATGCCCTTTAGAACAAAATCCTGTCTCTTCCCGGACACCATCACTTTCCAGTTACTCCAACTCCAGGAAAATATTCCCTCCCTATCTGAACTTTTGGTTTGATTTAACTGCTTTTCAGTTCTCATTCTGTGAGCTGTGAAGCATTCTTTCCCCCATTTCTCCTACCCAGACATGTTATCACACACAGCTGGGCAACCTTCCCACCATCAAAATCATCATTACATCATTTATCTTTTTGTTATTTGTGTAACCAATTGAATATTTATAAACAAAGCCCATTATGGGCAATGCAAACCATTACAAGTGACAGAGTGTGAAGGGACTAAATCAAAGTAGATTTGGGGGGAGGAGGGGGAAGCGGTGGAGATAAAGCACTGTTTCCCCTGTGGTGCCCACCTCTTTCTAAAGGCATTGAAAGCATTGATACACAGCACATGTTCCTTCTCCAAGGACACCCTGCTGTGTAGCCTTTATCCTCAATCATAGAATAGAATCCCAACAGTGTGGACGGAGAACATTGGTCCATCAAATCCCACCAACCACCTGCAGAACATGTCAACCAGTGCACTCCATCCCTGTAATACTGCATTTCCCATGGCTGATCTACCTCGTCTGCACATTCCTGGACACGGTGGGCAATTTAGCCCGACGGATACATCTAACCTGCACATGTTTGGACGGTGGGAGGAAGCCGGAGCACCTGGAGGGGACCCACACTATCATGGGGAGAATGTGAGAACTCCACACAGGCCGTTGACCAAGGCTGGACTCCAACCTTGTGCCTGATGCTGCGAAGCAGCAGTGCTACAATCACAATTTAAATCAAAACAGACGATCCCTGCTTTTTGTGGAGCCTTGTGCCCAGAGAGACACCCTGAGGTTCAGAAAGTGGCAATATAGATTCAGTCAACACCAGCCCAGTTAATGTGATTAATAACAACAATATCAATACTCCAAGAGTGTCATCATGAACAAGTTCCAGTCCTGACTCTGATGAACAGTAACTCTAGAATCAGAGTCCTGCAGTGATGTGTGAACTCTACCCCACACGGAGCAGGTGGATGACTACTTCCCTGTGTGCACTCACTGGGCTCTCAGTCATGTTGATGACTCAGCGTATCCCTTGTCACACAGAGAGGGAAACAGCTCCTACCCAGTGTGAACCCGCTGGTGCATCAGCAGGCGGGATAAATCACTGAATCCCTTCTGACATAAAGCATTTGAATGTCCTCTACCCGGTGTGGGCTCGCTGGGTTCTCAGCAGATCAGAAGACTGAGTGAATCCTTTCCAGCACATGGAGCAGCTGAATGGCCTCTCCCCCATGGGAATGCACTGGTATCTCTGCAGGAGAAAAAATTGAATGAATCCTTTCTCTCATACAGAGCAGATCTAAGTCCTGTACGCACTCTCTGGTGCCTCAGCAGATTTCAAGAGCGAGTAAATCCCTTCCCATACATGGGGCAGGTGACCAGCCTCTCCACAGTGTGATTGTGTCAGTGAGTGTCCCACTGGGAGGGGTAAGTGAATTCCTTCTCACAGTCCCCACATTCACACAGCCTTGCCCTTGTCCCGCCACATTGGTGTCTTCTCAGATCACATGACCAGTTAATCCTTAACCGCATGCACAACACAAATGATTTCTCTGGGCTGGGAATAATGCTTTCCCCTTCCATATTACGTATAATGTTCAGGACCTGCGGAATTGGGTGTGTTCAATGTGGTGTTAAAGCTGAGTGTCCCATCTGTGAACTCTCCCTCTGTAAAACAAGTTTATCTCCTTCATTAGTACAGCTCCCAACACCAGCTCTCCCTTCACTTCTCCTGAAATTTAAATTTGGACTAATGCAATAATGTGGCTTTCTCTCACTTGTTTCTGAAAGTAAATTCGGATGATTTTGAATAACTGGACTTTACTAGCCATACTTGTTCCTACGCTATCATTGACGACTTTTAACCCATGGGAAATGTGTAACCAGCTTCGATGACCGTTCTAATGCTCTGACCACGTCTATGGAGTCAGTATAAGTCAATTCTAACAATTATCAATAGATTGCATCTAAACAGGATGCCCCCACAACAGTAAGTGCTCTGACACTCAATGCTGTAAGTTAAGTTCTTTTTCTTAAAGCCCCACATGTGTCCAGCAATCTGGCAATACAATTGAACATATTTTATTCAGTAATCTTACAGTCTCAATTGCCAGTTCCAATCCATGAAGCAGTCAGTAACACGCCCCTGTGAATTGAATTCTAACAGCAGCTTTGTCCTGTCAGGAGAGATTGAGGAGCATGAAGCTGTCTTCTCTGGAGGACGGAAATATGAAACATTTGAAATGAACAAAATTCTTCAAGGGCTCAATAGGATAGATATAGGACGATGTGCTCCCTGGCTGGTGTGTCTGGAATGAAATAAGCACAAACTGCAGTATCTTTACACAGCATCCCCTTTAGCTGCATAAATGCTCAAGATTTATTTGGTGCTCTAATTCCACTCTCTTGTTGACTCCCATTTGTAACTGCTGTAATGTTGGTGGCCGTGCAAATTGGTAACATTTGAATCAATCTATTCTAAAACCTCTCTGTATCCGTGTCTCGCTTTTGTTCACTGAGACCCTCATTCAATCTGACATCTTTACAAACCCTGCCCTGATATTTCCCTCGAGGGCTCAGAATGAAATGTTCACAGAAATGTTACGGTTCAAAAGGAGGCTGATTGGCTCAACTCTCCAAAGGATCACCTCACTGAATGCTATTCTTCTGCCTTTACCCCATAAACCTTCCCATTCGTCCCCTTCCAATAACTGGTTAAGTCGATTGTCTTCATTGTACCTGCCTCCACCACACACTTTGGCAGTGCATTCCTGGCCATAAACTTTCTCTGCTTGAAAACGTTTTGTCTCATGTCACATGTGCTTCTTTTGTCAATCCCTTTACATCGGTGCCTTCTCATTATTATTTCTTACATGCATGTGAACAGTTTCTCACAATCAACTCTCACTGGATCCCTCTTGGAGGTACCTGTACCCACCTGGACCCCCGAAGTGCTGAATATCATATCTCCCTGTCACAGAAGACCAGTGAAAGACCATTCAGGTGTTCTCATTGTGGGACTGGTTTCAGGACACCATCCAGCCTCACTGTACTCCAGCGAATACACACTGGGGAGAGACCATTCATCTGCTCTGTGTGTGGGAAGTAATTCACTCAGATATCCAGCTTGGTGAAACACCGGTGAGTTCACAAGTAACAGGAGTGATTGGATTTGTTTTGTTTGTTCATGGGATCACGGCATCACTTGCTGGGGCAGCATTTATCATCCATTCTGACTGCCCAGGAGATAGTTCAGAGTCAACCACATTATTCAGGGTCTGGATTCATATGTCTGCTGGACCAGGTTAGAATTAACACAGTTTCCCAGACCAAATGACATGAAGAGTTGATTTCTGGCCTATTATTTCAGAAATAATAATGAATAATCTTTGCAGTTGAATTAAAAGTGAAAGACCAAAATGGGTTTTATTCTGATTGAGCATATCCTCCTGTTCTCTCAGTTGTTATTGACAATCTCATTCCCCTCGCACCAGAACCTGATCCATTGAGTGTTACAGAAAAAGCAGAATGGTCAGCTGCAGCTGGTCCCCTGACCGGTCACTGGACCCTAAAGTTTCACTCTCCACAGATGCTGCCAGATCTGCTGAATATTTCCAGTAATTTCTGTTTTTGATTCTGATTTTCCAGCATTTGCAGATGGTTAGTTTTTCGATATTCGTCTTGTCTATGGCAGAGGAGTTTCTTGATGAGTTTGGAGAGTTTTGAAAATTGCAAGTTAGTCCACAAATCATCTATGATCATATTGAATGGCAGAGCAGGGTTGAGGGGCTGAATAGCCGCCTCCTGCTCCAATGGAAGTTATCAATCTGCAGCTTGTGGCAACATTTCCCCTCACTGCTCACTTCACATCCATGTCGAACACACTGTTACTGACTGAGCAAACCTCCTGTGTTTGAACTAAACCTGCTCATGTCAGTGGCTCCCCCTCCTGCCACCCGGGTTTAACTCTCATCATGGAATGCTGTCTTGTATGACTGCGGGGATGTCCACAAAAGTCTCAGCCTGTAGTGTGTATCCCCTAGGATCCACAAACCCGGTTTATTTCCTCCTTCCTCTTTCATTCTGGCTATTGAACTCTTCGTTTCAATCCAATCTCCTGTCATGCTCTTCAACATGCCCATGTGGGTGGACGAGAGGCAGCTGGGATTTAATTAAGGGAAGTGGGGATTAGACAGAAGCACGAGGAGGAACGACAGCAAAGGAAGATCTCATTGTAACGGCAGAGTTTCTCTGTGACCCAGTGAGTGGTGAGGCACCTGAGAATCAGGGATTTGGGAAAACACTCAGGCACTGACCTGTCCATCTGATTGTTAACTCAGACAGATAGACATAAATAAATATGCAAATTTAGATAGCACCTTTGATATACTGGGGCAATGAAACATGCTTCCAACCCAATGATATCAACCTCAACTCTCTGAAAACATGGGCACAAAGCTTCCTGCTTGTACCAGGTTGGCACTCAGTCTCCCTCTTTTATTGAGAAAAGAGATTTAAGCAGTTTAGCCATTCCTGGTGATTGTGACCTCTGTGTATGTCTGAACCTTATTTTCCTGTTCCCTGTGAGCAACATCAGCAGCAGAAACAGTTCCTGACCTGTGAGCGGTTTCGGTTGGAGTATTTCTATTTACAAATCCATTCCCACCCTCGCATACAGTGTAAAATTGCTGTAAAACTGAAAGAAAGGAGTGAGTGAGCACGCACAGAAACATCAAGGCAGCATGTGTACCTGAGCTGAATGAACCTGGCATGAGGAAAACGTGACGACAATCACAACTAGTTTGAATCACAGAATCCCATAGGTGCAGAAAGAGGCTATTTGGCCCATCGAGTCTGCAATTACCTGCTCTTCCACGCTACCCCCATAACCCCACATTTATCATAGCTAACCCAATCCGCCGAACCTGCAAACTCATGAGAGAATTCAAAACTCATGCCACTGACCCAAGGGGCGCAGTGCAGTCACAGAGGTCTGGGAACCATCAGAAATATAACAGTTTGTGAGAAAGGTTGGGTGAGACAAGGACGAAAAGACAGTCTGACACACGGGGGTAGGCAGGAGAGCTTAAATAGCAGAAATGGTAGTCCTTCAAGGCCACGGGGAATGGAGTTAGGGCTGGGAAAGTTACCAGTAAACAAGGTGTGCAGCTGTCAAAGATATACATTGAAAAAACAGATAATAACAGTACACAGTCTGAAATTGTTGCTCTCATCAGTGAGTACAGAACGTTGTAAAGCCTGGGTAGTTCTATTACAAGCAACACATACAGGATGAGCCAAGTGGCCGCGATCTGTGCTATAAGTTTCTGATATATTTTTCTGACATTAGGAGTTCAAGTCTGATGATGTTAATAAATTTTCAAATTGGACTGGAGTTTAATATTCTGGAGAAATGTCAAATAAATCACATTGATCCCATTTCGCAGACCTTAGTCCATAGCCCTGCATGTTCCAGCATTTCAGTTACATCCATGTCCTGCTGGTGGGACAGGACATACAGGGATGGTGATGGTGCTGTCTGGGACATTGTAGGGTATGATTCTGCGTATATGACTGAGTCAGGCCGTTGGTTGACGTGTCTGCGTTCAAGCTAACCCAATACGATGCTGGCAGGTTGAGAAACTACATTTGGAGCTCCTCTGCTCACCAGTTCCTTTTCTTTCTGCTGTTGTTTTTTATTTCTTTCTCTCTCACTCACCCCCTTGCAGTCTCTGACACAAATGTCTCAACATTGAATCATGATATCCAGATAAACCTGTATCCCATGCCTCATTACTTTCTGAATAAGCCTACCATGGGAACCTTATCAAACATCTTGCTGACATCCATATACACCACATCCACTGCTCTGTCCTCACCAATGTGTTTATCACATCCTCAAATAATTCAATAAGTTTTATGAGGCATAATCTGCCGCTCACAATGCCATGCTGACCATCTCTAATCAATCTATGCTTTTCCAAATAATCATAAATCCTGTGTCTCAGAATCCTCTCCAATAATTTGCTCACAACTGATGTAAAACTGACTCATCGATTATTCCCAGGATTATGTCAATTGCCTTTCTTGAATAAGGGAATAATGTTTGCCACCCACCAATCATCTGGTATGACTCCAGTGGACAGCGAGGATGCAAAGATCATCGCCAAAACACAGTAATCCCTTGCCTCACTTCCCATAATAATCTTAGTTATATCCTTTCTGGCTCAGGGGACTTATCTATCCCCATGATTTTCAATATGATCAGCACATTCTCCGCCTCAGGCGACTGACTGTGTGGAGTTTGCACGTTCTCCCCGTGTCTGTGTGGGTTTCCTCCGGGTGCTCCGGTTTCCTCCCACCATCCAAAGATGTGCAGGGTCAGGTGAATTGGCCATACTAAATTGCCTGTAGTGTTAGGTAAGGGGTAAATGTAGGGGTAGGCGTGGTTTTCGCTTCGGCGGGTCGGTGTGGACTTGTTGGGCCGAAGGGCCTGTTTCCACACTGTAATCTAATCTAATCTAATCTAATTTTAACATTGACCTGTTCGGGCATATCAGCCTATTTCACGCTGTCCTCACAAAGGAAGGTCTCACTCGTGAATACTGAAGCAAAGTAATCATTAAGTAACTCCCCTACCTCCTCTGGCTCCTGGCACAAGTTTGCTTTACTATAAGGGGTATAAATATGGAATTATGTCTCGGCACTGAATTAATATAAAGATATTGCAGTGTACAATCACTCGATTACTTTGAATATTCAACTGTATTTTAACTGAGAAAACACAGTTGAATTGAATTGATTTTATTATATTTCACTTCATGCTTACATATCCTGTCTTTGGAACCACAATAAAAGTTTCCTTTATATATATATATATATATATATATATACATAAAAACTTAAAATTCATCGCACGTTTATGTACAGAAAATATAATTAACATCTGCTTGTTCCTTCCTTTACAACAACTGTTCATTTTGAATTTATGGAAGCTGGACATTGTTGAAAGGAAGGGAAATTGTCTTCAGCTGGATATTCACGTTGAATGACTGATGCATCTTTAAAATCAAAGTACAATGATCACGCAGTTTTGTCAATGTGTTTTTCAAAGAATTGTCATGAGATTCCTGTTTATTTAAGACCAAAATTCTATTGTTATTGTAAAATATTGTTTATTTTCCAGTCCATTACACACAGAAAGGACCTAATTAATTCTCATTCAAATTACTACAATAAACAACTGATTAGTTTTCTTTTGAGTAACCACGTTAAACGTAATATTACAGTCCTGCCCGTCGAGAGTGGGGAAATTATGAAAGGAGCTTATGTAGTTGTGGTAGTGTCTCCATTCCTAGACCCGAGGGAAGGTTTCAAATCACAGCTTCAACAGAAATATATCAAGAGCTGCACTGAATGTTGATGAGAGAGTATCGAAGCACGGATTGAATTGCCTTTCAATCCAACATTAGATCTGCTTTTATCTGTTATATCAATAATCACAAAATCTGATACTTATTTGTGTCAGGTTATCGAGAATGATGTGTACAGGTATCCCCCACTTTTGGAAAGTTCGGTTTTGCCGCTTTGCTTTTACAAAAGTCTTATATTTGTCCCTGTTTTCTCTAACTGAAAGAAATCTGAAGAGGATTTTCAGTTTTACGAAAAAAGGAGAGATGTTTCCCATATAAATTAATGCTTCTTCGATTTACGCATTTTCAGCTTATGAAAGGTTTCATAGTAATGCTTTACTTTCGGATAGCGGGGATACCTGCAACTAATTTTGTTGTTTATAAGTTCCTGGAGAATATTTGAAAATGTTGCAGAATTAAAGATTACGATGTCTAAGTAATGAGATTGATCTCTTATTTGTTGCAAAGGGGCAAGTTCAAACAATTGAAACACATTAACATTGTTCCCTCGTGCTATAAATTTGAAATAAAGTTGATATCTTCTTCAGTAAATTAACAAATGCTACCACCTATTACTTGTCAGTCAGCTGGTTACCGACTTTGGAACTAAATGTTGTGATTAATATAAATATTACTCTGTCGTTTGATCAAAGTGAATTTGCAATTATTGTTCAATTTATGAATTGTCAGAAAATTATTTTTATTTTCCATTCACCTGTTCATTTTGACAGTAAGGTTGAAATGCTTTGACAATATTGGAGTTTGTTCATTTAAAAATAAGTTTTGCACATCTTTCACATATCTCATTTTTTGTATTATGATTCAAGAATGTTTCCTAGTGGAATTCTAGTAAATACCAAACATTTGTTGACTTCATATAAGATCTTTAACACCCAATTATCAATCTGTTGTTAATTTTTCAGCTGTTTACATTGACATTGGTTAGGTACTCATTCAGAGAGATGAACTGACAATTATAAACTATTTGCAGGATTATTGAATTGAAAGAAAGATACAGACGTGCAAACATTTTTTGGAAGGAATTGCTTTTTCATTCAAATGTGTAGGCCGTTCAAGAATTCTATATCGCCTTCCATTGGTTTTCTTGTCGAGAATGCAAATTTATAATTCATGTGAATTTTATTGTGTTCTGTATTTTGAGATTTGTATCAGATGTAAGAAGAAAAAGAGGATCAATTAACATGAGAACATCAGTGAATAGAAAGCCCAGAAAATTAAAATGACAGAGGCAACGTTTAGTATTATATCTGAGTATTCACTCAAATATTCCTAATGTCAATAGCGTGGTGCGGAAAAACACAGCAGGTCAGGCAGCATTCAAGGAGAAGCAGAATTGACGTTTTGGGCATAACACTTTCAACAGGAATCTTTTCTGATGACGGCCTAATGCCAAAAGGTCGGTACTCATGCTGGTTGGATGTGCCTCGCCTTTTCCAACGCCACACTCTTGGCTCTGATTTCAGCTTCAGCTTTCCTCACTTTCTCCAAATATGTTTAAGGAACATGAACTGAAAATGTTAGCATCAGCAGCTGAACAAGACCAAATAAACACTTTTTTTGCAATATTTATAGTGAAAACCGGTTTGAGAACATGCAACAAATCAGATTGAACAACACCTCTTGCCATTAGAACCCTTGGCCATTCATAATAAAGAGTAGTTATCCTTTGAACAACCAGTATGGTGTATTATTACTGAACTAAAATACCAGAGGGACAACGATTGCATTTATTGGAGGAAATGATAACCAGATCCTTACTGCGATAATGGTGTTTGATCTCAGGAACAAAAAGATATTTACTGTGATTATTCCACTGAACAGTAATTAGATGGTGATGAAGATCTTTGTGTGGCTTTATATGCAGTGTTTTGTTTGAGCATTGATTTCAGTAACATTGAGATATTTTACAAGATTAACAATTGTGAGAAACGAAGCTTACTCACTTCAATAATTTCAGTCCGAGACAAGATCTGAATCTGTAATATAGTTTATAACGCTCTTGCAAGAGGGGTATTGTGTCCACTCTCCACAAGGCAGACACACACACACTGAATTCAACGAGTACCCAATATTTATGTAATTTGTTCCTACTCAATCCTCCCATTGCTCCTCCCTTTGTTTACATGTCCCACTTCTCTAAGACAGGCCCCCATTACTCTTGTTCATCTCTTGCCTTATCCGGCCTTGTCTGTGACAAAATGCTTTTTTCTGGCCTCACAAGGCCGTTTGACCACATCCTTCTGTGATCCATTTTTAGGTATATCCTCCTTCACTACCATCTGTTTCCCTTACTTGTTATGACCTTATAACCTCATGACTTCTTCATTGTGGTTTGTTCTTGTTTTGCAGAAGCGGGAAATAAATGCTTATAACTTCTGTATGTACAGTCATATCTAGCTTAACCCCCTCCCTTCACAACATCTTATCTATTTGTCTGGAACATCTACCATTGCCTGCAGGCACATTTCATTCATGCACATTTTAGCTCATAAAAAAAACAATTATGTGTTTGCTTCACATAGTTTCATTCTTGTTGGCTCAGCTCTTGGCTGAAACAGTTGTACACTGGTGTGAGTTCATTTACCTTGCATAAGTAATTATGCTTGCAGAGGCAACACTACTTTACCTATATCCCGCAACAATTGACTGTTAAAGATAAGTTTTAAATGCAACATTTAATAGCAATTGTCCGTTATGTTTAGCGAAACACAATTCCAAGTTTACAGAATCCCTACTGTGTGGAAACAGGCCATTTGCTGACCTTCCAAAGAATTATCCACTCAGAACCATTGTGCTCTCAAATTACTGGGCATTTACCCATGACTAATGCACCGAACCTACACGTCCCTGAACAGAACATGCAGGTTAGCAGGGCCCATTTACCGAACCTGCGCATCTTTGGTTTGTGGGAGAAAACCAGAATATGCAAACTCCACACAGACATGTGACCGAGGATGGGATTGAACCCCGGTGCAAAACACTGTAAGACAGGAGTGCTGACCACTGATCCAGACCCCATGCAAGAAGTGAGATAAGTGAGAGACATGCAAAGTCAAATTTCAAATGAATACTCTCTGATATTGCCGAAGCATATCAATCTTACATTCAATATGAATAGGTGAATGGAAAACAAAAAATAAAACTCCCTGACAAATCAAGAATGAACAATAATTAGAAAATTAATATGATCAAAGGACACAACAATATTCAGGTGAATTTCATTGTTTAACAGCAAATTTGGGAGTTAGCTAACTAATGAGTAACGGGAAGTGGCATTTGTTTATTTTACTGATGAAGAAATTGACTTGCTTTTCATCTTTGTAACACTACAAAATAGCGGTTTACGTGCCTGAAATGTTTCAATTATGCTCTTTCCAATATAAAACAATCAGTACGATCACTTATTTTCCTTCATCTTTAAGACTGCAACATTCTCAAATACTTTCCAGGAACTTAGAACCAGCAGAATTAGTTAATTTGGTTTCTTTTGAACTCAAAGAGAATAAACAATAGATTTTGTTAATTAGTCATTCAATGCGAATATTCAGCTGAAGACAACATCCCTTCTTTGCAAAAATGCTCAACTTCGAAAAATTCAAAATGCATTGTCATTGTTTAATGAGACGATACAGAAATTTTAATTCTTTTTCATTTGACTTAACAAAACTCAGGAATTTTAGATGATTTTGTTGCATGAAAAATACATAATTCTTACTGTAATTATAAATAAAATAAGTGTTCGCATCGAAGTGAAATATATTGAAATTAATTCAACTACGATTCCGCGGGTAAAATAAGAATTAATATTAACAATGATGGAGAGATTGTACATTACAATATATTTAATTATGCATGTAAAAAGCCGTAATTCCACATTTTCGGCATGTAATGGATTGAATAATTATTAGGAATGAGCAACAACTGAATTATAAAATTCGATCAATGAATCTAGAATAATGAGAAATCTCATTTTGCTCTGTTACTGAGGAATATGTGCAAACAAACAGGAATTATTGCAGTGAAAAGTAATTGCAGGTCTGTGAATTTAAAGTCTGTGATTATTGAGATCATTCAAATAAGCAAACATTTGACATTTACAATTAATGTTGGATGGGAAGTCCTTGGATCCATTGTGGGATAATTGACCTGAAAAAAACAGTTTCATACTGCAGGGTTGGTACTCAGAAACAACTGGTTAAATTAAAATGTGAATCTCATTTTACTTGCTCAAAAGAATTTCTTAAATAATTGCACAATAATTATCATGACAATGGCTTTATAATTAATGTTGTAAATATGAGCAATTAAAATGATTCAACATTTCAAAAACAATTTGCTGTGATGCTGTTTGGATATTTATTAAAATTGGAAAATTGTGGAATAAAATATAGGAACTAGCTTTATGAATTGAAGAAAAAGTGAGCCATTCAGTGATTATAAAACAAATCTTCCTTTCTTTACTAAAAAAAATACAGGTAACACAATAAATATGAATTTCCATCAAATGGTTTCTTCATAGAGACATGTTATTTTAATTTAGATGATTAATATTATGATCAGAGTTCAGACATTTGTGTCAGAATTTGGAAGAAAATTAATAGATAATGAAAGTGAGCATGAAAGTGAACACATGATGCAGTCAATGACATGTAGTATATAAATAAATTATAATAATTGTGTCATTATTGTACAATGATGAATAATGTTGGAATAGAAAAGACAAAAAAATCAACATGTTCAAAGCAGTTCTTTTCTTACAATGAAATGAAACCAATAATCATTTTGTAGAGCGCATGATTTGAAAATATAAACAGTCATTTAATGTGTTATATAAACTGAAGATTACTTCCGTTTTGCAAAAATGGAGACATCCACAAATTCAAAATTTAGGTTTGCTGAATTATACAACAAAAATGGTTGCAATTTTAAATATCTCTTGCACACAAATTTAAAATAAGTCAACTTACAGATTTTTAGAATGACAACATGTTTGTTGTTTGCATGATTGTATTAGAGTCAATATCCGTGATAGATTAGAAGCATTGTTGTAAGCAACATAAATCATCTTTAACTACTGAACTGAAATAGAAGATATCAATTGAACTTGTTTGCATGGAATAGTAAACAAATGCTTCCTGTTGTCATTGGTTTCAGGAGCAGAAGGGTACTTATTCAGGTATTCTACTGAACAATAATCAGATGGTCATGAAGGTCTTTGTGTACCTCTATGTGTACTGTTTAGTGTGAACATTGGTTTCGATAAAAATGAGATATTTACATGAATTAGGAACAGATTGATAATTGGATGCGAATGATCTGATTTAAAATCAGACAGTTTTTGATATTTACGAGGATTGCTGAGTGAAACGTTCTTAAAACATCATGCAATCTCTAGGATAAGTGAGAGTTTGCAAATCCAACTTTCAAATGAACACAACCTGATATTTTCACACCATTTCAATGTCACATTCAGTATAAATAGATGACTGGAAAGCTAAAATCAAATCTCACACAATTCATAAACTGACCAGTAATTAAAAATTGATAAATAATATCAAGTAGCATTTGTTTATTTTACTGAAGACGTAATTGATCTTTTATCATATTTATAGCACTGGAACATAAAATTCAATGTATTGTTTTAACTAAGATCTACATAACAAGAGAAAATTAATGACTATCATGATTTTATATATTTCAGCTTTATGACTGCAACATTCTCAAATACTTTCCAAGGAATATTGATTGAGTGGAATTAGATACATCTTGCTGTTAGTGACCAGAAGAAAGTATATAGCAGATGCTGTGATTATTGGAATGAACGATGATACCTCCATATAATCTATTGATATTCTGATTGGATACACATTAAGTGTCAGCATCGAAGTAAATTATAATCAAATCAATTCAAAAATGTTTTCAAGTTTAAAATAAATACAATATTCACAATGATTGAGAGATTGTACATTGCTATGTCCTTGCAGTATTTATTGTACAGAAGCATAATTCCACATTTGTAGCCCTTACTGGATTGCACAATTATTAGATATATGATATATTCGCCACAAAGGGGTTTTAAAAATCATATTCATGAATTTGAGAATAATGAGATATCTCATCTTGATATTAGACTGAGTAATATGTAGAAATGAAGAGTAATATTGCAGGGAAAAAGAATTGGAGGTCTCTGAATTATCATTAAAATGAGCAAAAATCAGATATTTACAAAGACTTTTGCAAGGGATATTATTGGTCGTTTTGTATTTGGATTGGCAGAAACAAATACGTATTAATATAGTAGCATTGACAATAAGAAATAATGAATGAAATTTTAAAAAACACTTCATTTTTACAAAGTATAAGGTCAATTGCTGTCTAATTATTGTAACTGATAAATGCCTTTATAATCCTGATAGATAAATTGACTTAATATTTTTAAAGCACTTTGCTCTGATGTTGATTGGATATTCATTATGATTAAGAAACTGAAAGTTAAAGCATAAAACTTAGCTGGATGGTGTGAAAAAATCATTCAGCAACAATTGAAAAAAAATTCTTCAAAAATGCAAGAAATGCAAGTGTTATATGCTTCCAATAGCTTTCTTGAAGAGTCATGTCGATTTTTTTAAATGTAATTTTTAGCACAATAAATTTTTCGATATTTATTTCAGAATTCGGACGAAAAGAATTAGGCCATAAAAATGACTATTATTGTGAACAAAATATAGTGTCAATGACATTTGGTACCGAATGGAATTCTCATAATTGTGTGATTATTATTCACTGACAATTAACATGGAAGGAAAAGGAAAATTGTCAACATTTCCAAGCAATTTTTTCTTATAATGAAATGAAAATAAAAATTATTTTGGAGGGCACATGGTTTGAAAAAAAGAAACAATCACATCATGTGACATTTGAGCTGAAGACTAGTTCCCGTTTCCTCCATTGTAGTCTTCACAATAATTTAAAACTTATTGTTGGTTGAGCTAAAGAACAAATGGATATAATCAAATTGTTTTCTTGTACACCAAAAAAAAACAAATGTAAAGCAATTTTATCATGAAAATTATTTCACACAAAATAAATGTATGTCTTGAATGGAAATGTCATCATAGCTGTAGAAGTGTTTTCATCTGACAGGGAATGAAGACTCTGGAAGTAGGGTGAGTTCAGGCATGTGGAAGATGTCTACTCATGCAGCAACCAGTTAATGAAGGGATCATCCCCCGAGGCCAATCTCGGAAGGGAGATCCATCACACACTGTAACATGTACAATAAAAATCAGCATTTTTATGATTTGGAGATGCCGGTGTTGGGACTGGGGTATACAAAGTTAAAAATCACACAACACCAGGTTATAGTCCAACAGGTTTAATTGGAAGCACACTAGCTTTCGGAGCGACGCTCCTTCATCAAGTGATTGTGGAGGGCTCGATCGTAACACAGAATTTATAGCAATTATACAGAATTATATAGAATTATCCAGAATTTTTGCTATAAATTCTATGTTACGATCAAGCCCTCCATAATCACCTGATGAAAAAGCGTCTCTCCGAAAGCTGGTGTGCTTCCAATTAAACCTGTTCGACTATAACCTGGTGTTGTGTGATTTTTAGCATTTTTATAGACTTTCGGCATCACAATAGCCACATGCATTGTGGTTGTAACCTCTCCTCCTCATCCAGACACCCAATTTAAACACATAATCGCAGATGGACATTCTAATGGACATTCTTAAATTCCTTTCATCTCGTGTTGTTTAACAGCTACTATAATCTCCAGACATTGGGATCTTTCCACACATCTTATTAATTCAGATTCCAAAGTTATTCCTGCACTCCCTCGGGCCTCTCAGGATGCCTTATCATTTGGGACATTTTGAGTTCTGCTATTCATTATATTTTATTTTATCAAAGTTAATTACTCCTCATATTGTTCACTTTCCTAATTATATATGTACAAAGAAATACAAAAGACAGTTAGTTTTGACTTACTTGCTATAAGATTAGTAATATGACTTGTGTTATAAAGTTCGTTACATTGTGTAAAATTATACAGCTACTCTTAGTGTCAGGACTTTATAATTAATGGGCAGTCAACATCATGCCTTGAAGTTCATTTTTAAAACTAACTAACTGCACAACTAAGTCTAAATGCTTTTCTATAATGTTTTTGATAGGCATTGGTTACATGTATCTAATTATGTTCCAAATTACCCCTATGATTCTCAGAATCTGTAATTAGAACCTTTGTTTAATATTCTGAGTAACTTTGAAATAATAACTACTTCTGACAAACGAACTTTTCTGTTGGCGCGATAGCTGATTAGAAATCTCATATAGCTGCCTGTTATATGTAAAAATGAACAGCATTTGTTGGAGTGTAATGGGTGGCACGGTGGTTAGCCTTGCTGCCTCACAGCGCCAGAGACCCGCCTTCAACTCCCGCCTGACTGTGTTGAATTTGCACATTCTCCCCGTGTCTGCGTGGATTTCCTTCCACAGTCCAAAAATGTGCAGGCTCGGTGAAATGATCATGCTAAATTGTCCTTAGTGTTAGGGGCAGGGATAAATGTAGGGGAATGGGTCTGGGTGGGTTGTGCTTCGGCGGATCGGTGTGGACTTGTTGGGCCAAAGGTAAGTAAGTAATCTAATCTAAAAAAAAACAGACGTTCCTTAACATGTAAGGCCGAATATTAATCCAATGATTTCTGTGAACATTCAACTTAGAAAGGAACAGATATTATCTGTGAGTGTTGGATGGGGAGTCATTAGTTCGTTGTGTTTGTATTGACCTGGAATGAGAGAACTATTATTCCTTTTTAATATTGACACTAAGAAATAAATTAAATTAAAATGTGAATTTGACGATGGTTTGTTACAAAACCTAAACTGAATTACTGTGTGATTTTTGGAATGACAATGAATTGATAATTGATGTTATAACTTTGGCAAAGTAAATGATTCAATATTTCCAAACGGGTTTGCTCTAATGTTGATTAGATATTTCTTAATCTGTCAGCTAAGAATACAAATTCTGGCATGATGATGTGGAAAGACATTAGACGTTCAGTGAACGTTGATCAGAAATGGTTAGTCATTCAAAATCCTCAGATCTTCAAGATTTATATACTTGGTTTCCTAGTTTTTCTTCTGGAGAAATATAATATATAATAAGAACAAATTCTGCATTGTATTTAATTCTTGCAATTTTTCATATCATCATTTGAGTCATTTGAGTCAGAATTATAAAGAAAATAAGTCAATAAGGAAGATTTATTTTGACACAAACATACAGTCAATAGCATTTATCAAGGCATTTGTTTCAATATTGTCTCTGAATAAACAGATAAATACGTTTAATGGGGATCTGTTGACAATGTAATGAGCCACAATTACAATTTTATCATAATTTTTGGATTGGAAACCTATCAGAAAAAGATTCCTATATTCAGGACGTGCTTCATCTCGATACATGTTAGGCGTAGTATCCTCAGTCAGAAGTAATAAGGTATCATCATTATTTCTGGGAAAGATGTAGTGTGTAAATTATAATAAGGTGTCTCTTACATATCTTTGGATCCGGTGAGACTGTGATGTTTGCTGTGATTATTCATCCTGAGAACAATAAGGCACGTACAAAATGTTTTTCACCGAACAGTAATTAGGTGGTCTTGAAGACCATTACAAGTACTTTGATTTCAATAATATTGAGCTGATTTCCATGATCTGGGAAATGTTTCACAACATTTTTCCAAAATTCTGGATTCGAAGCATTCAATGGGTTTCGTGCAAACACCCTTCACTTGCCGTCATTCTCAAGCGAGGTGTATAACGCTCAGGCACTGGCTGCAAGTCAAGGTGCCAGGAAGTTTGCTTCAACCTCTCCAAAACACAGCTCTCGAGCTTGTTGTAACTGGATCTCCCGAACCTTTGTGACCTCTTTGACCTGGCTTTCTACTGTTTTCTGGAGCTGGTTATTTTATCTACTGTTTCCTTTAGTTTGACATTTTTAGCTTTGATTTTTCCAGCTGTAGGAATATTTAGAATGTTCAATTATGGGCGACAGGTCACTTAACCTTAGCGGACAGATAATGTATGGTTCACTTATCGTTGTAATAACGAATTTTAGAATTGATCTTTGCATTTTAACAAATAAAATGTTTCAATATTTTTCAGCGGTTTACAATGACATTGATTAGATAGTCATTAAAAGAGGTCAACTGACAATTATAATCTATTTGTAGGATTATTGAATTGAAAAAGGATATAGACGTACAGAGATTTTTTTGGAAGGCATTACTTTTTCATCCAAATATCTTTGCTGTTCAAGAGGTCTATGCAGCTGTTCATTGGTTCTCTTGTACAGATACTAATTTATAATTCAGATCGCTTTTAATGTGCACGGAGTTTTGAGATTTGTATCAGATTAAGAAGAAAACGAGGAGCTATTAAAATGAGGACTTGAGTGAATAGAATGCACAGTAAATTTAAATTACAGAGGCAACAGAGAGGATTTGCTCCAAATAAGCAGACATTTTTTTTATATGTCGAAAGTGTGGTGGTGGAAAAGCACAGCATACCGGGCAGCATCCATGGAGCCGGAGATTTCCGATGAAGGCTTATGCCTGAAACGTGGCTTCTGCTGCTCCTCAGATGCTGCCTCACATACTTTGCTATTCTTGACTCTGATCTCCAGCAGTGCTTTCCTCACTTTCTCCAAATATTTGTAATGGACAAGAACATTAGCCTCGGCAGTTGAACAAAACTTTGAGAAACAAAATTCACTTATAAATCAGCCAGACACAAAGACATGGAAACCAGGACAATTTATTATAAACTTGCAAGTCTGGGCACCCTGCTAGCCTGGCAAAAAGTGCAAATATATCAGTTATGCAATCATTTTTATACAGTTTGCGTGTTGCAGGCTCACATCCCCTTTCCCTATTCTTACCCTATCATAATTATTTATGTCATTTCATTCCCTTATTTGGCCTTTACTTGTGACTAACCTTAAGATAATTGCTTCACGTGTTTTTCTCTTTCCTTATTTATGTACCAGGTTGTCCGTGTCCTTGGATGTCTGACTCTAAGTTTTATTGTGAAAATGTACTTACTTCTTCTTTTGTGGTCAGCTAAAACACTCCATAGTTGTTTCCTAGCTTACAACTATTTTCTTTACAACAACTTCTTTAAAAGACTCCCTATATTCATTAAAGTCTTAGCCTTAAGTATACTACATGCTACAAGAATTCCATGACCGTTTGTATAATGTCTCACCCCTCCCCCATCTACAGAAATTACACTCCACTAGCACTTACAACAATCACATTCCTATATCACCTGCAGAAAACTACATTTCCTATTTCCCACAAAACCAAATTTAAAACATTTTTTTGCAATATTTGGACTGAAAATTGTTTGTGATTCTGCAACACATCAGGACATATGAACATCTCTTCCATTAAAATCCTTGGCCATTCATAATAAAGAATAACCGCGGCTTTGGTCAACCAGTATCGTGTGTAATTACTGAACTGAAATACCAGAGGACAACTGCTGCATTTATTGGAGGGAATGATAACAGATCCTTACTGTGGCAGTGGGGATTGATCTCAGGAACAATCAGATAGTTACTCTGATTATTCCACTGAACAGTAATTAGCTGGTCACGGGGACCTTTTTGTGATCTCATGTTTTGTGTTTTGTGTGTGCATGGATTTCAAAAAAAACATTAAGACATTTTACAAGCTGTGGTTCTGTTCGCCGAGCTGGAAGTTTTTGTTGCAAACGTTTCGTCCCCTGGCTAGGCGACATCATCAGTGCTTGGGAGCCTCCTGCGAAGCGCTTCTTTGATGTTTCCTCCGGTGTTTATAGTGGTCTGTCCCTGCCGGTTCCGGTTGTCCAGAAGCGGCAGGGACAGACCACTATAAACACCGGAGGAAACATCAAAGAAGCGCTTCGCAGGAGGCTCCCAAGCACTGATGATGTCGCCTTGCCAGGGGACGAAACGTTTGCAACAAAAACTTCCAGCTCGGCGAACAGAACCACAGCAACGAGCACCCGAGCTACAAATCTTCGCACAAACTTTGAACATTTTACAAGATTTAGGAACACATTGATAATCAAGTATTAAACATATCAACTGAAGTCAACAATAAAAAAAAGTTAGAATTGTATAGAGAAACGCAATTAAACGATTGTAGAATCCCTGTTAGCACAGTGTGGTGACAGGCAATTTGGTCGAAAAAAAATGACCCTCCATAGAGTAACCCACCCAAACACATTTCCCGACCATATTCCTCTACACTGCCTGCTGACTAATACACACATCCCTGAACACAATGTGCAATTTAGCATGGCCATCTCACCTAACCTGCACATCTTTGGATTGTGGGAGTAAACCACAGCAAAGTGATATTGCAACAACTTGACAGAATTGTGTGATTACTCCATATTGATTAATAAAAAATGAAAACAATAATTTTATATGTTCAAAATAGTTTCTCAATTTATGAAATGCAAATTAAAATGCTTTTGTTCTATACTTAAATTGGAACAAAATGATGAACTGGTCAGTCAATGAAGGCACCTTCATTCTTTCTGAAAATGTATGATTTTTAAGACGTCACCATTTCTTTTGATTGTTTAATGAAACAAGGGTGATGTCAATCCTTTTTTGTGTAATTCAAAAAGATTCAAGTGAATTTAAATAATTTTGCACATGAAAAATATTTAACTGTTATCGTCATTAGAAACATTGTTAACATTGAAGTGAATTACAATCAAATCAATTGAAAAGTGTTTCCAAGTTTAAAATGAAAAGCAATATTCACGATGATTGAGAGATTATACATCGCAATGTCCTTGCATTAGTTATTATACGCAACCATTATTCCATGTTTATTCCCCTGCGGAATTCTATAATTATTCGATATTAGGTATGAGCAACAAATCAATTTTAAAACTTATATTACTGAATTTAAGAATAATGAGGTATCTCATCTTCCTATTCCACTGAGTAATGTGCAGAAATGAAGAGAAATATTTCAGCGTAAAGTAATTGGTGTTCTCTGAAATTCAATGGCTGAGATGACTGTGATCTTTTACATGAGCAAAAGTCAGATATTTACAAAGGATATTGCAAGGGAAATTACTGGTATTTATGTGGGTGTAATGGCCTGTCCAAACAGATTTTTATCTTATAGCATTCACAATAAGAAATATGGAAGATTTTAAAACACATTGTGCTTGTTACGGGGTCTAAGTTAAAGTGTTGTGTAATTACTGGAATTGATAATTGTTTCTAGATTCCTGATAGATAAACAACTTCATATTTTAATGCAATTTTCTCTGATGTCGATTGCATAGTCATTAATATTAATTAACAGAAAATTAAAATCTAAAAAGTTGCTTTAATAATTAAAAAAACACTTAGCATCAATTGAACACAGTTCAACTTTGTTTTTGTTTTGTCGAGTCATGTCTATTTTAATGTTACATTTACCGTGATAAATATCTGGAAATTTATGTCAGAATTAGGAAGAAAATAATTAGGCCGGGAAAGTGAGTATGATTATGAACAAAAGGTCGACTTAATGACATTTTGTACAGGAAGTCATTTTATACCAAATGAGTGATAATTGTATGATAATTGTACATTAACAACTAATGTTGGAAGAAAAATAAACTATATCAACATTTCCAAAGCAGTTTTTTTTCCTTATCATGACATTGAAATACCAGTCATATGATTTGAAAAAAGGAAACAACCGTTTAATGTGACATTTGAGCTGAAGAATCGTTCTTTTTTCCCCCAGTGTAGTATTTTCAATAACTTAGTGTTAGGTGAACTAAAGAACAAATGGATGTGCCTACATTGTTTTCTTGCACACAAAAAAGTAAAACAATTTTAACATGAAAATGATGTCCCTCTGAAAGTAATAATTTCACACATAATAAATATTGGTATTGAATTGAAATGTCATCATAGCTGTGGGAGTGTTTTCCGCTGAGGACTCAGGAGGCATGGTGAACTCAGGCACATGGAAGATGCTTACTCATGCAGCAACCAGTAAATGCAGGGATCATCCCCCAGGCCATTCTCGGAAGGGAGGTCCATGACACACTGTAATGTGTACAGTAAAAAACAGTATTTTTCCACACTTCCTGTATTACAATGGCCACATGGTTATGGTATTTGCCTCCTTATACAGACACCCAATCCTGTAGAACACCTAATCTCAGATGGACATCGTTATGGATAGCCCCAGCTTTCTATTGTCTCATGGTGTTTAACCGGTGTTATAATCTCCAGGCATTGGGATCTCTCTATGTATCTTATTTCTTCAGATTACAATGGTAATTGCTGCACTCCTTCTGGCCTCTCACTCTGCCTTATCTACGATTCTCAAGAATATGTAATTAGACGCTTTTAAAAAAATGTTCTGAGCAACATTAAAATAGTAACTATATCTGACAAATGAATGCTATCTGTTGCACTGACAGCTGCTTAGGGGGTTAACTGGGCTGTGTCCGGCAGCTGGTGTGTACTCATTCACTGGGACAATTATACTTTCATAAATTAAGGTCAGGGTTGGTCGTTTTTCTGTATCTGGCATGTTCTTATCGTTGTTTGGAATATAACTGTCTGGAACGGCATACTTATGGACTTGGAGTAGGATTTTACAAAATGTTCTTTTTAAATGAAGACTGGATCAGTCAGTTCGTCTTGTTTATCTCTCCTCCAACATCTTGTGTTTTAATTCTAAGGCAGGTTGTGTCTTTTTGATTGTTGGACAAGAGCCAACATGGACCCTTCTGTTCGAGATGTGTCAGGGCATCCCCACAACAGCAAATCAACCACGATTTCTGTATTAAAATAAAAAATCAATATTCGCAACTGTTAGGAAACTGAACCATGCAATATGCTTCCATAACTGAGACATAATGCCACACTTAAAGCTGAATAAAGTGCATTTCATCATTAATTAAATGTTAGATATAAGGAACAATTACTCTTATCACAGGTCACTGCAAACTTAAAATAATTAGAAATCTCATATTGTAATATGTAAAAATGAATATTAATTATTGGAGTCTAAAACAATCAGACGTATCTTCATTTGTAAGGCTGAATATTGAAGCAATGAATTCTGTGAACATTCAAATGAGAAGATATCAGATATTTCCTGTGAGTGCTGGATGAGGAATCATTGCTTTGTTCGTGGTTGTGTTGACCTGTATTAGAAGATCCATTTTTCCTTATGATATAGGAAGTAAGAAATAATGGTTTAATTTGAAATGTGAATCTCACGTTATTTGTTACAAATCCTAAACTTAATTATTGTGTGATTGTTGGAATAACCATCAATTGGTAATCTATTTTCGAACGCTGACGCATTAAGTGATTCAATATTTGCAAACGAGTTTGCTCTGGTATTGATTACATAACAATTAGTATCGATGAACCGAGCATGAGATCGCTGGCATCATGGTTTGGAAAATGGATTCGATATGCAGTGATTATTGATCAGAACTGTTTTCTCATTCAGCATTCTCAGATCGTCCTGAATTCGGCACTTGCTGTCTCAGCTTTCCTTCTGTAGAAATACAATATGTAATCCATGCAACTTTTAATGTCATCAATGTTCAGACATTTGTGTCAGCATTAGAAAGAAAGAAAGTTGATGAGGAACATGGTATCATTGCAAAATACAGTCAACAGCATTTATATAGGAAATTTTTAAACATTGTCTCTGAGTAAACACATGAAAAAGTTTAATGGAGATGTGTTCACAATGTACTCAGCCTTAATTACATTTTTATCATGATGACTGGGGCGAACCTATCAGAAAACTCGCCTATATTTAGGAATTCCGTCATCTCAATACATGTTAGTATCAGCATATTCCGGAGTATAGTAATGAAATGATCATGAAGAACATTTGTGAGAAGATTTGTAGCTCGGGTGCTCGTTCTTGTGGTTCTGTTCGCCGAGCTGGGAATTTATGTTGCAGACGTTTTGTCCCCTGTCTAGGTGACATCCTCAGTGCTTGGGAGCCTCTTGTGAAGCGCTTCTGTGATCTTTCCTCTGGCATTTATAGTGATTTGGATCTGCCGCTTCCGGTTGTCAGTTCCAGCTGTCCGGTGCAGTGGCTGGTCTATTGGGTCCAGGTCAACGTGTTTGTTGATGAATCTGTGGATAAGTGCAATGCCTCGAGGAATTCCGTGGCTGTTCTCTGTTTGGCTTGTCCTATAATAGTAGTGTTTCCCAGTTGGACTCATGTTGCTTATCATCCGCGTGTGTGGCTACTAGGGATAACTGGTCGTGTCGTTTCCTGGCTAGTTGGTGTTCATGGATACGGATCGTTAGCTGTCTTACTGTTTGTCCTATTTAGTGTTTTGTGCAGTCCTTGCATGGGATTTTGTACACTACGTTGGTTTTGCTCATGCTGGGTATCAGGTCCTTTGTCCTGGTGAGTTGTTGTCTGAGAGTGGCTGTTGGTTTTTGTGCTGTTATGAGTCCTAGTGGTCGCAGTAGCCTGGCTGTCAGTTCAGAAAGGTTCTTGATGTATGGTAGTGTGGCTAGTCCTTCGGATTGTGGCATGTCCTCGTTCTGTGGTCTTTCCCTTAGGCATCTGTTGATGAAATTGCAGGGGTATCCGTTTTTAGCGAATACATTGTAGAGGTCTTCTTCTTCTTCCTCTTTTTGCAGTTCTGGTCTGCTGCCCTTTTGCGGCCACAACACACTGCAGTACACCAGAATTGCATTAAAGAGGAAGAAGAACACCTCTACAACTTATTCACCAAAAATGGATACCCCCGCAATTTCATCAACAGATGCCTAAGGGAAAGACAATGGAATGAGGGCATGCCACAACCCAAAGGACTAGCCACGTTACCATATATCAAGAACATTTCTGAACTGACAGCCAGATAAATATGACCACTAGGACTCATAACAGCACTCTATCCCTGTCTCGCCCTCTCTCCCTCTTTTTCCTCTCTACCTGTCTCTCCCTCTCTCCCTGTCTCTGCTCTCTATCCCTCTTTTGCCTTCTCTCCCTCACTCACCCTCTCTCCCTCTCTCGCCATTTCTCCCTCTCTCTCCCCCTCCCTCTCGCACTCTCTTCCTCTTTCACCCTCTCGCCCTCTCTCGCTCTTTCACCCTCTCTTCCGCTATCACTCTCTATCCCTCTTTCACCCTCTCTCCCTCTCTCGCCCTCTCTCCATCTCTCGCTGTCACACCCTCTCGAGCCCTCTATCCCTTCCCAAACTCTCTCCCTCTCTCACCCTCTCTCCCTTTCTCCCTCTCTCGCCCTCTCTCCCTCTCTCGCCCTCTCTCCCACTCTCTCTGTCTCTCTGTCTCTCCATCTCACCCTCTCTCACCCTCGCCCTCTCTCCCTCTCTCACCCTCTCCCCCTCTCTCGCTCTCTCTCCCTCGTCCTCCCTGCCTCTCTCTCCCTCTCTCGCCCTCTCTCCGTCTCTCTCACTCTCTCGTCCTTTCTCTCTCTCTCGCCCTCCCTTCCTCTCTCTCCCTCTCTCGCCCTCTCTCCCTCTCTCACCCTCTCTCCCTCTTTCGCCCTCTCTCCCCCTCTCACTCTCTCTCGCCCTCTCCCCCTCTCTCCCTCTCTCGCCCACTTTCCATCTCTCACGCTCTCTCCCTCTCTCGCCCTCTCTCACCCTCTCCTCCTCTCTCACTCTCTCCCTCTCTCGCCCTCTCCCCCTCTCTCCCTCTCTCGCCCACTTTCCATCTCTCACGCTCTCTCCCTCTCTCGCCCTCTCTCACCCTCTCCTCCTCTCTCACTCTCTCCCTCTCTCGCCCTCTCTCCCTCTCTCCCTCTCTCGCCCTCTCTCCCTCTCTCCCTCTCTCGCTCTCTCTCCCTCTCTCCCTCTCTCGCCCGCTCTCCCTCTCTCGCCCTCTATCCCTCTCTCTCCCCCTCCCTCTCTCGCACTCTCTCCCTCACGACCCCTCTCCCTCTCTTGCCCTCTCGCCATCTCTCCCTCTCTCCCTCTCTCCCTTTCTCCCTCCTCCCACTCTCGCCCTCGCTCACTCTCTCGCTGTCTCTCACTCTCTCTCCCTCACTCCCTCACTCACGTTCTCCTGCTCTCTCCGTCTCCTGCCCTCTCGCCATCTCTTCCCTTCTCTCCCTCTCTCCTCTCTCACCGTATCTCCCTGGGCCACTTTCTCCCTCTCTCGTCCTCTCTCCCTCTTTGCTCTCCCTCTTTCACACTTTCGCCCTCTCTCCCTCTCTCCCTCTCTCGCACTCTCTCCCCCTCTCTCACTCTCTCCCTCTCTCGCCCTCTCTCTCTCTCGCTCTCTCTACCTCTCTCGCCAGCTCTCCGTCACGACCTCCTCTCCCTTTCTCGCCCTCTCGTCCTGTCTCCCTCTCTCCCTTTCTCCCTCTCTCCCTTTCCCCCTCTCTCCCACTCTCGCCCTCTCTCACTCTCTCGCCCTCTATCCCTCTCTCTCCCCCTCTCCCTCTCTCGCACTCTCTCCCTCACGACCCCTGTCCCTCTCTTGCCCTCTCACCCTCTCTCCCTCTCTCCCTCTCTCCCTTTCTCCCTCTCTCCCACTCTCGCCCTCGTCCTCCCTCTCTCACTCCCTCTCCCTCTCTCGCCCTCTCTCCCTCTTTCGCCCTCTCTCCCTTTCTCGCCCTCATTTCCTCTTTTGCCCTCTCTCCATCTCTCGCTGTCACACCCTCTGTAGCCCTCTGTCTCCTCTCGCCCTCTCTCCCTCTCTCACCCGCCCTACCTCTCTCCCTCTCTCCCTCTCTCCCTCTCTCCCCCTCTCTCCCTCTCTCGCCCTCATTCCCTCTCTCTCCCTCTCTCGCCCTCTCTCACTCTCTCCCTCTCTCGCCCTCTCTCACACTCTCCCCCCTCTCACTCTCTCCCTCTCTCGCCCTCTCTCCCTCTCACCCTCTCTCACTCTCACCCTCTAACCCTCACTCACCCTCTCTCTCTCTCTCGCTCTCACTCTCTCGTCCTCCGTCCTCTCTCTCCCTCTCGACCCCTCTCCCTCTCTCGCCCTCTCGCCCTCTCTCCCTCTCTCCCTCTCTCCCTTTCACCCTCTCTCCCACTCTCTCCCTCTCTCCCTGTCTCGCCCTCTCTCCGTCTCGCTCTCGCTCCCTCTCTCGCTCTCTCACTCTCTCGCCTTGTCTCGCCCTCCCCGCCTCTCTCGCCTTCTCTCCATCTCTCTCCCTCACTCGCGTTCTCCTGCTCTCTCCCTCCCCTGCCCTCTCGTCATCTCTTGCCCTCTCTCCCTCTCTCCCTCTCTCGCCATACCTCCCTCGCGCCCTCTCTCCCTCTCTCTCCCTCTCTCACTATCTCACTATCTCACTCTCTCACCCTGTCTCACCCTCTCCGCCTCTCTCGCCTTCTCTCTCTCTTGCCCTCTCTCCCTCTCTCGCTCTCTCTTCCTCTCTCTCCCTCTCTCGCTCTCTCGACCTCCTTCCCTCTCTCTCTCTCGTCCTCGCTCCCTCTCGCCCTCTCCCTTTCTCTCTAACCCTCTCTCCCTTTCTCACTCTCTCCCCCTATCTGCCTCTCTCGCCTTCTCTCCCTGCCGCCCTTTCTCCCTCTCTACGTCTCTCGCTCTCTCCCTCTCTGGCCCTCTCTCCCTTTCTCCCTCTCTCCCACTCACGCCCTCTCTCCCTCTCTCGCCCTCTTTCCGTCTCGCCCTCGCTCCCTCTCTCGCTCTCTCACTCTCTCGCCTTGTCTCGCCCTCACCGCCTCTCTCGCCTTCTCTCTCTCTCTCTCCCTCACTCCGTCACTCGCGTTCTCCTTCTCTCTCCCTCTCCTGCCCTCTCGTCATCTCTTGCCCTCTCTCCCTCTCTCCCTCTGTCCCTCTCTCGCCGTACCTCCCTCGCGCCCTCTCTTCATCTCTCGCTCTCTCTCCCTCTCTCACCCTCTCACCCTGTCTCACCCTCTCCACCTCTCTTGCCTTCCATCTCTTTCTCGCCCTCTCTTCCTCTCTCTCCCTCTCTAGCCCTCTCTCCCTGTCGCCTCTCTCCGTCTCTACGTCTCTCGCTCTCTCCCTCGCTCCCTCTCTCGCCCTCTCACCCTCTCTCGCACTCCAGCCCTCTCTCCTTCTCTCGCCCTCTCTCACTCTCTCGCTCACTATCAGTCTTTCACCCTCTCTCCCTCTTTCGCCCTCTCTCGCTCTCTATCAGTCTTTCACCCTCTTTCCCTCTTTCGCAGTCGCTCCCTCTCTCACAATCTCTCCCTCTCTCGCCCTCTCTCCCTCTCTCGCCCTGTCTTCCTCTCTCTCCCTCACTAGTCCTCTCTCCCTGTCGCCCTCTCTCCCTCTCTACGTCTCTCCATCTCTCCCTCTTGCACCCTCTCTCCCTCGCTCGCTCTCTATCAGTCTTTCACCATCTCTCCCTCTTTCGCCCTCGCTCCCTCTCTCACCATCTCTTCCTCTCTCTCCCTCTCTCGCTCTCTCGACCTCCTGCCCTCTCTCTCTCTCGCCTCGCTCCCTCTCGCCCTCTCCCTCCCTCTCTAACCCTCTCTCCCTCTCTCACTCTCTCGCCCTCTCTGCCTCTCTCCCCTTCTCTCTCCCTCTATCGCCCTCTCTCCCTGCCGCCCTTTCTCCCTCTCTACGTCTCTCCCTCTCTCCCTCTCTCGCCCTCTCTCCGTCTCGCTCTCGCTCCCTCTCTCGCTCTCTCACTCTCTCGCCTTGCCTCGCCCTCACCGCCTCTCTCGCCTTCTCTCCCTCTCTCTCCCTCACTCCCTCACTCGCGTTCTCCTGCTCTCTCCCTCTCCTGCCCTCTCGTCATCCCTTGCCCTCTCTCCCTCTCTCCCTCTGTCCCTCTCTCGCCGTACCTCCCTCACGCCCTCTCTCCATCTCTCGCTCTTTCTCCCTCTCTCACTCTCTCACCCTGTCTCACCCTCTCCACCTCTCTTGCCTTCCCTCTCTTTCTCGCCCTCTCTTTCTATCTCTCCATCTCTAACCCTCGCTCCCTGTCGCCTCTCTGCGTCTCTACGTCTCTCGCTCTCTCCCTCTCTCCCTCTCTCGCCCTCTCACCCTCTCTCGCACTCCAGCCCTCTCTCCTTCTCTCGCCCTCTCTCACTCTCTCGCTCACTATCAGTCTTTCACCCTCTCTCCCTCTTTCGCCCTCTCTCCCTCTCTCGCTCTCTATCAGTCTTTCACCCTCTTTCCCTCTTTCGCAGTCGCTCCCTCTCACAATCTCTCCCTCTCTCGCCCTGTCTTCCTCTCTCTCCCTCACTAGTCCTCTCTCCCTGTCGCCCTCTCTCCCTCTCTACGTCTCTCCATCTCTCCCTCTTTCGCCCTCTCTCCCTCGCTCGCTCTCTATCAGTCTTTCACCCTCTCTCCCTCTTTCGCCCTGGCTTCCTCTCTCACCATCTCTACCTCTCTCGCCCTCTCTCCCTCTCTCATCCTCACTCCCTCTCTCTACCTCTGTCCCACTTTCACCTTACCTCTCTCTCTCCCTCTCTCCCTTTGTCGCCTTCTCTCCCTCTCTCGCCCTCTCGCCTTCTCTCTCCCTCTCTCACTCTCTCGCCTTCTCTCCCTCTCGCCCTCTCTCTCCCTCTATCGCCCTCTTTCCCTCTCTCGCCCTCTCACCCTCACTCGCCCTCTCTCCCTCTCTCCCTCTCTCGACATCTCTCCCTCTCTCTCTCGCCCTCTCTCCCTCTGTCCCTCTCTCCTGCTCGCCCTCTCTGCATCTTTCGCCCGCTCTCCCTCTCTCCCTCGCTCGCCATCTCTCCCTCTCTCGCGCTCTCTCCCTCTAACGCCCTCTCTGCCTCTCGCCCTCTCTCCCTCTCTCGCCCTATCTCACTCTCACGCCATCTTACCCTCTCTCCCTCTCTCCCTCTCTCGTCCTCTATCCCTTCTCTCCCTCTCTCCCTCTCTCCCTCTGTTGCCCACTCTTACTCTCTGGCCCTCTCTCCCTCTCTCGACCCCTCTCCTTCTCTCACCCTCTCTCTCCCTCCCCCACTTTCTCTCTCTCTCACCCTGTCTCGCCCTTTTGCCCTCTCTCACACACTAGCTCTCTCTCGCTCTCTCGCCCTCTTTCCCTCTCACCCTCTCTCTGCCTCTCTCACCGTCTCATCCTCCCTCGCCCTCTCGCTCTCTCTCGCCCTCACGCAATCTCTCGCCTTCTCTCTCCCTCTCGCCCTCTCTCCCGCACTCACCCTCTCTAACTCTCACTCTCGCCGCCTCTCTCTCTCACTCTCTCTTCCTCTCTCACCCTTTCTCCCACTGTCGCCCTCTCACCTACTCTCGCCCTCTCTCACCCTCTCTCCCTCTTTCGCCCTATGGCACTCATTCTTCCTCTCTCACCCTCACTCCCTCTCTCTCTCGCCCTCTCGCACTCTCTCCCTCTCCTGCCCTCTCTCCATCTCGCCCTCTCACCCTCTCTCCGTCTCTCGCCCTCTCTCCCGCTCTCGCCCTCTCTCTCCCTCTCTCACCCTCTCTCCCTCTTTCGTCCTCTCTCCCTCTCTCATTCTCTTGCCCTCTCTCGCCGTCTCTCGCCCTCTCTCCCTCTCTCGTCCTCTTTCTTTCTCTCACCCTCTCTAACTCTCACTCTCGCCCCCTCTCTCTCTCGCTCTCTCTCCCTCTCTCACCCTCTCTCCCATTCTCGCCCTCTCGCCTGCTCTCGCCCTATCTCTCCCTCTCTCACCCTCTCTCCCTCTCTCCCCCTCTCTCCATCTCTCGCCCTCTCTCCCGCTCTCGCCCTCTCTCTCCCTCTCTCACCCTCTCTCCCTCTCTCTCCCTCTCCCGCCCTCTCTCCATCTCGACCTCTCTCCCTCTCTCTCCCTCTCCCGCCCTCTCTCCATCTCGCCCTCTCTCCCCCTCTCTCCCTCTCTCACCCTCTCTCCCTCTTTCGTCCTCTCTCCCTCTCTCATTCTCTTGCCCTCTCTCGCCGTCTCTCGCTCTTTCTCTCCCTCTCTCGCCCTCTCTCCCTCTCTCGTCCTCTTTCTTTCTCTCACCCTATCTCCCTCGCTCGTCTTCTCTCCCTCGCTTTTGCCCTCTCTCCCACTCTAGCCCTCTCTCTCTAACCCTCTTGACCTCTCTCGCCCTCTCTCCCTCTCTCGCACTCTCTCACTCTCTCGATCTCTCTCGCCCTCTTTCCCTCTTTTGCCCTCTCGCCCTCTCTCATCCTCCCTCCCTCTTTCGCCCTATGGCACTCATACTCCCTCTCTCACCCTCACTCCCTCTCTCTCTCGCCCTCTCGCACTCTCTCCCTCTCCTGCCCTCTCTCCATCTCGCCCTCTCACCCTCTCTCCGTCTCTCGCCCTCTCTCCCGCTCTCGCCCTCTCTCCCGCTCTCGCCCTCTCTCTCCCTCTCTCACCCTCTCTCCCTCTTTCGTCCTCTCTCCCTCTCTCATTCTCTTGCCCTCTCTCGCCGTCTCTCGCCCTTTCTCTCCCTCTCTCCTTCTTTCGCCCTCTCTCCCTCTCTCGTCCTCTTTCTTTCTCTCACCCTCTCTAACTCTCACTCTCGCCCCCTCTCTCTCTCGCTCTCTCTCCCTCTCTCACCCTCTCTCCCATTCTCGCCCTCTCGCCTGCTCTCGCCCTCTCTCTCTCTCTCTCACCCTCTCTCCCTCTCTCCCCCTCTCTCCATCTCTCGCCCTCTCTCCCGCTCTCGCCCTCTCTCTCCCTCTCTCACCCTCTCTCCCTCTCTCTCCCTCTCCCGCCCTCTCTCCATCTCGACCTCTCTCCCTCTCTCTCCCTCTCCCGCCCTCTCTCCATCTCGCCCTCTCTCCCCCTCTCTCCCTCTCTCACCCTCTCTCCCTCTTTCGTCCTCTCTCCCTCTCTCATTCTCTTGCCCTCTCTCGCCGTCTCTCGCTCTTTCTCTCCCTCTCTCGCCCTCTCTCCCTCTCTCGTCCTCTTTCTTTCTCTCACCCTATCTCCCTCGCTCGCCTTCTCTCCCTCGCTTTTGCCCTCTCTCCCACTCTAGCCCTCTCTCTCTAACCCTCTTGACCTCTCTCGCCCTCTCTCCCTCTCTCGCACTCTCTCACTCTCTCGATCTCTCTCGCCCTCTTTCCCTCTTTTGCCCTCTCGCCCTCTCTCATCCTCCCTCCCTCTTTCGCCCTATGGCACTCATACTCCCTCTCTCACCCTCACTCCCTCTCTCTCCCGCCCTCTAGCCATCTCGCCCTCTCTCCCTCTCTCGCCCTCTCTCGCCCTCTCTCACCCTCTCTCCATCTTTCACCCTCTCTCCCTCTTTCACCCTCTCTCCCTCTCTCGTTCTCTTGCCCTCTCTCGCCACCTCTCGCCCTTTCTCTCCCTCCCTTCCTCTCTCACCCTCTCTCCCTCTCTCGTCCTCTTTCTTTCTCTCGCCCTCTCTCCCTCTTTCGCTTTCTCAGCCTCTCACCCTCTCTAGCCCTCTCTCCCTCTTTCGCCTTCTCTCGCCCGCTTTCCTTCTATCGCCTTCTCTCGCCCTCTCTCTCTCTCGCCCTCTCTCCCTCGCTTTTGCCCTCTCTCCCTCTCTCGCCCTCCCTCTCTCTCTCTCTCTCGCACTTGCTCGCCCTCACTCCCTCTCTGCCCTCTCTCCCACTCTCGCCCTCTCTCTCTCTCGCCCTCTCTCCCTCTCTCTTGCCTCCTCTCCCTCTTTCGCCCTCTCACCCTCTTTCGCCCTCTCTCCATCTCTCGCCCTCTCTCCCTCTTTTGCCCTCTCTCCCTCTCTCCCCCACACTCCCTCTTTCATACTCTCTCCCTCTCTCGCAGTCCCTCTCTCTCTCCCTCTCCCTCTCTCTTCCTCTCTCCCTCTCTCCCTGTCTTGCCCTCTCGCCCTCTCTGGCCCTCTCTCTCCCTCTCTCCCTCTCTCCCCCTCTCTTCCTCCCTCCCTCTCTCTCCCTCTCTCCCTGTCTTGCCCTCTCTCACTCTCTCGGTCTCTCTCTTTCTGTCGCCGTCTCTCACTCATTTGCCCTCTGGGCCTCTCGCGCTTTCTCAGCCTCTCTCCCTCTCTCGCCTTCTCTCGCCTTCTCTCGCCCTCTCACCTTCTCTCGCCCTCTCTCCCTCTCTTTTGCCGTCTCTCACTCTCTCACCATGACTCCCTCGCTCCCTCTCTCACACTTGCTCGCCCTCTCTCCATCTCTCGCCCTCTCTCCCACACTCGCCCTCTCCTTCTCTCACGGCCTCTCGCCCTCTCTGGCCCTCTCTCCCTCTCTCGCCCTCTGTCTCTCTCTCTCGCCCTCACTCCCACTTTCGCCCTCTCTCCCTCTCTCCCACTCTCGCCGTCTCTCCCTCTTTTGCCCTCTCTCCCTCTCTCGCCCTCACTCCCTCCTTCGCCCTCTCTACCCCTCTCGCCCTCTCTCGCATGCTATCTGTCTTTCGTACTCTCTCCCTCTCTCGCCCCCTTGCCCTCTCTCACCGTCTCTCCCTCTCTCGCCCTCTCTCGCCCTCTCTCCCTATCTACCTCCCTCGCCACTCGCCCTCTTTTGTCCTCTATCCCTCTCTCGCCCTCACTCCCTACTTCGCCCTCTCTACCCCTCTCGCCCTCTCTCCCTCTCTCCCTGTCTTGCCCTCTCGCCCTCTCTGGCCCTCTCTCTCCCTCTCTCCCTCTCTCCCCCTCTCTTCCTCCCTCCCTCTCTCTCCCTCTCTCCCTGTCTTGCCCTCTCTCACTCTCTCGGTCTCTCTCTTTCTGTCGCCGTCTCTCACTCATTTGCCCTCTGGGCCTCTCGCGCTTTCTCAGCCTCTCTCCCTCTCTCGCCTTCTCTCGCCTTCTCTCGCCCTCTTGCCCTCTCTCGCCCTCTCTCCCTCTCTGGCACACTGTCCCTCTCTCTTGCCACCTCTCCCTCTTACGCCCTCTCGCCCTCTTTCGCCCTCTCTTCCTCATTCGACCTCTCTCCCTCTCTCCCTCTCTCCCCTCTCTCCCTCTCTCCCTTACTGACCCTCTCTCACCCTCTTGCCTTCTCTCCCCCTCTCGCCCACGCCCCCACTCTCGCACCAGACCCACCGAGCATGGTGTGAGCTCACTGCCCAGCTCAGTGCAGTATCTGCCGTCTGAGGAAATGTCCAGCAATACAGGACAAACATCAATAACCTTCCCCGCTCGATCAGGATAAGGGTCACTGTATTCTCTCTGCTCCCTCACACTCACTGTATATCTGTTACAGCACCGACCCCCGAACTAGGTTCCTGCTCCACCACTTTCACTGCTGCATGCAGCACCTTCTAACTCTATCTCTCTCTGTCTCTCTCTTTCTCTCTTTCTTTCTCTCCCTCCCTCCCCCTCCCTCCCTCTCTCCCTCCACTTTACACCCCTACACTAATAACACTGACTGGATACAACACTGTGGACTGACTCCCTCCGGATCCCTCAGTATGACCCGGTCCCCCACCTACACCGGCACTAACAGCAGGGCCACCCACTCCCACCCTCCCTCCCTCCCCTTCTCCCATTCCAGAAGAAACAGCCTTGAATAGGAGAGAAAGGGCCGAGCCGGGTGATGGAGTGCCCGATATCCGTTCCGCCCCCCCTCCCCCCGCCATGTGGGTAGGACCCTGGTACAAGCCGGAGAGGACCGGGGCGCCTCGTGTGGAGATTCTGAAACATCCACGTCCCACCGACCGAGTAAGGAACAATGTTCAGTGAAGGGCAATTCTCACTTTAAACCCACTGGCAGCTCCATTTCCCCCCGGCACAACTTAGAAGCCGTGGCCCTGATGCCATGTCCCTTTTGTGTCGAGGTGGTACAAATGGAATCCCCATGATCTCGGTGGGCAGGAGGGTGGGCTCACAACACATCATCACCACCACCTCCCAGGAAGGGAGCAAGGAGGCTCCCTCCTACGTCTCGCCCGTAACGAGCTCAGATACTGAAACTAATCTGTGATAGTTACTGCTCTCCCCACCTGTCCTGATATCTTCAATAATCTGTGCTCATATACGCCCAGCGCTCTCTGCTCCTGCACCTTCTTTATAATGGCACAGCCTGTTTTAAACTGTCTTTCCATGTCCTTCCTACCAAATTGCATCACCTCACACTGCTCTGCATTGATCCCCATCTGCCCGAAAACTGCACCAACGTGTCACTGTCCTGTTAGAGTTCCACACTGTCCTCCATAGACATCAGAGTTCTTCCAGGTTTGGTGCCATTTACAAACTAGAGATTTTCATTGCCTGACAGTCCCCAAGAAACAACTGAAATGCTGCCTCACACACACGAGTGTCAGCAAGTGAAATACTGCTATATTCCCACAGAGGGTGTCAAATAATGACATGCAGTCAACAGACCAACAAAAATCCTGACACACAACAGACACAGTGAGTAAAATATTGACAAACCATGGAGCAGGAGAAATCCGGATATGCTCTGCTTATCTTCATTGACATCATGGTATTGATGTTATGAAGTTGAAAGTGTGCACTGTACCTTTAAGAGAGAGTGAATACTGTTCCAAACGGAGAGCTTCCAAGCACCTGTGTATATGAGAGGATGGCAGACTCAGAGTATCAAGGACAACTGAAAATATGTCACATTTGGCTGTGAAATAGATCCCTGAGTTGGTTGCTCTTTCAACAACAATTCGAATTTTGCCAATTAGTTTCAATTATACCCCAGGATACTAAAACCAAATCAAGATTGTATTTATTGGTTTTAGATAAATGATCTGATGCTGTGGATATTAAGAATGCAGGCATTTTGAAAATTGCAACTGAGCAAATGCCATCAACACAGATCCAAGAAGTTGGAAAACAATCTCTATCAAAGGTACCTTTTCAGATGAAGCATATTCACAGTAAAAAGGAAGAAGATAACCCGGGGAGATCCACGACCAAAAGAAAACATCGAAAACAACAGCTGTTGAGTGTTTTTGAAATTAAATGATGTAATTTTAATAAGTGTCTTATTGAAATAGAATATTGCTATCGAGTTGGAATGGGGTAATAGGCAGTTAGGAGATTGGGGGTCTCAGAGTTATGAATAGTTGATGTAAAATGTTCACTTTCAGAGTTATAAATTAAATTGATGTTTTTATTTAAACAGTCGAATTTGGGAGTTCTCTGTCACTCAGATTTTAACAATTTACGAGGTGAGTTGAGCATTTAAGTTGTTTCATTTAAGTTACCAGATGAGCTTCACGCCATGTCCTAATAATTCCCATGTGTGTATCTTGTGTGTCTCTGTGTGGGGCAGGTCTGGCAGTCTCTGTGGTGCTTAAAGTTATGCAATCCCACCCTCTGCTGGCCTCCACACGCTACTGCACATGCATTGACAGAGGGTGAAAACCAACAGGGATCCATTCAGAGAGCGGGAGGGAGAGGGCAGCTGCTCACAGCACCATCCAAACTGATGTCTTATTCATGCACTGATCTAAATGTCCATTAAACGTTGTAAATGTCCCTGCTTTCACCACTTCCTCTGGAAGTTCACTCCACATACAAACCAGATTCTGTCTAAAATATTTACCTCTCGTGACTTCTGTAATTCTTTTTTTCCTCGCACCTTAAAGTATCCCTCAGTTTTGAATACCCAACTCTAGGGAAAAAAAACATCAGTCCTTCAGCTTATCTGTACCCCTCATGATTTTATAAACCTCTGCAAAGTTACCCCTTAACCTCATACTCTCCAGTGAAAAATGTCCCAGCCTATCCAGCCTCTCCTTATAGCTCAATCCCTCCTTTCCCAGCCAAATCCAGGTTAATCTCTTCTGAACCCTCTCCAGCTTAATAATATCAAGGTCAATAATATCAAAGTGAATAGACAAGGTATTTTCTAAGTGTACGGGGAGTCCAAAACTAGAGGACATAAGTTTGCGATGAGAGGGGAAACATTTAAAAGTGACCTAAGGGGCAGCTTTTTGACCCAGAGAGTGGTGCACCTATGGAATGAGCGGGCAGGATGACCAGACTGGACAGAGGAGTCCAGAAGTGGTCTCACCAATGTCCTGTACAACCATAACATGACATCCCAATTCCGATACTCAAAGGTCTGACCTATGAAGACAAGTGTGTTAAACACCTTCTTAACCACACTATCTGTATGAGATGCAAATTACAAAGAATTATACCTGACGGCCTAGGTCTCTGTCCTACAACACTGCCAAAGACCCTACTTTTAATTGTATACATTCTACTCTTGTTTGATTTACCAAATCCAATACCTCGCATTAATCCAAACTAAACTCCATCTGCCACCCCTCAGCCCATTGTGTGATATTACTGCCACCTCACCCTCCCACTTCAATTTTAAAATGCCCATCCCTCTCCAGGAGGCCTGCACACTCCGGCCTTGATTTTCACAAAGACCCTGAGCTTGGTTTGCTTTGTGTGGTTAGGGGGAGGAGGGGCAGCTTGCAGACACAGTCAGGGAGGAGGAGAGGCTGGATAGTAAACAGTGGCCTGGTGTCATTTCATTGTTTTAGGAAGAGGGCAGTCGCACGTTAGACGTGGGTTAGAGTGATTGGTGTTTTGGGACCAGAAATTTAGCTCTTCCTTCGTCTCTGGTGTTCAGTAATAAATATCTATTTGAGACCCTTCATTGGGCTGAGTGTGCCTGCAGGATTTCTTTCTCTAATATTGCAGGCTACAGAAATAGCGATTAAATATGTTCATAGTTAATTTCGATAGCATAGTACGTGCCCTCAATATCCTATAGTTGAGACAAATATCTTGCATTTGTTTAGCAATACAAAATGTTGTTTGTAGTTCAGTGATGGTAACCTGATTATCATAAATCCACACCGAGCTGAAAGCGGGCACTAAAATATGGGCCAAAATCTGGGTATTGTCGTGTGGTGGGTCGTGTCCCTGCCTCTGAGCCAGAAATTTGGATTTGATTCCAATTCCTGAACTTGTGTGGTAGTGTTCCTAGCTATGGACTAGCAGGACTGGATTCAAGTCCTGTCTGTTGCAGAGTTATGTCGCAGCATATCAGAACAGGCTGATGAACAAACATATAGGAGAATACTGGCACAGCTTTATGGGTATTGCTGAGTGATGCTAGTGTCCCTACCTCCGGGCACAAAGGTCTAGGTGTAAAGCTCACAAATGTACCTCGTGATATATCTAAACGAACTGATTACAATGGATTTAAAATTGTGACTTGATTGAGAAAGAAGAGGTGTCACTATTGCATTTCAGAATTTAGGCCCAGGGTGACTGAAAGTACAGCTATTCGTGTTGATTGGAGTTACATTTCGCAGCAGTAAAGGTTTATAAAATCAGAATGGTTATGGATAGCGTGAGTCGTCCGGGTTTTTCCCCAGGTTAGGGTCGTCCAAAACTAGAGGGCATTGGTTGAAACTGAGGGGGGAAAGGTTTTGATGAGGCCTAAAGGGAACCTTTTCACACAGAGGGTGGTGTGCGTATGGAATGAGCTGCCAGAGGAAGTGGTGGAGGCTGGTACAACTACAGCATGTAAAAGGCATCTGGATGCTGACAGGCCTGTCGAGCCTTTCCAGCAATTTCTGTATTTCTTTAAAAAATGCATTGAGTTTAACACAGGTATTCTGAATAACTTAAACATTTTATGTTTTAATGACGCAGGGCCATGCAAACATATTTCAAATCGACCGAGACCATTTTCTGCTAATGGTATGGCTCTGTGTATGATAGCAGCAATGATGCACCTACATGGAACAGGGTATGTGATGGAGACATAGTTTGGACAATGTACAAGGAGAGCGCTCATGGTCCAGTTTGTCGAGAGGATGACATTACTGTGTGATTCAGCTTAGAGAGGGAGAAAACGTAATCTGCCCGAGAAGGAACGGCCTCTTGCACTCTCTCTCCTTTATTGTTCCTCATCACAGCAATGTGTGTACGCTAAAAAAAATCTCTACAGTCATCGTTACCTCGTTACCGTTCTTATTTTTATGGAATTCTTGCAGTTTGAGAACAGATCCTTCGGCCCAACAAGTCCATACCAACCTCCCAACCCATTCCCCTATATTTACCTCTAACTAATGAACCTAACCTAGAAATCCCTGAACACTACAAACAATTTAGCATGACCACTCCACCGAACCTACACGGTTTGAGCTGTGGGAGGAAACGAGATCACCCATTAGAAGCTCACACAGACAAGTGGAGAATATGCAAACTCCACACAGACAGTCACCCAAGGCTGGAATGTAACCCAAGTCCTTGGTGCTGTGATGCAGCAGTGCTAACCACCGTGCTACCCTTTGGGAGATCCCTGACCAGAATTCACTGGAATATCCTCACTGCCTAAAGCAAAGGGAATTCAGCCTAATCCAACTCTGCCAGGATGAAATCCCAATGCTAGCAGCTGTGTGAATACAATATCCTCAGAAGCAGAATAACGTTTTGGACAATCTCGCAATTTTTCCTTTTGTCATGAGTTACAATAATATCTGGGCAAAGTTCTCTCAAGTTAACATTGCAGAGATTTTGTTTATCGGTGTATGTTTGTGTGTGTGTGTGCCTGTGTGTGTGCCTGTGTGTGTGTGCCTGTGCCTGTGTCTGTGTGTGTGTCTGTGTGTGTGTCTGTGTGTATGTGTGTGTGTCAGCATTTTTAGAAAGGGAAATATTGATTATATAATTGCAATACCCAAACCGTTTGCCATTCATCTTTCCATCATAGTTTGAGTAACATTGCTCTGGATCATAAACGTGTTGTTTTAGCAGATTAAAGAAACTAGCCTGATTGTTCCTAAAACTGACCCTGACCCAGTCTGAGACCGATATCATCGGCCATATCACCAACCTGGTTACATTTAACATTTGTTGTGAGCAGTGGAGGAGTGTGACGAGAAAAGGAAACAGTGACCCAAAAAGCCGGGGAACGATAGACCGCTGAGCCTGATGTCAGTGGTGGGTAAGTTGTTGAAGGGGATTCTGAGGGACAGGATTTACATACATATGGGAAGGCAAGGGCTGATCGGAGTAGACAACGTGGCTTTCTGCAAGGGAAATCATGTCTCATTAATTTGGTTGAGTTTTATGAAAAAGTGACAAAGAAGATTGATGAAGGCAGTTTGGTAGACATTGTCTATATGGACTTCAGCAAGGTGTTCTTTTAAAGAACAAAAAGCAAAGAAAGTTTACAGCCCAGGACCAGATGCTTCGCCCTCCAAGCCTGAACCGGTCCAAATGTGTGTCTAAATCTGTCAGTCAATTCCTAAACATCTGTATCCCTCTGCTCCCCACCTACTCATGCATCTGTTCAGACGCATCTTAAATGAATCTGCCGTGCCTGCCTCTACCACCTCTGCTAGCAACGCGTTCCAAACGCCCACCACCCTCTGTGTGAAGTACTTATCGCGTATATCCCCTTTAAACGTTCCACCTCTCACTTTGAAAGACTTCTCGTTATTGAATCATTTACTCTGGGAAAACGCTTGTCTCTATCCACCCAATCTATACTCTTCATGATTTTGTAAACATCAATCAAGTCCCTTTTTTTCTAGTGAAAATAAACCTAACCTACTCAGCCTCTCTTCATAAACAGTATTTCATTCTGATTGGTAGACAGATTAGCAAGTTTCAGTCACATGGGATACAGGAGAAGCTAGTCACAATTGGCTTGAAGGAAGAGGGATATTTTTCAGACTGGAGGCTTGTGAGCTGTAAGAATCAGTACTGAGTTCACTGCATTTCATCATTTATGTAAAGGATTTAGATGTGAATATTGGGGCCATTGTTACTAAGTTTACAGATTACATCAGAAAGATAGTAGATTATCTCAAAGAACAACGAGACCACAATTAGATGGGACAAAGGGGCAAGGAGTGACAGATGAAGTTTAATTTAGATAAATACGAGGTTTTGTATTTTGGGAAGGCAAATCAGGGCAGACATTATACACTTAATGGTAAGGTCCTGGCGAGTGTTGTGAAACAAAGGGACATAGGGCTGCAGGTACATTGTTCCTTGAAAGTGGAGTCGCAGGTAGACAGAGTGGGAGAGAACACATTTGGCACATTTGCCTTAATCAGTCAGAGCATTGAGTATAGGAGTTGTGGTGGCATGTTGCATCTGTACAGGATGTTGGTAAGGCCACTTTAAGAATACTGCATACAACTCGGTTTTCTGCAGAAATGTCTTACACACAGATATTCCAGGACTGGTAGTTTGAGCTTTAGGGAGAGGTTAATTAGGTTGAGGCGTTTTCCCCTGGAGTGTCAGAGGTTGAGGGATGACATTATAGAGGTTTATAAAACCGCAGAGGCATGGATATTCTGAACAGCCACGCTCTGCTCCCCAGGATAGTGGAGTCCAGAACCAGAGGGCATAGGCTGAAGGCGAGAGGGCGAAAAATTTAGATTAGACCTGAAGATACATGTTTCACACAGAGAGTGGTGTATGTACAGAAAGTGCTGTCAGAGGAAGTGCTGAAGGCGGTTACAACGCACATTTAAAACGTATCTGAATGAGGAGGGGTATTGGCCAAATTCTGGCAGATGGGACTGGATCAGATTTGATATCTGATCGGAGTGAACAGATTGGACTAACGGGTCTGCTTCCCTTCTGCATGACTCTCAGATTCTATAAGAAGGATGACGAATAATTCTGAAAGGACCTTTCAAGTGGGAATTCTCTTCACTGGGAGTTTATCGTGCCTCTATGTTCACATTGATTGAAAGCTGCACTAGTTAAATATTTGACAGAGAAGTGAGTCATGCAAAATGGGATGCAGACAGGAAAGTGGGGCTGAGACCACAACCTGATCAGCCACAATCTAAATGCCTGGTAGAGAAGGCTCAAAGCATCTAATGACCCACTCCTGCTCCACCGCCCCATGTTTCTGTGTTCCATTCAGCCCCTCAAACCTGCTAGACAGGAACAGTCGGAGGACAATTACACCTATAACCTGGTGCACAGAAACAGAAGAGACTGTCCCACACGCTTTGAAGTGATTTGGGAAATGTAATTGGAAAACCCAGGCTGGGTATGAAAGAGGCCCCTCATCTCTCTTCAGAGAGCTTCCCCTCTCTGCAACTTGTGCTTCATTTGTTGGTCATACTGTAGACCCAGACTCACTGTGAATACAGCCCATATACCTCACCTAGAGATGTCTCACAAAATCATCTGTTCTTCCTGACTTCAATATTCAATAGCATAACATAAATGAAATTAACTTTCCAATAACAGAATGTGAGAACATCAGAAGCAGGGGCATGTCGTTCACTCCCCAAGCCTGCCTTGCCCTTCACTAAGATCATGACTGATCTGCTCTTGGTCTCAAATCCTCTTTCATACCCAATTCTTCATAGCCCTCACCTCTCTGACAGGTCAATATCAATCTACCTCCTTTTCAAATACTTTCAGTCATCTAGCTCCCCCAAAACTCTTGAGAACAGATATCCTGACATTCAAGACTACCTGTTTGAAGAAAACACTTGCTGCGCCTATATCATGGCCTATTCATATGAACAAAAGAGGTTGACTCAAGGGTTCAGGTAAAAATGACTGGTCCTGATATCAAGGCAATGGTTTCCTTCTGTTGACATCAAGGAGCTGAACAAAACTGGACTTAATGGGAATCAGAGTGAACTCTCCAGTGTTTGGAATCAAACATGGCACAAAGGAAGATGTTTATAATCTCAGTCCTGGGTCAGCTCTGTGGGAGATCCTCAGGGTAGCTTCCTCTTCAAAAACATCTTCAGCTGCTTCATCAATGTCTCCCCGCCCCCACCCTCCCCACTATAAGATCAGAAGTGGGGATGGTCACTGAATATTCTACAATGTTCAGAACTTGTCCCCGTCAGGTCCTGAACTGGTCTGTGTCCATGTGCCTCAAGACCCGAACTCCATTGAGGCGCGTGCTGTTAAAGGGTCCGTAACATTCACATAAAAGCACTGCCTGACACTTCACATAGCCACAATAAAATAAGAGTTCATTTAGCTCCTCACGCTAGTTTCACAGGAATAAAAGGAAGTCATTCAGCCCATTGATATTATTGGAGAAGAACAGGGACAACCCTTTCAGTGCCTCCAGCCTATTACTCAGGAAGAGAGGGAGTCTAGTGTGATGGACCACACCAGAGCCCCTCGAAAATATTTGAAGGCAGTAGCCGAGACGCTAATGTTTTCTTATTTTAAAGGAAACTGTCTGTTCCAGATGCAATGTGACTGGTCAAACTACTCGGTGTGAAGCAAAACACCATCTACTTAAACACAAAAGATAAAATAAAACCAAAGAAAGGAGAATTTTGAATGATGTAATTCTATTGGACAAGTTAACAGAATAATAGATCTAGGAACTATTACTAATGAACTGTCACTATATCGGGAAATTCCCTAAACACAGCCCTTGGCAAAAAGAAATATTCAGACACAGATTGTCACAAATATTTCTCCAATCCAGGAGTTAAAAACAGCAGCAAGAGAAAATTCAGAGAGAGTAGCAGCCAGGGGACATTCACTGACGCTTCAAACTCTGTGGAGACCCCAATAGTTTCTGATTTTACTGAGAAACCAAAACCCAGAGATCACAATCTGTGAGATCTGGCCACACCCATTCAGGCTGCATTAAAATAAACCCAAGGCCTCCCTAGCTGTTTACTCAAGTGGTCTAAACTAGTCAGCTTGGTAACGATCATTCAATCTCTCTCTGAAAAGAAACCAGGACAAAATAACCTCTTAAAGCAGCATCATCATCATCACACTAGTCAGGACATCGAGCTGTCAAACACGAACCAGGGATAACCCAGTCAGGCCCTATTCAATCGGACAAGGAAGAAGCCATTCAGTCCCTTCAGTCACTTACACGGCAAGAGGATGAGGCCATTCAGCCCCTTGCGTCACTCCCACAGGGACAAGGGGAGGCCATTCATCCCCTTGAGCCACTTAGGCAGGAACAGTACGAGGTCATTCCCACCTCAACGCACTTACACAGGGATAAAATGAGGTTGTTAATGCTGATTCCTGATGAACTGCTTATGCCCGAAACGTCGATTCTCCTGATTCTCGGATGCTGCCTGACCTCCTGTGCTTTTCCAGCAATCGACTCTTTACTCTGATGTCCAGCATCGGTAGTCCTCACTGTTTCCTAATTGATGCTCTCACATGATGACCAAGTGGAGCAGAGGCTGCACAGACAGACTGTTCCACGTTGTTCCTCGCAGCTCCGTTGCTTATGATACACACGCAGGACTTTAACCTGGTTTTGTAGTGGTGAGGAGGGAAGCCGTATGTCTTGTATGAAGGCTCAAGAAGGCATCTTTCATATCCGAGAAGACAGCCTGGTGTTCTCTCTGTAGAGCGGGAGCTGGCAGGAATGGCTACCTGTTTCAGATGGAAGGTATTGTGGCTGCTGTTGGGGATTGTGAGCAACCTGACGTTCAGTACGGGTTCACTCACCGACTGCCCAGTAATGTGGGGAGAGTTAATTAAGGCATATAAACTATTAGGAAAGCCATGTTAGACCGATGAACGGGCTCTCTGAGTTCAAATAATGCTGATTTTGTTCATATTGATCTTGTCTAGTGCACGTCCTGTGCAGTGTAACCTGTATGCCTTACTCTGTCCAAGTCTATTTCTACCCTATGATCTGCCTGGCCATCCTTACTATGATCTGCCTCCACTGCTCATAAATAAAGTGTTTCCCAATACTGAGGTATACATGGCAATAAATGAAACCAATCAATCCTGGTTAGAGAATGGAATTTCTCACCCTATCAATGTCTCTTTTGAAAAGAAGTGATCGCTGCCACTCCTCGTGTTTCAGTATCACCATTTCTTCATCTCTCACAGCTCTACAGATTAAACACGGACCTTCTTTACTCTATCCTGATGTTACCAGCATCCGTGTCTGTGTTAAGGAGATCATTCCTTACAAAGGAGATCAAATCCGTAAAGAGTGCTCCGAATGCTCTCTCCACAAGGCTCTACAACTGCAGGAAGATGGCTTTACTTATGTACTCAAATTATCTTACAATGAAGGACAGCATACCATTGTCTGCACCCATTACTTTCACAGGGTTGAATTCAGACCGTTCAGCATAGTCTTGTGAGTGGGAGATCATGCTTCCCAAATTTGTTAGAGTTCTTTGATGAAATGACCAATAATGTTGACGAGGGCAGAGCGGTAAACGTAGTCTCTATGGATTTCAGTAAGGCCTTTGATAAGGTTCCACATGGCAGGCTGCTCTGGAAGGTTACACCACTTGGAGTGCTGGTCAATTGGATACACAGTTGGGTTGATGGTAGGAAGCAAAGGGTTTAGTGGAAGGATGCTTGTCAGACTGGAGCATGGGTCCATTGCTGTTTGTTGTCTATGATTTGGTTGAGAATGTACAAGGTATGATTAGTAAGTTTGCAGATGACACTAAAGTAATTGGGAGCGTGATCAGTGAGGAAGTTATCAGAAATTGCAGCAGGACCATAAGCAGGTGGGGAAGTGGGCCGAGAAATGGCAATGGAATTTAATATAAATGCGTGAAGTCTTGCATTTTGGAAACTCAAATCAAGGTAGGAGTTTCATGTTGAATGGGAGGGCTTTAAGGTTGGCAGTGGGCAGAAACACCTTGGCGTTCACGTGCATGGTTCTCTAAGAGTGGGGTCATAGTTAGACAGGGCACTGAAGAAGGCTTTTGGCACACTGGCCTTCATCAGGCAGAATATTGAGTCTAGAAGTTGGGAATTTATGTTGCAGTTATACAGGATTTTGTTAAGGGCGCACTTGGAGTATTACGTTCAGTTTTGTCACCTTGTTATAGGGAGGATGTTATTAAATCAGAAACAGCACAGAAGAAATTTACAAGGACGTTGCCAGGACCCAGTGGTCTGAGTTATAGGGAGAGGTTGGACATTTTCTTTAGAGTGTAGGAGACTGAGTGGGACCTTATAGAGATGTACAAGATCATGAGGGGTATAGATAGGGTGAATGCTCTCAATCTTTTTCCAAGGTGTAGAGAATCGAGGACTAGAGGGGATCAGTTTAAGGTTAGAGGGGAAGGAATAAAATGGAAACTGAGGGGACCATTTCTTTACACAATGGGATGGTATGTGGATGAGCTGCCAGCAGCTGTGGTTGAGGGGGGTACTTTAACAACATTTCAAACGCATTTGGATAAATATGTGGATAGGAAAGGACTAGAAGGATATGGGCCAACTGCAGGGAATTGGGGTTAGCGTGGATGGACATTTACAAGGTAGTGTCGAACCCCTCTGTTAATTAAAACCAAACACCCAGAAAATCTCGCCTCCCCTTGTAATCTGTTAAAATATGAGCGACACAGTTCTCCAACATTCCACTATTTAAACAAAAATAACAAGTTAGTTTCTTAACTTTAATAGTGAACACTAAACAACGACTATTCACAAATACAAGCCCCTCTTTTCTTAACTACTTATATCTAACTCAAATTCTGTAAAAATATGTTGTTCCGACAACCCACATATTAAACATTACAATCTCAAGACCACGCAGTCCCCATCTTCCCCGCTGTGTTCACTCTTCCAGCTGCTGATCTCCCTGGGTCATGTTTTGTTTACTGCAAGTACGTTAGATATGAACATGTATCTTTGATACAGAGTGTTTGAGATGGCCAGTTAGCACTCCTGCTCTACAGCAGTTACTCTGCTGTTGGGTGGCAGTGGATCTCCCTCTACTGTTCAAAATGCTGGGTTTATATACTTTCCATGATACAACACTTCTCATAATTTAATTTCTTTACAGGTGTCCAAACAATAATATTCAAATTCCGTTGGCTTCTGATATCCTGAGAGTTATTTAAACTCCTTGATTGCTTTTGAATGTTTGTCAAAACAGCAATCAAAACTCAGGTATCCATTTCCCAGCTAATTGTTACATTTGGAACAGTCTGACCTTTAGCTGGCATCTGTGGTTGTACTTTCTATTCAGCAAAACCCGTTCTGTCTTAAAGTGAGCAGACATGCTTTCGGCTTCATGACATCTCCCCCCTTCAGGAAAACAAATTTGAACCATCAGAATGAAAAGATGGCTTAATTTCTTTTCCTCTAATTCTTAATCCCATTTTTATGAAATACAAAAGTATTAATCTCAGTTATACCATTCATATTAATTCTCCACACACATATAACACTGGAATAAGTCAAATTTTATCTAAACGTCGTCCTTTAAATTCACGATAACACATCTGCTATAACATTTTTACTACCCACAGCATATCCATTTTGTGAGTTTAAAGTCGGTAACATAAGACTCCAATGAAACAGTCTAATAGTTTGGTCTTTAAATTTCCAAAGAAATGTGAGAGGATTGTTATTGTTGCCCACAACTGTCTCTGACAATTTATTCGTCATGTAAACATTACAATACTGTCAGGCCAGTACAAAACTCAATCATTCTTTTTCAATAATGAGATGTTGTATTTATTTCTGGTGGATATTGAGCTTTTTCCTCAAGTAGCCAATTGGCCATTCAATTCCATCATCATCTTTCTGCATCAATACATTTCCGACCCCTATGTCCATAGCATCAGACAACATTTTCAAAGGGTTTCAAAATATTTGGTTCAGATAAAACTGGTGCTGTGATTAAACATGCTTTAAAATTCTTAAATGCCTCCTGGCATTGTTCTGTCCACCACAATTCTGCATTCTTCTTGAATAAATCCAGCAGTGGTGCCAACATGCTGCTGAGGTTTGCAACAAACCTCTGATAGAATCCATTCAGTTCCAAACATCAATGCATCTCTTTGAGCATGGTCGTGGAAATTCCTCAAAGCCCTTCGTCTTTGTGTTCCATGGGGTCAACTTTCCATGTTCAATGTAATCTCTCAAGAACGTCCCCTCTGTCTTCGCGAATTCTGTTTTCTTTGAGTTTATTACCAAGTTTGCTTCGTGTATTCGTTCAACATGCTCTGCCAACTGTAACATGTGAGCATTCAATCACTTGCTAAAGATCATTACATCATACAGACATCTGCACAATTTGTTCATCTGGCCACAACTCTGTTCCTGAGTCTTAAATGTGGCTGGTGCATTATTCATCCATATGAAATACTCGATAAAGTTTTTAATCATCTCCAGTATCTTTACTAGAGAGTTTAACTGACTCCACTTTTTTCTTAATTTGAAATGGGCAACTAAACCTGGCTTTGAAGACATTTCTTACCACTGGTGGCAATACTAATATGTCATCACCACGTAAAACCTTCAAAGTTTCAGAGTTTTTATCTGCCACCTGCTTCACTCTTTGTTGCGGTCTTCAGATACTGTTCAGCTAACTCACCTACTCCATCTACATTCTCCTTCACCTCACACACATAATCCAAGTGTGAGATTTCCAGCTTCGGTCCTATCAATTTATATTTAATTTATTTCAAAGGACCTCTCACTTCATGTACGAATATTATCTCACAGGAAGTAAACTGAGTAGATTTATTTGGGGCATCTCTAATGGCAAACAATATAATGGGACACCTTTATTCCAATCATTCGGGTAATCCTGACAGTACGCTGTTAACATGGTCTTCAGCGTCTGATGCTAACTTTCCAAGGCTCCCTGGGAGTCAGGATGGGACGCACTTGATTTGTAATGCTATATGCTGAAGCTATCTATGACTTTCTTAAACAGCTGAGCGGTAAAATGAGACCCTTGGTCTGACTGAAAGCTACCAACCCCTCCACCTCCCGTTTTATCTTAACATTCTGTAATGGAATTGCCTCTGGAAATCTGGTAGACACATCCATTATGGTCAGCAAATATTGGTTTCCACTTCTATTTTAGAAACGGGAGCTCTACAATTAATCATAACCCACGTGAAGTGTTCTTTGAGTGCAGGAATTGGCCACAAAGGTGCTGGTTTTATTACTGCCTTTTACTTACCTACGATTTGGCATGTATGTAATGTACAAAAAAAAATAACTACGTCCTTGTGCATTCCGTGGCACTAGAAATGCTTCTGTACCTTAGCCTGAGACTTCTGTGCACCTAGCTGACCGCCTGCAATTAGTTTATGTGCTACCCATAACACTGTATGCTACCGGTAATACAATCTGGTGCGCTTCGGCCCATTTCCCTTCTGCAGTAACCTATCGAGGTCTCCATTTTAATTTTAGGATTCTATATTTAAGTTAATAACGTTCGACAATGTATTCTGATTCCTTTTCTGTGTGTGCGCATGTGTATGTGTGTGTGTATATCTGTTGTAAGTCCATTAGCTTTTCTGGACTAAACACCTCTGCCTGATCCTCTGCCTGTTCAGGTTTTTTTCTGCACCGTTACATCAAACAGGGTGTTAGTTCACTGAGCATCAACTCATTTGTCTTTTTCGTTCGTTTTCCTTCCTGCAGTAACTTATGACAGTGGGATCTTGTTACTATATAGTCTGGAAAAATTCCTGGGTAATTTGCTTTTAATTCACCAATTCCCTAGTCTTCCTTTGGCTTCTCCACCACAAGGGGTGCCTATCCCACCTCGCCTCCTGCTGAATCGTTCCCAAAAACAAACTGTATTCCTGGAATGACACTCTGTTACTCAGTGTCACTGTTACTTCCCTAATTTTGATTTGGCATTCCATCCTAATGTTACACAAGGGAATGCTTAATTTCTGTCCCCATTCCACAAATTATCACGCTCTTGATTAACATGCCAGAAACAGTGAAAAAAGCATTAACCTCTTACTACGAGAAGGTGAGAGAAAGTGAGGGCTGCAGATGCTGGAGATGAGAGTTGAAAAGTGAGGGGCTGGAAAAGCACAGCACGACGGCAGCATTCGAGGACCAGGAGCGTTGATGTTTCAGGCATAAATACTTCATCAGGAAAGTGGGGGGTAAGGGATGGGGAAGGAGGTTGAGAAATAAATGGGAGGGTGGGGGTGGAGCTGGGTGGAAGGGAACTTGGAAGGCGATAGATAGATGCAAGTGAGGTGTGATGGTGATAGTACGGAGAGGTGGGTGATAGGACACCTATCGCTGGTAGGAAAGCTGGAACCATGAAACTGTACAGCATCAACGTTGGCTTTACCAAATTCCAAATCTCCCCTACACCAACCTCTCCCAGATCCAACCGTGCAACTTAGCACTGCCCTCTTGAACTGCCCTAACTGGCCATCTTCCTTTTCACCTATCGACTCCACTCTCCCCTCCGACATATCATTATCACTCCCACCTACGTCTTCTTATTGGCTTCCCAGCGACCCTCCCACCAGCCCAGCTATTACTCTCGTACTTATCTTTCAGCCCCCTTGTCCCCCCACCACATTCCTGACGATGGTTTCTGCCTGATATTCGATTGTCCTGCTGTTCGGATGTTGCCTGATCTGTTGTGCTTTTCCAGCGCCTAACTTCTCAACTATTAGAGACTGAGCAGATCCCGTATCTCACAAAATTATAACTTCTTGTCCTTCTCCTCCTGTTCTTTCTGAGTAAACTTTTTCTGCAGAGGCTAATTCTTTACAGAGATCAGGCACTGCCTCCATGCCCAGCCCTTGCCTAGGCTGTGCAATTTCCTGCAGCTCCTCGGCTCCGCTTGGGGTCTCCTTTACCAGTTTCACTAATGCCACTGGGCTTAGTCTCTTCTACCACAACTTTCCCCAAAGTGTCTTCCTTCAACGCCCAGCACGGTGTGTCCCAGCTTTCTGCAATGAAAACAACGTTTTCCTTGTGCCCTTCTTAAACCACCAGCAATATAATAGTATGTGTCCCACTCCCTTATGTGTCCCACCTGAGGCCTCCCACCACCTTTCCACCTCCATGGACTTCTTTTTCCACCTGTGGTAAACTATTGTGCACTACTGTTCGCTTTGTAATGTGTGATCTTCCCTTCTCCCAATTTCTATCCCTCAAAGGATGAAAATCCTGCCAGAAGCTAAATATCATCACATGCCACAATGCATATTTACCTGCCATTTCTGCCGCACTTCTCACTTCTTGAACTTTCTGTACATTCACATGAATTCTTACTATCTCTAGAAGTTAGTCTTTTAACTTCTCCAGCAGATTAATCTCCCTTCAATCCTCACAGGTCTTATCCATTTTTAAGGCCAGCACCCACCTATCAAAATGACTGTGGTTAATTCTTTCAAACTCAATATAAGTCTGACCTGGTTCCGTCTCTATTTTTCTGAACTTCTGTCTATATGCTTCTCGTACCAATTCATTACCAAGCAAAATAGCCAATTTGACATCTTCATAATCTCTTGATCCCTCATCTGACAGCGCTGCACATACCTCACCATCTGTGCCCACCAGTTTAGTCTGAACTAGAACTACCCACAAGTTCACTGGACACATCATCTGGATAGCCATTGTTTCAAATGAAATAAAAAAGGTTTTGACATTTTTCTCACTGAAATATGGCAAGTTACTAACATAGTTGTATACATTCCTATGTTCTCCCTTCATCTCCATCCTGTTAATTTAACTTTCTTGTCTAATTCCCAACTTCTGAATTTCAAATCCCCTCTCTCTTTCTTTTTCCTTTCTTTCTCTTTCTTCTCTCTTTGTTTCCGTCCGTTTATTTATCTTCTAACTCCAGGTGCCACATTTGCAATTTAAGTTTTTTTTCTAACTCTACTGCAGTTTCCTCGTTCTCTGATACATCAAAGTGCTTGACCAACTCCATTACAATTTCAGCTTCTCTTTTCTCCCTGGTTAAACCGAATTCCAATCTATTTGTTAATTCTAAAAAAATGTCCTCCTTCTGTCTTTCTAAACTTCCTTGGAAATTTGGGAACCGCTTTAGTAATGGTAAAAGCCATTTCCCTCACTTTTAATTTAACCAACCACAAGTAACAAAATTAAACGAATTTTCCCACTGGTTTTATTTGAAGATCAAAGTCACTATTTGCCATGAGTTGGAATCTGCTGGGACCTTTTATATCTCGAATCTGTTCAAGTCTGTCCAAATCCCATACGGCAAGGCTCCAAACTGTTATGGCATCAATGTCGAACCACTCTGTTATTTAAAACCACACAGCCAGAAAAGCTCACCTCATATCATAATCTGTCAAAACGCGAGCGACAGAGAACTCCTAAATTCCACTAACAAACAAAAAATGACAATTCATATGTATGCGAATTAGCTCACTGAACTTGAAGGTCTGTTTTCAGAAGTTTCGTCACCATGACTAGGTGACATCATCAGTGAGAGTATCTGCTGAAGCTCTGGTGGTATGTCCCGCCTCTCTATTTATAGATCTCGGTTTCTTAAAGTGGGTGATGTCATTTCCGGTTATTTTAACAAGAGAATGCAGACAGGATCTAAATTGATGCGTTTATTGATGGTCTTCTGGTTAGAATGCAATTCCTCTAAGAAGGTCCTTGCGTGTCTTAGTATGTGTGTGTGCTTTGCCCCAGTCAAAGTGGTGCCCTTCTTTGTCTGTATGTATGGAACATCGTGATAATGCATCATGTCACTTGGTGGCTAGTTGGTGTTCATGTATCCTCTTGGAAAGGTGATTTTATATGCACTGTTTATTTTATGTGTGCGTGGAGATGCGTAGCATTTTTCACATGTACGCAACACATTGTAAATTAAAAGCAGAGACACAGTTAACGAAAAATCATGCATATGATGCATAAAATTGATAAAACATTAAAACATGATTTGATCCTCTCAACGTTCCCTCCTTTTCTGGAATTCCCAACTCTAATCTATCATTGTTACCAGGATGTGTGCTCCAAATTCTTGATTCTATTGTCCCAACTTATTTCAGTTAATCTCCTTTCTACCGGGACTTCAATATGTTGGCCTGCTGGGTTCTTTCCAAAGCTAGTGTCTATCATATTATTGGAGATAAATATTCTGACATCATACTCAGCATTTGAACATATTGCTCTGTTGTACATGCACTGTACAAAGGACCACAGCACACAGAAATTGCCAAAACATTGGAGGATGTTCATCTACTTCTTTCGATAATGTAGTTTTCTCATTTTCCACATCTCCATATCTATATCCTCTCTCTCGTTCTCCCTTTGTATCTAGTTAAGAAATCCACCAATTATTCTTCGTGTCCCATCTCTCAAAACTCTTTCTTTCAGTTTATATCTAACGCTGTCTTCAAGATGTAATGTGGTTATGATTAAGTAATGTAACTACAAAGACATGCGGGCGTTGCTGGCCAGAGTTAATTGGAAGGGGAGCTGAGCAGGTAAGACCATAGAGCAGCAATGGGAGGATGTTCTGGGGATAATTCGGAAGATAATACCAGAAATGCAACCCCAATAACTTGAAACATACCCATGGCAGGACAAGGCAGCCACGAGTGATAAGGCATCAAACGAAAAGAGAAAACATACAATGTGGTGAAGATGATTGGGAATCCAGAGAATTAATTGGCCCTGAAACCACATAACGCTGGCATCACTGACACTACAGAGCTCTTAGTCATGGTCAGGGAAAAAGACAGAGGAAAAACATTCACTTTAAACACAAAAGATGGTATTTCTCAAGGAAAAAGATTCAGGTGAATTAAATATTTGAATTAAGATCAGTTAAATGCTTTTGCGGAATGTGTCAGATTGGAAGCAAGACCCGGGGAGAGAGACCGTCGGCAGAATGAGAGTTTGAAAATGGAAGTATTTCCACATCAGAAACCAGGTTAGGTCACTGAGTGCAGGGCTGATGGGCGAATGGGTCTTTTTGAGAATTGGGGAACAGACAGCAGAATTGCACTGCAGATATTGCAGCTGGAAACTGCGTATTCATGTAGTGCTGTAGACCACAGCAGCAGGAGAAGCAGACCTGCATTCAATCACAACCTGAAACTTTTTGCCAGGGTAACACCTCAGTCTGTCATTACCATTAACACCATCTATGGCTCAGTGACGAGTGTGGGTGAACATGTCAGAGTCAGAATCACATGAACTTTAACCTGATGCTAACTCATTAAAGCTACTAGACTTGACCAACAGATCTGATCGAAGCCCTGCAGTCCTGTCACGTTCAGTCATAAATGATAATGGACGATTAAACAAATGACTGGAGGAGAGGGCTCCACAAACATTCCCATCCTAAATAATGGAACATACCTGCACATCAGTGTAAAAGAGAAGGATGTTTTATCTGCACCATCTGTCAGAAGTGTTGAGTTGATGATACACCTCACCCTCATCATGATGCCCACAAAATCACAGATGCCAGTCTTCAACCAATTTGATTCCCTGCACGTGACATGAAGAAACAGGTGAACACAGTAGATCTGACACAGACAATGGGCCCTGACTCCATTCCTGCAATGGGACTGAAGACTTGTGCTGCACAACAAGCCGTGTCCCTGGGGAAGCTATTTCATTCCAGCTCCAACTCTGATATCTCCCTGGCAATGTGGTAAATTACTCAGCTAAGTCCCGTCCCCTAAGACGGGAACAATTACAATCTGACCAATCACCACCTCCTCATTCCAATCACGACAGTCAAATTGGTGGAAGTTGTTTTTGGCAGAGCTGACAAGCAGCACAGAAATAACCTGCTCAGTGTGGTTTTTGACAGGTCCCCATGTGGAGGTGGTGCTGTTGTGGAAATGTCACTGGATTACTAATCCAGACCAGGCTAATGATCTGGCAGCGGGTGGAAGTTAAAGACAATTAATAAAATATCGAGATCTAAAATCTGGGGTCAGTAACTGTGACCTTGAACCCAATATGGATTGTAAACAGAATTTCCTTCTCCAATATACTTTTCGGAAGTGAATCTCCCGTGATTTTCTGGGCTGGCCTAAAACTGACTCCAACGACCCTGACATGTGATAAACATTTCAATGGTCTCTGAAACGGCCAATCAAGGCACTCATTTGTATCAAACTACTCCGAGATCTGAAAGGATGAAACCGGACAGAACATCCAGCCTCAGCATCAGTATCGGAAAAGGGAATGGGAACACAGTCCTGTCGACCCTGCAGAGACCTCCTTCCTAACATCTGAGAGCTTGTGACAGCATTTACAGAGCTTTCCCACAGACTGCACAGAAACAGCGGGAAAGGAGTAGGTCATTGAGCCTCCCCATTCTAGTTCATGGAAAAAAAATCTCCTCAGTTCACTTACCCCACACGATAGACATATCCGTGAATGTGACTAACCTTGGGAAGCTATAAAATCGACGGTGCAGTAGTACGTTTGGTCCATCGAGTTTGCTACCCAACTCAATGTAATGATGGTTGGCCCTTCATTTCCACACCGTACTCCTGCTCTCCCACTATCCCTTTACCGTCTCTAAATCCTTATTTATAATCAGTGTCTTGGTTTCCAGGTGCGAGCGAATTCCCCAGGTTAACCAGTCAGTGAGTGCAGACATTTATTCTCATCTCAATGCAGAGTGACCTCCCTGTACCTAATACTGTGGCCCCTTGTTTTAGACGTCCCAGCCAGGGGAATTATCATCCCTGCTTCCAATCTGTCTCACCTTGACAGAGTTTTGTATATTTCACTCATTTTCCTAAACCCCATGGAATACAGTCCCAGTCGCCCGAACTCTGCTCCCACAACAAGCCTGTCATCCCAGAGATCAGTCTGGTCATCCTTCACTGCTCTCCCTCAATGTCAGGTTTGTCCTTTATTAGGTACAGAGATCAAAACTGCCCACAATACTGCACAATGTTCGAGATGATATCTCACCAAGGCCCTGTACAGCTGCAGTAAGACAGCTTTTCTCCTGGACTCACATCCCCGTGAAATGAAAGTCAGCACACCATTTATTTTCCTCACTACTTTCTGTTTCTGCAATAGTGCTTTCAGCGACTGGTGTACAGGGAGATGCAGATCCTTTTCAGTATTACAGCTCCCCACTTGTTGGTTCTATATACACTGGTCAGCGTGCCAATTCTATGCCCATTATTATCGTTGCAGAACTCACTGCGCTGCAGGGGCCTCAGAGGTTTATGCAGAAGGAAACTACAAAAAGGAGCATACGTCCCTTTGTAGATCAACATGTTTCAACCAATCCTTTTCAAATGGTAGTCTGCCAATTTATCGTTTCCACCAAAGGGCACACCGTCACCTCTATCCACATTGTTCTCCATCTGTCACGTATTTTCCCATTCACTCCACTTGTCTTAGTGATTCTTGGTGCTTTTTTACAACCTCGTAACTCACTCAGAATCCCACATCCGTTAGTGATGTCAGCAGGCTGGGTTATATTATATCTGATTCCAGCAATCAAATGTTTAAAGGGCATTGTGAACAGCTGGGCCCCAAGCACCGATTCCTGCGACGACTCCGCAAACTTCTTCTGTTAATTTCTGTTTATTTATTTCGTGAATCTCGGATTCACTGGCTGGGCCAGTATTTATTGCCTGACCCTAGTTGCCCTTGAGAAGGTGGTGGTAAGCTGCCTTGTTGAACGCTGCAGTCCACCTGCTGTGGTTGACCTCTAATGCCTTTAGGGAGGGAAACCCAGGATTCTGACCCAGTGACTGTGAAGGAGCGGTGATATATTTCTAAGTCAGGATGGTGAATGGCTTTGAGGGAACCTGAAGATGATGGTATTCCCATACATCTGCAGCACTTGTCCTTCGAGATAGACATGGTTGTGAGTTGGGAAGATGGTCTCTGAGGATCTTTGGTGAATCCTTTCATTGCAGCATGTAGATAGTAAAACACTGCTGCTGCTGCTGAGCGTTGATAGTGGAGCATTGTGGATGAAGGGGCAGTAAAACTGGGCTGCGTTGTCCAGGATGGTATAACGCTTCTGGAGTGTTGTTGGGGCTGCACTCATCCAGGCAAATTGGGAGTCTTCTATTACACTTCTGACTTATGCATTGTCGATGATGGACAGACGTTTGGAAGTCAGTATGTGAGTTACTCGCCGCAGTATTCTTACCTTCGGACCTGCTCTTATAGTTACTGTGTTCATGTGGCAAGACCAGTGAGTTTCTGAGCAATGATTACCCACCAGGAATTTGACACTGGGTGATTCAGTGATAGTAACACCTGCCAAGGGGCAGGTTTGATTGTATTTTATTGGTGATGGTCACAGTCTGTTATTCGTGTGGCCTGAATATTACTTGCCACTTGTCAGCCTGGATACTGTCCAGATGTTGTCGCATTTGAACATGGACTGCTTCAGTATCTGAGGAGCCACAAATGGTGCAGAACATAGTACAATCATTGGCGAACATTCCCATTTCTGACCTTAAAATGGAGGGAAGGTCATTAATGAAGTAGCCCTGAAGATGTTTTCGGCCACTGCTCGAGGGACTCCTATAGACTTGGAGCAGAGTTGAGTGACCTTCATCAACCATGACCATCTTCCTACGTGTCAAGTATGATTCTAACCAGCAGGGAGTTTGCCCTGATATCCAATGATACCAGTGTTGCTAAGGCCCCTTGATACCACACATAGTCGAATGCAGCCTTGATTTAAAGGGCTATCGCTCTCACCCAACCTTTGGAATTCAGCTATTTTGACCATGTTTGAACCAAGGTAATAAGGTCAGGAGCTTAGTGGCCTTGGTGGAGACGAAAGTGGGCGTCATTGACCAGGGTATTGCTGAGCAGGTGCTGCTGAAAAGCACTGAGACCTTCCACCACTTTACTGATAATCGAGAGTAGTCTGATGGAGTGGTAATTGGCCGGATTGGATTTGTTCTGCTTTTTATATTCAGGAGATACTTGGGGTAATTTTCCACATAATCAGGAAAAGCCATTGTTGTAACTGTATTGAAACAGTTTGGCTAGGGGAGTGACAAGTTATGGAACACAAGTTTTCAGTACTATTGCCAGAATGTTGTCAGATTATGGACCCTATGAAGTATCCAGTATCTCCAACCGTTTCTGGATATCTCGTGGACTGAATCGAATTGGTTGATGACTGGTAACTGAATTGCTGAGGAACACTGGAGGAGGCTGAAATGGATCATCCACTTAACACTTCTGACTGAAGATTGTTGCGAATGAATCAGCCTTATATTATACACTGAAGTGCTGGACTCTTCCATCATGGAGGAAGGGGTTATTTGTGGAATATCTTCCTCTCGTGAATTGTTTAATTGTCCCCAATGTTTCTCGACTAGATGTTGAAGGACTGCGGAGCTTAGATCTGATCCTTTGCTTGTGGGATCACTGAGCTCTGTCTATCACTTACTGCTTCTGCTGTTTGGCGCGCAAATAGTCCTGTTTGGTGGCTTCACCAGGCTGACACCTCATTGTCAGGATGCCTGGTGCCGCTCCTGCCATCCTGCACACTCAATTGAATCAATGTTGATCCTCTAGATTGATGGCAATTGTTGCGAAGGGGATATGCCAGGCCATGAGGTTATGCGGGAGTACAATTCTGCTGCTAATGATGACCCACAACACCTTATGGACATCCAGATTTGAGCTGCTGGATCTGTTCGAATTCTGCCCTATTTAGCACCGTGATAGTACCACCCAAAATGGTGGAGGTTATTCTCAATGTGCAGGTATGATTTTGTCTCCACAATGACTATGCGGTGGTCTCTCTTACCGATAATGTCATGGACAGATACTTCTGCAACTGGCAGATTAGTAAGGCTGTGGTCAAGTATGCATTTTCCTCTTGTTTGTTCCTTCACCACCTGCCGCAGAACCAGTCTAGTAGTTATATCATTTGGGACCTGGCCAGCTCGATCAGTAATGCTGTCACTGAGATACTCTTGGTGGTGAATATTGAAATCCCCCACCCAAAGTAGATCTTGCGTCCGTGCTACCCTAAGTGCTTCCTCCAGGTTTTGGTCAGCATGGAGGAGTACTGATTCATCAGTTGAGAGAGGCTGGTACATGGTAATCAGCAGGAGGTTTCTTTCCCATGTATAAACTAATGCCATGAGACTTCATGGGATACGGAGTCACTGCTGAGGACTCCAAGAGCAATTCCCTTCCCACTGTATCCCGCTGTGCCGCCACATCTGCTGTGCCCGTCCTGCTGATGAGACAGGAGATATCCGGGGTAGGTAATGGTGAGTCTGGGACATAGTCATACTCACAGAATCATGCCATACAGACAATGTCAGGCTGTTGCTTGACGAGTCTGTTTATTTCTATTCACCGTTTCCTGCCAGCTGTCCCATTCGAGAAACATGTCCATATATTAGCCCCAATCCACTCAGATTTGATTTTGCAAATTGGGCATGGAGCTTTACCAAAATCTTTCTAAAAATCAACATGATTTACATCCATTGCTTCTCTTTCATTTGTCTTCCAGTCTGTTTCTCAAACATAATTCCCATTTCTTAAATCTATGTTAGTGTTGCCTATGACCATTACTTTCAGCCACAATAATTTCTCCTAAACCATTTACTTACTATGTTCTATGTTCAATGTACTCTATCATTTTCCTACACCAGACTTGGTTTTTCGAGTGTTGTTTGAAAGTACTGTGAAGACGGAACTGAAGTAATGGCCTCATAGTTCTGCCATTTCCCTGTTTCCCATTCTCTATTGTCTGGTTTCAAACTGTAAGGAAACTGCACTTGTTTTCTCATATTTCTCACATTGATATAATTTAACAAGGTATTACAGTTCACTCTTATAACCCTCATGAATATAACTCTTCAGATAGCCATCAATTCCTGCGTTAAACTGCTCGATAATTGACCTTCCACACCATACACTTACAGGAGAATAGACTCTGTGCCAACTGAAATACAGCACGATCTATACTCGTCCCACTTTCCTACACCAGGACCATAACTGGGAATGTTATGACACTTCCAAGTGCTCGTCCAAGTACTTTGTATCGATTGTGAAGTTACCCGTGATAATTCCCCTCTCAGGAAGTAATCCAGAACCCCACATCCTCGAGCTGAAAAAATGTTTAAATCCTCTCTGAACCTCAAACTCTTCACTTTAAAAGTGTGCTCCTTTGTTCTTGACCCTCTGACTAAAAGGAACAGCTGCTGTCTATCCACCCTGTCCGTGTCGCTCATAATCTTATCCTTCTGAATCACTGACTCCTCAGCTTTCTCTGCTCCAAAGTAAACAACCCGAGCTTATCCAGCCTCTCTCCATAGCTGATATGCTCCATTCCAGGGAACATCCTGGTGAATCTCCTCTGCACCCTCTCCAGTCCTATCGCATCCTTCCTGGAATGTGGCTCCCAGAACTGCATACAGTATTCGATTTTGGCCGAACCAAAGCCCTGTATTTCTCTTATAATTTACGCCCTGATTAGGAAACGCTACACCCAAGGTCCAATTCTTAACTAGTCCATTAACCTGTCCAGTCACATTCAAGGATGTGTGGATAAGCACAATCTGAGCTTCACAGTGTACTGCCATTCATTAAGTCCTCCCCTGTCTGGTTCCTTCTCCCAAAGTGCATCACCTCATATTTATCAGGGTTACATTCCATCTGCCATTGATGTGCCCATCTGACTATTCACCTGCAGCTTCCTGTAACTTAAGGCCTTCCTCCTCACTGCGAACCAACCGGTCAATCTTTATGTCAAACATACACTTACTTATCACACCTCCCCCACTCTCCACCTAGCCCCCTCCACAATCACATCATTTTTTAAATGAATAACACAAACAATAAGGGCACAACACTGATCCCTGTGGTACACCAGGGGACACTGTCTCCAGTCGCTCAAACAGCCTTCTCCCACCACCCTCTGCCTGCTGCCACTGAGACAATTTTCCTTGTAACTTGTCAAGTTATCCTTCATATTGTGAGATTTTACATTATTTCTCAGTTTACCTGCTGGAAATTTGTCAAAGGCCTTCCTACAAAACTAAACAATTGACCTCCTCAAACCAAATCAATCAAATCCATTAGATGTGATTTCCTTCTGATAAAGTCATGATGATTATCCCTGATCAAATCTTGCGAATATGATTGGAGTTCAATTTTCTCCTTCCCTATTTTCTCCAGTAGTTTCCTTAACACTGATCTAATACTCGTTCGTCTATAGTTCCCTGGTCTATCTCTCCCACCCTTACTGTGAAGTATAATCGTATTAGCAGTTCTCCAGTTCTCTGGCACCTCCCCTATGGTCAGATTCTAATTAAAATATTTTGTCAGGGTCTTTCCTCCCTTGACCCCAACGGCCACCTGTGATCCAACAGATACCAGACTGCGGATGACAAGATAACTGGTCTGTAGTTCACCACTCTCCAAATTCATCCTTTCTTAAACTATTGGATAATATTTATAACCTTTGCCTTATCCAGATTGGCAAAATGCCTTTCGGGAATGTGGCAGAAAATAAAATGAAAATCCGCGATGCAATCAACATGTCTATTGCTGCTTCCTCTGAAATTCTTGTATGAAGTACATCTAGTCTGTCAGATTTATAAATACTCAATCCAGCTTTCTTTTCAAAGATGACCTCAACATTGATAAGAATGATATTAGACTTTACTTACACAAATCCCATGGTCACTTGGTATTTCTGGAAGAATTTCTGGACATTCTTCCATGAAGATAGACACAAAGAAACTGTTTCTTTCCCTGCGATTTCTCTGTTCTCTGCAATAAATTATCCTGAACGCACACCAACTGTTCCACATTTGACCTTTCTTTTATTTTTTTCATACATTGATAGACGCTTTTTAGCAGTCTTTATGTTTTTCTTTCCTTTGCACGCTTTTTGTCTTTCTGATTTTCTTCTCAGTTTCTTGGTCATTCTTTGCTGTATCCTACATTTCTCTGAATCGACTGGCTTACTGCAACACTTGGCATTTTTCTAAGCTGCTTCCTTTCATCTGATAGGAAAATAAAGGTGGGGTTGAAAGTGATAGTTGGAGAGGAAGGAGGGTGGACCAGATTGATAGGAAGGAAAGTAGACACATAGGAACGTTCAAAAGGGCGGTGCTGATTTGGAAGGTTGGCGTTGGATAAGGTGGGATTAGGGGAAATGGGGAAATGGTGAAATCCACTATGATCCCCTGTGGTTGGAGGGTCCCATGGTGCAAGAGGAGGCTTTCTTCCTCCAGGCTACTGGTGGCTCGGGTTTGGTGATGGAGCAGACCCAGGACGCCCATGCCCTTGGGGAGGGGAGTGGGAAGGGGAGTTAAAGTTCTCAGCCACAAGATAATGGATTTGTTCAATGTGGCTGTCCCAGAGATATTCTCTGAAATGATCCGCAAGTTGACCTCCTGCCTCGCTAATGTCGAGAAGACCACATTGGGTTTAATAGATGCAGTAGATGAGGCGTTCTGACTCTCTTCGTCACCTATCACATTCAACCCCACCTTCATCTACCTTTTGCAATCCCAGCTACCTCCCCCGCCACACCCCCTTCCCATTTACCTCTCAGCCCCCTTGGCCCATAAGCTTCATTCCGGATGGAGGGCGTATGCCCGAAACATCGATTTATCTGCTCTTAGTATGCTGCCTGACTGTGCTTTTCCAGCACCACATTCTTCGACTCTGATCTCCGCATCTGTCGTCCCTACTTTCTCCTCACACTGTCATGGCTTGCATGACTCTGATTTATAACGGTTACTTCAAATAAAACAAAAATTGTCATGTACTCAAACAGCATAAAAGAAAACCAATACATTGTGGTCACTGTTCCCAAAAGGTCCTTTCCAGCAAAAGTTTCAATTAGCTCTTCTGATCACTCAACACCAATTCCTAAAAAACCTGATCTCGAGCTCAGTGTTCGACATAATGTTCATGTAAACCATCTAACACGTGGTCATGAGATCCATTTTTCCCAGCATTAGCATTCAATTGGATTAACATAGTTTATATATAATTTAATCAGTATAGTATTACTGAAGTACCCACATATGTGTATATCTCATTTCCTGTTTTATAACATGTCCAGCATTTGTATTGCAGCTTTCACTTTGATATATAACTCCCATCAATATTTGCTCCTTCCTGTTGTTTTTGCGCTCCACCTTACTAGATTCTGTGGAATCTGAGCAATATGGGCTCTGGGGAGATTAATTGTAGACATCATCTCGCCACATCATTTATGATCTTCTCAAATTTTAATTTCTCCAGATCTCCCGTTATGCTGATGGAAAAGAGAAGGACAATGATCTTCCAACAATGCTCTGTATTCGCCCAGAGAGCTGAGACAGCTCTAACCTGCGTGGGAACCTTACAGCAGGCTGGTAAAGTGTTACTGCTGCTATACAGGGTCTTCGTGAGATCACATCTGGAGTATAGTGTACAGATTTAGCCTCTTCTATGAAGAACGGATGTTGTTATATTGGAAGCAGCTCAGAGATGGTTCCCTCAACTGATTCCTGCAATGAGGTTGTGAACTTATAACGAAAGGATGATCAGGTTGACCCAGTAGCCAATGGAGTTTGCAAAAGTTAAAGATGATCTTATTTGAACACACATGACAGAAGGAGTTAACTTTTGAAGTGAAATACACAGATAATGGAGGAATCCATTCCGTTTTCCAGCCTGTTACACAGGAACAATAGGAGGATATTCAGGCCTTCGAACCTGTTACACCAAAACAGGACGAGGCTCCTCAACCCCTGACGCCTGATATACATTTACAGAAGGAGGCCAATCAGCCACTCGAGCCTATAACAGTAGGCCATGCTGCATCAGTATCCTGTTAAACAGCAACAAGATCAGTCCATTCAGCCCCCTCAAGTCTGTAACATAGGAACTGGAAGAGGTCACACAGTGACTGGAGATTGTTACACTGGGATAACAGGAGGCCACTCAGACCCACCGAGCCTATTGCAAGTGAATTAGATAAGGATAACAATTATCTGAAACTTCTTTCATGAGAAAGGAAGAGGTAATTTAGACACGTGTCCGTTGTATGGGAACAAGAGAAGACCAATCAACCCATCTCCGGGATACATGAGGAGACCGTTCAGTATATCCATCTGTTATGGAGAAGTATGAGAAGACCCATCAGCCCCTCAAAATGTTACACAGCAACAGAAAGATTCCATAATCTCCCAATCCTCTAAAACTTCAACAGGAGGAGGTCACTCTGGCCTAGAGAGTCGAGGAATAGGAAGAGAGAACAGTTAAATGCGTGGCTACAGGGATGGTGCAGGAGGGAGGGATTCCGGTATTTGGATAACGGGTTCATTCTGGGGAAGTTGGGAGCTCTATAAACAGGATGGTCTGCACTTGAAACTGAGGGGCACCAGTATCCTTGGTGGGAGGTTTGCTAGTGCTCTTGGGGGGGTTTAACCTAACTCTGCAGGGGCATGGGCACCCAGACTGTAGCTTTAGGGTGCAGGACCTGGAGTGTAGGGAGGTTAGGGACATGGCATCAATTTCAAAGGAGGGTGCCTGTAAACAGGAAAGTGGCTTGAAGTGTGCATATTTCAATGCAAGAAGTATACGAAATAAGGTAGGTGAACTTGCAGCGTGGGTTGGTACCTGGGACTTCGATGTTGTGGCTATTACGGAGACATGGGTAGAACAGGGACAGGATTGGCTGTTGCAGGTCCCAGGGTTTAAATGTTTTACTAGGGTCAGAGGTGGGGGTAAAAGAGGGGGACGTGTGGCATTGCTTGTCAAAGTTAGTATTACAGCTGTGGAAAGGACGATGGATGAACACTCGCCATCTGAGGTAGTTTGGGCTGAGGTTAGGAATAGGAAAGGTGAGCTCACCCTGTTCGGAGTTTTTTACAGGCCTCCTAATAGTCCTAGAAACGTAGAAGAAAGGATTGCGAGGATGATTCAAGAGAAGAGTGAAAGTAATAGGGTGGTTGTTATGGGGGCCTTTAACTTTCCTGATATTGATTGGGAAAGCTATCGCTCAAGTTCGTTAGATGGGTCAGTGTTTGTCCAATGTGTGCAGGAGGGTTTCCTGACACAATATGTCGGTAGGCCAACAAGAGGTGAGGCCATACTGGATTTGGTTCTGGGTAATGAACCAGGCGAGGTGTTAGAATTAGAGGTAGGTGAGCACTTTGGGGACAGTGACCACAATTCGGTGACTTTTACTCTAGTGATGGAGAGGGATAAGTGTGCACTACAGGGCAAGAGTAATAGATGGGGGCAGGGAAATTATGATGCGGTGAGGCATGACGTAGGATGCGTGGCTTGGAAAAGTAGGCTTCAAGGCAAGGGCACAATTGATATGTGGAGCTTGTTCATGGAGCAACTATTGAGTGTCCTTGATAAGTATGTACCCGTCAGGCAGGGAGGAAAGGGTCGTGTGAGGGAGCCGTGGTTTAATAAGGAATTGGAATGCCTTGTTAAATGGAAGAGGGCGGCCTATGTATAGATAAGGCGTGAAGGTTCAATTGGGGCGATTGAGAGTTATAAGGTAGCCAGGAAGGACCTGAAGAGAGAGCTAAGAGCAGCAAGGAGGGGACATGAAGGTCCTTAGTTGGTAGGATTAGGGACAACCCTAAGGCTTTCTATAGGTATTTCAGGAATAAAAGAATGACTAGGGTAGGAATAGGTCCAGTCAAGGAAGTTGCGTGTGGAGGATGAAGAGATTGGGGAGACACTGAATGAATACTTTTCGTCAGAATTCAATCAGGAACAGGACATTGTTGTCAATGTGAATACTGAGTCATAATTAAGTAGAATGGATGGCTTTGAGGTATGTAGAGAAGAGGTGTTGTAAATTCTGGAAAGGGTGATAATAGATAAGTCCCCTGGGCCTGATGGCATTTATCCTACGATTCTCTGGGAAGCAAGGGAGGAGAGTGCAGAGCCATTGGCCTTGATTTTTATGTCCTCGTTGTCTACAGGAGTAGTGCCAGAAGATTGGAGTTTGGCAAATGTGGTTCACTTGTTAAAGAAGGGGAGTAGGGATAACCCTAGTAACTATAGGCCGATGAGTCTCACTTCTGTTGTGGGCAAAATCTGAGAGAGAATTGTAAGGGATAGGATTTATGAACATCTGGATAGGAATAATGTGATCAAGGATAGTCAGCATGGTTTTGTGAAGGGCAGGTCGTGCCTCACAAACCTTATTGAATTCTTTGAGAAGGTGACTAAGGAGGTGGACGAGGGGAAAGCGGTAGATGTGGTGTATATGGATTTTAGTAAGGCGTTTGTTAAGGTTCCCCATGGTAGGCTACTGCAAAAAATACGGAGGTATGGCATTGTGGGTGAGTTGGAGGTTTGGATTAGGAGTTGGCTGGCCGGAAGAAGACAGAGGGCAGTAGTTGATGGCAAAGGTTCATCTTGGAGTGCCATCACTAGCGGTGTTCCGCAAGGATCTGTTTTGGGACCATTGCTGTTTGTTATTTTTATAAATGGCCTGGAGGAGGGATTAGAAGGTTGGGTGAGCAAGCTTGCGGATGATACGAAAGTCGGAGGAGTTGTAGACAGTGAGGAAGGATGTGGCAGGTTACAGCGGGATATAGACAAGCTGCAGAACTGGGAAGAAAGGTGGCAAATGGAGTTCAATGTAGGTAAGAGTGAGGTGATTCGACTTGGTAAGAGTAACAAAACGATGGGGTACTGGGCTAATGGTCGGATACTTGGTAGTGTGGATGAGCAGAGGGATCTTGGTGTCCGTGTACACAGATCTTTGAAAGTTGCCACCCAGGTAAATAGTGCAGTGAAGAAGGCATATGGCATACTGGCTTTTATTGGTAGAGGAATTGAGTTCCGGAGTACTGAGGTCATGATGCAGTTGTATAAGACTCTGGTGCGGCCGCATCTGGAGTATTGTGCGCAGTTTTGGTCGCCATACTATAGGAAGGATGTGGAGGCCCTGGAACGGGTGCAGAGGAGGTTTACCAGGATGTTGCCTGGTATGGTAGAAAGATCGTATGAGGAAAGGCTGAGGCACTTGGGGTTGTTTTCATTGGAGAAAAGAAGGTTTAGGGGTGACTTGATAGAGGTGTACAAGATGATTAGGGGTTTAGATAGGGTTGACCATGAGAACATTTTTCCACGGATGGAGTCAGCTATTACGATGGGGCATAGCTTTAAATTAAGGGGTTGTCGGTATAGGACAGGTGTTAGGGTAGATTCTTTACTCAGCGAGTCGTAAGTTCATGGAATGCCCTGCCAGTAGCAGTTGTGGACTCTCCCTCATTATGGGCATTTAAGCGGGCATTGGATAGGCATATGGAGGATAGTGGGCTAGTGTAGGTTAGGTGGGCTTGGATCTGCGCATCATCGAGGACAGAAGGGCCTGTACTGCGCTGTATTCTTCTATGTTCTATGTTGTATAACATGAGAATACCAGAAAGCCATCAGCCCATCGAGTTTGTCCACCAGCAGGATGATGAGTCCATTCAGCCACACATGGCTCTTACTCAGCAATTGGAGCAGACCTCTTAAAGCCTTGTGCCCATTAAACAGGAATTCAAAGAAAACGTGAAGGTTTTCGAAAGGGAAGAACTAGTAATAATGGTATACATCAGGGACTAAAGTGTAACAATAAATTATTGTAATTTAAGGCAAATTTTTGAAGTCCATTGTTCAGGACATTTGCAAACTCAAACCACAATTCGTCAGAGTCAACATGGTTTTACGAAGGCTAACTCGTGTTTGAATTATTTGCTTGAGTTATTTGAAGATGTCACAAACAAGGTGGATAGTGGGAATCCTGGAGATGGAACATATCTGGTCTTCCTGAAGGCATCGGATATGTCGCTTCTCCAAAGAGTAAATGGTAAGATCAGACAACATAGGTTTAGGAGTAAATTATTAGCTTGGATGGAGGATTGGTTAACCAACAAAATGTAGTCAGATGGAAGAAATGTGTCATTTCTTTTGGCAAATGCAGTTTGTGCCATTGATTTCAGTACTCATGCCTCAACCATTTGCAAACGATGGTATTACTGTACTATGTTGCCGGGAGAGAAAATACAATGACACGTTTTCAGATGATACTAACATCGGTGGGAAAGTATTTCGGAATGATGATGCAAGAGATTTTAAAACATATGATAGGTTGGGTGAATGGGCCAACATTGAGCAAGGAAAATTAAAGTGAATAAATATGGGGCTATTCAAGTTAGCCAGTTGAATAGAAAGACAAATTATTATCTAAATGGAGAGAAAGTTCAAAGTGCTTAGGTGCAGAGGGATCTGGGTGTCTGCTTGCATATCACAGAAAACCTGCATGCGGGTACTGCAAATAATGAGAAATGCAAGCATAATTTAAGTGTTTATTTATAAAAAGATAGAGTGGAAAGGTAGGGAGTATTGGTGTAGCTATGCAAGGCATTTCTGAGGATGCAACTGGCGTACAGTTTGGGTGTCCTGCAGAATGAGGTATTTCCATTGGAGGCCATTCAGAAGAGCTTCATTAGATTGATTCCATATTTGAAGTATTTGTCTTATGAAGAGTAATTGAACAGTTTAGGCCTATACTCTCGAGTTGACAAGAATGAAAGGAGATCTCATTGAGGTCTGTAAAATGCTAAAAGTAATTGAAAGTGTAGATGTGGAGTGGACTTTTTTCACGTGGCACAATCTACAACAAGAGACTAGAGTTTTTGGATGGAGAGATGGCAGGAAAGTGGAACAGAGGCCGCGTTGACATCAGCCTCGTCGAGGGGTTGGATACCTCACAGATGCTCCTTGCTCTTATTCAACTCTTCGACTGTGTTGCCCAGGAATGGGGGAGGACTGGGTATCATACAGGAAGCAGGCACTCAAGACAAATCAGTTAGCGAGAACGGTACCAGTCGGGTCACACAGTGACCAGTGCTTGGTTCTCAATTATTTACAGTCTGATTATTTATCAGGAGGATGGAACAGATGTACAGATGCTGAGTTTGGTGATGTCCATAAGACCATAAGACATAAGAGTGGAAGTAAGGCCATTATGCCCATCGAGTCCACTCCGCCATTTAATCATGGCTGGTGGGCATTTCAACTCCACTTACCCGCATTCTCCCCGTAGCCCTTAATTCCTTGTGACATCAAGAATTTGTCAATCTCTGCCTTGAAGACATTTAGCGTCCCGGCCTCCACTGCACTCTGCGGCAATGAATTCCACAGGCCCACCAATCTATGGCTGAAGAAATATCTCCGCATTTCTGTTCTGAATTGACCCCCTCTAATTCTAAGGCTGTGCCCATGGGTCCTAGTCTCCTCGCCTAACGGAAACAACTTCATAGCGTCCACCCTTTCCAAGCCATGTATTATCTTGTAAGTTTCTATTAGATCTCCCCTTAACCCTCAAAACTCTAATGAATACAATCCCAGGATCCTCAGCCGTTCCTCGTATGTTAGACCTACCATTCCAGGGATCATCCGTGTGAATCTCCGCTGGACACGCTCCAGTGCCAGTATATCCTTCCTGAGGTGTCGGGCCCAAAATTGGACATAGTACTCCAAATGGGCAATAACCAGAGCTTTCTAAAGTCTCAGTAGCACATCGCTGCTTTTATATTGAAACCTTTTTGAGATAATTGACAACATTGTATTCGCTTTCTTAATCACGGACTCAACCTGCTTACCTTGACTAGCACTCCCAGATCCCTTTGTACTTTGGCTTTACGAATTTTCTCACCGTTTAGAACGTAGTCCATGCTTGTATTCTTTTTTCCAAAGTGTAAGACCTCGCATTTGCTCACGTTGAATTCCATCAGCCATTTCCTGGACCATTCTCTCAAACTGTCTAGATCCTTCTACAGTCTCCCCACTTCCTCAGTACTACCTGCCTGTCCACCTAACTTCGTATCATCGGCAAACTTCGCTAGAATTCCCCAGTCCCTTCATCCAGATCATTAATATATAACGTGAACAGCTGCAGCCACAAAACTGAAACCTGCAAGACACCACTTGTCACCAGCTACCATTCCGAAAAAGAACCTTTTATCCCAACTCACTGCCTTCTGTCAGACAGCCAATCCTCAATCCATGCCAGTAGCTCACCTCGAACATCATGGGCCCTCACCTTACTCAGCAGCCTCCCGTGTGGCACCTTATCAAGGCCTTTTGGAATTCTAGATAGACCACATCCACTGGGTTTCCCTGGTCTAACCTCGTTGTCACCTCTGCAAATAATTGTTATGTCGCTGTGATAAGCAAGAGATTAAATTATCAATAGAGGGTGGAGAGTCTGCAAATAGATTCAGAGAGGTAAAGACAATCGATAATAGTTTGGCAGGTGGAATTTAACATGATTTAACCTGTCATTCTATTTACATGAATAATGGGAGGCAGTATGTTACTGAAATGGAGAGAGATTACAGGACTTAATGATACTGTGTATTGGGGGGGGGGGGGGGGTTCACTCAGACCCGTTCAGACATGGGAGGTTTTGCTCCATCCCTGATCGTCAGCTCCCAAACACTTCAAGTGACCCTTTTGCTCTCCGTACACATGGAATACTTTGATTGGCGATGGGGATCGTGTTTTGAAACGTGCATCAAGGGGACGGCCTTTATCCAAGTTATATTCATTTCTTTCTACGTGGAGACCCGATGACGATGGGAATGACTGACTGCTTCTAAATGAAGAGGCCGGGACTGCTGCCAGGACAGTGAGCATTCACCAACATGATGTACATTGCATGGACACACTGTAACATTAATAGAGAGAGAGCTTCTTCAGTTCCTCTACCTCTCCCCATTGACATGGGGACTCTGCAGATGGCATGCACACCACCGGGAATCCCATTACACTGGATACACCCGGCAGCTCCCTGCTGAGGGAGAAACAATCTATTTACCTCATCCACCATATATATCCTCTATCACAGAATGGTGACATTGATGTTGAGATACTGGGAAATGATGGATATGTTACCTAGTCCTGCCTGGAAAGTTCTGGATCATGGAAGCTGAATGAACCAGTGACCCTAACAGCCACTGGCAGCACCATCCTCCCCCTGGTGTGAAGCTGCGGGTCGTTTTGAAGGAGGTGACGCCATTCTATGACCAGCTCCTTGTTCAGTCAGAGTCCCCTCACACTCTGCTCCTGGGTTAAGTGAAGCTTGGGAAGCTGTTCCTGGAAAACCCGATGTGGATACAGCAGATCCCTTTCCCCACACGCACTCACTGCGTGGTTTCAGAGCTTCCCCTCTTTGCAGCCTCTGCTCCATTTGTTGTTCATGTTACACACCCAGATACTGTAGCTACAGTCCCCAGGCTCCATCCAGAGTTGGGTCACCAAATCCTCAGGTCTCCCTGAATGTCTGAGGCAGCTCACAACACAAACTCCACCAAACCATCCCCAGCCCCTCCACTAAATTTTCAATTACAGGTGTCAGTCAGAAACCCCTCGGTACAAGTGTTGTGGACCAGACCAGATCCCCCCAGAATGGTTTAAGACGGCGGCTTAGACCCAAACGTTTCCTTATTTTGAATATAGATGTGAAGTGTGTGTTCCAGATATGTTGTGACTGGTCAAAACACTCGACATTAAGCAAAATATAATCTATTAAAGTGCTTTAGTTAAAATACAATCAAAGAAAAGAACATTTTGGGATGGCTTATATGTTGGAACACAAATATTAGATATCGTACCTTCTTGGTATACACCGCTTGGCACAAAGATATATTCAAATACAGATCTTTACAGCAGTTTTCCAATCCAGGAGGAAACAACATCAACAGATATATGAGAGAAAAGCAGCTGGGGATCATATATTGAAACTTCCAACTCTTTTGCGATCCCCAGCAGCTTCTGAATGCTGCAGCTATAAACAAAATGAGAAACCCTAATCTGGAACAGCTGGCCACTGCCCTTCCATTGTTACAACCGTTTTAATGAAACCTAAAGGCTTTCTCAATTATTTACTTAAACTGTTTTCAGACAGCAGTTCTGAAACTCTGCCTTTAAAATCTCTCTTCAAAAAAAAACCCCAAGAGAAAATAACCTTTTTCCAGTGATAGCATTCTCACAACTCCATTTTAAATAAAATAATCCATCAATATACAACGGTAGATTCATTTTCGACCTCCTAATCTTCCTCTATTAGTAGACTGAAATGCATATACATTACATTGACTGAGCATACATATGTTCACAACTAGTTTCGATTTCAGGCATTTTACTCCTGCCACAGAATGCATTTGTCTTTCTTCATCCAAGTCTCCACAACGTGTCAAAACGTAGGTTTTCTCGCCCTGTCACCTGTATAATTTCAAACTGAATGGCAGCAATAATAAGCTAAATCGAAACAGACTGGTATTTTTCTCCCTGACTTCTCCAAAAGCTTTACCGGGTCACGATCAGTGATAAAGATTTGTCTCATGTATGTTATTCGCAATTTAAATGCTGAAATGTTGTAATGCCAACACCAAGCTCAAGACCTCCTTCCCCATTGTGGAATAAATCTGTTGATGTTTCCACTGGACATTCCAACCACACGTTACATAATGGAGCACTCCTCATCTCTACAATACTCCCTCTGAATGACATAGCTCTTCATGTCTCAGCATAAAAGAGTAACATACTTCGTACCTCTTAATGCTCTAATCTCTTTACCTGCGACTCCTGGCCTATGCCAGTAAACCTTACTCTCACAGATTTTAAGAAGATCTCGCATATTCTTCTCAATCTCTCACAAAAACCAAACTTTGATTTCTGAACTCAATCATCATCATCAGCCATTTCAGCTTCTAATCTTGCTATTGTTACTCTCTGCTCTTCCACACGAGTTCTCACGACTGCAGGAAGTGAATTGTTGAACTTCTCCAAAATAAGAAACTCTCTAAGAGTGTCATACGTATGCTCTGTTTTAATACCCTTACCCATCTTTCAAAATTACTTTGTTTGATCCTTTCAAACTCAACGTGCGTTTAACCAGGGACCCTTTTTTAGATTCCTGAAATGCTGTCTGTCGGCATCTGGCCCAAGCTCATATGCACTTCAGACGGCTTTCTTCACCACATCATACTGGCCAGAAACCGTCTCCGATAGGGATGTAAATACCTATCAGCTTTGTTTGGATCAACGAAATCCACATGGTTACTGGCCACTGCAATGGTTTAGCCACTTTCTCAAATGAAATTCAAAAGGCTTTCCCATCCTTCTCATCAAATTTAGATAATGCCTGGGTGTATTTAAACAGAAACACAGCAGGCCATTGGCTACTATAGGGTTGCTCAACCTCACTAACCTCCTCATCCTGCCGACCGTCTGCCTTCATCTCCGCCTTCTATGTCAACTTTCCTCTCTAATTGCTAACTTTTGAAGTTGGAACTCTCTGCTTTTCCTCTCTCCCTTTCTCTCTTGCTTCTTTATTTCCTTTTCTTTTATTTCTATTTTTCATCCTAATTCAAACGGTTCCAATTCCTTCTCATGTTCAAAGTGCCTCATTTGAAATTGGATTCGCGCCATTTCCAAAGAGTCTGATGGCGGTTCCACCAAATGTAATTGCCGAGCTATAACTGTAATTATCTCATATTTTCTCACAGACAAACATAACCCCAACTCCAGCTTGTCTGTCAATTCCTACAGCTTTGCCATCATTACCTTTTATAAAAAACCCAACTTCACTTCTTCCACACCCAGAGAACTCTTAGTGACTGAAAGAATCTTTATACACAAAACACTGCTTAAACCAACCAAATTCAACATCCGGAACCAAATACACTAACAAATATCATACGCGACCTTTCAACCCAATAGCTTCCTGGTGCATCCTCTCCAGTGTCTGCATGAGCTTATTCTGGATTCTCTGGTTTGCTCACACAATCCAAAGATGTGCATGTCAGGTGTATTGGCCATGCTAACTTGTTCGTAGTTTTCAGGGATGTGTGGGTTAGGTGCCTTGGGGTAAATGTGTAATAAGAGGGTAGAGGAATGGGTCTGGGTAGGTTAATCCTCGGAGGGTCGGTGTGGACTTGTTGGGTCGAATGGCCTGTTTGCACTCTGTAGGGATTGTAATTCTAAACCCAATTTGGTGTTAAAGATTTAGAACCAGACAAGAGCCCCCAGTTTACTATAGACCAACCAGACAGCCTCAAACTATTTTAAGAAGGTAGCTTGGATGCCAAACCTTTCTTATTTTAATGGTAAATGGGAAGTGAGTATTCCAGATGTGATTCTACTAGTCAAACCACTCACCATTATGCAAAACACAATATATTTAAACACTCTAATGAAAAATCCATACAAAATGACGTGGAATTTAGAATAACTTAACTATTGGAAACCTTAACTGAATGATGGATACAGTACCTTCTACAAATGAACTGTTCCAATTTATCAACATCACCTAAACACAGGGTTGCACCGTGGGGTGGCACAGTGGCACAGTGGTTAGCACTGCTGCCTCACAGTGCCAGAGATCCGGGTTCAATTCCCACCTCAGGTGACTGACTGTGTGAAGTTTGCACATTCCCCTGTGTGAGCGTGGGGTTCCTCTTGGTCCTCGCACAGTCCAAAAATGTGCAGGTTAGGTGAATTGCCTGTAGTGTTATATGAAGGTGAAAATGTAAGGGAATGGGTCTGGGTGGTTTGCTATTCAGTGGGTCGGTGTGGACTTGTCGGGCCGAAGGGTCTGTTTCCACACTGTAATTAATCCAATCTAATCTAAACCCCACCCCCTTGGCACAAAGGAACATTCAGACATACATTCCTGCATACAGTCCTTCAATCCAGGAGTAAACAGCATCAAGTGAGGTTTCAGAGAGGATAGCATCGAGGGATAATTTACTAAAACTTCAAACCCTTCTGGGACACCAAGCACCTGGTAACTGTTGCATCTACAAGTGAAAAACTGGAAAGCCTGTCTGTGTGAGCTGGCCATTGTTACTACTATTTATTAAAAACCCTAAAAGCCTCATAAGTTGTTTACTTGAGCCGTTTTCAGTCGGCAGTTTTGCCTTTAAGATCGCTTTCTAAATAAAATGAGAAAATAACTTTAAAAAAAAAGAAGTGACAGCATTGTCATACAATTTAGATGCCTGGTCCTTTACCCAAGGGACTTCCTCGTGTTACTGATAGCAAGATCACCTGAGAGGGGAAAACACAGGTACAGACCAATTCACAAGGATGTGTCTCATGACTTCCGAAACACGCCTGTTCGTGGATTATCACATGGGACATACCGGGAAGGGAATAACAGCTTGACACATCCCATCTCATTATTTCTGAGCTACACAATTCCAGCACTCGATACACTAGGGAACCAAAACCCAAGACCAGGGAAAGATACAGAGGGACAGAGAGATTCACAGTAAAGACAGAAACAGATAGTTAATTAACTGAAAAGATGTGGAAATATGGGGGAAAAGGCAGGGCAATGGGACTAACTGGAGAAGTGAAATCTTCGTGAGTAAAATTACAAGAATGAGAACATTGAATAAAGGTATTGTCAGATCAGCTGAAATGGTTTGTTACATCAAATTCTGAATCTGCTTCACCGAACACCACAAACAACATAAACTGGGACAAGATGACAGCCCAGCATGGAGAGCTGTGCGGACCATGTTAGTGTGTTGCTCAGTAAACAACACTTTCTACCAAGCATGGAGAGTATTGCAAATGTTACTATAATATGCTAACTATACTCGCATCAGATTACTGCCTCCAATGGGACGGTTTGCTCTCTCTGCGCGCGTGAGTGTGTGCATGTGCTCATCAGAGACAGAGAGAGTGTGCATGTGGGCGATTGGTGTGGTTGAATGCAAAACTCATTGTTTGAGAAGGAACGCATATGGAGGAAACAATTTTAAATACGAACAACTGGCAGGCTTTTTGCTAATCAACAGAGAGAACGAGAGAAATATCATGGACAGATGAGGTAAAGTGTTTGAGAATGTTTGAATAAAGTAATTGCCAGACATAACAGCAATATACATCGGTAGACACATGAATGACAGATGGATGGGTGTTTGGTGTGAGTTCGAATCAGATTTGCTTCGGCAGGATTGAAACCAAGAGCGTCAGCAGCAGATTATTGGCTTCATTAAGACTGTATTTAATAGCTCAAGATTCAAACAGCAGATGCAATAAACCACTGAGATATATTCTGGAGTAGTGAGTATTTCAAGTTAGAAATGGTCAGGGAATGGTGTCAAGATTCAGCTCATGGTCAAAGGGATGTTCCACAGTTGTGACTTGTGTTCTTCAGCCGCAGATATTGGCCAGGGATGGGATGAAAACAGTGGAAGGAAGTGAAATTTGTAACCAGAACAGTAGACAGTGACGTCCATGCTCTTAATATTTAAATAGCAAAAGCAATGATGCAATCCATTGTGATTCTCCGCTGAAACTGAGTAGGTCAAGATAGAGACCCGTGAATAACACTGCCAGAGCAGAGATAAAAACAGTAATTGAACACCTTCATTGATGTAGTTAGTAGTGGTCTGGAGAGTGACTATCTGGATTCAGAGTTTGAACAGGAACAATAATACAGTCATGATTGGTTTATAGAAAACAAAATCTGGACAGTGACACTTACCAGGAACACCAATGATAGCCAGGAAGGAATAATAAAAGTATTGAATAATGAGAAAAGCGTAATAGATCTGCGATGAAAATGACAACCGATCAAGTGCAGAAAGATGCCAAACATAATTAGATAAGCGCCTGTCTATTGTTGGAATTTTCCAGTCTAATGTTCGCATATTCTGATCCATTGTTCAAACATTCCAGTCTAATGTTCGCATATTTTGATCCATTTTTGGAGTAATCTAGTCTACTGTTCTCAGATTCTGATCCATTGTTGGAACATTCCAGTCTAATGTTCTCATATTATGATCTCTCCTCCAACTTTCTCTGGAGCTGCTGATCCCTGTTAGTGCTGTCGCTGATGTTCCGCTCATGTTATGGGATAACATATTGAACGGCGCGCATTTATTATTAAAAGATGGAAACCATCCATTGGGATAATTAGAATCCATCAAGACTGGAATTAATCAGTCACTGAACAAATAGGCTCAGTTAACTGGTTCCATGCATCACTTTTCATAACACTATAAAATTGAAAATTTACTGGGTTTGGATGGAATGGATGAGGGTTGCTGAGTGATGGACCATAAACCTTTCAATCTTTTAACTCTTTTTTGCCTTGTATATGCGACTATTAACAGAACACTGCAGGGTCTATATATGTTCCATTCTGTTTATGAAAGGAAGCACTTATAAAATAACAGATCGGCTGCATAAAAAACGTCGGCTGGGCAAGTTTATAGAAACCTCAACACAAAGTACGGTACTTACGGACTAGTGTGAGGCTACTCCTGGTTTTAATGCTCTTTTATCAAATCCTTTCAGAACCTTGAGACAGAGCATTGAGACTGCTGCTCAGGAACAGGCCGAAGCAATTCTGTCCCTCTGGACCTCTTTTCGAGGGATAAGAGAAGACCATTCAGCTCATATTAGCCTATTGCTACTTGAAAGGTGGAAAGCTGGAATATTGGCATATTTTGTCAAAAGAATCATTCAGAACAAAGGGATGTGTCGCTGCAAGTGTATGAAGTGTTACTGAGAGGGCACCTGGAGTACATTGTGTTGTTTGTATTTCTGTAACTGAGAAACAATGGGGCTCCATTAGAAACAGTTGACCGGCTGATCATAATCCACGGGTTGCTGTGTCATTTAATGTCTCGGGTCTGTGACACAGGGGCAGGAGGAGGCCATGAAGCCTCTCGAGTGTGTTATAGAAGAACAGGAGGAGGCCATTAAGCCTCTTGAGTCTATTACAGAATAAAAGGAGGAAGTCATTCAGCCTCTACAGTCTATTACAGAGGGACAGGAGGAGGCCATTCAGTCTCTCAAGCCTGTTCCAGAGGGGCAGGAAGTGTCTATTTAACTTTTCAAGTCTGTTACGCATAAATATTAGTTTTATACTAGTTGTGGAATAGGAAAGACCTGATGCAAACATTAAAGTTCTAACTTTGACTAAGGCCAATTTTGAAAGTGTTCGGCGAGCCCTGTGAAAGGCTGACTGGGATACCCTATTCACAGGTAAAAGGATGGTTGGAAAATGCAAGGCCATCAAACTTGGTTTCAGAGAGTCCAGAGCCAACGTGCTCTTATTAGTGAGATGGGCAAGGCTAGTGGGTGCAGGGAATGATGGATGGCTAGATATATTGATGTTATGGTCAAGGTAATGAAGGAGGCATATGTCAGGTAAACAGAGCTGAGATCAAGTGAATCCCGAGAGGAGTATAAGGGCAGTAAGTGCATAGTCAGTGGGGAAATGGGACAGAAATATGTGGACATGAGATGGTTTTAGAAATAGGGTTAACGAGGCATTGAGGAAATTCTGCAATTCCTTTAACGGCAAAAGATTAACTAGGGAGAGAACAGGGCACCTTAAAGGTCAGTAAGGCTAGCCATTTGGGGAACCACAGGAGATTGGAGGGATTAGTATTTCTCCTCAGTATTTAATGTGGAGGGGTTACAAGAACCAGAGAATAAAGACATATATAGTGATATCTTGAAAATTATCTATACTACAAGGACATGTAGACATGTTAAAATATATAAAGGTGAGCAACTTCCTGGGACCTGATCAGTTGTATCCCGAAAGTATGTGGGAAGCTAGGAAAGAGATTGCTCAACATTTAGGTAGGGTTCTGTCGAAAGTTGCCAATCAAATAAACTCCATTGAAATTATAGAATCCCTACAATGAGGAAACAGGCTACTCTGTCTATCGAGGCCACCCCTCTCAACAGTATCCTACTGGACAAACCCCTACCCTATCCCTCTGAGCCTGCATTTCCCAGGCTCTCCGTTCCTTGAATGTTCCGTCACAGGAAGACAGCGTAGTGAAGAAGGCACTTGGTGATCTTCCCTTTATTGGTGCGTGCTTTGAGTCTATGCGTTTGCATGACATGTTGCACCTGTCCAGGACATTGGTTTGGCCACTTTTGAAATATTACCTTTAATTGTGGTCTCCCTGCTGTCGGAAAGATGTTGTCAAACTTGAAAGGGTACAGAAGAGATTTAAAAGAATGTTGCAGATTTTGGAGGGTTAGAGTTACAGGGAGAGTTTGAATAGGCTGGAGCTATTTTCAAGTGTTGAGGCTGAGGGGTGACCTTAAAGAGGTTTATAAAATCATGAGGGGCATAGATAAGGTAAACAGTCAATGTCTTTACCCCAGGATAGGCGAGTCGAAAATTTCAGGACAAGGGTTTCAGGTGAGAGGGGAAATATTTATAAAGGGAAATGAGGTACAACACTTTCCAAGAGAGACTGCTGTGTTTATGGACTGAGCACCCAAAGGAGGTGGTGGGGGCAGGCACAGTTACACCATTTAAAAGGCATTTGAATGGGTACATGCATGGGAAGGGTTTAGAGGGATATGGGCCAAGTGCTGGCAAGAGGGACGAGATTAATTTAGGACATTTGGTCAGAATGGACGACTGAATCTAAGGGTCTTTTTCGTGCTGTACATCACTGAGACGTTGTTGACTCTTGAATGTATAACACAGCAACAAGAAGAGGCTATTCAGGTTCTGAATTCTGTCAGTCAGCTTGTTTGCTCAATTACTGAGAGTCAAATACAAAAATACATCATTCAGATTTTGCTGGTATTTTACAGAAACAGGAGAAAGGATTTTAGTCAAGAGAAGCTGAAAGGAATGTGAAGAGGCCATTCAGTCCCTCAATTCCATTCCACAGGAGCAGCAGGTGAGCACAGAACGATTGGAGCCTGTTAGTCAGTAGCAAGAGGAGGACATCTATTTTCACAAACTTGGGATTAGGAGGCATCACTCAGTTGCTCAAGACTGGGACACAGGAACAGGACGCAGTCGCTCAACAGCTCGAGACTGGGAAACAGGAACAGGAGGCAGTCACTCAACTGCTAGAGACTGGGCTGAAAAGAAGGGCTTATGCCCGAAACGTCGATTCTCCTGTTCCCTGGATGCTGCTTGGCCTGCTGCGCTTTTCCAGCAACACATTTTCAGCTCTGATCTCCAGCATCTGCAGTCCTCACTTTCTCCTGCTCGAGACTGGGACACAGGAACAGGAGGCAGTCACTCAACTGCTCGAGACTGGGACTCAAGGACAGGAGGCAGTCACGCAACTGCTCGAGTCTGGACACAGGAACAGGAGGGTGTCATTCAACTGCTCGAGACTGGGACACAGGAACAAGAGGCAGTCACTCAACTGCTCGAGACTGGGACACAGGAACAGGAGGCAGTCACTCAACTGCTGGAGACTGGGACTCAGGGACAAGAAGCAGTCAATCAACTGCTCGAGGCTGGGACACATGAACAGGACGCAATCATTCAACTGCTCGAGACTGGGACTCAGGGACAGGAGGCAGTCACTCAACTGCTGGAGACTGGGACACAGAAACAGGAGGCAGTCACTCAACTACTCGAGCCTGAAACACAGGAACAGGAGGCAGTCACTCAACTGCTCGGGACTGGCACTGGGAAATCTGGAGGCTTGTGAGGCCCCAGGATCCTGTTACGCAGGGACAGCAGTGACTCACTCCCCATCAGCTTTTGGCACGGAGAGAAGGGGAATTTGCCTGTTGCAAACAGAAATAGATGAATAAGTTGCATTCGTGGGTCCACACAATCCTGCCCCACCATTCACTAAGAGCACGGCTGATCTGATAGTGATTCTCTCACGCTATTTTATGGAGACTCCCTCTCTGCAGCCTCTGCTCCATTTGTTGATCATGTTGCAGACCGAGATGCTGTAACAACAGTCACCATCACTCATCCACAGGCTCGGGTCTAATCAGATGAGTCAGGATTTGAAGGGTCCAATCACAAGAATGAAAACACAAAATAAATGCATTGCCAGATGTTTAGTTCTCTCACATTTGCAATCCAACTCACATAAACAGCCCATCCATTATCCGTTCAGTATCGAGCAGTAGACCCAGCGAGCGAACTGCTGAATGCAACCCAGCAATGTTCAGAGTGGAATTCTGTGCAGTCCACACCAATGCTTGATCTATAATCCTGGACTAAAAAGCCAGCATGGGGAGCTGTGCAGACCGCACTGGTTCATTCATATATAATCCCAGGCTTTTTCAATGTTCAGTAACACTGTGTTAGATCACTGCCCATTGTGGGGAAACTTGCAGCCAATATTGGCAGTGACAGGATTTGCAGCTCCCATCCATTTACAGCTTGATATATCCATTGCGCCTTGACAAGGTGTGCAGTTGGTGTGAAAAGCACTGGAAGGGAGAGATGTAAATTGAAACAGTTTCAATACTAATAGTTCCGGTTCAGGTGCATACCACTCCTGTATTTAACGATGAAATAACTGAGATACTGTTGAGTGAGGTTTTGTGGATGGTGCAAAGAAGTAAGAGGGGGTTGGTGTTGTAATAGTGATTTCACTATAAGTCTCCAAATAATCAATGGGAATTAGAGAAACAAATATGCAGGGAGGCTGGGGAGAATAGCAGGAGCAATAGGATTGTCATAATTGTTGATTTTAATTATACCAACATAGACTGGGACTTCCAGAGGGTTCAGGACTTAGATGGAGAGAAATTAGTTAAGTGTGTTCAGGAAAGTTTCCACAAGCAGTATATAGAGGGTCCTACTCGGGAAGGGACAAACTCGACCTACTATTGGGATATAGGGCAGGATAGGTGATGGAGGTAAAGTGGGGGAGCGTTTTGGTAACGGTGACTAGAATTGTATTAATTTTAAAATAGTTATGGGAGGGACAGAATTGGTCCACAGATTCAAGTTCTAAATTGGGGCGAGGCGAATTTTGTTGGAATTAGACAGGGACTTGCAAAGGTTGATTGGTGTAGCTTGTTTCCAGGCAAAAGGATCTCTGGTAAGTGGGAGGACTTTAAAAGTGGGATAGCTCGAGTTCAAGGTCTACATGTTTCTGTGAGGGTGAAGGGAAAGTGAGGCAGGAAGAGAGAACCCTGGGTGACAAGAGATAATCAGGCTCTGGCCAGCAAGAAGGAGGCGTGGCTCAGGTTCAGCCAGCTGGAATCAATGGAATTTCTGGAGAGTCACAAGGGATACAGGAGTTTACTGAAGAAGGAAATTAGGAGGGCGAAAAGGGGGTGTGACATAGCCTTGGCTGAGAAAAATAGGGTGAATCCAAAGATGTGCTTTCAGTATAGTAAAGAAAAAGAACGACTAGAGAGAAAATAGGACGCCTTAAAATCGAAAGTGGGCATTCATGTGTAAAACCACAACAGATGGGCGAGGTCCTCAATTTCCCCTCTGTGTTTACCATGAAGAAAGACATGAAGATCTGTGTCTTCTGTGTGTGTGTTGGGGGGGTGGGGGGGGGGGGGGGTGGGTTAGTTGTCATATCTTGGTACCGTTAAGATCACAGTAGAAGTGCTGTTGGACATATAAGAATGTATAAAGTCAGGTAAATCCTTGGTCCTGACCCAATATATCCAAGAGCACTGAAAAAGGCGAGAGAGGACAGTTCAGGGGCCAAGGTCCCGGAAGACTGGGCAGTCGCAAATGTTGTGTCCTTATTCAAGAAGGGCTGCAGAGAAAAACCTGAGAAATATAGACCAGTAAGCTTCACATCTGTTTTCAGTAAACCACTTGAGAAGGTTCTGAGAGATAAGATGTGCATGCATTTGGAAAGACAGAGTTTGACTTGGAGCAGTAAGCATAGCTTTGTGCATGGCATATCATGCCTTACAAATATTGTTCGAGTTTTTTGAGGAAGTGACCAGGAAGGTTGACGAGGGTAGGGTGGTGGGCATAGTCTATATGGATTTCAGTAAAGCCTTTGATAAGGTTCCACATGGTAGGCCGCTCGAGTAGGTTAGATCGCATGGACTCCAAGGTAATCTGGCAAATTGGCGACACAGTTGGCTTGGCGTTAGGAAGCAAATGGCTATGGTGGAGGTATACCTGTCGGACTGGAGGCCTGTGGCTGGTGGAGTGCCTCAGGGGTCGGTGTTGGGCCCATTGCTGTTTGTTATCTATATCAATGATTTGTACGAGAGTGCACAACCCAAGGTTAGTAAGTTTGTAGATGACACTAAAATAGGAGGGATCCAATGAGGAACATTACCAGAAAATGCAGCAGTACCTTGATCGGCAGCGGAAGTGGGCTGAGAAATAGCATGTGGAGTTTAACGTAGATGAGGGTGACATCTTGCATTTTGGAAAGTCAAATCCAGGTAGGAGTTTAATGATGAATGAGAGGGTCTTAAGAAGTGTAGTGGAACAAATGACATTAGAGATTAGGTGCACGGTTGTTTGAAATCTGAGTCACAGATACACAGGACAGTGAAGAAGGCTGTTGGCATACAGACCTTCATCAACGCATTGAGTATAGAAGTTGTGACATTATGTTACAGTTTTACAGGATGTTGGTAAGGCTGCAGTTGGAGTATTGGGTTCAGTTTTGTTCACCTTGCTCTAGAAAGGATATTTTTGAACTAGAAAGAGTGCAGAAGAAATTTCAGAGATGTTTCCTGGGCTAAAGGGTTTAAGTTATAGGGAGACGTTGGACAGGTTAGAACTTATTTCTTTATAGATTAGGAAACTGAAGGGGTTCTTAAAGAAGTGTAGATAGTTTGAGAGAAAATTTGTAGTTCTGGTGTACAGAAGCCGTGTGTGTGGTTCTGAGTGTGACAGGGGGATTGTCTGTACGAAGCTGAGCTCGTTTCCTGGTGCTATCTTATCGAACTCACCTCATTAGCTACCCACCCCATCTCATGGTGTCCCTCTCATTCAATACCAGCCCGATTCTCCCACCCATCATGATTGACCAGACGGCACTCCGGCACTTTTACCCCGTTGTCTTCAAGTGCCTGTTCGAGGGCATTTCCCATGGAACGCATTCTCCTAACAATATATTCCATCTGTTTTATACTTTCATACGACGGTCAGCATGCTTTACATAGACCAAACAAAAAAATCTACACTTATTTTTTGGCTAAAGATTCCAATCACACTTAGGAATTCTGGTTATTTCACTTGACTCACCTTAATGATATTAAATCAAAGACAGCTTCTAAACACGTTCTTGTTATAAAATACAATTTCGAGCAGAGAAAGTTTTTACCCTCAGCCGTTATCTTGACCGTTATCTGAATTGTACCATTTTCATTGTTATGAAAGTTTCTTTTGCCCTTTGCCTGTGACTGTTTCTGTCTGTGACAGTTGCAAGGTCTCCCACTCAGTTAGTTGGACGGCTGGTTTGTAATGTAGAGTGAGGCCAACTGCGCAGGTTCAGTTCCTCACACTGACAGAGGTTACCATGAAGGGGACGCTCTCTCAACCTCAACCTCACCCCATCACCCGAGATGTGGTGACCCTCAGGGTAAACCAGCATGAGTGGTCTCTCTAATGAGAGTTCTTTGGGACTCTATTCTATCAATGTTAGCATTTTAATATTTAAAAAAGTAATTTTATTGAAAACAGATTTTTAATATTATAATAACCCAATAACAACACAACTCAAACAACTGAAGAAAATTACACTCATGTGCATGTACATACAAAACAAGTTAAAAATACTAAATGGACAGTAGAAAAACAAAAATAAACAAGAAATAATGAATAAATAGTACAGCTCAGCATAACAAAACGATAGCTTTCGTTCTTCAAGAGCATTAACTGATACGCATTTTTATGTTCATATTTGTTCCTCGCTGGATATTAGATTATTAGACAATATCGTCATGGCTATATAAAAGCCTTTCTTAATGTGACAGATAATCCGGCATCGTGGTAATCCAAAAAGGGCTGCCTTGCCTTGTATAAATCTCTGTTTTTTTGATGCACTATGCTAGTGAGAACGTCCAAAGGGATATTCTCCATGAAGAACTTACGACGACCCAACAGACCAGGGGTTTTCAGATATCCAACACAACAGAACATGTTTCCTAGCACAGAAAGTAAGGATATATTTTTTTCCTCATGTGCATCTGCGTAAGGTACCCTGAGCAGGCCCAAGAAAAGAAAAACCGCGTCCATCTCCAATTCAGTCCCCAATACCTACTCTATCACACATAACACAGTGCTCCAATATATATGAAGCCTGGTTCATGAAAACAAGCAATGAGTAAGAATGCCTGTAGTCATTCTGCATTTAGGACATGATGAAGATAATCCCACTTCGCATTTTGAGAGACAATCTGTGGTCAGATAGACACTATGAAGAATTTTCAACTGCATGGAATGGGTCCTATTACAGATCAAAATCCTTGAGCATTTTCACAAATGTCCTCCCATCTCTCCGAGGTGTTCTGAACCCCCAACACTCTCTCGCAGATATCACAAAGCTGCACAGTCTCGTCTGAGGGGACACACTCCAACTAATGACAAAGGGTACTGACACAGAGGGTATTCTAAGCAATAAGCACCCACTTCTCTTTTTCGGATCTATAAGAGTCTGTTAAAGGTGTATTTTTAAAAATCAAATCTCTCATCTGGACAAAAAAACCGAAGTGGTCTCTACTAGGTAGTCCATACTTACGAGTTATTTGATCAAATGATGTCATTCTTTCTCCCTCAAATAATACGTGGTGACTCAATAGTTAGCACTGTGACCTCACAGCACCAGGATCCAAAGATGTGCAGGTTAGATGATTTGGCTATTGATAAATCACTCATAGTGTCCAGGGGTGTGTAGGTTGGAGCATTAGTCAGGGTAAATATAGGATGGTAGGGGGATGGGTCTGGGTGGGTCGAAGTCGACTTGTTGGGCCCAAGGGCTTGTTTCCACCTTGTAGGGATTTTATTAATTCTAAATCACTCAAGCAAGTTACACCCCTGACTTCCCACATTTTAAACATTGAATCTATTATCCCCGGTTGACCATTCGGCATACCACTTATAGGGGTAAGAAACATGGTTGTGGCTATATTGCCCTCGACCTGACACATTGGCATTCATCCTTTAACTTTATTGATAATTATTGGGTTATGACAATACTCCATAAATGTTGTCATTTTGTCTAAGAACAACAGACTAATAAGGGTTCACTTTGTCTGACAGGGTTCAATATCTAACCGTATTGACACCGAGTCCTCAGTGGCCCAGACACTAACATAGGATAATAAAGAGCTTAATTGATAGCTTTTAATCTGGAAGATCTACTCCCCATACTCTGTGGTGTAGTTGCAATTTGGTTGGCTTGATAAAGAGTCGCTTATGGTGCCAAATAAAAGAGCTAAACCAGCCATTAAGTCTCCTAAATATCTGGCTGGGAAACATCAAAGGAAGCATTCACACGGGGTATAGCAAATAAGGAAGGACATTCATTTTAAGAACAGCTATCCGACCGAGCCAGGATATTGGAAGTGCCTCCCATCTTTGAAGGTTTTGTTTAATTTTGTCAAACAAATGGACATAGTTCACGTTAAATAAATGATCAAAGACGGATGTAATGAATATACTGAAATAGGGAAACCACCCCCGTGACCATTTAAAAGGAAACTAGGATTTGCCTTCAACATCAGGAATTCCCCTGAGACCTCCCATAAGGACGGCCACAAACTTTGTAAAATTAATCTTCTAGCCCGAAAAGGTGATTAGCGAATTTATGCATTGCATCACGTGAGCTGCCGAAGCTGTGAGATTTGACAAAAACATAAGACCCTCATTTGCATACAACATAATCTTATGTTACTTCTATCTTACTTCTGGGGCAGGAATGTTGGGGCAATATTCCCAGTTGTGTAGGATTCCACCGTATCTAAGATTGTTGCAGGGATGGGGAAGAGATCAACCCTCGCGTGGCATTTGTGTGGGTTAAAGAAGAAAATAAAATCCCCTCTTGTGAGGTGGATCTGCCTCCAGACATCCACCAGCTCTAGTTCTGCACACAAACCCATTAATTGCTTACATTATAACGAGGGTATTGGGGGACATTTGGACATTCTGTCCACCGTGGGGTCATAAGACAGTTGAAATCTCCTTCTACGATAATGTGCCACAATGCAAGATAACTTAATTTGGACAATGCATCCACCAGGATTTTAAGAGCGTGCGCCAGGGGGCAATAAACATTCAAAATACTGTATTATTTCCCATGTGTCAAGACTTAGGGGATGATGATCCTTCCGTGAGTGTCTAATACAATCTAATGATTTAAATGGAAGATTCTTCTCCACTAGTATGGCTTCTCCCCTACTCCTTGTATTATTAGACGAGAAATAAGCCCGATCAAACCCGCCCTGCTGTAACGTCAAATGTTCCTTGTCATCAAGGTATACCTCCTACAATAGGACAACATCCACCCTCTCTGTTTGAAGACTAGAAAGTACATTTTTCCTCTTGACTGGCAGATAGCTCCCCTTAATGTTCCAGGTAAAATATTTAAGCACATCCTTATCCATAACACACTGTAGCAACATTTCAACTCTAGAGTTTCACATCGAATTACACATCGCTGATCATTAATGAAAAAAAGACTCATTGAACCTAAAAACTGAACAAACTAAAACTACTTCAACTAACAAGCTCTCAAAACTTTCCACAGCTTAACACACAAAGAAAACAAAGAATGAAATAAAATCCAAAACGCCAAAGACACTCGATTGGGGAATTTACCCCCCAACGCCCACTGGGGATGCTTACCTATCTCAAAACTTGATCTTGTGCACGCTACCAATATGGAATCCAGGGCAATTAACAACAAAAATTAGCCTTAAACTGCCCTTCGGTCGCCACTTAGTCATTACAACTACATTTGTAACTCCCTCCAGCTTGAGCTGCACCCCAGACACAAGCAAAGACAGAGAAAAAGAGTAGTAATACTAATGAAGAAGTTAAAAATGAGTACTCTACTCATCTCCGACTATAATTTAACACAGGTTAATATCAGAAAAATAGAACAAAATGTCTTTAGGAGAAACATGATCATCTAAATATCCAGCTTACTTTAAAATGTCCACAAAGGTTTCGCTTTCTCTGGAGAGTCAGACGAGTTCGTGGATCCATTGAAAGCAATACAGAGCACCGCTGGGCACGGTAAGGAATACTTATGGTATGGAAGAGTTCCCTTACTCTTCTTTTAATCTCATCAAAACATTTTATTTCCTGAATCACCGCCGCTGAAAAGTCCTGAAAGAACATAATCCTGGAGCTATTGTGAATTAAACCCATCGGATCTTTCCCCTGGGTTCTGAAAGCTTCCATCAGTCTTTGTTAGTCCCCATAACTATGTAATCGCGTAAGGACAGGATGAAGGCGTTGGTCTGAGTCTGACTTCCGCGCCGTAACCCGATGAACTGTCTCACTCTTCACCCGTCCCTCCTCAGTTTGGAAGTGAAGGAATCACTGCAGCCAGTTCTTAAAAAAACTCACCGGCTGACCACCTTCTGTCCGCTTCAGCAAACCGACGATGTGAATATTCTTCATCTTACCCCAGTTCTCGAGGTCGTCATCTTGTTCAGTTAAAGAGCAAACCTGTTTTTCAAGGGTGAGCACCTTCTCCTGAGAGGAAACGATCACGGTCTCTGTCGCTGCAGTTCGACCCTTGGCATCGTCTGTTCTATTTCCAAGGCTGTCAAGTTGTTGCTCATGTTTTTGCAGCACGGCTGAGAGCGGTTCTAGCCACAACTGAACTGTTTTTCTATCATGGCTTCAAACATTTCACATAACTTGGTGAACTCAGTGACCAAGGCCTGGTGAGTAACTGGGTCCATCGAACGAGCAGAATGGGTTGCAGCGGCGGCCTCAGGCATGCTCGATGCTTCTGACGGGTGCACCGCTTGTTGGGACTTACTCGATCCTTTCCCATGTTTTGTAATCCCTTTGACAAATCGGGATTAGTAAAGATTCTATCGCTCTTTTAGTGTTGAATTTTAAGTAAATGGCTGGGATGGGATGGGTTAGAGAACCACTTTTCCCGTGTGTTGATGCAGAGCCCAGCAATACAGACCTTCTGGATCGCCGCCATCTTGTGTTCCCCCTTAACATTTTATCGATATTATCATTTCATTTTGCATTATATTTCTGGAGGTTCTGAAGCCGTGTTATTTGATACCACTGTCTACATTTCCCCTCACACTGCACATCGCTGGCCATTCCTCGATAATCCTTGACTCTGTTGTTATTTATGAACCTTCCATCTGTGCCGCAAAAATATTCAATATCTCTGCCTCCAACGTTCTGTGGGGAAGAGTTTCCAAAGACTCACAGCATTTTGAGAAAATAATTATAAAAATTATGATCTGAGTGTAAGATTAGTTTTTTTGTGTTTCCTTACCTGAGAAAGAATATAATGACGTCGGAAGCAGTTCAGAGATATTTCATTTCACGTATTCCTGGGGTGAAGGGTTTATATTGTGAAGGCCTTAACAGGTTACTCTTGGAATGAGAATTAAACATACAAGACCTTGATAAGTGTGGATTAGGTATGTACCCACTGGATGTTTGTATAGTCCAAATTTATTGTCATTGTCATAGAACCTCAAAAGTGTGGAGGCAGAACATTCCGTCCATTAAGTCCACACTGACCCACCAAAGAGCATCCCACCTGGACGTGCCCCCAGTCTTATCCGTGTAACCCAGCATTTCCCATAACTAACCCATCTAACCTGATCATCCATGGGCACTCCACTTTAAACTGCACATATTTGGACTGTGGCAGGAAACTGGAGCACTGGGAGGAAACCCACACAGGCGTGGGGAGAATGTTCAAACTCCACATAGAGGGTCGCCTGAGATTGGAATTGAACCCAGCTCCTTGGTGATGTGAGGCAGCTACCCACAGATCCAACATACTCCTCCGTTAGTCCTGTTAGTAACTTGTGGCTGACTAAAGAAATCAGCCTGACTTGTTCTTATCACTGAACCTGACCCGGTCTGAGACCCTTATCATCGGCCATATCACCAACCTGGTTACATTTAAAATTTGTTGTAAGCAGTGGAAGAGTGGGACTAGAAATGGAAAGAGTGACACCCTCTATCCTCAGTCACAACTGGAGTGAGAAAAAAATCACAAAGTGGGAATTCATTCAAGTGGGAGTTCTCTTTCCCAGAATGTTCAAACTCCACATAGAGGGTCGCCTGAGATTGGAATTGAACCCAGCTCCTTGGTGATGTGAGGCAGCTACCCACAGATCCAACATACTCCTCCGTTAGTCCTGTTAGTAACTTGTGGCTTCGATCGTATGAGGAAAGACTGAGACACTTGGGGCTGTTTTCATTAGAGAAAAGAAGGTTTAGGGGTGACTTGATTGAGGTGTACAAGATGATTAGGGGGTGAGATAGGGTTGACAGTGTGAACCTTTTCCCGCGTATGGAGTCGGGTATTACAAGGGGGCATAGCTTTAAATTAAGGGGGGGGGGTAGATATAGGACTGAAGTTAGGGGTAGGTTCTTCACTCAGCGAGTCGTAAGTTCATGGAATGCCCTGCCAGTAGCAGTGGTGGACTCTCCCTCTTTATGGGCATTTAAGCGGGCATTGGATAGGTATATGGAGGATAGTGCGTTAGTATAGGTTAGGTGGGCTTGGATCGGCGCAACATCGAGGGCCAAAGGGCCTGTACTGCGCTGTATTCTTCTATGTTCTATGTTCTAAGTTTGGGAAGGCTGAATCTTCGTCTGATTTTCCATAGACAGGTGAATCAGGGATAATGGTGCATGGAGAGAAAAGTGCAGCAGGGATCACAATGAGATGAGCCACGACTTTATTTACTGGTGGAGTAGTGTCAACGGTCTGAATAGCCTACTCGTGTCCCTCAGCCCTATGTTCTGATGTTCCTTTCAGCCCTTCAGACCTGCTACACAGGGCAAATCAAGGCCACTCCGATGGTTAGGTGCAGTTTTGACAATGTACTTGGAAAATCCAGGCTGGGTCAGAAAGTGACACGCACCCCCAATCACTGTTTCCAGACTTCCCCTCTCTGCAACGTCTGCTCCAGATGTGGGTGGTGTTACAGACCCAGATTTACTGTAAATACAGCCCCCACACGCCACCCAGCGTTAACTCAAATCCTCTGCTCATCCAAATGTAGCATTACACAACACAACTTCCGGGAAAATAACCAGTTACTTATCATAAGCATAACATGTGAAATTAATAAATAGGAACAAGAGTAGGCTATTCGGCGCCTCAAGATTGCCCTGTCATTTATTTACGAACATGGCCGATCTACTCCAGTTCTAACTCCACTTTCTTGCCTACTCCTTGTATCCTTCCACACCTTTCTGGGTTAGGGAATTCCAGCCATTCACTACCTTCTGAGAGAAGACATCACTTTGTATCTCAGATAGAAAATAATTATTCTATATTCGGTATCTATGTCCTCGAGTTCGAGACTCCACTCAGGAATGGTAACAACTACTCAACATCTACCTTCACAAGTCCCTTCTGTGTCTTGTAATTTTCAGCAGTATCACTCCTCATTCATTTAAACCCCAATGAATAATCGCCTCACCATTTTAGAGATTCTCAATAACACAACCCTTTCATCCCTGGAAGCCAGCTAATGACCCAACCTAGTTACTTGCTGCATCAGCATGCTGACTTTATGTTTCATACACAGGAACACTCCAGTCCCTTTGTACTGTTCTTTTTCTGGAAGTGCTCTTCATCAAATAACAGCCTGCCTTTTGATTCTCAGTGTCATCCTCAAACTCGGATGTATATTGCACTCAGCTCCCTCCTTCAGACTATCAGTATAGAGTCTAAATAACTGATGCATCGGACTGATAGCTTTGGTCCTACAGCAGATACACCTTTATCATGAAGATTCATTTATCCTGACTCTCCGATTTCTGTGTGCTAACCAATCATCATCCCATGTTAACACATTCTCCATCATCCTACGAGCTTCTGTCTTGTGTAAGAACTTTTATTTTGTAATACCTTATGGAAAAACTCTGGAAAGCCTGGTGTCTACCAGATCTCCTTTATCAAGTCCGCTTGTTACATTCTCAGGCATCTCCAGAAATACTTTGCATGATTTTATAGGGCAAAGTATAATTGCACTTTCACAAAGCCACACTGATTCTGCGTGAAGCTTTTCTAAATGTCGATGCTGGCCAGGTTTTCCAAATTAAGATCGTCCCATCTGCTTTCATTTGGCCCCATAAGCCTCGAAATGTTTCCCATTCATATGTTTGTACAAATATTTTTAAATGTGTTAGCTGTACATGCATCTACCACTCTTCCTCTGGCAGCTCATTCCATACCACATCATCCTCTGTGTAAAAACATTGCCCCTGCGTCCCTTGTAAATTTTCCCTCTTTCACCTTAAACCTATGCCTTCTACGGTTGAACTCCCCCATCCTGTGGAAAAGACCTTGGCTATTCACCCTATCCATACCTCTCATGATTTTAGAAAGTTCTATAATGTCATCCCTCAACCTTCTACACTCCATCCAATACTAACTTCAAGAACAAGCATTTAAAAATAAACACTGCAAATTTGAAACTATAGTAAACATGAAGATAAACAATACTTCGCCCAAACTTCACACTGTGATTTGTTATTTCTCCCTATTACAATACTGAGGCAGCATGAAACGCTTACTAGTGCCAATAAGAAGTCAAGCACCTGATATCCTCTGTCTAAAGGAGGTGATGCTCTCTACAGTTAAAATGTATTTATGGCCAAATCTTTATAATGCCACATAGTCAACATTCTCCCTCCTGGCCTCCCTATGGCCTTGTGTGATTGTGTCTTCTTTATCTTGCACTCAATAAAGAGAACCCCTTTCCCCATTCACACTTTAATTTAATCCCATTTTATATCATCTTCTCGTTCACCAGTTTATCTTTGCCACACTCTCTTTCCCCTGTCACCGATCTCCCACCTCTGACAAGGTATTAAAAAGCCAAGTTTCCAATGCTTTTCAGTTGTGAAGAAGTGTCACACTGGGCTTGAAATGCTAACGCTGTTTCTCTGTCTCTGCAGATGCTGACAGACCGGCTGAATTTCTCCAGAAATGAATAGGCACAGAACAAATTTTCACAAAACAAATAACTATGGATACTGGTAATAAAAATACCAAAATTGCTTGAGAAACTGAGAGTTTTGTAGAGGGTCACTGGACCTGAAAGTTTAAGACTGCATTCATTCCAGAAGATGCTGCAACATCTTCAGCAATTTCTGTTTTTGGACAATTTCCAAAGAAGTATGTCAAAGATGCTCAAACATCCTGTCCAGCATAGAGTGCCAGACACTGGGAACTGAACAATAACGCATGGTGCACAAGTTCTTTGTCTCTGAAACTACATAGGTCTGGCATCACCGACACTACAGAGCTCTTAATCATGGTCAGGGAGAAAAACAGAGGGAAACACATTCACTTCAAATACAGAAGTTGACATTGTGGAAGAGAAATGATATAGATCGTTAGTTTAAATGGATTGAGTTAAATTAACAAATTAGAGGTGTGACACCAGGGAGAGGCCCTCAAGTGTTACCGCATCAGAAACCAGGTTTGGTATAGAATACAGGGCTGATGGGTGAATGGGTCTCTGTGTGAACTGGGGGACAGTCAGTAGAATTGAATTGTAGATATTGCAACTTAAACTGGGTTTTCATCTGATGCTGTAGATCACAGCGGAAGCAGAAACAGAATTGTATTCAACGACAATCTGTAACATTTTCCCGACGATAATTGCCATTGCCATCAAGCTATTACCATTACCATGGTTAAGTGATGAGTGTGGGTGAACATGCCAGAGTCGGAATCACGTGGACCTAAACCTGTTGACAACCCATTAAAGCTACCACAATTAACTGTTTAAATTCCGATCAGCAGATCTAATGTCTGATGGAGAGGGGAAATGATCCCAAGACTAACAGATCAGATCTGAGCTCTGTAGTCCTGCCAAAGGCAAACACAAATGCCGATGAACTATTAAACAAATTACTGGAGGAGAGTACTCCACAAATATTCTCATCCTAAATATCGGAACAGCTCTGTATGTCAGTGAAAAAAGTGAAGGATGTGGTGTCTGCACTATCCTCAGCCAGACGTGTTGAGTGGATGATCCAACTCACACTCATCATGATTCCCACAGAATCGCAGATGTCAGTCTTCAAGCAATTCAGTTTGCTGTACGGTCATGAGGAAACAGCTGAACACTATAGATACGACAAAGGCAATGGACCCTGACACCATTCCTGCAATCGGACTGAAGACTTGTGCTGCGCAACAAGCCGTGTCCCTGGGGAAGATGTTTCATTTCAGCTCCAACTCTGACACCTCCCTGGTAATGTGGAAAATTACTCAACTATGTCCAGTCTCTGAATAGGAGAATAATTACAATCTGACCAATTACCACAACCTCAGTTCCATCACGACAGTCAAATTGGTGGGAATATTTTTTGATAGAGCTGTCAAGTAGCTCCGAAATAATCAGGTCAGTTTGGTTTCCGATAGGTCCCCATGTGGAGATGCTGCTGTAGTGGACATATCATTGGATTACGAATCTAGACCAGGCTAATGCTCTGGCAGATGGTGGAAGTTAAACATAATTCATAAAATATCGAGACCTAAAATCTGGTGTCAGTAATAGTGATCTTGTGTCCAATGTTGATTGTAAACATCAATCTCCTTCACCAATATACTTTCAGGAAGTGAACCTCCCGTGCTTTCTTTGTCTGGCGTAAAAGTGACTCCAGACGTACAGACATGGTCTCTGAATCGGCCAAGTGAGACACTCAATTGTATCAAAATACTCTGAGGTCTTAAAGGATAAAACCTACAGAACACCTTGCATCAACCTCGCTATTAGAAAAGGGAATGGGAAACACAGTCCTGTTGACCCTGCACAGACATCCTTCCTAACATCTGTGAGCTTGTGACAATATTTACAGAGCTTTCCCACAGACTGCACAGAAACATCGGGAGAGGAGGAGGTCATTCAGCACATTGAGCTTTCCCCATGCTATTTCATGGCCGAACATCTCCTCATTGCAGTTTTCCCCACACAATGTTCATATCCCAAAATATGTTTAAACATTATGAAATATAGTGCCTTCGGCTCATCAATATATAGGGAGTTCTCTGGTAACGCTTTTTTATTAAGTACGATTTGACTGCAATTCGATTCGTGAACCGTTTTCTACAAAGTGAACTATCATCCCTGCTTACAATCTGTCACACTCTGTCAGAGTTTTATATATCACTGAGATCTCCACTCATTTTCCTAAAGCCCATGGAATACATGCCCGGTCACCCTAAATTCTGATCCCACAACTAACCTGTCACCCCAGAGATCAGTCTGGTCATCCTTCACTGCACTCCCTCAATGTCAGGTTTGCACTTTATTAGGTAAGGACACCAAAACCGCACACAACACTGCACAATATTCGAGATGGGGTCCCACCAAGGCCCTTTACAGTTGCAGTAAATGACCCTTACTCCTGTATTCTAAATCCCCCTGAAATTAAGTTGAATAAATCATTTATCTTCCTACCTGCTATCTGCTCCCGCAATATTGTTTTCAGTGACTGGTGTACAGGGAGATCCAGATTCTTTTCAATGTTAGAGCTCCCCACTTACTGGGTCTATATACACTGTATACAGCGTGCCAATGCCATTTCCAGTATTGACCTCCGTGTTCAGAACTCACTGCCCTGCATGGACTCGGAAGGCTGCGCAGGAATAAACAAAAATACAGCTTAAGTTCATTTATAGATCAACATTTTTCAAACAATCCCTTTTCAAATGATAGGCTTCCATTCAATTGATCCCATAAAAGTACACAACCTCTCATCTCTGCCAATGCTGTCCATCTGCCAGGTATTTGCCCAGTCACTCCACTTGTCTCAAGCACTTTGGAATCATTTTTATATCCTCTTCATCCACTCACAAGCTGATATCATTTAGTTCTGTCAGCAGACTTGTGAATATTGCAATTGAGCCCCTCATCCAAAGATATGATGTGTATTGGGAATAGCTGGATGCCAAATCTCGATCCTTGCTATATCCTCCAAGCCTTCCATTCAAAAAAACAAGGATTTGTTCCTACTCACTGTTTCCAGCCAGCTCTCCCATTCTAAAACTATGACCAAAACAGTCCCACTGGATTCAAATTTGCACAAAATGCTTGGGGCTTTATCAAAGATTTTTCTGAGATTCCAATCGTATTGCGTTGATACCTTCTCCATTATTTTGCTAAAAGCCACTTTCTTAAATAGTATTCCTATTTCATAAACTTCTGTTGACTTTTCCTATGCCCATTAATTTCAGTCCAATACTTTCTCTAAAACATTTTAGTTACTAATTTCATTCTATTCCCTTTTTCTCACCAGACTAAAGTCCCATAGTATTGCGACGGAATTTTGTTTTTGTTATTTTTTCTTTTGTGAAGGCATAAATGAAGTATTCGCTCCACTGACCAGATATTTCCCTGTCCTGAATTCTCTGATATCAGACTGTTAGAAAGTTGCACCTTTCTCTCTTAATTTTGCCATTGACGTATTTTCAGAAGATATTGCAAGTTCACTCATATACACTTTGATAAGATATTCTTCGGTAACCCAGCAATTCCTATCTTAAGCTACTGAATGATTGACCTTCCACAGCCATACAATCACAGAAGCACAGACTCTGTAGAACATAGAACATAGAACATAGAAGAATACAGCGCAGTACAGGCCCTTGGGCCCTCGATGTTGCGCCGATCCAAGCCCACCTAAACTACACTAACCCACTATCCTCCATATACCTATCCAATGCCCTCTTAAATGCCCATAAAGAGGGAGAGTCCACCACTGTTACTGGCAGGGCATTCCATGAACTAACGACTCGCTGAGTGAAGAACCTACCCCTAACATCAGTCCTATATCTACCCCCCCTTAATTTAAAGCTATGCCCCCTTGTAATACCCGACTCAATACGCGGGAAAAGGTTCATACTGTCGACCCTATCTAACCCCCTAATCATCTTGTACACCTCAATCAAGTCACCCCTAAACCTTCTTTTCTCTAGTGAAAACAGCCCCAAGTGCCTCAGTCTTTCCTCATACGATTTTCCTTCCATACCAGGCAACATCCTGGTAAACCTCCTCTGCACCCGTTCCAATGCCTCCACATCCTTCCTATAGTATGGCGACCAAAACTGCACACAATATTCCAGATGCGGCCGTACCAGAGTCTTATACAACTGCATCATGACCTCAGGACTCCGGAACTCAATTCCTCTACCAATAAAAGCCAGTACGCCATATGCCTTCCTCACCGCACTATTTACCTGGGTGGCAACTTTCAGAGATCTGTGTACATGGATACCAAGATCCCTCTGCTCATCCACACTACCAAGTATCCGACCATTAGCCCAGTACCCCATCTTTTTGTTATTCTTCCCAAAGTGAATCACCTCGCACTTAGCTACATTGAATTCCATCTGCCACCTTTCTGCCCAGCTCTGCAGCTTCTCTATATCCTGCTGTAACCTGCCACATGCTTCCTCACTGTCAACAACTTCTCCGACTTTCGTATCATCCGCAAACTTGCTCACCCAACCTTCTAACCCCTCTTCCAGGTCATTTATAAAAATGACGAACAGCAATGGTCCCAAAACAGATCCTTGCGGAACACCGCTAGTGACGGCACTCCATGAAGAAACTTTGCCATCAACTACTACCCTCTGTCTTCTTCCATCCAGCCAATTCCTAATCCAAACCTCCAACTCACCCTCAATGCCATATCTCCGTATTTTCTGCAGTAGCCTACCATGGGGAACCTTATCAAACGCCTTACTAAAATCCATATATACCACATCTACCGCTTTCCCCTCATCAACCTCCTTCGTCACCTTTTCAAAGAATTCAATAAGGTTTGTGAGGCACGACTTGCCCTTCACAAAACCATGCTGACTATCCTTGATCACATTATTCCTATCCAGATGTGCATAAATCCTATCCCTTACAATTCTCTCTAAGACTTTGCCCACAACAGAAGTGAGACTCACCGGCCTATAGTTACTAGGGCTATCCCTACTCCCCTTTTTGAACAAGGGAATCACATTTGCTATCCTCCAGTCTTCTGGGACTACTCCTGTAGACAAAGAGGACATAAAAATCAAGGCCAATGGCTCTGCAATCTCCTCCCTTGCTTCCCAGAGAATCCTAGGATAAATGCCATCAGGCCCAGGGGACTTATCTATTTTCACCTTTTCCAGGATTTCCAACACCTCTTCTCTACATACCTCAAAGCCATCCATTCTACTTATTTGTGACTCAGTATTCTCATCGACAACAATGCCCTGTTCCTGAGTAAATACTGAAGAAAAGTATTCATTCAGTGTCTCCCCAATCTCTTCCGCCTCCACACACAACTTCCCCCTACTATCCTTGACTGGACCTATTCCTACCCTAGTCATTCTTTTATTCCTAACATACCTATAGAAAGCCTTAGGGTTTTCCCTAATCCTATCGACTAAGGACCTTTCATGTCCCCTCCTTGCTGCTTTTAGCTCTCTCTTCAGGTCCTTCCTGGCTACCCTATAACTCTCAATCGCCCCAATTGAACCTTCACGTCTCATCTTGAGATAGGCCGCCCTCTTCCATTTAACAAGGGATTCCAATTCCTTATTAAACCACGGCTCCCTCGCACGACCCTTTCCTTCCTGCCTGACAGGTACATAATTATCAAGGACACTCAATAGTTGCCCCTTGAACAAGTTCCACATATCATTTACACTCTTGCCTTGGAGTCTACTTTTCCAAGCCACACATCCTAAGTCATGCCTCACCGCATCATAATTTCCCTTACCCCAGCTATAATTCTTGCCCTGTAGTACACACTTATCCCTCTCCATCACGAGTGTAAAAATCACCGAATTATGGTCACTATCCCCAAAGTGCTCACCTACCTCTAATTCTAACACCTGGCCTGGTTCGTTACCCAGAACCAAATCCAGTATGGCCTCACCTCTTGTTGGCCTGTCTACATATTGTGTCAGGAAACTCTCCTGCACACATTGAACAAACACTGACCCATCTAACGAACTTGAGCTATAGCTTTCCCAATCAATATCAGGAAAGTTAAAGTCCCCCATAACAACCACCCTATTACTGTCACTCATCTCCTGAATCACCTTCCCAATCCTTTCTTCAATGATTCTAGGACTATTAGGAGGCCTGTAAAAGACTCCCAACAGGGTGACCTCACCTTTCCTATTCCTAACCTCAGCCCAAACTACCTCAGATGGCAAGTCCTCATCCATTGTCCTTTCCACCGCTGTAATACTATCTTTGACAATCAATGCCACACCTCCCCCTCTTTTACCCCCACCTCTGACCCTACTAAAACATTTAAATCCCGGAACCTGCAACAGCCAATCCTGTACTATCAGAAATACAGCACGGTCCACATCAGCCCCACTTTCCAACACAAAACCCGTCGCTGTGAATCTTATGGCCGTTCAAATGCACAACCATGTATTTTCTAATGGTTTTGAGGTTACCATGACAATTCCCCTCTCACGAAGTGCATCGTAGACTGCAACACAGTTTGGGTGAAAAACAGTCCACAAATCCTCACTAAGCCTCAAACCCTTCATTTTAAAAGTGTGTCCCTTTGATTAAAAGGACCATCTGCTCTCGATCACCCCGTTCATCTCCCTTGTAATCTTATCCTCCTGATTCACGTCCCCCTTAGCCTTCTCTGCTCCAAACTAAACAATCCGAGCTTATCCAGCCTCTCTCCATAGCTGATCTGCTCCATTCAAGGGAACATGCTGGGGAATCTCTTCTGCACCTCCTCCAGTGCAATCACATCCTTCCTGTAATGTAGCTCCCAGAAATGCACACAGTATTCCATCTTGGCTAACGAAAGTTCCGCATAGCGCGAATAATCTATGGTTCGATGTGTGAAGGCTGTGTTTACGCTCCCGTACGCTTTCTCAAATTGTGTGTTACCCTGTCCAGCCACATTCAGGGATGTGTGGAGAAGCACCCTCTGAGCTTCCTAGTGTGCTGCCATTCACTGAGTCCTCCCCTGCTTGGTTCCTTCTTCCAAAGTGCATGATCTCATATTTTTCAGGGTTACATTCCATCTGCCATTGATGTGACCATCTGATCATTCCATCTGTATCTTCCTGTAACATATGACCTTCCTCCTCACTGCCAACTACCAGCCAATCTTTGTATCAAACACAAACATACGTATGACACTCCACACCGCTCGTCCATATGCACAGCTGCATCCTTTATGATAAGGTTTATAATCAGAAAACATCATATTATAGTCCAACAGCTTTATTTGGAGGCACGAGCTTTCGAAGCGCTTCTTCTTCATCAGGTGTTTGTGGGCTTTGATGAAGCATTTCGAAAGCGAGTGCCATCGTATGAACCTTTTGGACTATAACCTGGTGTTATGCAATTTTTAGCTTTGTCCACCCCGTTCCAACTAGGAGAAAGTGTGGACTGCAGATGCTGGAGATCAGAGCTGAAAAATGTGTTGCTGGAAAAGTGCAGCAGGTCACGCAGCATCCAAGGAGCAAGAGAATCGACGTTACGGGCATAAGCCCTTCTTCAGGAATCATTCCTGAAGAAGGGCTTATGTCCGAAACGTCGATTCTCCTGCTCCTCGGATGCTGCCTGACCTGCTGCGCTTTACCAGCAACATGTTTTTCACCCCATTCCAACACCAACACATCGGAATCACAAATATTAAGAGACACAGCATTGATCCCCTTGGTACACCTTTGGACACTAGCCTCCAATCGCACAAACAGCCTCTACCACCACCGTCTGTCTCATACTACTAAAGTCGATTTGGTTGCAACTTGGCAAGTCACTAATGAGTCCTACCTGTTCCCTGGTTATTCTGTTCCGATGGACACACTTGGAGAATATCTGGAGATTCTCACTAAACTTGTCTGCCAGGAGGTTTCCATGCCCCTGTGTTAGTTAGTCCCCTCCAAGTGAACAATTTCCTCCTTATTGCAGTCTTAACTGGCCTGTCCCAGATCCTAGGAGAAAGTGAGGACAGCAGATGCTGGAGATCAGAGCTGAAAATATGTTGCTGGAAAAGCGCAGCAGGTCAGGCTGCATCCAAGGAGCAGGAGAATCGACGTTTCGAGCATGAGCCCTTCTTCAGGAATCCAGCAACACATTTTCTGCCCTGTCCCTGATCCTGCCATTATTTGCCTTGAATGTGGAATAGACAGCGAGGGAAGCGTTCTGTTAATTTCCAGTTTGTCATATGTTTTGTGAATTTTCAAAATTTCACAGTGATCCACCTCTCATTCTTTGAAACTCTAGAGAACACAGGCCGAGTTTCCTCATCACGCAATCTCGCGATCTGAGGGATTAATCTGGAGAATGTCCATTGCACTTCCTCTGTGGTCAGTATATTCTTTCTGAGATTCGGTCAGTAAAACCGTACACAATACTCCAGGAACAGTCCCACCAACACGCTGTGAAACTGCTTCAACATGTCTTTACATCAATGTTCTGACTCTCTTAAATGAAGGCGAACCAAACTTTAAATTTTCACTTCCATATATTCCTCCAAATGCCCTTCACATTCATTGCATTTAAGAACTAACTGAGATCTTATAGAAACCCTTCCGAAAATCCAATATATGCCACTTCTGCTGTTTTCTCATTATCTATTCTGTAAGAAACAACTTCAAACAATTCCGAAGTTTATCAAGTATGATTTCTCGATCAGAAATGCATGCTGATTCTCTCCATTTTTGCTGTTAATTTCTAAATAGCAAAAATGTCATCCAGTGTAATAGATTCCAACAATTTCCCTACAGATGTCAAGTTAACTGGTCTGCAGTTCTCCAAACTATGTCTTTTTCCCTTTGTAGCTGTTTGGATCCCTTCCATTCATCTATAGTGCTTGGTTCAAGTTTATCCACAATAGTTTCCGGTCTCTGCAGAATGTACAGGAAAAAAAAAAACACAGTCATCGACATTTTGATAGGAAGAACATCTGTTTCGTCAGACTTAGCAATGCTCAATCCAGCTCCATGTTCAAGTACTACCTTGTTACTGATATGAATTGACTTTATGTCTTTAGCTCCAGGAGTCCGATATGATCATTTGGTATTACTGGGTGATTTTCTGGATCTTGCTCCATGAAGACAAATGCAAAGTAACTGGTTGTTTTCTTAGCCATTTCCCTGTTCTTCACAATGACCTCTCGTCTCCCGATTACAACTTTCCACATTTAACCATGCTTTTATTTTGTTTCCTTTGAAATATAGATTGCCGATTGATGCAATCTTTGTGTTCCTGTTTGTTAGCATGTATGTTCTCTTTTTGATTTCCGTTTCAGTTTCATGGCTTTCCTTTTTTGGATCGTTAATTTCTGAGAATTCTTAGTTTCCACAACAGCTGGAATTCTTCTGAAGTCTCTTCCTATGATTAATATATTTTCTAATTTGTTATGTCAACCATCATTGAGTCACTTTCTCACTCTTTGGTGTTTGTACCTGAAATAAATAGACATATGTTTTAGACTTTGCAGTACTTCTAAAACATCCTGGTCCTGGCCAGTTATATTCAGGAACGCTGCAGGAGTATAGGAGGGTAGAGAAGAATTTGCGGGAGCACTGCTTGCTTTTTTTCTATCATCGCTGGCCAATGAGTGAGGTCCAGGACGACTGGAGCGTAGCGAATGCTGAGCCGATATTCAAGAAATGCTACAAAGATAAACCTGAGAACGAAAGACCAGTAATTCTAAAATCTAGTGGATAGGTTACTTGAGGAGATTCGGAGAGATTGGATTAACATGCATTTGGAAAGATTGGATGTGATTCGGAGTAATATTAGAATGGTGCTGGAAAAGCAGAGCACGTCAGGCAGCATCCGAGGAGCAGGAAAATCGATGCTTCGGGCAAAAGCCCTTCATCAAATTCAGCGCGGGAGTTTGTACAAGGGAGATCATGACTCACAATTTTGTTGGAGTTCTTTGATAAAGTGACCAGCAATGTTAAGGAGGTCCGGGTGGTATACGTAGTCTAGATGGATTCCAGTAAGGTCTTCAATAAGGTTTCAGAAGGTACGCCGCTCTGGAAGGTTAGATCGCATAGAATTGAGGCGGAGCTGGCAAATGAGGTACAAAATTGCCTTGATGGGAGGAAGTAGAGATTAATACTGGATACATGCTGGTCAGACTGGAAGCCTGTGAATAGTGGAATGCCTCAGGGGTTGATGCTGGGACCACTACATATTACATATATCCATGATTTACATGAGAATGTACAGGCATGATTTGTAAGTTTGAAGACGGCAATAAAACAGGCGGCATCATGGAGAGTGAGGAAGGTTATCAGAAATTTCAGAAATCACAGCAGTATCTTGATCAGCTGGAGAAGGGGGCAGAAATATGGCAAATGGATTTTAAGATAGATCAGTGTAAGTTCTTGCATTTTCGAAAGTCAAATCAAGTTTGGAGTTTCATGGTGAATGGTTGGGTCCTAAGGAGTGTCGTGGAACAGAGGGACCTTGGAATTCAGGTGCATACTTTTCTGAAAGTTGATTCAGAGGTTGATAGGGCAGTGAAGAAAGCTTTTGGCGTACTGGCCTTAATCGGTTTATATCACTGAGTATCGAAATTAGGGAGCTATGTTGCAGTTATACAGGATGCTGGTAATGCCAGATTGGTAGCGTTATGTTCAGTTTTGTTCACTTTGCTTTTGGAAGGATGTTATTAAACTGTAAAGAGTGCAGAAAAAAATATTACAAGGATGTTGCCAAGCTCTCAATGGTCTGAGTTATAGAAAGAGGTTGGACAAGCTAGGACTTTTCAGTTTTGAGTGCATGAGACCGAGGGCGGTTCATATTGAAGTTTATGAGATCATGTCAGGAATGGATAGAGTGAATGCACCCAGTCTTTTTTCCCAGGATTGGGCAATCACAGACTCGAGGGCATCAGTTTAAGGTCAGCGGAGACAGAATAAAAGGGAACCTGAGGAACAACATTTTAACACAGGAGCTGTTACGCATGTGGAATGAGAAGTGGTTGAGGCGGATACATTAACAACATTTAAAAGGCATTTGAACAAATACATGGACAGGAAAGGATTAGAAGGATACGGGCAATGGCAAGGAAATGGGGTTAGCATGGATGGACACTTTGGTCGGAAATGACCAGTTTGGGCTGAAGGGTCTGTCTCCGTGCTGTCTGACTCTATGACTCTAACAACCATTGCTTGTCTCCCACTGAATGTTATATTGTACTTTCCAAATTAACTGGAGCTATCTTGACATTCTAGCCTCCAGTCTTCCATGATGTAATACTAGAACGGTCAAGCATTCTTTCTTGTATGCAGACACCTTGTGAAATGCACCTTATAAATGCCATTACTCCTTAAAAGCTGCTTCAGACCAAGGTTAATAATTCGTCCTTCTGACCTCGCAACATCAAGTCCGAAATAACTTGCTCTCTAGTTTGCTTCACAACATACTCTTCAACCCACCTCACATACACTTACAGAACTTATTTTTCACAGCTTCAGTAGTCAATTAGTTAACGCAGTTTAGATGCAACTTGAGACCATTCAATATAACTGCGGTATCCACAATACTTGCCTATCTAATTTCTAGAACATATGTTACTCAGGTTTTCTGCTACCATTTTGGTTTCGACATATAACACACCAATATTTGCTTCTCTTTGCTATCTGTAAACTCTACCTAAACTGTTTCTGTGGAACCTGGGGGACAGGTGTCGCTATTAGTGATAGACCTGGACAAGACCTGGACAATTCAGGGAGGCTCACCTCGACGCTGAGATGATCTGAAAAAATGTCCCACAATACTGGACAAGCAACAATATCCTCCTCGCTCTGTTAGGATAAGAGTTACCATATACTCTCTGCTCCCTCACACTCATTGCATATCTGTTATAGCACTTAACCCTGAACAAGGTTCTCGCTCTGTCTCCAAATAAGACTCAGGCACTACCACTCTCACTGTTGAATTCAGCAACTAACCATACCATATGGATTCAAAACTGTCGACTGACTCATTCCAGACACCTCACATCTCCCCCCACTTACACCAGCACAAACAGCAGGGTCACCCATTCCCACTCTCCCTCCATCCCTTTCTCCCATTCTAGGCGGAACACTCTGGAATAGGATAGAAAGGGACAAACCCGATATCCGTTCCCACACTCCCCTCCCCTGCCATGTGGGGAGGACTCTTAAAGAGCTTGAGAGGACCAGGACGCCTCGTGTGGAGATTTTGAAACATCCGCGTCCTGCTGACCAGTTACGGAGCAATGTTCAGTGAAAGACAATTCTCAGTTTAAACCCACTGGGAGTTCCAACAACAGTCCTTTCACTTCCAAAAAAAAACACAGATACATCACTGCACAGAGACGCAGGCACAGAAATACACAGAAGAACACACACAATACTTACAAGATGATAGGTATACATACACGTATAAACACACAAATACATATACAGTCACATACAAATCGACATAACTACAGATAGAAACACAGGCTGAAACACAGACAGACAAATGTAGACACACAAACACACAGATAAGAAGCACATGGACACACACGCACACGCCTTACTCACATACAGATACAGAGGCACAGACACTAGTCTCATTAAAACACAAATCGTTATGTTTTGATTTGGAAGGGGATCAAGGATTCGAGGGAGAAGGCAGAAGAATGAGGTCGAGGTACATATAAGAAATTATTGAACGGAATTTCTGACGCGATAAGCTGAAAGGCCTCAATCTAGTTATTTCATTAATGCTCCTGCGGTATTATGCTGTCAGACATTCTCTTCCTGAGACAGCAGCAGAGGCTGTGTGCGATACATATTTGATTGGAAAGGATCAGTGGGAATGTGGGATAGGTTTGGAGTCCGGAATGGATTATGTTCCTAATTATTCCTAATTATTCTGTTCTTATGTCTGAAAAGAGGTGGTGATTTGATGCTCAGTTAAACAGTTTTAAAATAACAGTCCCACAATTAAATAAGGACGTCCCTTTCCCTTTAGTGTTGTGCTACCTGTGGTGTCTCAATCCCCAGGGAGCAATGAAGACTCGGTTATTGAAGATACTCAAGGCTGAGCTCGACTGATCTTTACTGAACAGAAGGGTCAGTGTTTATTGGGAACAGACAGGAACTGGATGGTCAGACACAATCGGATCAGCCATGCACATTCTGAATGGTGCAGCCGAATGGGCAACTTCTGCCCCTACCCCATGTGCTGTTCCCTCAATCCACTGCTCGATGCTGTTACAGAGATATACTGCTGTCCCTACCCCATGTGTTGTTCCCTCAATCCACTCCTCGAGGCTGTTACAGGGTTGGGGACCACTCCATTCAGTCAGACAGGATCGTTACAATAACACAGGAGGAGACCATTCCGCCCCTCTAAGGAATTACACAGGAATATAGAATGATGTAATTCAGCTCGTTCAGTACACTACAAAGTCTAGGAGGAGGCCATTCAACCTACCTGAGCCGCTACACAGGAACAGGGAAGCTGTCTCTTACATGAAATAGAGAGTAGAGATAAATGTTTATTTTCAGGCTGCTAAGCTGTAACTGATGGAGTGCCTCAGAGATCTCTGTGGGGTCATCAATGATCAATAATCTGTATCAAAGATTTGGAGGAAGGGGAGGTAATGTCTTGGCGCTCAATTAACTCGTACACCAAAATGGTCATTCAATGTGTTGTCAAATGGAGGTAGTGAGTCTTCAATATGATACAGACAAGGAAGGTTAGTGAGCAAAACGTCAGCAGAAATAACATACGCGAAGTTGTCTATTTTGGCATGAAAGATGAAACAATGGTAAACAATTCAAATGGAGAGAGATTGCAGAACTCTGTGATACAGGCAGTTTCCATGTTCTTGCGACATGAATCATTTGAAGTCAGATGCAGCAAGTGATTTAGAAGGTAGGTGGAATGATGTTGTTTTGGGCAAAAGGTATCAGGTTTCATTGCAGGAATGTTTAACTGCATTTGTACAGGGCATTGCTGAGACCACACCTGATGCACTGTTTGCAAGTTTGATCCCCTAAACTAAAATAAAAAGATATAATTTTTTTCGAAGATTTTCAAAGAGGTTTCCCTTTACTCATCCCTGGAATGCCGGTCTTTTGTTATGGAGTGTTATCAGTTTCGATCTTAGCTGCAAAATGGTATTGAACCATCCATGACTTTCTGAAGAGTGTATCAGATGGATAAATATTAATTCCTGTCAGGGAGACTAAAGCTAGATAATAGATTTTAAGAAAAAGATGCATTGATATTAACATACATACTATATTTACAAATATTTACAAATTACACAGGCACATGTAAGCATGTCATCAAATTATAAAGTGGGGACATTTTTTCCGATTGGAAGGAATTGTGTGCAACAAGAGCAATGACGCACCTGCATATAATCCGTAATCAGGTTTTCCAGAGAATGTTCCAGGAGATCGCTCATGGTCCAGCTTGGTGTTCAGTTGACATAATTGTATGTTCCAACACAGAGAGGGAGAAAAATGTTCCCTGCCTGAGAAGCATCAGCCGATTGATCCTTCTCTCTTATTTTGTTCCGCCCGATAGCAAAGTGTGAGACCAGAATCTCCCTGAGTTATCTTTACCACTTATGAAGGATTCCTGGTGAGGATTAATTGGAATCTCTCCACTGCCTGAAACGAAGGGAATTCAGCCAAATCCAACTGTTCCAGAAAGAAATCCTACTACCAATAGCTTGTGTGAGCAGAATAACCTGAAAGGCAAAATATCATTTGGGACACTCTGTCATGTCAACATTTGTTATGAGTTGAACTTTCTGTGTCACACATTTTTCTCGAAAATGACTTACTCTGAGTCCTATATCATTGGTCACATCACAAAACTGGTTGCATATAAGATTGGTGTAAACAGTGGAGGAGTGGGACATGGAAAAGGACATAGTGATTCTCCAACATTTGTTGGAACACAAATTAAAAATTTTCAAAGGGCAGTTCAAGTGGAAATTCCCTTCCCCAGAGGATTGTGGTGCCTGGATGTTTGCATATATTTAAAGTTGTTTTTGATATGTAGTAAAGTGGTATACAGACAGAAACGTGCTGCTGAGACCAAAAGCACATGGAGCGGTGACAAAATATCTAACAGCCCATTCCTGCTGCTCAGTCCGGTGTTGCTATGTTTTATTCAATCCCTCACAGCTCCCTCCAAGGAGCAGATAGAGGCCACTTGCTCCATATACCTGGTCCACAGTAACACAGGATTTCATTCAGTCCCTCAAGACTGTCACACATGGTTTGGTGTCGGTTGGAAAATGCTATTTGGTTCAAAAGACGCCTCTGGTCTCTTTACAGAGTGTTTCCTCTCTGCAACTTGTGGTTCATTTGTTGGTCATATTGTAGACCGAGATTCACAGTGAATACAGTCCCCAAACCTCAAACAGACATGACTCACAAAATGTTTTACTCTCTCAGATTGCAACGTTCAATAAAAGAACGTTCAAGAAAATTACAATCATTAACTTTGTAATTGTTGACTATGAGGACAAAAGGAACAGGATCAGGTAATTCGGATGATCAAGCCATTGAATAACATCATGGCTGATCTGCTGTTGACAGTAACTCCTCTTTAATGCCCAATTCTTCACCCCTTAGCTCTCTGACAGGTCAAAAATCCATCTATCTCCTCCTTAAATGCTTTCAGCGATGTATCTCCCCTATCTCTCCAGCCAAGATAATTCCTGACAGTGGTTACCTTTTGTGAGAGGAAAACACTCCCTACACATACATTGTCATCTATTGATATGAACAAGAGGCGACCACAAGGGCTCAGGAAAGACTGAATGGCTTTGATACCCAGGCAGTATTTGACTGAGGATGGCATCGGGACCACCTACTTATTTGAGCTGAATGGGAATCAGGTGTAACCTTCCCACTGGGCGGTGTCTTTCAGAACACAAATAAAGAGGTTTGGGGTCAGTCGCCAACAATCCTCTCAGTCCCGGGATATCTCTGCAGGAGATGCTCAGGTTAGCCTCCTCAGCACAAACATCTTCAGCTGCTCCTTCAATGTCTTTTCCCATCGTAAGATCGAAGTAGGTATGATGACTGAAGATCACAGAATGTTCAGAACATTTTGTCCCCCATCAGCTTCTAAACCATTTTGTGTCCATGTGCAGCATACCCCGGACAGCATTCCGGTTTGTGCTGTTAATGTGTCGGTAACATTTATGTAACAGCACGGCGAGACACTGCACATTTCCACAGTTAAAAGAGGAGCTCATTCAGCATCTCAAGCTGGTTGCACACTAGTATGAGCTTGCATTCAGGAACAGGAAGAGTGACAGCACATTTAATACTCCTGCCTGTTAGACAGGAAGAAGAGTGGTCTGTTCGTGCATCGATCTGTTAAACAGGAGCAGGCAGAGCTCAATAAGACGCTTAAATCTGCTCAATGACACCAGGAGGAGGCTATACATCCCCACGAGACAGTTATACAGGAACAAGAGGGGGTCATTGATATTCCAACATGACAACCCAATGAAACCGAGACTACACTGATAGAGGGCTCCATGGCGTTAATCATGTTTCCATTGTTTGTACAACGTGTGCTACTTTAACAAGCTTTGCTGGAAGTGAGGAGGGAAGCCAAATGATTTGTGCCAAATCGCAAGGAGGCATTTTTAGCTCCGAGACGACACACTCATGTTCTCCATGGAGGTCAGAATCTGGTTTGAATAGTTAACTGTTTTAGCATGAAGGTATTGTGGCTGCTGTAGGGATTGCGAATAACGAGACTTTCAGTGCAGGACCATACACCAAATGCACTGTATTAATGTGGGGAGGGTTTATTCAAAGACTGGCCCTCTGTCTCTCTCATGCGAAATGGGGATTAGGTGTCGAGTGAAGGGAATATTCTCAGAGGCTCTTAAACTACCAACAGTCATGTAACTCGAGTAGAAAAGAAGCCATGGAATTTTTCACCACATCAGTGTCTAGTTAGAATATCGTGAGTGTCTGTCCCTCCGCCTCAAGTTTCAATGTAATCAACTGTCATTCACTCACAACGCCAGAGATTAATCTGTACTCTCTCCTCATGGCACCATCATCCCAGGGATTAGTCTGGTGAAACTCCATTGCACTCTCTCTATGGCAATGCGGTCATTCCTTATAAAGGAGAGAAAGTCTGTCCATAATATCCCAAATACTGGCTCAACAACACCCACAGCGATGATCAAAATAACTCTTTTTCCTCTTAGACATCTCTGTTTATTTCCTGTAGCGTAAAAAGACTGTCCTTCTCTCTACACTGCTGGAAAGATTTAACTCTTTTATAATGAAAATATTGTTGCTGCTGTCGAGATTATGGAAAACATGACGTTTATTGCAGGATCATGCACCAATTGAACTGTATTAATGTTGGGAGAGTTTATTTTAAAGCCTGAACCTCTCTCTCTTTCTCCCTCTGTCTCTCTGTCTCTCTATCTATCTATCTATCTATCTCTCTCCTCTCTTTCTCCTCTCTTTCCCTCTGTCTCAGTCGAAATAGAGACTGGGGTGGTTGGGTGGAGGCTTTTAAACTATCGAGAATCATGTAATCTGAGTGAAAAAAGCCATGGAACTTATCACCGTATCAATGTCTGTTAAGTACATCATGAGTGATTGTCCATCCCCCTTAAGGTTCAATGCAATCACCTCTTATTCTCTCACTGATCTTAACTCACTGTTCATGATGCCATCACCCCAGAGATTCGTCTGGTGAAACGTGAGAGAAAGTCTATCCACAGTACCCCAAACACTGCCTCAACAACATTCTCAGGGATGATCACAAAACATATTTTCTCTCACTTAGACATCGCCATTTTTTTCCTGTCCCACAAAAAGCCATTCCTTTCTATGCACTACCACTGGCATAGAATTTATAAATCCCTTACACCTGTACGTCAGCATCAATAAAGCCAGCACCAGAAATGCCTATGGAGCTGTGCATCACTGTCAGGGAGAATCTCAATGAGATTGATTACACCTAAAATAGGGGATTATCACGTACCTGATTGGAAATAAGATGTAGCAATACACAAAACAGGCAGAGAAAGGGAGCTATCTTTACTTTTGTTCTTCTCTCACAGGATGTATGCAGCCCTGGTGAGGCCAGCATATTATGCAGATCTTGAACTTAATGGCTGGTTCAGCATTTCCAGTGCGAGCAGCAGCGAAGGTAAGACCGTTTGGTTTTAAAAGTGCTTACCGGTAGCGGGCAGCGGTGTTTTGTTTTCACTCTCTCTTCACAGAAAGAGCGGGAGCACCAGGGGGAAGTGACGACCACCAGAGGGGCAGCCGGGAAGGAAAGCGGTGAGTATTTATACTCACCCTTCGAAGCCGTCGGTCATTTCCAGTGCGAGCAGCAGCGAAGGTAAGACCGTTTGGTTTTAAAAGTGCTGACCGGTAGCGGGCAGCGGTGTTTTTTTTTCTTTCACTCTCTCTTCACAGAAAGAGCGGGAGCACCAGGGGGAAGTGACGACGACCAGAGGGGCAGCCGAGACCCGGAAGCAGTTAGTGTAAGCTTACCTGGGTAGGTTTTTTCCCCCTTTAAAAGCGCGAAGGAGAGGAACCCGATGCACTACACGGGTAGTGCCTCCCACCCGCCCTCCTCCTCTAACCTAATAATAACATCTGTTGTGGTAAGTAGGTAAGTGCTGAATTTTGCTTGTTGTATTCTTTAGACCCAGTTTTTTTTAAAATAAAAGTTAGCTTTAGAGGGATGGCAGTGAAGGCAGTGCAATGTTCCTCCTGCAACATGTATGAGGTGAGGGATGCCATCGACGTCCCTGCCGATTACACTTGCAGGAAGTGCACCCATCTCCAGCTCCTCCAAGACCGTGTTAGGGAACTGGAGCTGGAGTTGGATGAACTTCGGATCATTCGGGAGGCAGAGGGGGTCATAGATCAGAGTTATAGGGAAGTAGTAACTCCAAAGATGACAGATAGATGGGTGACAGTGAGGGGTACTGGGAGGAAGCAGCCAGTGCAGGGACCCCCTGCGGCCGTTCCCCTCAAGAACAAGTATACCGTTTTGGATACTTGTGGGGGGGATGACTTACCAGGGGTAAGTAACGGGGCTCAGGTCTCTGGCACGGAGCCTGTCCCCGTTACTCAGAAGGGAAGGGTGAAGAAGAGCAGAGCAGTAGTAATTGGGGACTCGATAGTTAGGGGCACAGATAGGCGGTTTTGTGGGAACGAGAGAGACTCACGTTTGGTATGTTGCCTCCCAGGTGCAAGGGTACGTGATGTCTCTGATCGTGTTTTCCGGGTCCTGGAGGGGGAGGGGGAGCAGCCCGAAGTCGTGGTCCATATTGGCACCAACGACATAGGTAGGAGGAGTGCCGAGGATGTTAGACAGGCTTTCAGGGAGCTAGGTTGGAAGCTCAGAGTTAGAACGAACAGAGTTGTTGTCTCTGGTTTGTTACCCGTGCCACGTGATCGAGAGTCGAGGAATAGGGAAAGAGAACACTTAAATGCGTGGCTACAGGGATGGTGCAGGAGGGAGGGATTCCGGTTTTTGGATAACTGGGGTTCTTTCTGGGGACGGTGGGACCTCTATAAACAGGATGGTCTACACCTGAACCTGAGGGGCACCAGTATCCTTGGGGGGAGGTTTGCTAGTGCTCTTGGGGAGGGGTTTAAACTAACTCTGCAGGGGCATGGGAACCCAGATTGTAGCTTCAGGGTGCAGGGCCTGGAGTGTAGGGAGGTTAGGAACATGGCATCAATTTCCAAGGAGGGTGTCTGTAAACGGGAAAGTGGCTTGAAGTGTGTATACTTCAATGCAAGAAGTATACGAAATAAGGTAGGTGAACTTGCAGCGTGGGTTGGTACCTGGGACTTCGATGTTGTGGCTATTACGGAGACATGGCTAGAACAGGGACAGGATTGGCTGTTGCAGGTTCCTGGATTTAAATGTTTTAGTAGGGTCAGAGGTGGGGGTAAAAGAGGGGGAGGGGTGGCATTGCTTGTCAAAGATAGTATTACAGTGGTGGAAAGGACGATGGATGAGGACTTGCCATCTGAGGTAGTTTGGGCTGAGGTTAGGAATAGGAAAGGTGAGGTCACCCTGTTAGGAGTCTTTTACAGGCCTCCTAATAGTCCTAGAATCATTGAAGAAAGGAGAGGGAAGGTGATTCAGGAGATGAGTGACAGTAATAGGGTGGTTGTTATGGGGGACTTTAACTTTCCTGATATTGATTGGGAAAGCTATAGCTCAAGTTCGTTAGATGAGTCAGTGTTTGTTCAATGTGTGCAGGAGAGTTTCCTGACACAATATGTAGACAGGCCAACAAGAGGTGAGGCCATACTGGATTTGGTTCTGGGTAACGAACCAGGCCAGGTGTTAGAATTAGAGGTAGGTGAGCACTTTGGGAATAGTGACCATAATTCGGTGATTTTTACTCTCGTGATGGAGAGGGATAAGTGTGTACTACAGGGCAAGAGTTATAGCTGGGGTCAGGGAAATTATGATGCGGTGAGGCATGACTTAGGATGTGTGGCTTGGAAAAGTAGACTCCAAGGCAAGAGTGTAAATGATATGTGGAGCTTGTTCAAGGAGCAACTATTGAGTGTCCTTGATAATTATGTACCTGTCAGGCAGGGAGGAAAGGGTCGTGCGAGGGAGCCGTGGTTTAATAAGGAATTGGAATCCCTTGTTAAATGGAAGAGGGCGGCCTATCTCAAGATGAGACGTGAAGGTTCAATTGGGGCGATTGAGAGTTATAGGGTAGCCAGGAAGGAACTGAAGAGAGAGCTAAGAGCAGCAGGGAGGGGACATGAAAGGTCCCTAGTCGGTAGGATTAGGGAAAACCCTAAGGCTTTCTATAGGTATGTTAGGAATAAAAGAATGACTAGGGTAGGAATAGGTCCAGTCAAGGATAGTAGTGGGAAGTTGCGTGTGGAGGCGGAAGAGATTGGGGAGACACTGAATGAATACTTTTCTTCAGTATTTACTCAGGAACAGGGCATTGTCGTCGATGTGAATACTGAGACACAAATAAGTAGAATGGATGGCTTTGAGGTATGTAGAGAAGAGGTGTTGGAAATCCTGGAAAAGGTGAAATTAGATAAGTCCCCTGGGCCTGATGGCATTTATCCTAGGATTCTCTGGGAAGCAAGGGAGGAGATTGCAGAGCCATTGGCCTTGATTTTTATGTCCTCGTTGTCTACAGGAGTAGTGCCAGAAGACTGGAGGATAGCAAATGTGGTTCCCTTGTTCAAAAAGGGGAGTAGGGATAACCCTAGTAACTATAGGCCGGTGAGTCTCACTTCTGTTGTGGGCAAAGTCTTAGAGAGAATTGTAAGGGATAGGATTTATGCACATCTGGATAGGAATAATGTGATCAAGGATAGTCAGCATGGTTTTGTGAAGGGCAGATCGTGCCTCACAAACCTTATTGAATTCTTTGAAAAGGTGACGAAGGAGGTTGATGAGGGGAAAGCGGTAGATGTGGTATATATGGATTTTAGTAAGGCGTTTGATAAGGTTCCCCATGGTAGGCTACTGCAGAAAATACGGAGATATGGCATTGAGGGTGAGTTGGAGGTTTGGATTAGGAATTGGCTGGATGGAAGAAGACAGAGGGTAGTAGTTGATGGCAAAGTTTCTTCATGGAGTGCCGTCACTAGCGGTGTTCCGCAAGGATCTGTTTTGGGACCATTGCTGTTTGTCATTTTTATAAATGACCTGGAAGAGGGGTTAGAAGGTTGGGTGAGCAAGTTTGCGGATGATACGAAAGTCGGAGGAGTTGTTGACAGTGAGGAAGGATGTGGCAGGTTACAGCAGGATATAGAGAAGCTGCAGAGCTGGGCAGAAAGGTGGCAAATGGAATTCAATGTAGCTAAGTGTGAGGTGATTCACTTTGGGAAGAATAACAAAAAGATGGGGTACTGGGCTAATGGTCGGATACTTGGTAGTGTGGATGAGCAGAGGGATCTTGGTGTCCATGTACACAGATCTCTGAAAGTTGCCACCCAGGTAAATAGTGCGGTGAGGAAGGCGTATGGCGTACTGGCTTTTATTGGTAGAGGAATTGAGTTCCGGAGTCCTGAGGTCATGATGCAGTTGTATAAGACTCTGGTGCGGCCGCATCTGGAATATTGTGTGCAGTTTTGGTCGCCATACTATAGGAAGGATGTGGAGGCACTGGAACGGGTGCAGAGGAGGTTTACCAGGATGTTGCCTGGTATGGAAGGAAGATCGTATGAGGAAAGACTGAGACACTTGGGGCTGTTTTCACTAGAGAAAAGAAGGTTCAGAGGTGACTTGATTGAGGTGTACAAGATGATTAGGGGGTTAGATAGGGTTGACAGTGTGAACCTTTTCCCGCGTATGGAGTCGGGTATTACAAGGGGGCATAGCTTTAAATTAAGGGGGGGTAGATATAGGACTGAAGTTAGGGGTAGGTTCTTCACTCAGCGAGTCGTAAGTTCATGGAATGCCCTGCCAGTAGCAGTGGTGGACTCTCCCTCTTTATGGGCATTTAAGCGGGCATTGGATAGGTATATGGAGGATAGTGGGTTAGTATAGGTTAGGTGGGCTTGGATCGGCGCAACATCGAGGGCCAAAGGGCCTGTACTGCGCTGTATTCTTCTGTGTTCTATGTTCTATGTTCTAGTACAGAGTAGAACGCATAGCTGTGGGTTTGTAGTGTTACGACGCAGGATAAATCTTCCTGCTTAATTAAAACTAGCAACAGAGAAAAGATTTATCCCATGCAGGGATTTGTGATAATTCTTGAGTCCAAATCTTTTTAAAGTAAAAATTAACAACTTTACTTCTTAAAGTATAACAGAGAATAATAAACGAACGACTATTTACAACTTTCTCCTCTAACCTGTCTTTTACCTTCCCCCTCCACAATACTAGTCCGATAAGACTCCCTATTAAGATTTACAAAACAAAACTTCTTATCTCAAAACCAGATAGCTTCCGGTTCTTCTCCGTGTTCCTGTCTTATTTTCTTCTTGGGGACTCTGCTTCACCAGTTACTAATCATTAAAAGTACCTATAGGAGAGCTATTTTTCAAGCAGACTTTGCATGCTGGTAGCTTGGCAGTTCTCCTCTCAACTGTTCAATTTCCCATGGTCTTGTACCGCCAAAGTATTGGGGATTATATTATTGGCATTTAAGATTGACAATATAATAAATTCAAACTTGGTTGGAGGTGGATATTTTGGGGTATAATTTAAGATGTTTTGCTGAATTTCGAGACAATGAGCTAATTGGGTTGTTCGAACAAATGTTACATTATATCTATTTTTCAGAACACTTGTCCGTCAGGTAGTTATTACTGGCTTTTAATTCTCTCAAAGGTACAGTTCATCCACGTGTTCATCACAGAAGTCACACGGAAACCTGACGAGGGAAGCATGACACATTGACTTCCCGAAAGGACTTGAGGCAAGCAGATTGGTTTTTATAACAAATGATAATGGTTGCTTTTAAACTCCCCAATTTCCTTCATGAGATACCAAGAGACCATTATTCTGTGGCTCTAGATTATGAGTCACTGGCTTGACCACCATAAACTGTCTTCCCATATGTGCAGAGAACAAGTTAAACATTCTCAAGAGCAATTATTTAGTGATGGACATGTGGTTAGAAGGAACTTGAAACTGTTGCATCCGGATTGAACAAAGGCACAAATAGTTTATTCAGATGTTACACTGAGACTGAGGACGAGACTGGGATATCATGATGGTGGTATTGGACAGGATTGGTGAGTGGAGAGGACATGGAGATGTAAATCTGTGAAGGACAAAATGGATTGTGGAGTTTGCGAACAGTCTGGTTCCTTCTCGCAAATCAGTGAGTAATTTATAAATAGTAGTTTTATAGTTATAATATATAATGAAATGAATTTTTGTTTGGAACTGAAGACATTGTCTTGCATTTTCCAAATTTTATACATCACGAGCAGAACTTCAGTTCAACGCAATTTAGTAGACAAATATAATGACTTACCAGGAACACCAACTATAGCGAGGATGGGATAGTAACCACCTTGAATGATCCAAAGGATATCCTGGATCCGTGATGCTAATGATATCCAAGGCCGAGAAAGAAAGTAAAATCCCAAAGATATACTCCTGTCTGTTATTGTAATATTCCACACTAATATTCTCAGATTCTGATACATTGTTGTACCATTCCAGTTTACCGATCTTAGATTCTGATCCATTGTTGGAACATTCCAATCCAAGGTCCTCAGATTTTGAACCATTATTGTAACGTTCCAGTCTAATGTTCTCAGATTCTGATCTCTCCTCCCCCTCTCTCTCGAGCTGCTGATCCCTGTTAGTGCTGTCAGTGATGCTCCTACTCATACTATGGGATAACACATTGAAAAGAGACCATTTATCATTCAATGATGGAAACTCTCCACTGGGATAATTAGGATCCACGGAGTTTTGACATTAATCACAGTCACTGAACAAATAGCTCCAGTTAACCCCTTTCAATTTAATATTGATTTTATTAAAATTCAAAAGAATGTTTAAAATTTACACATTTGGCATGGGATATGTGGGGGTGACTGAGGGAAGGAATATTGGAGATGGTATATAGAATGCGTGTAAACATTCAATCTGCCTTGGATATGGGAGTAATGTCAAAGGATTGTCAGAGCATAAACAATTTTCTCCGTTTATAAATGGAAACATACAGTCTGTAACTACTGATCAGTGATTATAATGTCAGTAAAATATAGAGAGCACTTTTCTAGTCCACAATCTGACAGGAAAATGTGCCTACGAAGACATGAGTGATAACAGACAACTGGTATGGATATGTTAACAGAGAATATGATGCGACACACAAATCAGATGGTTATTCGAGGATCAGAGAGGGCAGGTGGGGGTCAGGTTGTTAATGTTATCGATGTCAATCAACTGTGATTAAATACCATTCAGTGGATTTCAATTGCAGTGTGATTATGATATTGGGGACATGGCTGCTGAGACTGGAGGGAGGGAACATGATATTTCCCAGTCATCAGTATTGAAATGATACTCTTTATAAATCGTTTGAAGATCAAATTCCAGGATACAACTCCAATGAGGAATGAGGAGAGCCAATATTAACCAGACAACCAGAAAACATTGGAGCAGAAATTAGGCATATTGAGCCTGTTCTGCCATTGAATGATGGCTGTTAAGCTTCTCAACCCCATTCTCCCGCTTTCTACCTGTAACCCTAGATCCCCTTTACAGTCAAGAACCTATCTGAATCACTCTTAAATATACTCAATGACCTGGATTCGACAGCCCTCTGTGGCAGTGAATTCCATAGATTCACCGCTCTCTGGCTGAAGAGGTTTCTCCTTTTCTCTGTTTGAAAAGGTCTTCTCTTTACTCTGTCCTCTCTGGTACTAGTATCTCCTATCATTGGATATGTCTTCCCAAAATCCCCTCTGTCCCAGGACATTTAGTATTCTGTTAGTTTCAATTAAACCTCCTAACATCTTTCTAAACTATATCAAATACAGGCCCAGAGCCCTCAGATATCGTTCATATGTTCAGCTTTTCATTCCTGGCACCATTCTCGTGAATCTCGTCTGAAAACGCTCCAGGATCAGTACATCCTTCCTGAGGTATGGGACACATAACTGCGCATAATAATCCAAATGCAGAATGACCAAAGCCTTGTCGAACCTTAGAAGTACATCCCTGCTTTTATATTTAAGCCTTCTTGAAATAAATGCCATGATTGTATTTGCCTTCAGAACTACTGACAACCTGCAAGTCTACCTTTCAAGAATCCTGGACTGGAACCCCATAGTATTTTTTCACTTCAGATTTCTGAATTTGCTTGCTATTTAGAAAATAGTCCATGCCTCTATTCATCCTGGCAAAATGCTTTCCCACACATTCCCACATTGTACTCCATCTGCCACTTCTTTGATCACTCTCCAAACCTGTGAAAATCCTTCAGCAGGTGAAAATGAGGACCGCAGATGCTGGGGATCAGAGTCAAAATGTGTGGTCACAGAAAAGCACAGTCTGTCGGGCAGCATCCGAGGACCTGGAGATTCGACGTTTCAAGAATAAGCCTTCATCAGGAATGTGGGGTGGGAGGAAGGGGGCAGAGAGATAAATGGGCGGGGCTGGCGCTGGGAGGAAGGTAGCTTGGAATGCGACAGCGAGATGAAAGTGGGTGGTGATAGTGATAGGTCAGAGTGGAAGTTGGAGTGATTAGATTAGATTAGATTAGATTAGATTACTTACAGTGTGGAAACAGGCCCTTCGGCCCAACAAGTCCACACCGCCCCGCCGAAGCGCAACACACCCATACCCCTACATCTACCGCTTACCTAACACTACGGGCAATTTAGCATGGCCAATTCACCTAACCTGCACATCTTTGGACTGTGGGAGGAAACCGGAGCACCCGGAGGAAACCCACGCAGACACAGGGAGAACGTGCAAACTCCACACAGTCAGTCGCCTGAGGCGGGAATTGAACCCGGGTCTCTGGCGCTGTGAGGCAGCAGTGCTAACTACTGTGCCACCGTGCCGCCCACAAGTGGGTAGATGGGAAGGAAGATGGACATGTACGACAGTGCAAGAGGGCAGTATTGAGTTGGAGGGTTTGCTCTGGGATAAGGCGGAGGGAGGGGAGACGTGGAAACTGGTGAAACTGTCCTTGATACCGTGTGTTTGGAGGGTTCCAAGGCGTTTTACTTCAGATGTCAGGTGGCTAGAATTTTGCAGTGGAGGAGGCCAAAAACTTGCATGTCCTTGGTGGTGTGGGAGGGGGTGTTGAAGTATTTAGCCACAGGGCAGTGGGGTTGTTGGGTTTGTGTGTCCGAGTGTGTTCCCTGAACCGTTCTGCAAGGTGAAGTCCTGTCTCGCCAATGTAATGGAGACCAGGAGCAATGAACAGCCTAGATGAGGTGTATGGATGCACAGGATGTACTCTGCCTGATGTGGAGGGATCCATTGGGGCCTTGGGTGAAGGTGAGGAGGGACGTGTTGGCACAGGTTTCATATCTCTTTCAATGGCAAGGGTAGGTGCCGGGAGTAGAAGGTGGATTGGTGCGGCCGCGTGAACCGAACGAGGGAGTTTGTAGGGAATGGTCTTAGCAGTTTGATGGTAGGGGTGGGTGGAAATATATCTCTGGTGGTGGGGTCTGACTGTTGGTGGAAGAAATGGCGGAGGAAGATGCGTTGTATCCTGAGGTTGGTGGGATGGAAGGCAAGCACCAGAGAGGTTCTAACTTGTTGTAGTTGGAAGGGCGGAGTTCAAGGGTGAGGGTGTGGGAAGTTGAGGAGATGCGCTAGACCACCCTCCTGCAGCCGAACCACCTCTTCAATGCTACCTGCCCCTCTATCTATCTTTTCACTGTTTGAAAGCTTAGCCAGAATGCCCTCAGTTCCTTCATATAGATAATGAATGCACAAAGTGAAACGTTGTGGTTCCAACACTGAGTCTTGTGGAACACCACTTGTCAATGGCTGCAATCCTGAGAAGGACACTTTAATCCCCACTCTCTGCTTTCTGTCAGACAGCCAAACCTCTATCCATGCTAACTCCTTGCCTCTAACACCATGGGCCCATATCATTCTCAATAACCTCATGCATAGCACCTTTCAAAGGATTCTCGAGGTGCAGATGGATAACATCTATTGGTTTTCCTTGATCTAATCTGCTCATTCCACCCTCAAAGTATTCTAGCCGATTTTTCTGGCATGACCTCCCTTTGATGAAACCATGCTGACTCTGTCCTATTTTACCAAAGACCTCCAAGTATTCAGAATTCCCATTCTTCATGATGGATTCCATGATGTTACCCACAACCAAGGTTAGGCTAATCAGTCTGCAATTTTCCATCTTCTGCCTAACTCCCTTATTAAACGGGGTGTCATGTTAGCAATTAAACAGCCACTTGGCCTTTTCCTGATTTTAGTCATTCCGGAAATATTACCACTTACACTTGAACTAACTCTTCAGCTATCTCCGTTTCAAGGCTGGGTCGCAGTCCATTTGGTCCAGGTGAGTTATTCACATTCAGGCCATTCCGTTTTCAAGCATGTTCTTCTTGGTGATAGCCACCATGTTCATGACTACCCTCTCACTCTCTTCAATTTTTGGGAAATTACTTGTGTCTTCCACCGTGAAGACTGGTGCACAATTCCTCAGTCATTTCTTTATTTCCCACTACTGTCTCTCCAGCATCATTTTCCAGTGGTCCACATTCACTTTTACCTCTCTTTTGCACTTTATATATCTAAAGAATCTCTTACAGTTTCCTTTATATTACTGGTTAGCTTACCCTGATATGTTATCTTCTCCGTCCTTATTTATTTTTTCTTGCCTTCTGTTGGCCACAATTCTCCAGTTTCCCTCTACCTTTCACCACATTATATGCTTGCTGTTTTGTTTATATACAATCCCTGACATCCCGTGTCAGCCCTGGTTGCCTCATCCTCCCTGTACCATGCCTCTATTACTGAGAATGAATCTCTGCAGTGTCTCCTGAATTAATCTTGGAATCATCTGCCATTGCTGTTCCCCTGTCTTTCCTGCTCGACCCCTGTCCCGGTCAATTCTACCCAGCTTCTCCCTTATGCCTCTCCAGTTGCCTTTATTCAGCTGAAATACTATTAACTCTGATTCTACCTTCTCTCTCTCAAATTGCAGATTTAATTCAACCATGTTCTGATCACTGCTTCTGAGGTTTTCCTTCACCTTATGCGCCCTTATCTCGCCTGCGTCATTAAATCCAGTGCCATCTGTTCCCGAGTGGCTTCCACCACATGATGTTCCAAAAAGCCATCCCGTAGACAATCCTCAGATTACTTTTCTTGCGATCCACGACCAACCTGGTTTCCCATTCTATTTGCATATTGAAATCCCCATGATCATTGTAACTTTGCGTTTCCTACAGATCTTTTCTGTCTCCTGGTGTATCTTGTCCCCCAGCTCCTGACTACTTTTTGGAGGCCTGTGCAAGTCTCCAACTGTGATTGTCATACCTTTGTGGTTCCTCAATTCTACTAACGCAGATTCTACACCATTTGACCTTATTTTCTTTCTTACTATTGATTTAATTTCATTTCTTCTTAATAATGTAAACCCACTCCCTCAGCCACCTATCTTTTCGATAGGATATATGTCCTCGAATACCCTGATCCCCTTGTAGCCACTTCTCTGTGATGCCCATCACGCCATACCTACCAATTTCAATCTGTGCCACACGCTCATTTACTCTATTTCTTATACTGCATGCATTCAGATCTAACCCCTTCAATCTTGTATTAACAGTCCCTCTTCTCATTGTCATTTGTTTGTCCAGTGTGCTTGAAGTTTGATTGCTTACACTTTTCATTCACTCTGTCCTATTTGCATCTGTGCTGGAGATTTTAATAATCTCTCCGGAGCTCTGTACTCTTACCTCCTCTTTGCTAATTAAAACCTATAACGGAACCCGCACCCGCATACACACACACACCTAATCAGTTTAGACTCTGTCTACAGCCTTAGTTAGGATTCACTCAGACTCTAGTCCCAGCACGATTCAGACGAAGACTGTCCCATCGAAACAGGTCCTTTCTTCCTCAGTAATAAAATGTGTTTACTCAACACAAAATGCAGGGACAAGAAACAAGCATTCCTGCACATACCAAAACATGAAAACTACAAAGAGACAAGTCTGTTAAAATACACTTGCGATGTGGAGCTATATGAATTGAAATGTGAGTTACAAAACCACGGACCAGGTGTTCAATCTTTATTGGCCATTATTTGACCCACAGCTTAGGTGCTGATTTCCCCAAGTCAGTGATTCCCCTCACTGAGATTCTCTCGCCCTGTCTCTCACACATTGTCTAGAGGGACTACAAGTTCCTGTTGGCCCAGAATATTTAAATTAATTCACCTTCTCCCTGGAACCAATGTATTATTACTTTGTAACTTGTTCAGCCGTTAGCAACCCGGCTCTGTGAAATTATTGGCGGTAAATGATCTGGGATGACAACATAGTGCTCACAGGGTAAGGCACCAGACAAAGCGCTTGCAGTCTGTGGGAATTTCTAAATAAAATTTCAGTTTATTTGTCCTCATGCTGTCTTCTGATCTAACTTCACACTCTTCTGACACCCCTTGCTCTCACTCACTCTGTCGCTCCGTTTTCTTTCCATTTGTTTTATCTTTTTTTTCACTTCCCTTTTCTCTGGTATTTTTTCTCTCTCTCTAACACACACACACACACACACACACACACACACACACACACACACACACACACACACACACACACACACACACACACACACACACACACACACACACACACACACACACACACACACACACACACACACAGTTCTCTCTGTTTTCAAATTGTGATGTTGGAGAGCTCGTCGTTGTACAATGGGTTAGATGGCCTCGTTCAGTGCTCTATTAATTCTGAAGCTCTCTGACCCACAATAAAGACTTTAGGTGCCTGGAGAGACAAGATGGTCCTGCGAAGGACACAGTGTAGAATCATCCATTATCCCTTCCTGTTGTCTGATATGCACCAGCCGTGAAATATCTGTTCAAACAAAATAGGTTGAAATTCGAGCAGTCTGGAGGACGTTCACCAGGTGATTGTGAAGTCAGGATTTAACAAGCAGTTCCCACATACAAAATGTGGATTTGCCTGATCGCAGCTCCTCCCAATTGACACGACCTCGCTCTGCCTGATACTGACGTAATTTGCCTTCCGCCAATTCAGTAGCTTCACACAAGGTCCTGAACTATCCATGTTCGTAGCTATCTTAAATCTGAAGCAGCTGTCATTTCTGTTTCTAAAATTATGTCCCACTGAGAGGTCAGTCACCTGGCCAGGCTCATTAGATCCAGTATGTCTCTTCCTCTCGTTGGACTATCCACATACTATTGCAGTTAACAAATTCTGCCCCGTACAAGCCTCTTGTTCCAAGGGACTCCCAGTCATTATTGGAGATATTAAAGTCACTGACTATGACCACTCTGTTTTTAATACACCTTTCCTTAATCGACGTACATATCTGTTCCTCAATCCCTCCGTGGCTGTTGGAGGGATTATAGTAACGAGATGCTGTATTTGTTGCTTTTGAGCTGGCTGGACAGCCAGTCCAGTCCTTCATACAGGCCGTCTCCACTGATTGCACAGGTTGACTGAATGAACCAGGTCCAATGACGGAGTTGATGCAGACCTAGTTTTTCTCTGATCTCTGCAGCATTCATTGCATTAGGCAGATCCTGTTTGTTTGCCAAAAGTAACAACACAGCATCTCGTAGCTTGCATCCTTCTTATTTTTGAGTTTTACCCATATTGCCGCAGTGGATGATCCCTCCTGTATGTCCTCTTCAAGTGCAGATGTACTAATCTTCATGATTAGTACAACAACTCGTCCACCTCTTTTACCTTCCTCTCTATCTCGCCTAAAACAATGAAACCCAGGAATGTTGAATGGCCAGTCCTTTTCCTCTCTCAAACAAGTCTCTGTAAAGCTGCAACATCATAGTCCCATGCACAGATTCAGGCTGGCAGTTCATCAGTCTTAACCATAATAATTCTTGCATTGAAATAAATATGCTTCAGCCCAACTCCATCAGATCCTGACCTGATATTTGGTTTGAGCTTACCTGATGTAAATTCTCCTCGTCTATTCTCTGGTAACTGGAGATTACAAAAGACTGCCAGTAAAACAGAAAATTTTGCAAACAGTCAATTTCTGTTTCCTCCCTTGTCCCTCCAATCTGTACATTGCATCACCCACTGTCCAATCCCAATAAACTGCTGGATAATTATTTTGCTTCAAACAACAGTCTCAAGCCTCTCAATGCACATTCTTCACCTCTCTCTGGACCATTGGATTGACTGTTTTCTAATCCCTCTCTCAAATAAATCTCTGTAATATTCATATCATAGTTATATATACTTATTCAAACTCCAAGCTTCAAGCTCATCTGTCTTGCCTGTCATACTACTCACATTAAAATCAGCTCACTTCAGACTGCCAGTCCCATTGTGTTCACTCCACACTGCCAGTTTGTTTTGGTCTTAGCTGTACTGGGATTAGTCCCCAACTACTCTTCAGTCACTGTGCTTTTGGACGTACTGCTCTGGCTCTGCCCCCCTTCCCCCCACCGCCACACTAGTTTAAACCCTCCTGAGTGACAATAGCAAACCTGCCTGCCAGGAGATTGCTGCCGGTTCACGTCCATCCCGTCCTTCTTGTGTACTTCATACTGACCCAGGAATCCCAATGACCCACATATCGGAGATTGCTGCCAGTTCAGACGCATCCCGTCCTTCTTGTGTATATCCTACCGACCCGGGAATCCCAATGATCCATATATTGCAAGTGCTGCATACCCTACCAGCTCTTTGGCCATGTTTTTAACTGTACTGCCTTCCTATTCCTAACCTCACTGGCACGTGGCATAATCTAGTCTCTCCAATATTCAAATATCATTTCAGCACAACTCCGGCAAGATATTTACTTTAAAATGGATAGACTTGGCAATAAAAACTTAAGTGTGATCTCAGTAACCCGGAAAGTGGAGCCCAATGATTCAGTCAAAATGACCATAGGATCTGATATCTATCACCTCCACCAATCCTGTGTAACAAGGTATACATATGGAGCACCTATTTGTAGATGGACCAGGATAAACAGATATTAGCCCAAGAGACCAGAAAATGTTAGAACAGATGAGTGTCATTCAACCTGTTTACTCTGCTTTGCTGTTCAATTGGATTTTAGCTATTCTGTTCCTTTTAATGGCAGAGTCTTTGCCCCGCATCCCTGGCGGGTCAGAAAGTGCCCAGTGTCTTTGTGCGCTCCCTGCGTAGGGAGCATCCAGTGCCAGGCGATGGGATGTGGGGAATCCCGGGGTGGCTCGATGAAAGGCTGCATGCAGTGACGGATGGACTCAGGGATTGAGAGAGACAGAGCAGATAATCAGGGACATGCACACATAAGTAGCTGGGCAAGATTCCCAAGCACTCGGGCAGCCCGAGCACCAGGGCCACTTTTGCAATAATGCCGTCATATTTGCAGCAATTCTCCATCAAACACAAGTAAATATACTGCAGATGGCAGAAACCTGAAACAAACACAAAAACATACTGTGGAGAGAGAAAAGAGTTAATTCTCCCAATGCAGACACGGGGAGATTGTAAAAACTCCACAAACACAGGGTCCAGAGATTGGAATTATTCTTATTTGAATGAAAATTGTCTTATCAGTGATAGGCGACATGGTTTTGTGCAGAGAAGGTCATGTCTTACCAAGTCAATAGAGTTCTTTGAGGAAGTGACAAAGTTGATTGATGAGGGAGGGACTGTAGATGTCATGTTCATGGACTTCAGGAAGGCGTTTGGTATGTTTCCCCATGGTCGGGGTATGGCGAAAGTGAAGTCACATGGTGCGCGAGCTAGGTAGATATAGAACTGGCTGGGCAACAGATGGCAGAGAATAGTAGGGGGAGGGAGTTTCTCAAAATGGAAAACAGTGACCAGTGGTTTATTTTTAGATGTTTCTGGAAAGATACAGGAATGGGCAGGGAACAAAGGGGTACAGATCCTTAGAAAATAGGCGACAGGTTTAGAGGACGATTTGGATCGGCACAGGCTTGGAACACCGGATGGCCTGTTTCTGTGCTGGAATGTTTTTTGTTATAACATTTTCAAAGACCCATCAGTCCCTAGTAAATGTCTCCTCCAACCTCTTCCATTAGCTAAAAGTACAGAAGCTTGAAAACACTAAACAGCTGGTTCATGAACAGCTTCTTCCTGACTGTTATTAGACTGATGAATGGACTCTCTAATCTCAAATAATGCTGATCTTGTTCATGTTGATCTCGCCTCGCGCACGCCTGTGCAGTGTAACCTGCATGCCTCTCAGACATGTTTTACAGCCATCGTTCTGTACATCCTTGCTTACTATGATTTGACTGTACATCTTGGTACAGGTCAAAGTAAATGCTCACCTCCACCCTCCCAGCTCCCTCCAGTGCTCACTCCCAGGTCTGTCCGGTCCTCACCCCCAGCACCTCAAATTCCCCATTCCCAGCTCCCTGTGTGCTTTGTATCTCACTATTTGTCTTACACTGTCTGTTTCCCTGTGTTTTCCTTTTCTCTGTCTTCTGTTTCTTTCCCTGAACTTATTATCTCCCCTTCTCCCTGTCCATGTGACTGTTTGTTTCTTGTTTTGTTTCCTTTTTCTGTTTTACTGACTGTCCTTCTGTTTCCCTCGCTGTGTTCTCTCTCTCCTTATACATGTCCGTCTCTTTCTCCCTCGTTGTGATGGTGATGGCTTCTCTATTCTTTTGAATCATGAGATGGCTCTTTGGTTGGATGTTGGCAATACAGTACACTCAATTGTGTTTTGGTATCTTGGACATAATTTAAATTTATTGGTTAAATTTCAGTTGTTGCCAAAACAGCAACCAGAATGTAGATATCTATTTTACAGCCAATTATTACATCTAAATATTTTGGAACTGCCTTCTCCCAGTTCTCTGCATAGTGGCAACTGAAAGCATTCTATTTACGTGCATAATAGTGTGAAGGTAACTGCTCATCCCAGGACCATAAGAAGCTACAGCCGGTTGTGTGCACAGCCCAGACGATCATGGAAGACAATCTTCCAACAATTCATACTTCTCATTGTCAGCGATAGGCTGGAAACATCAAATATCTCTCCAAAACCGGTAATGATCTCTCCAACCTCGTCCAAAGGGAGGAGATACAGAGGCTTGAAAACATGGATCAGCATGCTCAGGAACACCTTCTTCCCCACCGTAATTACACTGGCGAATTGAAATCTCTAACTTTTCAAATAATATTAATCTTGCTAAAGACGATCTTGAATTGCACACCTCCTGTCACCTTGTGTGCCTCACTCTGTCTAAGTGCCATGTGAGGCTCAAGGTCTTCTCGAGGGCAATCAAAAAAGTGAACTAATGCTGGCCCAGCCAGAGATACCTGTATCCCATTAATAAATTTAAGAAGATGACGACACTCAGAGAGGAAAGCAGGTGGGATCAAATCACTTTAACATGATCTTAGATATATACAAGCTTCTCTCGGTATCTGAAAGTAGAGTGTTCCTACAAAACCTTTCATAAGCTGATATGGCATAAAGCGAATTAGCATTAATTTATGTGGGAAAAATTCACCTTTCTTTGTAAAAGTGAAATCCTCTTCGGATTTCTTTTGGTTAGCGAAAACAGGACGCAATGGAGTTTTTTCGGAAAGGGGAATGGCAAGAAATGAATTTTTGAAAAGCGGGGGATACATGTACCGGCATAGGCATGACTTTCAGGAAGATGGGAAAAGTTAAAAATAAATGAGGCGAATCTCATATTTTATTTCTATTCCAGCTGATCATCATTCCCTTTGTTTGCTCTTTTCCTTCTATCCCTCTCTTTCTCTATCGATTTAACTCACTCCTCCTCCCCTTCAAAGCAGACTTCCCGGTCACCAGCATTATTCACATTATTTTCCAACTGCTTTCAGTCCAGAAAAGCTCCCCTGCACTTTCTGTTCTTTTCTTTGCATTTTTATGCAATTTCAGATCTCCAGCATCTTTCTTTATTTGGTTTAACCTTCAAATTTGTTCTTCCATGGGAAGTCGGCATCTCTGCCAAGGGCAGCATTTGTTAATCATCAATAATTGTCCTGACAGTGAGGCCATTCCACAAACTAATATAAAGTCAAGCACATTGATATGGGTCTGAAGTCACACTTAACCCAGACCGGGTAGTAACATTAGATTTCTTTACCGAAGGTCATCAGTGAAACAGCAAGATGTTCAGACAAAATGTGGGTTTATGGTTGTTTTTCGTGAAATTCACTTCTTTTCGAATTCTTATCATTTTGTATTTACGTTCTGCCATCAGCTGTGGTAGGACTTGAAACAAATCGCTTGAAACAATGTTTTTCGGTTAATAAGTGACACAGTTACAATGCATGGAGACTGACATCAATCACAGTCACTGAGCAAACAGTTCCAGCATTCTATACAGCACATTCAGTTCACAATACAACTGGACTGGACTGGATACTGACATCGCAGGCTATTGGTCACACCTCCTATCACCAATTCCTCTAGTGAAGTCAGTTGTGAGGGAGAATGGTGGATGTTTTCTTATCGCAGGCTAGATGACTCTGCTCTCTTTCACGTTTGCAATGCTGTAACCATCTTACCCCGAATCTCCGCCCCTCCACAAAAAAAAAGAAACACAATCAGGATGTTGTTACTGTGCTGAGCCACGGGAACAAATGCCAGCCAATACACTGTCACCGGGCACAGTTGCCCTGAACATAGACAGGAAGTGTGGACTTCTCTGAATGTTCCTCTCACTGCTCTAATAAATAAACGTTGGAACTTCCATACAGAATATGCTTCAGTTTTTAATTTATACAAATTGACAAACATCTTAATACAGTTTTGTTTGCTGTAAAGCAGTAATTTTTAACCTTTTTTCCCCTCAGTCCAAAACCAAAAGTGAACGTATTCATTAAAACCTTTGAATTAATGAGTCAGGTTTGGCTGGGAGATAGGGTGGAATGGTGGCAGTGGCTGTGGAGACTCCATGGGGAGTACAATGATATTTCCCAGTCATCATCACTCTTAATGTCATATAGAATTAAATATAGCTCTCAACAAGGAAAGGGCCAACGTTTGGGAGATGCAATGCTGAATGACAATGTGAACTAAACAGGAGAATTTTAAGTGTGATAAAGTGATCTATATATTATATACACACCATTTAATCATTGCTAATACTGATTGAGTAGGGTCACCACACCTGAAGCATGAACTTTGATTTCTCTTCACAGATACAGCCAGACCTGGTGAGCTTTCCCTCCAACGTCTGCTTTTGTTTTAGATTGATCATATTGTTCATATCTGGCAGGATGCTTACAATTAAAAGCAGATACTAATAACAAAATGTGCAGGGCTATGGGGACAATACAGGAGAATAATAGTAGAGATATCGCTCATTCCAAACTAAAAGAGACAATGGGCTGGGTTTAAACCATCTTTGCTGTAATAATTCTATGTTATGCATTGAAAGCTTTTGGAGATTGGGAAGACAAGCTCGTTCAATGAAGGACCAAAGGTGTTCCATCATCAAAAATCTATCCCTATTATTTCATGAAGTCCAGCTGCCTCTAAAATGTATTTTCACAAAACATTGATTTCCTGAGATTTACAGGATATTCAGATTTTGTTTACTTTCTATCTTCATGAAGAAACTGATTTCTGCTGCAATTCAGGTGTCACAGACACACCAACTGTAATAGAAACAAGAAATGATCACATTGTCCAGATATTACCAAGTTCAACATGTAGACCTGTCAAGAAACTTGAAATACACATGGAAAATGCTAGAGAAATGAAAAAGATGAGGAAGTATCTGCAGAGAGCAACAGAATTAACATATGTAATATGATGAGACACTGTTCTGAAAAGTCATATTAGAATCAAAGGTCATTTTTTTGCATCTCTGCTCAGATTTTGCCAGAGCTACTAAGTTTCGCTCCAGCTCTTTTGATTTCTTTCTTCTTTCTGAACTGTGACAAAGTGTCTGATCTGAATGGTAACAGCAAAACTGTTATCTCAGTTGAATCTCGAGTAATTTGTTATGGACATTAAATGAAAAGTTACAAAGTTCCTCTGTTTGAGAGGGCTCTTAACTATCGATGGCGTATTGTATTGTGAGAACTTGCGATGTAAATGTTGAAGCAAAGCAGGAGTTGCTGCAAATGCTCAGCAGGTCTGGCAGCATATGTGCAGAGAAATCAGAGTTAGCGTTTCAAGTCCAGTGCGCCTTCCTCAGAACTGATGGTAACATGGAATATGTTGGTTTATATGCAGAAGATACTGGATGGTGAGATTGGATGAGAAGCCATCACTGTTCAAGAAAATCGGGATCTGGATTCCATTCAAAATTAAGAAAGGATTTCTTGTACTCCCGCTTCTATGGTTTGGTCCTGGCTCAGGTTGTACATGTACTCTATATTTCTAAATCTCCATCAAGTGCAGACAACATGTGTTTTTTTCTCCCCTACTGTGGTGTTTCAATATTTTTGATTATTTTCCAGTATGTATTTGCTTCCAATTCAAGGTGGATATGATAATATGGTTTGATCTTCTGCAGTTTGCCTATAACATCGAATTTAATTGAATATTTATCCCCATCACACTCGCTGATTTAAACAAACAATTAATGAGTCCACGTCCATCCTGTAGATGAAAAGTTTCTCAGGTCTAGCTATTGCAGGGAATGTTACAAAGAACAGTGCCACGCAAAATGCTAATATTCCAGCGCAAGGTGCCAAACCCCAGCTTCTCCTAAATTATTTACAAGGTTTATAAATAAAACATGTAGAGGGGCAGAGTGTAAAGGTGAATTTAACTCTGTGTAGAAAATGCTATTTGTGGATCCCTCATGTATTGTGTTAATTACATCACTCAGAAATTCACCAAAATAGGGAAAGCAAGAAACTGGAATTGTCAAATCATCCTCTGAATAACATTTGGAGAACAGGAAGGAAATCACGGGTTGTATGTGATATTCAGAAATGACGATTGTGAGAATGTGGAGGTGGGGATCAATGAAATGATGATCAATGTTGAGGATGACACAAAGATGAGCTGGGTGGATCACAGTCAGGAGGAAAGTGTTAGGCTACAGGAGGATATAAACAAATTATTAAAATTGCCAGATGAATGGCCTGATGAAATTTAACACCGATAAATTTGGAAGATGCAATTCAGAAGTAACAAGACAAGTAAGTACTCAAAAGTGAGTATGGAAGAGGCCGGCTAAATTTGCTTGTTTTTTTCTTTGCAGCAGGAAAAGTTGAGGAGGGAACCTGGTACAGGTGTACAAGAGCATAAGGGGTATGGAGAGGATGGACAGACAGCAGCTGTTTTCCTTAGTCAAAGGATCAAAAACAAAGGGACTCACTTTTAAAGAGCAAGGGAGGGGTTTGAGAGAGGATTTGTGGAATGTGTTTCGAAGTGCGAGGGTCGTATGAATCTGGAATGTGTTGTCTTGGCGGGTGGTTGAGGCAAGTAACCTCACAAACGTTTAAAAAGTCTTTGGCTATGCACTTGCTGGCACAGACGTGATAGGCCTGTGTTTCATTGCATGATTCTTTGCAGTGGCAGCCATGAACTCTCTGGTATATTCTGAAACAATAAGCAATGGCAGTTACGGCTTTGTTCCTTTGACTGTACTCAGTAAGTAGCTATATTACAAAGCATCAGCATCTCATGCAGCTTCAGCACTTACCCAAGCAAAGTCAGCCCAGCCATCTCTGGGAACATCCAAGGTAATTCACATGCTCTGTGCAAGCATTGTCCAACAACAGCACTGATAATATTCTAACTGTTTGCCACCATTATTATAGTTACAGCCATAATTTGAACACAGCTTTTCCTCCATTATAATAAGGATGTTATTTCTTTGAAACATAATAAATTATTTCCCAGGTATTCACTTTGACAAACAGCAAGTTTTCCTGTGTTGTTTTTTTCTGCCAGTTGTTTCTGACAGAATTCCCAACCCAAACTCTTTCCACTTTATCATTTGCTTGTGAACTGTCTCCGTAATCTCACACACCTCACTCCCTCACATCCCACACACTCTCCATCCTTATTTTATTAATCCCTGAAAAACCTGCGCCTAATCTCAATAATTTATTACAATTCCCATCTCATATTTTGGACTGATTTGATTCCTTCTCTCGGCATGGTCATGAGACACGTCGTGTCTGATGTCCTATTCACCTCGACCTTCTACTCAGTTCCTGATCTGCTGTTTTTGTTCTCACTCTCCTGGTTTATTCAAATCCATCTGACTTGCACCATCAACATCCCCCGCCACCCCCCCCCCCCCCCCCCCACCCCCACACTCTCACAAACACAAGGATGTTGGTGCTCGTCCAGTTAAGATAAAACCTGTCTTTTTGTACAGGTCCCCGCCTGTCTTGGAAGAGGTCCCATGGATCAAAGAATCTGAAACCCCCACCCTTGAACTAGCTTGTTAACAACATGTTAAGCTATACTGTTTTCCTCATCCTTCTCTCTTTTCCACATGGCACAGTGAGTAATGCAGAGATTACAGAAGTTTGTTTTCTTTCTCTCTCTCTCTCCCTCTCTCTGTCTCGCCATCTCTCTGTCTCGCACCCCCCCCCCGCCCCCCCACCAACATACACACATTCAGAAGACAGAAAGACAGACACCAAATTACTTTGCAGAAGAATACAAATAACCATAAAATAATCGGAATGATAACTGGAATGAAGAATTTAGTTAAAGGGAGGATGAGAGAAATTGCGCTTCTTCTGGATGTCAGTTTGTTCACTGAGTTGGAGAGTTCATTTTCAGATGGTTCATAACTATACTAGGGAATATTACCAGTGAGCCTGTGGTAAAGTGCTGGTATTATGCCCCACTTGCTATTTATGTTTCCTTGAGTCAGTGATGTAATTTCCAGTATTGGTGATTTTATGTCCGGTTCTTTTTCTCAGAGAGTGTTAGATGGAATCAAAATCGATGTGTTTGTTGATCGAGTTCAGATTGGAATGCTCTGCTTCTAGGAACTCTCGTGCGTGTTTCTGTTTGGCTTGTCCTAGATGGACCCAGTCGAAATGGTGTACTTCCTCATCTGTATGTAAGGATACTAGTGATAGTGGGTCATGTATTTTTTTTTTCTGGATAGCTGTTGATCATGTATCCAGGTGGCTAGTTTTCTGCCTGTTTTTCCAATGTAGTGCTTGTTACAGTTTTTGCAAGGTTTATTCTTCCTGGAGGAGAACAGAAAAAGATGTGAATTTATTGCCGTGCTCAAAAGTATGAAAAAATTGTAGAATAAAACAGGAATACTCTGTTTCCGTTAGTTGGCATTACAGCATCAAGGAGTTCTAATTCCAAGATTGTTAACAAAAGAACGAGATTTGAGATAAGGAAAAACTTCTTTATTGAGAGAGTTGTTAGGATTTGGAATGGACTGCCTGGGAGAGTTGTGGATGAAGATTAAAAAGAGATCTGGATATGTATTTGCAAATATGAATTTAACAGGCTGCAGAGATAAGGTTAGCAAATGGGAGGGGCATTGGAGACATTCCTTGAGCTGATGCACAAACAGTGACCAATGGTCTCCTCCTGTACTTTAAAGTTTTGCACTCTATCATGTGTCTGATGTGAATAAAAGTCGGTATCTGATTATTTCTCATTGTAAATGCTGGCGCATATCTGATTATTTAGTGCAGCATAAGCATTTAAAATGCAAGTATTGCAAGACCATATTCATTATGTAGTCTAATTATTGCTCAGAACATGAATATTTTAAATGTTGTATTCCAATTACGAAAACAAATCTCTCATTGCTTTAGCACAAATGTCTTTGAAAAGATCTGACTTTTCAGTCACGATAATATGTTTATCGTTTTTGTTCACTGTCTGCATTTCAAATTAAATAACATTTTTGCTAAAATTTAAACGGTTTCAAATTATTGTTCATTAAATTTTATAACACAAATCATTTATTTAGTTTAATATTCACAGTGCATATTGAATTATAGCCATTTCTAATTCGCTGACAAATAGCTGAAGCTTGTACATTTCAGTGAGAAATTAAACTGATTGATTATATATAAATGTATAAGAACGCTAATTCTATTTGATTGTTCAACCGTTTTGCTCACCCTGAACATGTAATCATTCAGAAGCCAACCGCTTTCAAAATGTTGGAGTGACAATGCATTATTTTGAATCCTGACATTGTGTATGTAATTCTGATCGCCAAAAGAGTTACATCCACGTTGTTTGTTCGATACAAACTAAAATGTACATTCTTTATTTCTGTGCTAGAAAATATTGAAGGAGTTTATATTATAGGTCCATAAATATAGAATCAACCTAATGCTTTTCAGAGATTATAGTTCAGTCGAATAATCATAGCTGACGTATTATTTTTGTCCAATTCACGAAACATAGCAAACATCTGATTACAACATGGGTCACCCAATAGATTGTATCTGAAGAAAAGAGCAGCAAATGACCAGTCAAGAATCACGTTAATAACTGAACTTGGCGGAGCCTGCCTGGTGTAGGACACCACACATACTGTAATGGCATTCAGGTGAATGGAACAATGAACAACATAACTGGAAGTTTTGGGCTAACGCCCCTCCCCAGCTTCCTGATCTTACACATATCACTTTCTCACATATGCAACAATTGATAAGAATCCACAGGCTGGGTGAAATATAAAACACAGAACAGTACAGCACATTGCAGACCCTTCGACCCTTGACGTTCTGCCGATCTTTTATCATACTCGAAGATCAGACTAACTGACATACCCAGACATGCTGGTCCGGTGACACGTACAGTGCACAGTCAGCCATTCTTACTTCCTGTTCTTTTCTGATGTGCAGCTGCCTTGAAATGTCTGTTCAAACCAAACTTATTGAATGAAATTCAAGCAGTCGAGACGACGTTCATGAGTGTGTATTTCAATCAGGATTTAATGATGAATGAAATTCCAGAATAACATAATCAATGAATGAAAAATAGGGCAACACAAGAAATAGCAGTTGAGTACAACATGTGGTTCCAAGTAGGCCTCATGGTATTACCGATAGATTATCAATCCAGACAATCAGCTCCTGTTCTTTGGACCCAAGTTCGAATCCCGCCACTGCAGCTGGTGGAAATTCAATTCAATAATTTTAAAATATCCATGGATTTAAGAATCTACCTATGAGAATAAAATCATTGCCGATTTTTAGAAAAATCCATCTGGATCATTAATATCCTTCAATGAAGGAATCTTCCATCCCCACCTGATCTGGTTGATATGCAAATCCAAACCCAAAGCAACGTCATTGACTCCCAATCGTCCCCTGAAATGGTCCAGTGAGTCATTCAGTTGTACCAATCGTTTCAAATTTTCAAAGAAATTAAACCGGCTGGAACACCTGGCATCAGACTGTGCACTGGAAAAGTCACTGTAGAACCTCCAAAGACTTCCTTGCTATCATTTAAGGGGTAGTGCCAAAATTGGGACAACTGCCTTAGAGACTAGTCATGCAACAGCCTGACATAGTCATACTCACGGAATTACACCTTACAAAAAATAACCCAGCCATCACCATCACCATCCCTGGATATGTCCTGCCCCAAAGACAGGACCTATCCAGCAGAGAGGGCAGCTGAGTGAGATATAGTCGGTAGGTAGTTGCTCTGGGTGTCTCCTGAATTGACTCCAGACTTAATGAAGTCCCATCGCTTCAGATTAAACATGGACAAAGAATTCTCTTACTGATTACCACATAACATCGTTCCTCAACTAAATCAGTGCTCCTCTATGTTAAACAACACTTGGAGAAAGCACTGACTGAGGCAAAGGCACAAAGCGTATTCTGGCTGGGAGATTTCAAAGTCGACCACCAAGAATGGATTGGCAGCAGTACTATTGATCACGCTAGACGGGTCCTAAAGGACATAGCTACTAGATTGTGGCTGAAGCAGGTGGTGAGGGAAAGAACAGGAGGGGGGGGGGGAATAATGCATGACCTCATCCTTACCAATCTACCAACTGCGGATATATCTGTCCATGACAGTATCGGTAAAAGTCTCGCGGTCACATTCAGAATAAACTCTATTGTGTTGTGTGGCACTATCACCATGCTAAATGGCACAGATTTCGAACAGATCTAGCAACTCAAGACTGAGCGTCCATAAGACACTGTGGATCATTAATAGCAGCAGAACGTACTCCAGCACAAACTGTAATGTCACGACCCATCATATCCCCCCACTCAACCATTACCATCAAGGCAGAGGATCAACTCTGGTTCAATGGAGAGTAAAGGAGGGCATGCCACGAGCAGAACCAGGAATATACAAAGATAAAATGTTAATTTGCTGAAAGTTCCAAACAGAAATACTTGCATGCCAAATAACATAAACAGCAAGGGACAGACAGAACTGAGCTATCCCACAACGAATGCATCAGATTTAAGCTGTGCAGTTCTCCTAATCCGATCATGGATGGTGGTGGATGATCAACAACTCGCTGGAGTAGGAGTCTCCACAAATATCCCCATCCTCAATGATGGAAGATCCCAGAACATCAGTGCAAAAGTCAAGGTTGAAGCTTTCGCAGCAACCTTCAATCAGAAGTTTTGAGTGAATGGTCCATTTCGGCCTCCTCTCCTGGTCCCCATCATTACAGATAGCAGTCTTCAGCAAATTCGATTGATTGATATCAAGAAACGGTTGAAGGTACTGGATACTGCAACGGCTATGGGCCCTGATAACATGCTGACAATAGTCCTGAAGACTTGTACTCCAGAACTTCCCGCTTCCCTGGACAAGTTGTTCCAGTACGGTTGCAAACAGACAATGGGGAAAACTGCTCAAGTATGTTCTGTACATAAAATGCAGGACAAAGTCAACCCATCCAAATACCGCCCTATCAGTGTACACTCCATCATCAGTAACGTGATGGAAGGTGTCATCAGAAGTGTTATAAGCAGCACCTGCTCAGGGACGCCCATTTTGTGTTCCACCAGGGTCACTCAACTCCTGACCTCATCACAGCCTTGGTCCAAACATAGAAAAAGGAATTGAATTCCAGCCCTTAACATCAAGGCTGCATTCTGCCAAATGTGACATCAAGGACCCCAAGCAAAAACGGTATCGCGGGCCAACACTGAATTATTGGAGTCATACCTGACAGATAGGAAGATGGTCATTGTTGTTGGAGGTCAGTCATCTCAGGTCCAGAACATCTCTGCAGTAGTCCCTTAGGATAATGTTCTAGGTCCAAACATCTTCAGCAGCTTCAACAATGACCTTACTTCCATCATAAGGTCGGGCGTGGGGATTATCCAGGCTTGGGCTGACAAGTTGCAAGTAAAATTCGTGCCACACAAATCCAGACCACGACAATCAAGAATAAGAAACAATATAACCACTTGTTATTCAGCTGCATTATCATAACTAAATTTCCCCACTATCAAAATCCTGGGGGGTATTTTTGACCATAAGCTCAACTGGACTCGCCACAGATAAGAGCAGATCAGAGGCCAGGAATACTGCGCGATTAACTCACCTTCTGACTTCCCAAAGCCTGTCCAACATTTACAAGGCACAAGTCAGGAATGAGATGGAATAATCCTCACTTGCCTGACTGAGCGCAGCCCCAACAACACTAAAGAAGCTTGACACCATCCAGGACAAAGCAGCTCATTTTATTTGCATCACATCCACAAGCATTTACTCCCTTCACCACGGTCGCTCAGGAACTGCAGTGCGTACTATCTACTAGACACAATGCAGAAATTCCACAAAGATCCTCAGAGAGCTGCTTCCAATCTCACAGACACTTCCATGTAGAATGACAAAGGCAGTAGATTTTTGGGAACACCACCAACTTCAAATTCCCCTCCAAACCAGTTAACATCCTGATTTGGAAATATATCGCCGTTCCTTCCCTGTTGCTGATTCAATACACTAGAATTCCCTCCTTAATCACTAGTGGGTCAACGCATAGCACGTAGATTGCACCAGTTCGAGAAAGTAGCTCACCACCACCTTCTCAAGGGCAACTTGGGACGGGCAAGAAATGCTGGGCCCATCCAGTGATGCCCACATCCAAAAAATATTTTTTTTAAAAAAATAGTTCCAAGTTGAGCATCTCGATGGGACAGATTATCTGATTTGAACACGAACAAGAAAACAATGTTTCAAATATTGAATGTTTTAGACTTTTTTTGTTATTGGAAAGGTGTTCCGTATTCGATGTCATATTGTTGCTGAGTGCTGTGATAAAATTGCACCTTTTTAGTTAAAATCAACAATACTGGTATAACAGGCTCAATCTTTCAAAATGACCAGATTACAAATGACAATCATCGTAGAGGCAATGTACTCCCGCCAGGTGAGACTCACAGACAGTAGCTCACATTCAACAGATTAATGGACGACTGGCTACAACGTGAAGTCAAATCCACCACCGTCACCATGACCCGCTCGCACTCACTCCATCAACTTCACACTGTATACCTTAAAATCACTCCATTACCATCACCCTGACAACCTCACTCTCACTCCATCACCGTCACCCCGACCCCCACACAGTCACTCCATTACCGTCACCCTGACCCCCTCACACTCACTCCATCACTGTCTCCCTGACACCCTCACACTCACGCGATTTCAGTAACACTGAACCCCTCACAATCACTCGGTCACCGTCACCCTGATTCCTTCACACTCACTCCATCACAGTCACCCTGACCCCCTCACACTCATTCCATCACCGTTACCATGACCCCCTCACACTCACTCTATCACTAGTACCCTGATCCCCTAACAGTCACTCTATCACCGTCACCATGACCCCCTCACACTCGGTCCATCACCGTTACCATGAACCCCCTCACACTCACTCGCTCAGTCTCACCCTGACCTCCTCACACTCACTCCATCACCATCATCTTGACTCCCTCACATTCGCTCCATCAGTCACCCTGACCCCCTCACACTCACTCCATCACCATCATACTGACCCCGTCCACTCACTCCATCACCGTCACTCTGATAATAGACAATAGACAATAGACATAGGTGCAGGAGTAGGCCATTCTGCCCTTCGAGCCTGCACCAACATTCATTATGATCATGGCTGATCATCCTTAATCAGTATCCTGTTCCTGCTTTATCTCCATAACCCTTGAATCCTCAATCCTTGAGAGCTCTATCCAACTCTTTCTTAAATGAATCCAGAGACTGGGCCTCCACTGCCCTCTGGGGCAGAGCATTCCACACAGTCACCACTTTCTGGGTGAAGAGGTTTCTCCTCATCTCTGACCTAAATGATCTACCCCGTATTTTTAAGCTGTGTCCTCTGGTTCGGCACTCATCCATCAGCGGAAGCATGTTTCCTGCCTCCAGAGTGTCCAATCCTTTAATAATCTTATATGTCTCAATCATATCCCTTCTCAGTCTTCTAAACTCAAGGGTATACAAGCCGAGTCGCTCCAGTCTTTCAGTGTAAGGTAATCCCGCCATTCCAGGAATTGACCTCGTGAACTCGCTCAATAGCCAGAGATTCCCTCCCTCAAGATCCCCTTAAACTCACTCCTTCAACATCACCCTGAACCCCTCACTCACTCTATCACTGTCATCCTGACCCCCTCACAATCAATCAATCACCATCATACTGATCCTCTAACACTCGCTCCAGCACCGACACTTTGACCCCCTCACACAATCCTTTACTGTCACCCTGACGCACTCATCCTCACTCCTCCACCATCAACCTGACCCCCAACTCTCGCTCCATCACCGTCACCTTGACACCCACACACTCACTCCATCACCATCACCTTGACCCCCTCACACTCAAATCCATCACCATCACCCTGACCCCCTCATACTCACTCCTTCACCGTCACCCTGGACACCTCACACTCGCTCCAACAACGTCACCATGACCCCCTCACACTCACGCCATCACCGTCACCCTGGCCCCCTCACACTCACTCCATCACAATCACACTGACCACTCACACTCACTCCATCACTGTCTCACTACCCCAACACACTCACTCCATCACTGTCTCCCTGACCCCCACACACTCACTCCATCACTGTCACCTTGACCCCCTCACAATCAATCCATCACCATTACCCTGACCCCCTCACATTAGCTCCATCATCGTCACCCTGACCCCTTCACACTCACTCCATCACCATCACCCTGACCCCCTCACACTCACTCCTTCACCGTCAACCTGACCCCCTCACATTCGCTGCATCACCGTCACCATGACCCCCTCACACTCACTCTATCACCGTCACCATGACCCCTCACACTCACTCCATCAGTCTATAACCCTGACCTCCTCACACTCACTCCATCACCATCACCCTGACTCCCTCACATTCACTCCATCAATGTCACCCTTACCTCCTCACATTCACTCCATCAATGTCACCCTGACCTCCTCACACTCACTCCATCACCATCACCCTGACCCCCTCACACTCACTCCTTCACCGTCAACCTGAACCCCTCACACTCACTCCATCACCATCACGCTGAACGCTCCCACTCACTCCATCACCGTCTCACTACCCCCACACCCTCACTCTACCACTGTCTCCATGAACCCCTCACACTCACTCCATCACCGTCACTCTGATAATAGACAATAGACAATAGACAGTAGGTGCAGGAGTAGGCCATTCTGCCCTTCTAGCCTGCACCACCATTCAATACGTTCAAGACCGATCATCCTTAATCAGTATCCTGTTCCTGTTTTATCTCCATAACCCTTGATTGCACAATCCATGAGAGGCCTATCCAACTCTTTCTTAAATGAATCCAGAGACTGGGCCTCCATTGCCCTCTGGGGCAGAGCATTCCACACAGCCACCTCTCTCTGGGTGAAGAGGTTGCTCCTCATCCCTGTCCTAAATGGTCTACCCCGTATTTTTAAGCTGTGTCCTTTGGTTCGGCTCTCATCCATCAGCGGAAGCATGTTTCCTGCCTCCAGCGTGTCCAATCCTGTAATACTCATATATGTCTCAATCATATCCCGTCTCAGTCTTCTAAACTCATGGGTAAACAAGCCGAGTCGCACCAGTCTTTCAGTGTAAGGTAATCCCGCCATTCCAGGAATTGACCTCGTGAAGCTACACTGCATCCCTCAATAGCCAGAGAGCTTCTCCCTCAAGATACCCTCACACTCACTTCTTCACCGTCACCCTAACCCCCTCACAATCAATCAATCACGGTCATACTGACCCTCTCACACTGGCTCCAGCACCGTCACGCTGACTCCCTCATATTCACTCCTCCACTGTCACCCTGACGCCCTCATATTCACTCCTCCACTGTCAACCTGACCCCCTCACACTCGCTCCATCACCGTCACCATGACAACCGCACACTCACTCCATCACCGTCACCTTGACTCCCTCACACTCAATCAGTCACCGTCACCCTGAACACCTCACACTTACGCCATCACCGTCATCGTGACCCTCTCGCACTCACTCATCAACTTCACACTGATCCCCTCACACTCACTCCATCACCGTCTCCCTGACCCCCTCACACTCACGCGATCCCAGTCATTCTGAACACCTCACACTCACTCGGTCACCATCACCCTGATTCCATCAGGCACTCCATCACTTCTCCCTAACCCCCTCACACTCAGTCGGTCACCGCCACCCTAACTCCCTCACACTCGCTCCATCACCGTCAGCATGACCCCTCACATTCACTCCATCACCATCTCCCTGACCCCCTCACACTCACGCGATCCCAGTCACACGGCACCCTCACACTCACTTGGTCAACGTCACCCTGACACCCTCACACTCACTCCATCTCCGTCACACTGACCCCCTCACACTCAGTCCATCACCGTCATCCTGATCCCGTCACAGTAACTCCATTAACGTCACACATATCCCCTAACACTCACTCCAATACCTTCACCCTGACCCACTCCCACTCACTCCATCACTGTCACCCGGACCCTCTCACACTCACTCCATCACTGTCACCCGGACCCCCTCACCCTCACACCATCTCCGTCACACCACCCCCATTAAACTCACTCCATCAGCGTCACACTGATACCCTCACACTCACTCCATCACCATCATCCTGACAACCTCATACTCACTCCATCTCTGTCTTCCTGACCCCCTCACACTCATGCGATCCCAGTAACACTGAACCCTCTCACTCACTCGGTCACCGTCACTCTGATTCCCTCACACTCAATCCATCACCGTGATACTGACCCCTTCACACTCACACCATTACCTTCACCCTGATCCCCTCACACTCACTCCATTACCGTCACACTTATCCCCTCACACTCAAATCTTCACGGTCACCCTGACCCTCTCACACTTACTCGATCTCAGTCTCACTGAATCCCTCACACTCACGCCATTATCCTTTCCCTGACCCCCTCACACTCACTCCATCACCGTCACCCGGACCCTCTAACACTCACTCCATCTCCGTCACACTGACCCCCTCACACTCACGCGATCACTGTCACACTGACTCTCTGACACTCACTCTATCTCCGTCACCATTATACTCCCTCCATCAGCGTCACACTGACACCCTCACACTCACTCCATCACCATCACCCCGACCCCCTCATACTCGCTCCATCACCGTCTCCGTGACCACCTCACACTCACTCTTTCACCGTCACCCTGACCCCCACACAAACACTCATTCACCATCACCCTGACCCCCTCACACTCACTCCATCACTGTCACCCTGACCCCCTCACACTCACTCCGTCACCGTCACACTAACCCCCTCACACTCACTCCTTCACCATCACCCTGACCCCCACACACACTCACTCCAGCAACATCACACACATCCCCTCACACTCACTCCATCACTGTCACCCAGACTACCTCATTCTCACTCCATCACCGTCACCCTGACCCCCTCACACTCACTCCATCATCCTCACACTGTCCCCCTCACACTCTCTCCATCACCGTCACACTGACCTTGTCACAGTTACTCCATCAAAGTCACCCTGACCCACTCACACTCACTTCATCACCGTCACATTCATCCCCTCACACTCACTCCATCACCATCACCCTGACCTCCTCACACTCACTCCATCACCATCACACACATCTCCCCACACTCACTCCATCCTCACCGCCATGACCCCCTCACACTCACTCCATCAACGTCACGTGACCCCATCATACTCACTCCATCACCGTCACCCTGACCCCCCTCACACTTACTCATCACCGTCACCCTGACCCCCACAAACTCACTCCATCATCGTCACCCAGATCCCCCCACTCACTCAATCTCCTTCACACTGACCCCATTAAAGTCACTCCGTCACCGTCACACTGACACCCTCACACTCACTCCATCACTGTCAAGCCGACCACCTCACACTCACTCCATCACCGTCAAACCGATCCCCTCACACTCACTCCATCACCTTCACCCAGACCCTCTCACACTCACGCCAACACCGTTACGCAGATACCCTCACACTCACTCCATCATCGTCACCCTCACCCCCTCACTGTCACGAAATCTGCATCACACTGACCCCCTCACACTCACTTCTTCACATTCACCCAGACCCCCTCACACTCACTGCATCACCGTCACCCTGGCCCATTCACCCTCATACCATCACACTCACCCTGACCCCCTCACACTCACTCCATCACCGTCACGCTCACCCCCTGAAACTCACTCATCACCTTCACCCTGACGCTCGCACACTCACTCCATCACCGTCACCCTGACCCCACACACTCACTCCTTCTCCATCCCCCTTACTCGCTCACACTCACTCCATCACCGTCACCCTGACCCCATCACACTTACTCATCACCGTCACCCTGAACCCCAAACACTCACTCATCACCGTCACCCTTACCCACACACACTCACTCAATCACCGTCACCCTGACCACCTCACACTCACTCCATCACGGTCATCCTGACCCCAACACACTCACTCCATCTCCGTCACACTGACTCCATTAAACTCACTCCGTCAGCATCTCACTGACCCCGTCACACTCACTCCATCACCCTCACACTGACACCCTCAGATGCACTATCTCACTGTCACATTGACCCCCTCACACTCACTTCATCACCATCATACTGACCCACAAACACTCACTCCAGCACCCTCACACTGACACCCTCAGATGCACTACATCACTGTTACATTGACCCCGTCACACTCACTCCATCACTGTCACACTGACCCACACACACTCACTCCATCACCCTCACCCTGACCCGCTCACACTCACTCCATCACCATCAGCCTGATCCCCTCACACTCACTCCATCACCGTCACCCAGACCCCCTCACACTCACTCCGTCACCGTCACCCTGTCCCCCTCACACTCACTCCATCACCGTCACCCTGACCCACTCACACTCACTCAATCTCCTTCACACTGACCCCATTAAACTTACTCCAACAGCATCACACTGACACACTCACACTCACTCCATCACCGTCAAACTTACCCCATCACGCTCACTCCATCACCGTCACACTGACACCCTCACACTCACTCCATCACCATCACCCTGACCCCACACACTCACTCCATCACCGTCACCTTATGTCCTCACACTCACTCCGTCATTCTCAGCCAGACCCCCTCATACTCACTCCATCACCGTCAGCCTGACCCCCTCACACTCACTCCATTGCCATCAGCCTGACCCCCTCACACTCACTCCATCAGCTTCACCCTGACATCCTCACACTCACTCCATCAAAGTCACCCTGACCCCTGCACATTCACGCCATCGGCGTCACACTGATCCCGTCACACTCACTTCATCACCGTCACCGTGACCACCTCACACGCATTCCATCACGGTCACCTGACCCCGACACACTCACTCCTTCTCCGTCACTTTGACACCCTCACAATCACTCCATCACCATCACCCTGACCCCCACACACTCACTCATCCCCATCACCCTGACCCCCACACACTCACTCCATCACCGTCACCCTGACCACCTCACACGCATTCCATCACGGTCACCTGACCCCGACACACTCACTCCTTCTCCGTCACTTTGACACCCTCACAATCACTCCATCACCATCACCCTGACCCCCACACACTCACTCATCCCCATCACCCTGACCCCCACACACTCACTCCATCACAGTCACCCTGACCACCTCACACTCACTCCATCACCGTCACCCTGACCCTCTCACACTCACTCCTTCACCTTCACCCTGACCCCATCACACTCACTCCATCTCCATCACACTGACACCATTAAACTCACTCCATCAGCGTCACACTGACGCCCTCACACTCACTCCATCACCCTCACACTGACCCCCTCAGATGCACTATCTCACTGTCACATTGACCCCCTCACAATCACTCCATCACCATCATACTGACCAACACACACTCACTTCATCACACTCACACTGACCCACTCAGATGCACTACATCACCATCACCCTGGCCCACTCACACTCATTCCATCGCGGTCAGCCTGACCCCCTCACACTCAGTCAATCTCCATCACACTGATCCAATTAAACTTACTCAGTGTCACACTGACACCCTAACACTCACTCAATCGCCATCAAACTGCCCCCCACATTCATTCCATCACCATCAAACTGACCCACTCACCCTCACTCCACCCCCATCAAACTGACCCACTCACACTCACTCCATCTCCGTCACACTGACCCCATTATGCTCCCTCCATCAACGTCACACTGACACCCTCACCCTCACACCATCTCCGTCACAATGACCCAATCACACTCACTGCATCACCGTCAAACTGACCCCCTCTCACTCACTTCATCAACGTCATTCTGACCCTCCCACACTCACTTCATCTCCGTCACACTGACCTCCTCACACTGACTCCATCACCGTCACCCTGACACCCTCACACTCACGCCATCATGGTTACCCTGACCCCCTCACATTCACTCCATCTCCGTCACACTGACCCCATTATACTCCCTCCATCAACGTCACACTGACACCGTTCACACTCGTTCCATCACCGTCAAACCGACCCCCGCACACTCACTCCATCACCGTTACCCAGACCCCCTCACACTCACTCCATCACCGTCACCCAGACACCCTCACACTCACTCCATCATCGTCACCCTCACCCAATCACCCTCACACCATCTCAGTCACACTGACCCCATCACACTCACTCCATCACGGTCAAACTGACTCCCTCACACTCACTTCAGCAACGTCATTCTGACCCTCTCACACTGACTCCATCACGACACCCTGACACACTCACACTCATTCCATCAAGGTTACCCTGAACTCCTAACACTGACTCCATCTCCGTCACACTGAGCCCATTAAACTCACTCCGTCAACGTCACACTGACACACTCACACTCACTCCATCACCGTTAAACTGACCCCCTCACACTCACTCCAGCACCGTCACCCTGACACCCGCACACTCACTCCATCACCGTCTCCCTGACGTCATCACACTCACTCCATCATCGTCAGCCTGACCCCTTCACACTCACTCCATCACCGTCAGCCTGAGCCCCTCACACTCACTCCATCAAAGTCACCCTGACCCCCGCTCAATCACTCCATCACCGTCACCCTGACACCCGCACACTCACTCCATCACCGTTTCCCTGACGTCATCACACTCACTCTATCATCGTCAGCCTGACCCCCCTCACACTCACTCCATCACTGTCAGCCTGACCCCCTCACACTCACTTAACCACTGTCAAACTGACCCCCTCACACTCACTCCATCATTGACACCCTTTCCCCCCTCACACTGACTCCATCACCGTCAGTCTCACATTCTCACACTCACTCCATCAAAGTCACCCTGACCCCCGCTCACTCACTCCATCACCGTCACACTGATGTTCTCACACTCACTCCATCGTCATCACCCTGACCCCCTCACACTCACGTCATCTGCATCACACTGACCCCGTCACACTCGCTTCATCACCGGCACCCTGACCCGCTCACATTCATTCCATCACTGTCACCCTGTCGCCGACACACTCACTCCTTATCCGTCAATTTGACCCCCTCACACGCACTCCATTACCGTCAACATGACCCCCTCACACTCACTCCTTCACCGTCAATCTGACCCCCTCACACTCACTCCATCTCCGTCACACTAATCCTCTCACACTCACTCTATCTCCGTCACACTGACCCCCTCACACTCATTCCACCACTGTCACCCTGACAACAACACACTCACTCCTTCTCCATCACTTTGACCCCCTCGCAATCACTCCATCACCCTTACCCTGACTCAATCTCACTCGCTCCAGCACCGTAACCCTGACCCCCTCACTCACTCCATCACCATCCTCCTGACCCCCTCATACTCACTGCATCACCGTCACCCTGACCCCCCTCACACTTAGTCAATCTCCTTCACACTGACCAATTAAACTCACTCCATCAGCGTCACACTGACACTCTCACACTCACTCCATCACCATCAAACTGCCTCCCTCACACTCATTCCATCACCATCAAACTGACCCACTCACACTCACTCCATCCCCGTTAAACTGACGCACTCACACTCACTTCATCAACGTCATTGTGACCCTCCCACACTTACCTTCTCACACTCACTCCATCACCGTCACGCTGACCCCCGCACACTCACTCCATCACCGTCACCCTGACGTACTCACACTCACTCCATCATCGTCAGCCTGACCCCCTCAACCTCACTCCATCACCGTCACACTGACCCCCTCACACTCACTCCATCACCGTCAAACTGAACCCCTCACACTCACTCCATCACCGTCAAACTGGTGGGCGGCACGGTGGTTAGCACTGCTGTCTCGCAGCGCCAGAGACCCGGGTTCAATTCCCGCCTCAGGCGACTGACTGTGTGGAGTTTGCACGTTCTCCCCGTGTCTGCGTGGGTTTCCTCCGGGTGCTCCGGTTTCCTCCCACAATCCAAAGATTTGCAGGTCAGGTGAATTGGCCTTGTAATTTTCCCGTAGTGTTAGGTAAGGGGCAAATGTAGGGGTATGGGTGCGTTGCGCTTAGGTGGGTCGGTGTGGACTTGTTGGGCCGAAGGGTCTGTTTCCACACTGGAATGTAATCTAATCTATCAAACTGACCCCCTCACACTCACTCCATCATCGACACCCTTACCCCCTCACACTGACTCCATCACCGTCACACTGACATCCTCACACTCACTCCATCAAAGTCACCCTGACCCCCGCTCACTCACTCCATCTCCTTGACCCTGATGTTCTCACACTCACTCCATCATCGTCACCCTGACTCACTCCATCACCGTCACCCTGACCCACTCACACTCATTCCATCACTGTCACCCTGACCCAGACACACTCACTCCTTATCCGTCACTTTGACCCCTTCACACTCACTCCATCACCATCACCATGACCCCCTTACACTCACTCCTTCACCGTCACCCTGACCCCCTCACACTCACTCCATCTCCGTCACACTAATCCCCTCACCCTCACTCCATCCACGTCACACTGATCCCCTCACACTCACTCCATCTCTGTCACACTGACCCCCTCACTCACTCCATCACTGTCACCCTGACCCCCTCACACTCACTCCTTCACCGTCACATTCATCCCCCCAAACTCATTCCATCCCCCCCATCCTGACCCTCTCACAATCATTCCATGACAGTCACCCTGACATCCTCACACTAACTCCATCACCGTCACCCTGACCTCTCACACTCACTCCATCACCGTCACACTGATCCCCTCACACTCACTCCATCACCGTCACCCTGACCCACTCACACTCATTCTATCACTGTCACCCTGACCCAGACACACTCACTCCTTATCCGTCACTTTGACCCCTTCACACTCACTCCTTCACCATCACCATGACCTCCTTACACTCACTCCTTCACCGTCACCCTGACCCCCTCACACTCACTCCATCTCCGTCACACTAATCCCCTCACCCTCACTCCATCCACGTCACACTGATCCCCTCACACTCACTCCATCTCTGTCACACTGACCCCCTCACTCACTCCATCACTGTCACCCTGACCCCCTCACACTCACTCCTTCACTCACTCACTCATTCATCCCCCCAAACTCATTCCATCCCCCCCATCCTGACCCCCTCACAATCATTCCATGACAGTCACCCTGACATCCTCACACTAACTCCATCACCGTCACACTGATCCCCTCACACGCACTCCATCTCCGTCACCCTGACCCGCTCACACTCATTCCATTACTGTTACCCTGACCCACTCACACTCACTCCTTTACCTTGACCCTGACCCCAACACACTCACTCCTTCACCTTCACCCTGACCCCGACACACTCACTCCTTCTCCGTCACTTTGACACCCTCACACTCACTCCATCGACAACACCCTGCCCCCACACACTCACTCATCCCCGTTACCCTGACCCCCACACACTCACTCCATCACCGTCACCCAAACCACCTCACACTCACTTCTTCACCTTCAACCTGACCCCATCACATCACTCCATCTCCGTCACACTGACTCCATTAAACTCACTCCGTCAGAGTCACACTGACCCGCTCAAACTCACTCCATCATCCTCACACTGACCCCCTCAGATACACTACATCACTATCACATTGACCCCTTCACACTCACTCTATCACTGTCACATTGACCCTCACACTCTTACTCCATCACCCTCACCCTGACCCCCTCACACTCACTCCATCGCCGTCAGCAGACCCCCTCACACTCACTGCATCACCGTCACCCAGACCACCTCACACTCACTCCATCACCGTCACACTGACCCACACAAACTCACTCCATCACCCTCACCCGGACCGCCTCATACTCACTCCATCGCGGTCAGCCTGACACCCTCACACTCACTCAATCACCATCAAACTGACCCCGTCACACTCATTCCATCACCATCAAACTGATCCACTCACCATCACTCCATCACCGTCACCCTAACCACCTCACACTCACTCCTTCACCTTCAACCTGACCTCATCACACTCACTTCATCTCCGTCACACTGACTCCATTAAACTCACTCCGTCAGAGTCACACTGACCCCTCACACTCACTCCATCACCCTCACACTCCCCCCTCACACTCACTGCATCACCGTCACCCAGACCACCTCACACTCACTCCATCACCGTCACACTGACTCACACACACTCACTCCATCACTCTCACCCGGACCCCCTCACTTTCACTTCATCGCCGTCAGCCTGACCACCTCACACTCACTGCATCACCGTAACCCTGACCCACTCACACTCAGTCAATCTCCTTCACACTGATCCGATTAAACTCACTCCGTCAGAGTCACACTGACACCCTCACACACACTCAATCACCGTCAAACTGACACCGTCACACTCACTCCATCACCATCAAACTGATCAATTCACCCTCACTCCATCCTCGTCAAACTGACCCCCTCAAACTCACTTCATCAACGTCATTCTGACCCTCCCACACTCACTCCATCCCGGTCACACTGACCTCCTCACACTGACTCCATCACCGTCACCCTGACACCCTCACACTCACTCCATCATCGTCACCCTCACCCACTCACGATCATACCATTTACGTCACACTGACCCCGTCACACTCACTCCATCACCGTCAAACTGACCCCCTCACACTCACTTCATGAACGTCATCTGACCCTCCAACACTCACTCCATCTCCGTCACACTGACCTCCTCATACTCACTCCATCAAGGTCACCCTGAAACCCGCACACTCACTCCATCACCGTCTCCACGACGTCATCACACTCACTCCATCATCGTCACCCTGACCCCCTCACACTCACTCCATCACCGTCAAACTGACCCACTTTCACTCAATCCATCACTGTCACAATGACCCACACACTCTCACTCCATCATGGTCACCCTGAACCCCTCACACTCACTCCATCTCCGTCAAACTAACCCCATTATACTCCCTCCATCAACGTCACACTGACACACTCACACTCACTCCATCACCGTCAAACCGATCCCCACACACTCACTCCATCACCATCACCCAGACCCCCGCATACTGACTCCATCACTGTCACCCTGACACCCTCGCACTCACTCCATCATCGTCACCCTCACCCACTCACGATCATACCATTTCCGTGACACTGACCCCGTCACACTCACTCCATCACCGTCAACCTGGCCCCCTCACACTCACTTCGTCAACGTCATTCTGACCCTCCCACACTCACTCCATCTCCGTCACACCGACCTACTCACACTCACTCCATCCCGGTCACACTGACCTCCTCACACTGACTCCATCACCGTCACCCTGACACCCTCACACTCACTCCATCATCGTCACCCTCACCCACTCACGATCATACCATTTACGTCACACTGACCCCGTCACACTCACTCCATCACCGTCAAACTGACCCACTTTCACTCAATCCATCACTGTCACAATGACCCACACACTCTCACTCCATCATGGTCACCCTGAACCCCTCACACTCACTCCATCTCCGTCAAACTAACCCCATTATACTCCCTCCATCAACGTCACACTGACACACTCACACTCACTCCATCACCGTCAAACCGATCCCCACACACTCACTCCATCACCATCACCCAGACCCCCGCATACTCACTCCATTACTGTCACCCTGACACCCTCGCACTCACTCCATCATCATCACCCTCACCCACTCACGATCATACCATTTCCGTGACACTGACCCCGTCACACTCACTCCATCACCGTCAACCTGACCCCCTCACACTCACTTCATCAACGTCATTCTGACCCTCCCACACTCACTCCATCTCCGTCACACTGACCTACTCACACTCACTCCATCAAGGTCACCCTGAAAACCGCACACTCACTCCATCACCGTCTCCCTGACGTCATCACACTCACTCGATCATCGTCACCCTGACCCCCTCACACTCACTCCATCACCGTCAGCCTGACCCCCTCACAATCACTCCATCACCGTCAAACTGACCCACTTACACTCAATCCATCACTGTCGCAATGACCCATACACTCTCACTCCATCATGGTCACCCTGAACCCCTCACACTCACTCGTCTCCGTCACACTAACCCCATTATACTCCCTCCATCACCGTCACCCTGACACCCTCACACTCACTCCATCATCGTCACCCTCACACACTCACGATCATGCCATTTCCGTCACACTGACCCCGTCACACTCACTCCAACACCGTCAAACTGCCCCCACCCCACAATCACTTCATCAACGTCATTCTGACCCTCCCACACTCACTCCATCAAGGTCACCCTGAAACCCGCTCACGTATTCAATCACCGTCTCCCTGACGTCATCACACTCACTCCATCACCGTCAGCCTGACCCACTAACAATCACTCCATCACCGTCAAACTGACCCACTGACACTCAATCCATCACTGTCACAATGACCCACACACTCTCACTCCATCACTGTCACCCTGACCCGCTCACACTCACTCCATCACCGTCACCCTGACACCCTCACACTCACTGCATCACTGTCACGCTGACCCCCTCACACTCAGTCAATCTCCTTTACACTGACCCGATTAAACTCACTCCGTCAACGTCACACTGACACCCTCACACTCACTCCATCACCATCAAACTGTCCCCTCACACTCACTCCGTCACCATCAAACTGACTCACTCACACTCACTCCATCCCCGTCAAACTGACTCCCTCACATGCACTTCATCTACGTCATTCTGACCCTCCTACACTCACTCCATCACCGTCACCCTGACACCCTCACACTCACTCCAGCATGGTCACCATGACCCCCTCACACTCATCCCATCACCGTCACCCTGATCCTCTCACACTCACTCCATCACCATCACCCTGACACCCGCACAATCACTCCATCACCATCACCCTGACCCCCACACACTCACTCATCCCCATCACCCTGACCCCCACACACTCACTCCATCACCGTCACCCTGACCACCTCACACGCATTCCATCACGGTCACCTGTCCCCGACACACTCACTCCTTCTCCGTCACTTTGACACCCTCACAATCACTCCATCACCATCACCCTGACCCCCACACACTCACTCATCCCCATCACCCTGACCCCCACACACTCACTCCATCACAGTCACCCTGACCACCTCACACTCACTCCACCACCGTCACCCTGACCCTCTCACACTCACTCCTTCACCTTCACCCTGACCCCATCACACTCACTCCATCTCCATCACACTGACACCATTAAACTCACTCCATCAGCGTCACACTGACGCCCTCACACTCACTCCATCACCCTCACACTGACCCCCTCAGATGCACTATCTCACTGTCACATTGACCCCCTCACAATCACTCCATCACCATCATACTGACCAACACACACTCACTTCATCACACTCACACTGACCCACTCAGATGCACTACATCACCATCACCCTGGCCCACTCACACTCATTCCATCGCGGTCAGCCTGACCCCCTCACACTCAGTCAATCTCCATCACACTGATCCAATTAAACTTACTCAGTGTCACACTGACACCCTAACACTCACTCAATCGCCATCAAACTGCCCCCCACATTCATTCCATCACCATCAAACTGACCCACTCACCCTCACTCCACCCCCATCAAACTGACCCACTCACACTCACTCCATCTCCGTCACACTGACCCCATTATGCTCCCTCCATCAACGTCACACTGACACCCTCACCCTCACACCATCTCCGTCACAATGACCCAATCACACTCACTGCATCACCGTCAAACTGACCCCCTCTCACTCACTTCATCAACGTCATTCTGACCCTCCCACACTCACTTCATCTCCGTCACACTGACCTCCTCACACTGACTCCATCACCGTCACCCTGACACCCTCACACTCACGCCATCATGGTTACCCTGACCCCCTCACATTCACTCCATCTCCGTCACACTGACCCCATTATACTCCCTCCATCAACGTCACACTGACACCTTCACACTCGTTCCATCACCGTCAAACCGACCCCCGCACACTCACTCCATCACCGTTACCCAGACCCCCTCACACTCACTCCATCACCGTCACCCAGACACCCTCACACTCACTCCATCATCGTCACCCTCACCCAATCACCCTCACACCATCTCAGTCACACTGACCCCATCACACTCACTCCATCACGGTCAAACTGACTCCCTCACACTCACTTCAGCAACGTCATTCTGACCCTCTCACACTGACTCCATCACGACACCCTGACACACTCACACTCATTCCATCAAGGTTACCCTGAACTCCTAACACTGACTCCATCTCCGTCACACTGAGCCCATTAAACTCACTCCGTCAACGTCACACTGACACACTCACACTCACTCCATCACCGTTAAACTGACCCCCTCACACTCACTCCAGCACCGTCACCCTGACACCCGCACACTCACTCCATCACCGTCTCCCTGACGTCATCACACTCACTCCATCATCGTCAGCCTGACCCCTTCACACTCACTCCATCACCGTCAGCCTGAGCCCCTCACACTCACTCCATCAAAGTCACCCTGACCCCCGCTCAATCACTCCATCACCGTCACCCTGACACCCGCACACTCACTCCATCACCGTTTCCCTGACGTCATCACACTCACTCTATCATCGTCAGCCTGACCCCCCTCACACTCACTCCATCACTGTCAGCCTGACCCCCTCACACTCACTTAACCACTGTCAAACTGACCCCCTCACACTCACTCCATCATTGACACCCTTTCCCCCCTCACACTGACTCCATCACCGTCAGTCTCACATTCTCACACTCACTCCATCAAAGTCACCCTGACCCCCGCTCACTCACTCCATCACCGTCACACTGATGTTCTCACACTCACTCCATCGTCATCACCCTGACCCCCTCACACTCACGTCATCTGCATCACACTGACCCCGTCACACTCACTTCATCACCGGCACCCTGACCCGCTCACATTCATTCCATCACTGTCACCCTGTCGCCGACACACTCACTCCTTATCCGTCAATTTGACCCCCTCACACGCACTCCATTACCGTCAACATGACCCCCTCACACTCACTCCTTCACCGTCAATCTGACCCCCTCACACTCACTCCATCTCCGTCACACTAATCCTCTCACACTCACTCTATCTCCGTCACACTGACCCCCTCACACTCATTCCACCACTGTCACCCTGACAACAACACACTCACTCCTTCTCCATCACTTTGACCCCCTCGCAATCACTCCATCACCCTTACCCTGACTCAATCTCACTCGCTCCAGCACCGTAACCCTGACCCCCTCACTCACTCCATCACCATCCTCCTGACCCCCTCATACTCACTGCATCACCGTCACCCTGACCCCCCTCACACTTAGTCAATCTCCTTCACACTGACCAATTAAACTCACTCCATCAGCGTCACACTGACACCCTCACACTCACTCCATCACCATCAAACTGCCTCCCTCACACTCATTCCATCACCATCAAACTGACCCACTCACACTCACTCCATCCCCGTTAAACTGACGCACTCACACTCACTTCATCAACGTCATTGTGACCCTCCCACACTTACCTTCTCACACTCACTCCATCACCGTCACGCTGACCCCCGCACACTCACTCCATCACCGTCACCCTGACGTACTCACACTCACTCCATCATCGTCAGCCTGACCCCCTCAACCTCACTCCATCACCGTCACACTGACCCCCTCACACTCACTCCATCACCGTCAAACTGAACCCCTCACACTCACTCCATCACCGTCAAACTGGTGGGCGGCACGGTGGCACAGTGGTTAGCACTGCTGTCTCGCAGCGCCAGAGACCCGGGTTCAATTCCCGCCTCAGGCGACTGACTGTGTGGAGTTTGCACGTTCTCCCCGTGTCTGCGTGGGTTTCCTCCGGGTGCTCCGGTTTCCTCCCACAATCCAAAGATTTGCAGGTCAGGTGAATTGGCCTTGTAATTTTCCCGTAGTGTTAGGTAAGGGGCAAATGTAGGGGTATGGGTGCGTTGCGCTTAGGTGGGTCGGTGTGGACTTGTTGGGCCGAAGGGTCTGTTTCCACACTTGAATGTAATCTAATCTATCAAACTGACCCCCTCACACTCACTCCATCATCGACACCCTTACCCCCTCACACTGACTCCATCACCGTCACACTGACATCCTCACACTCACTCCATCAAAGTCACCCTGACCCCCGCTCACTCACTCCATCTCCTTGACCCTGATGTTCTCACACTCACTCCATCATCGTCACCCTGACTCACTCCATCACCGTCACCCTGACCCACTCACACTCATTCCATCACTGTCACCCTGACCCAGACACACTCACTCCTTATCCGTCACTTTGACCCCTTCACACTCACTCCATCACCATCACCATGACCCCCTTACACTCACTCCTTCACCGTCACCCTGACCCCCTCACACTCACTCCATCTCCGTCACACTAATCCCCTCACCCTCACTCCATCCACGTCACACTGATCCCCTCACACTCACTCCATCTCTGTCACACTGACCCCCTCACTCACTCCATCACTGTCACCCTGACCCCCTCACACTCACTCCTTCACCGTCACATTCATCCCCCCAAACTCATTCCATCCCCCCCATCCTGACCCTCTCACAATCATTCCATGACAGTCACCCTGACATCCTCACACTAACTCCATCACCGTCACCCTGACCTCTCACACTCACTCCATCACCGTCACCCTGACCCACTCACACTCATTCTATCACTGTCACCCTGACCCTGACACACTCACTCCTTATCCGTCACTTTGACCCCTTCACACTCACTCCTTCACCATCACCATGACCTCCTTACACTCACTCCTTCACCGTCACCCTGACCCCCTCACACTCACTCCATCTCCGTCACACTAATCCCCTCACCCTCACTCCATCCACGTCACACTGATCCCCTCACACTCACTCCATCTCTGTCACACTGACCCCCTCACTCACTCCATCACTGTCACCCTGACCCCCTCACACTCACTCCATCACCGTCACCCAAACCACCTCACACTCACTTCTTCACCTTCAACCTGACCCCATCACATCACTCCATCTCCGTCACACTGACTCCATTAAACTCACTCCGTCAGAGTCACACTGACCCGCTCAAACTCACTCCATCATCCTCACACTGACCCCCTCAGATACACTACATCACTATCACATTGACCCCTTCACACTCACTCTATCACTGTCACATTGACCCTCACACTCTTACTCCATCACCCTCACCCTGACCCCCTCACACTCACTCCATCGCCGTCAGCAGACCCCCTCACACTCACTGCATCACCGTCACCCAGACCACCTCACACTCACTCCATCACCGTCACACTGACCCACACACACTCACTCCATCACCCTCACCCGGACCGCCTCATACTCACTCCATCGCGGTCAGCCTGACCCCCTCACACTCACTGCATCACCGTCACCCTGACCCGCTCACACTCGGGCATTCTCCTTCACACTGATCCGATTAAACTCACTCCGTCAGCGTCACACTGACACCCTCACACTCACTCAATCACCATCAAACTGACCCCGTCACACTCATTCCATCACCATCAAACTGATCCACTCACCATCACTCCATCACCGTCACCCTAACCACCTCACACTCACTCCTTCACCTTCAACCTGACCTCATCACACTCACTTCATCTCCGTCACACTGACTCCATTAAACTCACTCCGTCAGAGTCACACTGACCCCTCACACTCACTCCATCACCCTCACACTCCCCCCTCACACTCACTGCATCACCGTCACCCAGACCACCTCACACTCACTCCATCACCGTCACACTGACTCACACACACTCACTCCATCACTCTCACCCGGACCCCCTCACTTTCACTTCATCGCCGTCAGCCTGACCACCTCACACTCACTGCATCACCGTAACCCTGACCCACTCACACTCAGTCAATCTCCTTCACACTGATCCGATTAAACTCACTCCGTCAGAGTCACACTGACACCCTCACACACACTCAATCACCGTCAAACTGACACCGTCACACTCACTCCATCACCATCAAACTGATCAATTCACCCTCACTCCATCCTCGTCAAACTGACCCCCTCACACTCACTTCATCAACGTCATTCTGACCCTCCCACACTCACTCCATCCCGGTCACACTGACCTCCTCACACTGACTCCATCACCGTCACCCTGACACCCTCACACTCACTCCATCATCGTCACCCTCACCCACTCACGATCATACCATTTACGTCACACTGACCCCGTCACACTCACTCCATCACCGTCAAACTGACCCCCTCACACTCACTTCATGAACGTCATCTGACCCTCCAACACTCACTCCATCTCCGTCACACTGACCTCCTCATACTCACTCCATCAAGGTCACCCTGAAACCCGCACACTCACTCCATCACCGTCTCCCCGACGTCATCACACTCACTCCATCATCGTCACCCTGACCCCCTCACACTCACTCCATCACCGTCAAACTGACCCACTTTCACTCAATCCATCACTGTCACAATGACCCACACACTCTCACTCCATCATGGTCACCCTGAACCCCTCACACTCACTCCATCTCCGTCAAACTAACCCCATTATACTCCCTCCATCAACGTCACACTGACACACTCACACTCACTCCATCACCGTCAAACCGATCCCCACACACTCACTCCATCACCATCACCCAGACCCCCGCATACTGACTCCATCACTGTCACCCTGACACCCTCGCACTCACTCGATCATCGTCACCCTCACCCACTCACGATCATACCATTTCCGTGACACTGACCCCGTCACACTCACTCCATCACCGTCAACCTGGCCCCCTCACACTCACTTCATCAACGTCATTCTGACCCTCCCACACTCACTCCATCTCCGTCACACCGACCTACTCACACTCACTCCATCCCGGTCACACTGACCTCCTCACACTGACTCCATCACCGTCACCCTGACACCCTCACACTCACTCCATCATCGTCACCCTCACCCACTCACGATCATACCATTTACGTCACACTGACCCCGTCACACTCACTCCATCACCGTCAAACTGACCCCCTCACACTCACTTCATGAACGTCATCTGACCCTCCAACACTCACTCCATCTCCGTCACACTGACCTCCTCATACTCACTCCATCAAGGTCACCCTGAAACCCGCACACTCACTCCATCACCGTCTCCCTGACGTCATCACACTCACTCCATCATCGTCACCCTGACCCCCTCACACTCACATCATCACCGTCAAACTGACCCACTTTCACTCAATCCATCACTGTCACAATGACCCACACACTCTCACTCCATCATGGTCACCCTGAACCCCTCACACTCACTCCATCTCCGTCAAACTAACCCCATTATACTCCCTCCATCAACGTCACACTGACACACTCACACTCACTCCATCACCGTCAACCTGACCCCCTCACACTCACTTCATCAACGTCATTCTGACCCTCCCACACTCACTCCATCTCCGTCACACTGACCTACTCACACTCACTCCATCAAGGTCACCCTGAAAACCGCACACTCACTCCATCACCGTCTCCCTGACGTCATCACACTCACTCGATCATCGTCACCCTGACCCCCTCACACTCACTCCATCACCGTCAGCCTGACCCCCTCACAATCACTCCATCACCGTCAAACTGACCCACTTACACTCAATCCATCACTGTCGCAATGACCCATACACTCTCACTCCATCATGGTCACCCTGAACCCCTCACACTCACTCGTCTCCGTCACACTAACCCCATTATACTCCCTCCATCACCGTCACCCTGACACCCTCACACTCACTCCATCATCGTCACCCTCACACACTCACGATCATGCCATTTCCGTCACACTGACCCCGTCACACTCACTCCAACACCGTCAAACTGCCCCCACCCCACAATCACTTCATCAACGTCATTCTGACCCTCCCACACTCACTCCATCAAGGTCACCCTGAAACCCGCTCACGTATTCAATCACCGTCTCCCTGACGTCATCACACTCACTCCATCACCGTCAGCCTGACCCACTAACAATCACTCCATCACCGTCAAACTGACCCACTGACACTCAATCCATCACTGTCACAATGACCCACACACTCTCACTCCATCACTGTCACCCTGACCCGCTCACACTCACTCCATCACCGTCACCCTGACACCCTCACACTCACTGCATCACTGTCACGCTGACCCCCTCACACTCAGTCAATCTCCTTTACACTGACCCGATTAAACTCACTCCGTCAACGTCACACTGACACCCTCACACTCACTCCATCACCATCAAACTGTCCCCTCACACTCACTCCGTCACCATCAAACTGACTCACTCACACTCACTCCATCCCCGTCAAACTGACTCCCTCACATGCACTTCATCTACGTCATTCTGACCCTCCTACACTCACTCCATCACCGTCACCCTGACACCCTCACACTCACTCCAGCATGGTCACCATGACCCCCTCACACTCACCCCATCACCGTCACCCTGATCCTCTCACACTCACTCCATCACCATCACCCTGACACCCGCACAATCACCCCATCACCGTCACCCTGACGTCCTCACACTCGCTCCATCATCGTCCGCCTGACCCCCTCACACTCACTCTATCACCGTGAAACTGAACCCCTCAAACTCGCTCCATCACCGTCAAACTGACCCCCTCACACTCACTCCATCATCGACACCCTTACCCCCTCACACTGACTCCATAACTGTCACCCTGACATCCTAACACTCACTCCATTACCTTCACCCTGATGTTCTCACACTCACTACATCATCATTACCCTGACCCCCTCACTCTCACTCCATCACCGTCACCCTGACCCCCTCACACTCACGCCATCTGCGTCACACTGACCCCATCAAACTCAATTCATCACCGTCACCCTGACCCGCTCACACTCACTCCATCACCGTCTCACTAATCCTCTCACACTCACTCATCACCGTCACACTGACCCCCACACAATCACTCATCACCGTCACCCTGACACCCACATACTCACTCAATCACCATCACCCTGACCACCTCACACTCACTCCATCACCGTCACCCTGACCCCCTCACACTCACTCCTTCAAATTCACCTGACCCCAACACACTCATTCCATCTCCATCACACTGCCTCCATTAAACTCACTCCGTCAGGATCACACTGACCCCGCCACACTCACTCCATCACCCTCATACTCACCCCCTCAGATGCACTATGTCACTGTCACATTGACCCCCTCACACTCACTCCATCACCGTTAAACTGAACTCCTCACACTCACTCCATCACCGTCACCCTGACATCCTCACACTCACTCCATCACCGTCACCCTGACCCCCTCACACTCACGCCATCTGCGTCATACTGACCCCATCACACTCAATTCATCACTGTCACCCTGACCCGCTCACACTCATTCCATAACTGTCACCCTGACCCCGACACACTCACTCCTTATCCGTCACTTTGACCCCCTCACACTCACTCCATGCCCGTCAAACTGACGCCCTCACACTCACTTCATCAACGTCATTCTGACCCTCCCACACTCACTCCATCTCCGTCACACTGACCTTCTCACACTGACTCCATCACCGTCAAACTGAATCCCTCATACTCACTCAATCAACGTTACCATGACCCCCTCACACTCACTCCTTCACCATCTCACTAATCCTCTCACACTCACTCATCACCGTCACACTGACCCCCACACAATCACTCATCACCGTCACCCTGACCCCCACATACTCATTCAATCACCATCACCCTGACCACCTCACACTCACTCCATCACCGTCACCCTGACCCCCTCACACTCACTCCTTCAAATTCACCCTGACCCCAACACACTCGTTCCATCTCCATCACACTGCCTCCATTAAACTCACTCCGTCAGGATCACACTGACCCCGCCACACTCACTCCATCACCCTCACACTCACCCCCTCAGATGCACTATATCACTGTCACATTGACCCCCTCACACTCACTCCATCACCTTCATACTGACCCACACACACTCACTCCATCACCCTCACGCTGACACCCTCAGGTGCACTACTTCACTGTTACATTGACCCCGTCACACTCACTCCATCACTGTCACACTGACCCACACACACTCACTCCATCACCCTCACACTGACCCCCTCACACTCACTCCATCGCGGTCAGCCTGACCCCCTCACACTCACACCATCACCGTCACCCTGACCCACTCACACTCACTTAATCTCCTTCACACTGAACCGATTAAACTCACTCCATCAGCGTCACACTGACACCCTCACACGCACTCCATCACCGTCAAACTTACCCCCTCACACTCACACCATCACCGTCACACTGACACCCTCACACTCACACCATCACCCTCACACTCACCCCCTCAGATGCACTATATCACTGTCACATTGACCCCCTCACACTCATTCCATCTCCGTCACACTGACCTCCTCACACTGACTCCATCACCGTCACCCTGACACACTCACACTCACTCCATCAAGGTCACCCTGACCCTCTCACACTCACTCCATCACCGTCACCCTGACACCCGCACACTCACTCAATCTCCGTCAAACTGACCCCCTCACACTCACTCCATCACTGTCACACTGACCCACACACACTCACTCCATGAATGTCACCCTGACCCACTCACACTCACTCCCTCAGCGTCACCCAGACCCCCTCACACTCGCTCCAGCACCGTCACACTGACCCACACTCATTCACTCCATCACCCTCACTCTGATCCCCTCACACTCACTCCATCGCCGTCAGCCTGACCCCCTCACAATCACTGCATCACCGTCACCATGACACACTCACACTCACTTAATCTCCTTCACACTGACCCGATTAAACTCACTGCATCAGCGTCACACTGACACCCTCACACTCACTCCATCACCATCAAACTGACCCACTCACACTCACTCCATCCCCGTCAAACTGACCCCCTCACACTCACTTCGTCAACGTCATTCTGACCCTGTCACACTCACTCAATCACCGTTACCCTAACGTCATCACACTCACTCTATCACCGTCACCCTGACCCCCTCACACTCCCTCCATCACCGTCAAACTGAACCCCTCACAGTCACTCCATCACCGTCAAACTGACCCCCTCACACCCTCTCCATCATTGACACCCTTACCCCCTCACACTGACTGCACCACCGCCACCCTGACCCCCTCACACTCACTCCATCAAAGTCACCCTGACCCCCGCTCCCTCACTCCATCACCGTCACCCTGATGTTCTCATACTCACTCCATCATCATCACCCTGACGTCCTCACACTCACGCCATCTGCGTCACACTGACCCTCTCATATTCATTCCGTCACTGTCACCCTGACCCCGACACACTCGCTCCTTATCCATCACTTTCACCCCCTCACACTCACTCCATCACCCTCTCCCTGATCCCCTAACACTCACGCCATCACCGTCAGCCTGACCCCCTCACACTCAGTCAATCTCCTTCACGCTGACCTGAATAATGTCACTCAGTCTGCGTCACACTGACACGCTCACACTCAGTCCATCACCATCAAACTGCCCCCTCACACGCAGTCCATCACCATCAAACTGACCCACTAACACTCACTTCATCCCCGTCAAACCGACCCCCTCACACTCACTGCATCAACGTCATTCTGACCCTCTCACACTCACTCCATCACCGTCACCCTGACACCCTCACACTCACTCCATCACCGTCACCCCTGACACCCTCACACTCACTCAATCACCGTCAAACTGTACCCCTCACACTCACTCCATCACCGTCAAACTGACCCCCTCACAGTCACTCCGTCATCGACACCCTTACCCCCTCACACTGACTCAATCACCATCATCCTGACATCCTCACACTCACTCCATCAAAGACATCCTGACCCCCGCTCACTCACTCTATCACCGTCACCCTGATGTTCTCACACTCACTCCATTATCGTCACCCTGACCCCCTCACACTCACTCCATCACCGTCACCCTGACACCCTCACACTCACTCCATCTCCGTCAAACTGTACCCCTCACACTCACTCCATCACCGTCAAACTGACCCCCTCTTAGTCACTCCGTCATCGACACCCTTACCCCCTCAAACTGACTCAATCACCGTCACCCTGACATCCTCAAACTCACTCCATCAAAGACATCCTGACCCCCGCTCACTCACTCTATCACCGTCACCCTGATGTTCTCACACTCACTCCAGCATCGTCACCCTGACCCCCTCACACTCACTCCATCACTGTCACACTGACCCCGTCACACTCACTTCATCACCGGCACCCTGACCCACTCACACTCATTCCATCACTGTTCCCCTGACCCCCTCACACTCAGTCAATCTCCTTCACACTGACTCACTCACACTCACTCCATCCCCGTCAAACTGACCCCCTCACACTCACTTCATCAACGTAATTCTGACCCTCCCACACTCATTCCATCTCCGTCACACTGACCTTCTCACACTGACTCCATCACCATCACCCTCACACTCATTCCATCACTGTCTCCCTGACCACGACGCACTCACTCCTTCTCCATCACTTTGACCCCCTCATACTCACTCCATTACTGTCATCCTGACCCCAACACACTCACTCCTTCTCCGTCACCCTGATCCCCACACACTCACTCCACCACCATTAACCTGACTCCCTCACACTCATTTCTTCACCGTCACCCTGATCCCCTCACACTCACTCCATCACCGTCAAACTGAACCCCTCACAATCACTCCATCACCGTCAGTCTGACCCTCTCACACTCACTCTATCTACGTCACACTGACCCCCTCACACTCACTCCATCAGGATCACAATGACCGCCTCACACTTACTCCATCACCGTCACCATGACCCCCTCGCACTCACACCATCAGGATCACATTGACCCCCCTCACACTCACTCCATCACCCTCACCCAGACCCCTTCACACTCACTCCATCACCATCACACTGATCCCCTCACACTCACTCCTTCACCTTCACCCTGACACCCTCACACTCACTCCATCACCGTCAAACTGACCCCCTCACACACTCTCCATTACCCTCACCCTGACTCAATCCCTCTCACACCATCACCGTCATACTGATCCCCTCACACTCACTCCTTCAAAGTCACCGTGACCCCCTCACTCACTCCATCACTGTCACACTGACCCCTACACACTCACTCCATCACCATCACACTGACCCCCTCATACTCGCTCCATCACCGACACCATGACACCCTCACACTCACTCCATCACCGTCACGCTGACCGCATCATACTCACTCCATCACCGTCAGCCTGACCCCCTCACACTCTCTCCATCAATGTCACACTGTCCCCCTCACACTCACTTCATCATCCTCATCCTGTCCCCCTCACACTCACTCCATCACCGTCACCCTGACCCCCTCACACTCACTCCATCACCGTCACCCTGACCCATTCACAGTCACTCCATCACAGTCAACCAGACCCCCTCACACTCACTCCATTACCATCAAACTGAACCACTCACACTCACCCCATCACCGTCATCCTGACCCACTCACACTTACTTCATCACTGTCACACTGACCCCCTCACACTCACTTGATCACCGTCACCCTAACCCCGACACAGTCACTTCCTCTCCATCACTTTGACCCCCTCACACTCACTCAATCACCCTGTCCCTGACCCCCTCACCGTCACTCCATCTCTGTCACACTGACCCCATTAAACTCACTCCGTCAATGTCACACTGACACCCTCACACTCACTCCATCACCGACATAGTGACCACCTCACACTCAATCCATCACCCTCACCCTGACTCAATCACACTCACTCCATCACCGTCGTACTGATCCTCTCACACTCGCTCCAGCACCGTCACAATGATACCCTCACACTCGCTCCATCACTGTCTCCCTGACCCCCACACACTCACTCCATCACCCTCACCCTGACTCACTCGCACTCACCCCCACACATTTCACCACCCTCACATACACTGCCCCACACCACCCCCACCGTCACGCTCACCCCTACACATTCCTATACCCTCACACACACTGCCCCACACAACCCTCACCGTCACGCTCACCCCCACAAACTCCACCACCCTCACACACACTGATCCACACCACCCCCACCGTCATGCTGACCCCCACACACTCCACCACCGTCAGACACACTGCGCCACGCCACACCCACCGTCATGCTCACACACATAAACTCCACCACCTTCACACACACTGCCCCACACCACACTCACCGTCACGCACACCCCCACACACTCCACCACCATCACACACACTACCCCACAGCACTCCCATCGTCCCGCTCACCCCCACACACTCCACCACCCTCGCACACACTGCCACACACCACCCCCAACGTCATGTTCACACCCACACACTTCACCACACTCACACACACTGCCCCACACAACCCCCACCGTCATGCTCACTCCCACACACTCCACCATCACACACACACTGCCACACACCACCCTCACCGTCAGCCTCACCCCCACACACTCTACTATCTTCACACACACTGCCCCACACCACCCTCACCGTCACGCTCACCACACACACTCCACCACCCTCACACACACTGCCCCACACCATCCCCACCGTCACGCTCACAACCACAAACTCCACCACCCTCACACACACTGCCCCACACGACCACCACCATTACCCTCACACACATACACTCCACCACCATCTCACACACTGCCCCACACCACCCCCACCATCACACACACTGCCGCATACCACGCCTACCGTCACGTTCACCCCCACACACTCCACCACCCTCACACACATTGCCCCATACCTCCCTCAGCATCATACTCACCCACACACAATCCACAACCAACATACATGCCGCCACACACCACACTCACCGTCACGCTCACCCCCACACACTCCACCACCATCACACACACTGCCCCACACCACCCTCACCATCACGCTCACCACCCCACACTTCACCACCCTCACACGCACTGCCCCACACCAATCCCACCGTCCCGCTCACACCCACACACTCCACCACCCTCACACACACTGCCTCATACCACCCTCACCATCACGCTCACCCCCACACACTCCACCACCATCACACACACTGCCCCACACCACCCCCACCATCACGCTCACATCCACACATTCCACCATCCTCACACACACTGCCCCTCACCACCCTCACCATCACGCTCACCCCCACACACTCCACCACCATCACACACTGCCCCACACCACCCTCACTATCATATTCACCCACACACAATCCACAACCATCACACATGCCGCCACACACCACCCTCACCGTGACTCTCACCCCCACACACTCCACCACCATCACACGCACTGCCCCACACAACCCCCACCGTCACGCTCGCCCCCACACACGCCACCACACTCACACACACTGCCCCACACCACCCTCACCATCACGTTCACTCCCACACACTCCACCATACTCACACACACTGCCCCACACCACCCTTACCATCACGTTCACCCCCACACACTCCACCACCATCACACGCACTGCCCCACACCACCCCCACCGTCACGCTCACCACCACAAACTCCACCACACTCAAACACACTGCCCCACACAACCCCCACTGTCACGCCCACCCCCACAAACTCTCCTTTCGTCATGTTCACTCCCCTGCATAGTCGCACACCTTCACACACCCTCCACGATACATAACCCCACTGTCATGCTCACTCATCCTGCACAAAGCCTCACCATCAGACTCACTCAAGCACACTCTCCCCCACTGTATCGCTCACTCCCCCACACACACCCCCACCCTGACTCTCAGACCCCGTGAACTGCCCCACCATCACGCTCACTCTCCCGCACACTCCCATTGTCCCGTTCACTCCCCTGCACACGTCCCCATCGTCACTCTCACTTCACCACACTCTCTCCCACCATCACGTTCTCTCCCCCACACATTCCCCCACCATCAGGCTCACTCCCTCGCACACTCTCCCAGCATCACACTCACTCCTCCACACATTCCCCCACCATCATGCTCACTCCCTCCCACACTCCCCCAGCATCACAGTCACACGCCCACGCAGTCTCCCACCATCATACTCCTCACACACCTTAAACTGAGCTACTGCCTGTGAACACCGACCCAGTTGATCCCCTCTAAATGGCCTCATGATGCAGTTGTATAAGACTCTGGTACGGCCGCATCTGGAATATTGTGTGCAGTTTTGGTCGCCATACTATAGGAAGGATGTGGAGGCATTGGAACGGGTGCAGAGGAGGTTTACCAGGATGTTGCCTGGTATGGAAGGAAAATCGTATGAGGAAAGACTGAGGCACTTGGGGCTGTTTTCACTAGAGAAAAGAAGGTTTAGGGGTGACTTGATTGAGGTGTACAAGATGATTAGGGGGTTAGATAGGGTCGACAGTATGAACATTTTCCCGCGTATTGAGTCGGGTATTACAAGGGGGCATAGCTTTAAATTAAGGGGGGGTAGATATAGGACTGATGTTAGGGGTAGGTTCTTCACTCAGCGAGTCGTTAGTTCATGGAATGCCCTGCCAGTAACAGTGGTGGACTCTCCCTCTTTATGGGCATTTAAGAGGGCATTGGATAGGTATATGGAGGATAGTGGGTTTTTGTAGTTTAGGTGGGCTTGGATCGGCGCAACATCGAGGGCCCAAGGGCCTGTACTGCGCTGTATTCTTCTATGTTCTATGTTCTATGTTCTATGTTCTATGTTCTAACCCTCTTCTGATCCCCCACCACCGAGGGATTAGAGGAAGACAGTAACATGGGAAGGTTATGATCGCAAGATGGAGAGAGAGAGAATGAGTTTGGGAAAGGCAACGACAGTGGAATTGAGTGAGTAAATGGGAAAAGGAGAGAGAAATAGCAGTGCAGTGTGAGAGTGGGAGGGATATATGGAGGGAGATAGACAAAGGGATCAAGGTGAATTTTGCTGAGAGCCAAGTTGGAGTGGGAGATCCAGAGGTGAAAGTAAGTACAGAAGGAGTTAAACCCAGCTCCTGAGCTCAGGGCACGGTGCCCTCCCCTTCCCTGAGGACCAGGAATTGGGGCTGAGTCTGTCTTTCTCCAGCTGAGTTTCTCCAACACAAAGACACACACAACATCGGTCACTCTGCTGCTCGGCACGCTGTGATGAACATTTTTATTGTGCACAAATGGAAGTGATGGATACAGTCAGTGGGATGGTGTCTTTTCGCACTGGCCCCTGAGTTGAGAGAAACATTGAAATTTGTCCCTGTAACCCCCTCTATGGGATAAGGTGGACAAACCAGTGCGACCCTCAGTCTGTTACCATAGCGACAGGCTGCTCCATCGCTTAAACACTGAACTGAAATGAGAAAATCCCGGATGGATTGACTAATGAGGGAATTTGATGGATGGATGGATATGGGTGAAGGGATATTTCATCACATTCTTTAGCTGTTGCCTGAACTTAGTCTGGGTCACGGCATAAATCGCTGTGTTTGTGCAGCAACTGCGGAGCTGCAGCATGAAGCCCAATTCCGCCACAAACCAATGGAGATTCACAGAACGATACCCAATCCACCACAGCCGTCTCCACACAGAATACAGGATGAACGTTGACCATAACAGGATGAAATTGGCCGAGATCACAAACAGTAAAATGATGGATTTTTTTTCAGTTTCTCATTTCTGTGTCAGACTGAGCGTCCCAATTGGTGTGAGCGCGGAGTCTCTTGCGGGCTCTGCTGGTCACTAAAATGTGTCTGACGGTGAGAACATTGAGCAGCAGAATCAGGAGAAATGGGACACACGGGGTTAGAATGTTGTGGACGGACTCGATTGTGCCCCAGACACTGGAGCGTCGAACAGCGTATTTGACAGAACAAAACCAGTGGCGGTTCCGCAGCCAATACCGAGCCATGAGCATAAAATACCAGGAAATGTTCTTTAAACAGCTCAGCACAGTCACTGCTCCCAGAACCACAGCCGCCGTTTTCTCACTGCGATATTTACCTTTCACCTTCTTGCAACAAATGGCCACAAACCGATCAAAGGTGAAAGTGACGGTGAACCAGACAGAGCAGTCACTGGCTGCATAAAGCAGGACGGCGTGAATATTCCACACGCGGACGAATTTCTTCAGGAAATAAAACTGTTCCTCATAAACAATGGGAATGTGTCTCAGGATCAGGTCGAGGATAATGACCAGGAGATCCGCCGCTGCCATGGCCCCCAGGTAACGTCTGACACATGGAGACAATCCACGATCTTTATAAAGCAGGACGTAGATGGTCACTACGTTAACGGTGAGGAAGGGAAACAAACCCATTATCCATCAGCCTGGAGGCAAAGGGACCCGTTTGATCGGGGACCCAGTGAGATTTTCAAATGTGTCCCTGTATTCAGGGATTTATTAAAATAATTGGAGCTGGAATAACAAATGGGAAGGTTGGAATTACTGACAAAACAGTGACATAACCACCAGAAACCCTCCCTCCCGAAACACACAGATACGCATCCATAAGGACAGATGGTCTCTAGAACATTCCTACACACTCGATCACTCGAGAACAGATCCAGGTCACTCCTTCCCAGTTCCTAATACGGAAGGTGGAAACGTTGCTGTCCTTAAGGATTCTCTCCCAGTTTCCTGAAGACAAACGGAGTTTGGGAATTCCTGTATTTTGCTCTAAATTGTGGTTGATCCTGTGTCGTGGGGAAATGTAAACGCAGGGAAAACGTATTCACCCCTTTAACTGGCTGAGGGGCCTTCGGAACAGTGTCTCCTTCTCCCTGGAACGGGATCTCTTCCCTCGGGATCTTCTCGTTTGTTCAATTCACTGACGTCCGGCCGTTCACAAACAATGTCAGGGACAGGACGTTCCGGGGAATGTCAGTTATAGAATGTCAGGGACAGAACGTTTCGGGGAATGTCAGTTATAGAATGTCGGGGACAGAACGTTCCGGGGAATGGCAGTTAAAGAATGTCAGGGACAGAACGTTTCGGGGAATGTCAGTTATAGAATGTCGGGGACAGAACGTTCCGGGGAATGTCAATTATAGAATATCGGGGACAGAACGTTCCGGGGAATGTCAGTTATAGAATGTTGGGGACAAAACGTTCTGGGGAATGGCAGATATATAATGTAGGGGACAGAACGTTCCGGGGAATGTCAGTTATAGAATGTTGGGGACGGAACGTTCCGGGGAATGTCAGTTATAGAATTTTGGGGACCGAACATTCCGGGGTATGTCAATTATAGAATATCGGGGACAGAACGTTCCGGGGAATGTCAGTTATAGAATGTTGGGGACAGAACCTTCTGGGGAATGGCAGTTATAGAATGTTGGGAACAGAACTTCCCGGGGAATGGCAGTTATGGAATGTAAGGGACAGAATGTTCCGGTGAACCCCTTGACCTGTCCATCACCTTTCCCCCCTACCCACCCCACCAACATGATGTACTGTGCATGGACACACTTTAACGTGAATGGGGTGAGAGACGGAGGTTCCAATCACAGGAATGGGAACTAAAGGCATCGCCAGATCAGCTGAAAGGGTTAGATATGCCACATTCTCAATCCACCTCACAGAACCAGCCCAGTCCCCATAAAGCCAGAGGAGATATCCGTTCACTGTGGAACACAGTGTAGACCCGGCCAATGTACTGCTCAGTAAAAACCAGCAATCTGTCCAGATCCATTCATTGCACAGTTCAATACAATCCAGCAATTTGTCCAGATTGAAACACTGCACAGATCAGATCAGGGCATTGATCTATAATCCCAGACCACATCTCTGTCCAGCGCGGTGAGAAGTGCAGACCACAGCAGTGCATTGATCTATAACCCCGGATTAGATATCTGTCCAACACCGGGAGAAGTGCAGACCACAGCAGTGCATTGATCTATAAACCCGGACGAGATATCTGTCCAACACAGGGAGCTGATCAGACCACAGCAGTGCATTGATCTATAAACCCGGATTAGATATCTGTCCAACACGGGACGTTGTGCAGACCACAGCAGTGCATTGATCCGTAAACCCGGATTCGATATCTGTCCAGCACCCGGAGAAGTGCAGACCACAGCAGGGAATTGATCTATAAACCTGGATTAGATATCTGTCCCACACCGGGAGCTGTGCAGACCACAGCAGGGCATTGATCTATAAACCCGGATTCGTTATCTGTCCAGCACGGGGAGCTGTGCAGATCACAACAGGGCATTATATATAAACCTCATCCAGGTAGTCTGACCAGCACAGCGACCTGTGCAGTGGTCACCCGTGAATTAATCTGTAAACCAGGAGCAGTTACCCTCCCAACATGTAGGACTGTGTATTCCACCCCAGTTCATTGATCTGTAAACCAGGAGAAGTTACCCTCGCAGCATTTAGGACTGTGTACACCACCCCAGTGCATTGATCAATAAACCAGGAGCAGTTACTCTCCCAGCATGTAGGATTGTGTACACTACCCCAGTGCATTGATCTGTAACCAAGGGCATTTACACTCCCAGCATGTAGGACTGTGTACACCACCCCAGTGCATGGATCTGTAAACAAGGTGGTTACACTCCCAGCATGTAGGGTTGTGTACACCACTCCAGTGCATTGATCTGTAAGCCAGGGGCAGTTCCCCTCCCAGCATGTAGGACTGTGTACACACCACAGTGCATTGATCTGTAACACTGTGTTAGATCCCTGCCCAGTGTGGGGAAACTTGCAGCTCATGTTGAAAGTGACAGGATGTGCAGCTCACATCCATTTCCAGCTCCATCTCTCCATTTTGCCCTGACAGGGGGTTTCTGTGGGTGTGAACATCACTGCCACAGAGATACAGAGATGGAGGGGGAATCAGTCTAAACAATAACAAATGGGAGGGGTATTGGAAATAGACAGAGAGGGTGAGACTGAGAGACAGTGTTATGGAAGAATGTGTTCCCAGGTTTCAGAATGCAGAAATGAAAACATTTTAACAGCATCCTGTAACATAAGTTTCTCCAGGAATGGTAGGTGAACATGATATTGGTGGGAGCACAGATGATGCAGAGTATTTGATGAGCACTTGTTCTGCAGTTTTGTATCTGGGTGTAGGGTCAGCAGAGTCTTTGACTCATTGAGCTAAATCTAACAATACTTTATCTCAGTGCCATTTCTATTGACTGTGACAGAGGGATCATCTACACGAGGCTGAGCTAGTTTCCTGGTGCTATCTTATCGAACTCACCTCATTACCGACCCACCCTACCCCATGGTGTCCCTCTCATTCAATACCAGCCCGATTCTCCCACCCAATATGGCTGGAGGTACTCACCATCACCCGGGTGTCCCTGGATTTTCCATGATCTATGACACTGGCGCCATCTTTCAAAGGCCATTGGGCACACGTTTGAGATTTCTCTGTTAGGAGCTGCCCTGCACAGTTTACCCCGAGCATGGCAGATAAGTGGTAATTACACCACGGTTTGTCGACAGGGGCACGGAGGTCCTGGTGGATGGGCTAGTACAGAGGAGGACCATTCTCTTCCCAGAGTGGGCCACACCACCAGACTCACCGAGCATGGTCTGAGCTCACAACCCAGCTCAGTGCAGTATCTGCGGTCTGAAGAAATGCCCAGCCATATAGGACAAGCACCAAAACCTTCCCCGCTCTGTCAGGATGAGGGTCACTGTATTCTCTCTGCTCCCTCACACTCACTGTATATCTGTTACAGCACCGACCCCCGAACAAGGCTCATGGTCCAACACTCTCACTGCCGCATGCATCACCTTCTCTCTCTCTCTCTCTCTCTCTGAGTCTATCTCTCTCTATCTCTGTCTGTCTCTCTTTCTCTCTCTCTACCTCCATTTCACCTCCCCCCCCCCTCCACATTAATCACACTGCATGGATACAACACTGTAGACTGACTCCCTCCGGACACCTCACCATTAGCCCCTCCCCACCTACACTAACACTAACAGCAGGACAACCCACTCCCACCCTCCCTCTCTCCCTCCCTTTCTCCCATTCCAGAAGAAACAGCCTGGAATAGGACAGAAAGGGCCAAACCGGGTGGTGGAGTGCCCGATATCCGTTCCCTCACCCCCCAGTCCCCCGCCATATGTCGACGACCCTGGTAGGAGCCGGAGAGGACAGGGACGCCTCGTGTGGAGATTCTGAAACATCCACGTCCCACCGACCGAGTAAGGAGTAATGTTCAGTGAAGGGCAATTCTCACTTTAAACCCATTGGCAGCTCCATTTCCCCCCGGCACAACTTAGAAGCAGTGGCCCTGATGCCATCTCCCTTTTGTGTTGAGCTGGTACAAATGGAATCCCAACGGACTCGGTGGGCAGGAGGATGGGCTCACAACACATCGTCACCTCCCTCCTACACCTCCTCCTGAAAACATGCTCAGATACTGAAACTAATCTCTGATAGTTACTGCTCTCCCCACTTGTCCTGATATCTGTACTCATATACATGCAACGTCCTCTGTTCCTGCAGCCCCTTTATATTGGCACCGCCTGCTTTAAACTGCCGTTCATTGTCGTTCCTACCAAAGTGCATCACCTCACACAGCTTTGCATTGATCCCCATCTGCCATAAACCCGAACACTACACCAACGTGTGATTGTCCTGTTACAGTTCCACACTGTCCTTCACAGACTTCAGAGTTCTTCCAAGTTCGGTGCCATCTACAAACATTGAGATTGTCATAGCCTCACAGTCTCCATGAAACAACTGAAATCCTGCCCCACACACACGAGTGTGAGCAAGTGAAATACTGCTATATTCCCATGGACAGAGTCGAAATGCTGTCAATGAGCAACAAAAATCCTGACACATACGAGACAGAGTAGATGAAATATTGACAAACCACAGAGCAAGAGAAATCCGGATCGGTTCCACTTATCTATATTCATCAGCGCATAATGTGATGAAGTTGAAAGTGTGTACTGTACCTTTCAGAGAGAGGGAATGCTGTTCTGAACTGAGAGCTTCCAAGCATCTGTGTATATGAGAGGATGGCAGATCCAGAAACAGCATATTGCTATAGAGCTGGACTCGGGTAATAAGCAGTTAAGAGAAAGGGGGTCCCAGAGTTGTGAATAGTTCATGTAAAATGTTCACCATCAGCGTGAAAAAATAAATTGATGTTTTTATTTAAACAGTGGAATTTGGGAGTTCTCTGTCCCTCATATTTTAACTGTTTCCGAGGCGAATTGAGCATTTTTTTATGTTTCAGTTAAGTTACCAGATGAGCCTCATGCCGTGTCCTAACCTTTCCCGTGTGTGTATCTGTGTGTCTCTGTGTGGGGCAGGTCTGGCAGTCTCTGTGGTGCTTAAAGCGATGCAATGCCACCCTCTGCTGGCCTCCACACGCCACTGCACAGGCATTGGTAGAGGGTGAAAACCAACAGGGATTCATTCAGAGAGGGAGAGAGGGAGGGCAGCAACTCATAGCACCATCCAAACTGATGTCTAATTCATGGACAGATCTAAACGTCATTTAAACGTTGTAATTGCACACACTTCCACCACTTCTTCTGGAAGTTCATTCCACACACAAGCCAGCTTTTGTCTAAACTAACTACCATTCATGATTTATTGTAAATCTTTTTCCTCGCACCTTAAAATATCCCTCAGTCTTGAACCATCGATTCTAGGGAAAAGACATTGGCCCGTCAGCTTTTCTGTACCCTTCATGATTTCTTAAACCTCCGTAATGTCAAACCCTCAATCTCATACTCCCCAGTGAAAAAAAGTCCCAGCCTATCCAGCTTCCCCTTATAGCTCACTCCATCCATTCCCAGGAACATCCAGGTTAATCTCTTCTGAACACTCTCCAGCTTAATAATATCGAGATCAGTAATATCAAAGTGAATAGTCAAGATATTTTGTAAAGGTGGGTGAGACCAAATCGAGAGGACATAGTTTGAAAGTGAGTGGGGAAAAATTTACATGTGACCTCAGGGGCAACGTTTTTACACAAAGGGTGGTGTGAATATTGAATGAGCTGGCAGGATGATTAGAGTGGATACAGTATTCCAGAAGAGCCCTCACCAATGTCTGTAAACCCTCAACATGACGTCCAAATTTCGACATTGAAAGGTCTGACCAATGAAGACAAGTGTGTTAAACACCTCCTTAACAACACTATCTATATGAGATGCAAATTTTAATGAACTATACCTGACGGCCGAGGTCTCTGTTCTATAACACTGCCAAAGGCCCTACTTTTAATTGTATAGGTCCTGCTCTTGTTTGATTTACCAAATCCAATACCTCTCATTAATCCAAATTAAACTCCATTTGCCACCCGTCAGCTCAGTGTGTGATATTATTGCCTCCTCACTCTCCCTCTTCAATTTTACAAAACCTTCACCCTCTCCAGGAGACCTGCACACGCCGGCCTTGATTTTCACAAAGACCCTGAGCTTAGTTTGCCTTGTCTGGTTAGGTGGAGGAGGGACAGATTGCAGACACAGTCAGTGGGGTGGAGAGGTTGGACAGTAATCAGCGGCCTGGTATCTTTTCATGGTTTTAGGAAGAGGGCAGTCACACAGGTTATTGGTGTTTTGGAGCCAGAAATTATGGTATTTGTTTATCTTTGGTATTTAGTAATAAATATCTATTTGAGACTCGTCATTGTGCAGAGTATGTCTGCAGGATTTATTTCTCTAATATAGCAGGCTGCAGATAATAGCAGTTAATGATGTTTATGGTTTATCTCGATGGCACAGTACGTGAACAATCCGACAAGTGTGACAAATACCTTGCATTTGTTTAACAATGAAACACATTTTGTATAGTTCAGTAATGTTAACCAGATTTTATGAAATCCCATACCGAGCTGAAAGCTGGCACGTAAAATGTGACCCAAAGTATGGGAATAGTTTAGATCTTGTGGCAAGGGTAGTACCCGTGCCTCTGAGCCAGAACCCTGGATTTTATTCCAAATCCTAAACGTCTGTGGTAGTGTCCCTAGCTCTGGACCAAACGGTCTGGATTCAAGTCCTGCCAGTTGTGGTGGTGTGTCACAGTGTGTCAGAACAGGCTGATGAACAGACACACAGCGGAATCATGTTGCAGCTTTAGGGACTATTGCTGAGTGGTGCTCGTGTCTCTATCTCCAGGCACAAAGTTTCAGGTACAAATCTCACAGAGATGTTTCATAACACGTCGAGACTGATTGATGAAAATGGTGTTAGAATTGTGTCTTGATGGAGAAGGAAGAGGTGTCAGTATTGAATTTCAGAATTGAGGGCCAGGGAAGACTGAGAGCACAGTATTGGTTGGAATCACATTTCGCAGCAGTAGCCGTTTATAAAATCATAACAGCCATGGATAGGGTGCGTAGTCAAGGTTTCTTCCCAGGGTAGGAGCATCCAAACGTAGAGGCCATTGGTTGAAAGTGAGAGGGGGAAGATTTGGAAGCGGTACCATTTCACGCAGAGGAATGAGCTGTCAGAGGAAATGGTGGAGACTGGTCCAATTACAACATTTGAAAGGCATTTGGATGCTGACAGAACTGCTGAGTTTTTGCAGCAATTTCTGCATTTGTGAAAAAATAAAAAAACCTTCATTTTAGCACAGGTACTCTGAATGCATAAACATTTAAACATTTTTAAATAACGCAGGCACATGTAAATACATTTCAAATTGATTATTTTCTGTTAAGAAAAAGCAGCAACAATATACCTACATGGAGCAGGGACTGGAATGTCGTCGTAGTTTGGACAATGTTCAATGAAACCTCACATGGTCCAGTTTGGGCGAGGATGGTATCATTGTGTGACTCAACTCAGAGAAGAAGAAAATACGAGCTGCCCGAGATGGAGTGGCCTATACTGCACATTTTCTCCATAATTGTTTCTCCTCACAGCAATGTGTGCAAACTAAAAGAAAGTGTGCATAAAAAGCCTGAATAGTCGCAGGCTGTTTCCCAAGATAAGGAGTCCATAATAATAGTTTTTATTATTAATGACTTGGATGAGGGAGTCGAAGGATAGGTCAGTAAATTTGCAGATGATACGAAGATTGGTGGAGTTGTGGATAGTGAGGAGGGCTGTTGTCGGGTGCAAAGAGACTTAGATATGATGCAGAGCTGGGCTGAGGAGTGGCAGATGGAGTTCAACCCTGCCAAGTGTGAGGTTGTCCATTTTGGAAAGACAAATAAGAACACGGGGTTAATGGTAGGGTTCTTAGTGAGGTGGAGGGACAGAGGGATGTTGGGGTCTATGTTCATAGATCTTTGAAAGTTGCCACCCAGGTGGATAGAGCTTGTAAGAAGGCCCTATGGTGTATTAGCGTTCATTAGCAGAGGGATTGAATTCAAGAGTCGTGAAGTGATGTTGCAACTATACAGGACTTTGGTTAGGCCACATTTGGAGTACTGTATGCATTTCTGGTCGCCTCACTTTAGGAAAGATGTGGAAGCTTTGTAGCGGGTGCAGAGAACATTTACCAGGATGTTGCTTGGAATGGAGAATAGGTCGTACGAGGATAGGTTGAGAGTGCTAGTCCTTTTCTCGTTGGAACGGCGAAGGATGAGGGGTGACTTGATAGAGGTTTATAAGATGATCAGAGGAATAGATAGAGTAGACAGTCAGAAACTTTCCCCCCGGGTGCAACAGAGTGTTACAAGGGGACATAAATTTAAGGTGAAGGGTGGAAGGTATAGGGGAGATGTCAGGGGTGTGTTCTTTACTCAGAGAGTGGTGGGAGCATGGAATGCGCTACCTGTGGGAGTGGTAGAGTCAGAATCTTTGGTGACCTTGAAGTGGCAATTGGATAGGTACATGGATGGGTGCTTAAGCGAGGACAAATGTTCGGCACAACTTCGTGGGCCGAAGGGCCTGTTCTGTGCTGTATTGTTCTATGTTCTATGTTCAATGTTCTATGTTCTATTTTCTTAGAGAGCATAGGTTGAAGGCAAGAGGGAAATAATTTAGAAGGAACCATAGGGGCAAATGTTTCACGTAGAGAGTGATGTGTGTACAGAAAATGCTGTCAGAAGAAGTGGTGAAGGCTGTACAATTGCACATTTAAAAAGTGTCTGTAAGACGAGGGATACAGGCCACATGCTGGAAAATGGGGCTAGATCCGCTTTGGTTATCTGGTCCGAGTGAACAGATTGGACTAAGAGGTCTGTTTCCATACTGCATGGCTCTCTGATTCTGTAAGAGGGATGAGAAGAAATTCAGAAACGACATTTCAAGTCAGAATTCTCTTCACTGGAAGTTTATGGTGCCTCTATGCCCACATTGATTCAAGGCTGAGTTAGTTAAACACTTGACAGGGGATTGTGCCACGGATAATGGGACACAGACAGGAAAGTGGGGTTAAGAACACAACCTGATCAGCTATAATTTTAGTGTCTGGTGGGGAAGACTCGAAGTATCTAGTGACCTACTCCTGCTCCTCAGTCCCATGCTTCTGGGTTCCATTCAGCCCTTCAAACCTGCTAGACAGGAGCAGCTGGAGGCTACTTACTGCTATCACCTGGTGCATAGGAAGGGACGACCATTCAGCCCTTCAGTAGTGTCACACACGGTTTGAGGTGATTTGGGAAATGTAATTTGAAAACCCAAGCTGGGTATGAAAGAGGTCCCTCATCTCATTTTACAGCGCTTCCCCTCTCTGCAAATTGTGCTTCATTTGTTGGTCATGTTGTTAGACCCAGATTAACTTTGAAAACAGTCCCCATACCTCACCCAGAGATGGCTCACATCGCTGACTGCAACATTAAATAACCGCCCTTCCAGGAAAATAACACCTACTAACCTTCCAATAATAGAATGTGAGAACATCAGAAACAGGGGCAGGACGCTCATCCCCCTGGAGCCTGCCTTGCCCTTCACTAAGATCATGGCTGATCTGCTCTAAGTCTGAAATCCTCTTCAATGTCCAAATTTTCATCGACCTTAACTCTCTGTCAGGTCTAATCCATCTACCCATTCTTTAAATACTTTGTCATCTAGCTCTCCTAACATGATGGAAAAGCGGATTGCTGACATTCATTACCCTCTGTTTGAAATGAGCACTCCCTGGTCCTATACCATGACCCGTTGATATGAACATATGATGTGAACACAAAATTTCAGATAACAGAGACTGGCCTTGATATCAAGGCAGTGCTTGACTGAGGATGACGTCAAGGAGTTAAACAAAATTTGAATTTATTTGGGAATCAGCGTGAACTCCCCACTGGTTGGAGTCCATCACAGGAAAATGGAAGGTATTTGTGATGTGTGGATGTCCATTATCTCAGTCCCGGGACATCTCTATGGGAGATCGTTAGGTTAGCTTCCTCTTCACAAACATCTTCAGCTGCTTCATCAAATTCATTCTCCCATTATAAGTTCAGAAGAGGGGATATTCCTTGAAGAATATCCAATTTTTCAAACCAATTATTTCCCCCGTCAGCTCCTGAAGTAGTCTGTGTCCGTGTGCAACAAGATCTGGACAACATTCAGGCTTGTGCTGTGAAAGTATATGGAGCAATCATGTAACAGTACTTTGAGATGCTGGTTAATTTCACAAACAACAGAGGAGGTCATTCAGCATTTCAAGCTCACTTCACAGGAATATGAGGAATCCATTGAAACTACTGAACAAGAAGAGGGATAGCCCATTCAGACCCTCCTGCCTATTACACAGGAAACAAGGAGTCCAGTGTTATGGACCAGGCCAGAGCCCCTTAAAAATATTTTGAAGTTATATTTTAAATCCAACCATTATGTTACTCTAAAGGCAAATATAACAACTGGTTCAGATGTAATGTGATTGGTGAAACTACTTGATGTTAAGCAAAACAGTTTAGTTGAGCACTATCATTAAAATATAATCAAAGAAAGAGGAAATTATAAGAACAACAAGATTCAAAAATTTAACAGAATAGCAGCTAGAATCCTATCACTAATTAATTGTACCAATATAGTTAGATCCCATAAACACAACCTCTTGGCAAAAAAAAAGCAAATTCTCACATACAGTTCTCTCGGAGAGGGAAAAAAAATAGCATCCAGTAAAAAAAGGTCAGAGACAGTAGCAGCCAGGGGATAGTCACTGAAGCTTATAACTCTGTGGGTCCCCAATAGTTTTTGACGTTACTGAGAAACCAAAACCCAGAGATCCTAATCTGTGAGAGCTGGCCACACCCATTCAAAATACAAGGCCTTTCTAGCTGTTTTAACAGTGGCTATAACTAAACATCTTGGGAACGATCATTCAATCTATCTCTTTAAAGAAACCAGGACAAAATAACATCTGAAAGCTGCAGCATCATCACACTTGTCAGCACAGCGAACCAGGAACCAGGGGTAACCCAATCAGGCCCTTGGCCCTGTCCAATTGGACGAGGAAGAAGTCATTCAGTCCCTTGAGTCCATTATATCGGGACAAGAGGAGGCCATTCAGCCCCATGAGTCACTTACACTGGATCAGCAGAATGACATTCAGACCCTTGAGTCAATGACACAGGAAGAAGAGGAGGCCATTCAGCCCCAAGAGTCGCACAGGGACAGCAGGAGGAGATCATTCAGCTGCTAAACGCTCTTACACAGGGACAGAATGAGGTAATCAATGCTGATTCCTGATAAAATCTTATGCCCAAAACATCAATTCTCCTGCCCCTCGGAAGCTATCTTTTCCAGCACCACACTTCCGACTCTGATTTCTAGCACCTGCACTCCTTACTTGATTATCCGAATTAATGCTTTAACATGATGAAGAAGTGGAGCAGAGGCTGCACAGACAGACTGCTCCACGTTGTTCCAGGTAGCTAGGTTGCTTATGATACTCACGTGGGACGTTAACGTGTTTTTTTTTTTTGCAGTGAAGAGGGAAGCAAAATGCTTTGTGTGAAATCTCAAGGAGGCACCTTCCATTTCCGAGAAGACAGCACGGTCTTCTCTATGCAGGGCGGAAGCTGTTGGGAATGGCTACCTGTTTCAGATGGAAGGTATTGTGGCTGCTGTTGGGGATTGTGAACAATATGACGTTCAGTGCAGGCTCACACACTGACTGCTTATTAATGTGGGAAGAGTTAATTACGGCTTAGAAACAATTAGTAAAGCCATATTAGACTGATGAATGGACTCTCTAAGTACACATAATGCTGATCTTGTTCATGTTGATCTTGTCTAGTGCACGTCCTGTGCAGAGTGACCTGTATGCCTTACTCTGTACAAGTCTATTTTCAGCCTATGATCTGTCTGGCCACGCTTATTATGATTTGCCTCCATTACTCATAAATAAAGTGTTTCCCTGTACTGATGTGCACATGACAATAAATCAAACCAATCAAACCTGGGTAAAGTATGGAATTTCTCACCCTATCAATGTCTCTTCTGGAAATAAGTGATCGCAACTAAGCATCAAGTTTCAGTGCAACCATCTCTATTCTCTCATAGTTCTACAGATTAAACACTCAGTTTCCCCCCTCTCATTTCATTGTACAAACATCTGTGTTTGTGATAAGGAGATTAATCCTTGCAAAGGAGATCAAATCTGTAGATATTGCCCCCAAAACTCTCTCGGCAAGGATTCATAATTGTAGGAACTTGGCTTTGCATAGATTCTTGAATCAGTAGACATAGAGAGCAGTAGACGTACTCTGTATAAATTTCAGTAAGGCCTTTGATTAGGTTCCACATGATTGGCTGCTCTGGAAGATTCGATCACATTGAATGCAGGGGGACCATGCAAATTGGATACTCAATTGGCTTGATTTTAGGAAGGAAAGTTTAATAGTGGAAGGATACTTGTAGGATTGGAGGCGTGTAACTTCTCTATTCATTCTCTGTATGACGGCATTTCTGGATAGGCAGCATGTATTGCCCATCTTCATTGCCCACAGGGCAGATAATGGTAAAGCACATTGTTGCGGGTCTGGACTCACATGGAGTCCAGACCAGGTAAGGATGCAATTTTCCTAACCTGAAGGATATTAGTGGACTAGTGGAGAATTTCAGGCGTTAGTGCTGAGCCCATTACTGTTTATTATCTCTTATGAATGATTGGAATGAGATTGTAGAAGCATGATGATTAAGTTTGCAGATGACACTAAAATATTCAGTATCGTGGACAGTGAGAAAGGTTAACAAAAAGTACAGAAAGACCTTGATCAACTGGGGAAGTGGACCAAGAACTGGCAAATAGTGTTTAACATCGATAGGTGTGAGGTATTGCATTTTGGAAAGTCAAATCAAGGTAGATGTTTAATGGTGAATGGTGGGGCTTAACGGGGGGTAGTGGACAGAGAGACTTTGAAGTTCAGGTTCACGGTTCTCTGAAAATAGTCACAGGTAGACAGAAGGCTTTTGGCACACTGGCCTTCATCAGTCAGGGCATTGAGTATAGAAGTTGGGAAGCTATGTTGCGATATACAAGACATTGGCGAGGCCGCACTTGAAGTATAGTGTTCAGTTTTTGTCACTTTGTTAGAGGAAGGATGTTATTAAACTAGAAAGAATGCAGAAGAAATTTACAAGGATGTTGCCACAACCCAATGGTCTGAGTTAAAGGGAGATTTTGGACATTCTAGGACTTGCTCTTTAGAGCAGAGGAGACTGAATGGGGAACTAATAGAGGTATATAAGTACATGGGGGGGCATGGATATAGTGAATGCGCTTAGTCTTATTCCAAGGTTTGAAGAATCAAGGACGAGAGGGCGTCAGTTTAAGGTTAGATGGAAGGAGAAAAGGGAACCTGAGGGGTAACGTTTTTTACACAGAGACTGCTAGCGGATGTGTTTGAGGGGGGTACATTAACAACATTTAAAAGGCATTCAAACAAATATATGGATAGGAAAGGACTCGAAGGATGTGGACCAAGTGCAAGGAAATGGGGTTAGTGTGAATGGATATTTGCGATGTGGATGTCAAACCCCTCTGTTAATTAAAGCAAACACCCAGAAAAGATCACTTTGCCGCGTAATTTGTTAAAATAAGAGTGACAAAACTCTGACATGTCACTATTTAAAGAAAAGTAACAATTTAGTCTCTTAACTTTAATAGTCATCATTAACAACAACTATTCACAAATACAAGACCCCCTTTTCTTAACTGATGTCTATCTGACTCCAACGCGAAAGAAAACGCTGTTCCTATAACCCACGTATGAAATATTGTATTCAATTAATCTCAAGACCACACAGTCTCTGTCTCCTCCACTGTCTTCACTCTTCCATCTGCTGATATCCATGGGTCATCTTACTTTGTTTTTAACTGCAACAAGGTTTTACATGAAAAGGTATCCTAAAGAGAGATGTAGGTGGCCAGTTACCTCTCTGGCTCTGCAGCAGTTGCTCAGCTGTTCAATAGCAGTTACTCTCCATTGAGTGTTCAAAGTGCCAGGCGCGTATACTCCTCATGACACATTAAATTCTCATAATTTGATTATTTCCACGTGTCAAAACAATGATATTCAAATTCCATTGTCTTCTGGTATCCTGTGCATTATTTAAACTAATTGTTATCAAAACAGCAACCAAAACTCAGGTATCCATTTACCAACCAATTGTTACATTTGGAAAAGCCTTACCCATTAACTGGCAGCTGTGGCTGTACATTATATTCAGCAAAATCAGTTCTGACTTAAAGTGACCAGACATGCTTTCAGCTGCATAATGCCTCTCCCCTCCCCCCCGACCCACCTCCGCCCTTTTCAGGAAAAATAAATGAAACATCAGAATGGAAAGATGGCTTCATTTCTTTTCCTGTAATTCTGAATCCGGAAACTACGAAATGCAAAAGTAATTCATCTAACTTAGAACTTTCATACTAATTCTGACACATATGTAATATTGCAATATGTAAAATCGAATCTGCACTTTTTCCGTTAAATCTGCGAAAACACATCTTCTATCACAATTGTACGGCCCACAACATGTATATTTTGGCAGTTAAAAGTCGATAACGTCAGATTCCAATGAAATATTCACATATTTAGTCTTTAATCGTTCAAAAAATGCAAAAGGATTGTAGTTTTATGCATTCATTTCCGACAACCCGTTTGTCACATAAATAATCAAGTATTGTCAGGCCAGTACCAAATTCAATAATCTTTTTTCAATAGAGGAGCATTTTCTTTCCGGTGGGTGTTCGGTTTTTTTGACAGGTAGCCAATTAGCCATTCCATTCCATGATCATTTTCCTGCATCAATACATCTCCAACCCCTATATTGCTAGCAGCAATCGCAATTTTGAAGGGTTTCAAAATGTTTGGTGTAGCTAAAACTGGTGCGGTAGCTAATGCTGCTTTTGAATTCTCAAATGCCTGCTGGAATTCTTCTATACACCAACATTTTGCGTCCTTTTTTAATTACATCCATCAGCAGTTCCACAACGCTGCTAAAGATTTGAACAAACTTCCAATGGAATCCACTCAGTCCCAAAAACTGAAGCTCCCCTTTCATCGAGGATAGTTGTGGAAATATCCCAAAGTCTTCGTCTTTATGTTCCATGAGGTCAACCTTCCATGTCCACTGTAATGTCCCAAGAACGTCACCTCTGCCTTCGCAAATTCTGTTTTCTTTTTCATTTATGATCAGTTTTCCTTCTTGAAATCGTTCAATGAGCTCTGCCAACTACTGTAACATATGATCTGTTTATGTCTTGCTAACGATGACTGCATCTCACTGATAAACTGCACAATTTGTTAATCTGGCTACGACTCTGTTCATGAGTCTTTGGAATGTGGCTGGTGCATTATTAATTCCAAAGAGCATCACTTTGAATTGATGTAGTCCATTTAAGGTTACAAACGCAAGAAGTTATTTTACTTTCTCTGATAAAGTTGCTTGCCAATAACCATGCAGTAAATCCAAATTTGTGATGTACGTGGCTTGTCAAACTTTACGTATGTAGTCTTTGAATCTTGGTATTGGATAGGAGTCTGATTTTGTTTCAGCGTTGACCTTCTGATAGTCCACACAAAATCACTGAGCCCAATCAGGTTTGGGAACTAACAGAATCAGCGTACTCCACTCGCTCTGACTCGATTCAATGATATCTTCGTTGAGCAACACGTCCACTTTCCTCTGGGCCTCGGTGGATTTGTGAGGATTAAGCCTGCAAGAGTGTTGTTTAACAGAACAGCATTCCCTACTTCCACCCCAAGCGCAAAAGCGTAAGTCCTCCCATCTTGGTTCTGCAAATGTGCCCATACTGCTGCAATGAACAATCAGCTGGGTTCATTGTTCCTGCAACAGACACCTCGCTATCCTATCCCACTCCTCAAGGACTTCCTTATTATTTAAAGTATTTTGAGGCACATCAAACTCCATGACATCTGGATTTGATTCCTCACTCTGCGGGGCAGTAACTAACGCCTGTTTCCCCAATTCCTTATCTCGATATTAGTAAGATTACAACGTATTCACATGACATACCTGCTACCTCTTTTTATATCCAGCATTTGTACCAGATAGTTTACCTGATTGTACTTTTTTTCTCCATTTGGAAGGGGCCAGGAAACATGGCTTTGAAGGGATTCCCTACCACTGGTAGCATCCCCATGGAAAAAAAAACCATCAAATGTCATAGTCTTTACCTGCCACTTACTTCATTCTGTGCTCTGCCCTCTTCAGGTGCTGTTTAGCTAACTCACATACTTTACTTAATCTCTGCCTCACCTCAGATACATAATCCAAGTGTGTGATCTCCGACTTCTGTCCTGTTAATTTCTCTTTAATTAATTCCAAAATACCTCTCACTTCATGTCCGAATATTAACTCAAAGGGAGTAAACGAAGGACATTCGTTTGGGCATCTCTAATGGCAAACAATTTAATGGGACACTTTCATCCCAATCATTTGGCCAATCCTGACAATACGCTGTTAACGCGGTCTTCAGTGTCTGATGCTAACTTTCCAAGGCTCCTTGGGATTCAGGATGGGACGCACTTGATTTGAAGTGCTGTATGCCTAAGCTATCCATGATTAACTTAAACAGCCGAGCGGTAAAATGACTCCCTTGGACTGACGGAAAGTCTTTGGGTAGCCCGTACTGAGTAAAGAAAGTTACCACCCCCTCCACCACACATTTTGCCTCAATACCCCACAATGGAATTGCCGCTGGTAATCTGGCAGACATATCCATTATGGTAAGCAAACATTTGTTTTCACTTTTACTTTAGAAAGACGGCCTACGCAACTAATCATAACCCGCGTGAAAGGTCCTTCAATTGCAAGAATTGGCAAAAAAGGGTTCTGGTTTTAGTCTTGCCTGTGGCTTACCTGCTATTCAGCATGTATGATACACATAGCAAAAAAAAAAAACATCATTGTGCATTCCAGGCCAGTAGAAATAATTTTGGACCTTAGCCTTCATCTTCCAGATGACCTCCTGCAGGTATACCGAGATGATCTACTGCAGGTAGTTCATGTGATACCCATAACACTTACTGTCTGTATGTTACCGCCAATGTACTCTGGTTAACTTTGGCCCATTTCCCCTCTGCACTAACATGCTATGGTCTCCATTTTCATTTAGGATTCTAACTTTAAGTTGCTAACGCTGACAATATATTATCATTACTTTTCTGTGTATGCAGAAATTTTATGTAAATTTCTGTTGTAAGGCCATTCGCCTTGGAGAACTAAACACCTCTGTATTACCCTCTGCATGTTCAGGCTTATCCTGCACTACTACATGAAACAACGGGCCAGCTAATTAAACTTCCACTCCTTTGTCTTTCTCTTTACTTTTTGATTCTTGTAACTTATGACAGTGGGATCTTGTTATTACGCATTCTGGAAAATTTTCTGGGTATTTTTCTTTTAACTCCTCAATTTCCTGGTATTCCTTTGAGTTTTCTATCCCAGAAGGTGTCACTCCAACTTGGATCCTGCTAAATTGTTCTCAAGAATAAAACGATATTTCTGAAACTGATGGTCTGTCACTCGTTCCCAATCTTGATTTGCATCACCAATCTGATCTTACACAGGGGAGGACGACATTTCTGTCCCCATTCCACAAATTATCAATCTCTCAGGTAACATGTCAGAAAGAGTGCAAATACTTTCATCACTTACTTTTAGAGGCTGAGAGAATGTGAAGACTACAGACTCTGGAGATCACAGTTGAAAGGTGTGGCGCTGGAAAAGCACAGCAGGTCAGGCAGCAGCCGAGGAACAGGAGAATACACGTTTCAAGCATAACCCCTTCATACGGAAACTGGGGGCTGGGGTAAAGCATTCTGAGAGATACATAGGTGGGTGGGAGTGGAGCTGGGCGGAAGGTAGCTTGGAAGGCGATAGGTAGATGCAGGTGGGGGTGATGGTGAGAGGTCAGAGGGCAGGGTGAAGAAGATAGGTGGTAGGAGAGATGTGATACTCCAACCACACGTCATCAACATGAATTTCACAAGTTTCCAATTCTCCCCTCTCCCAGCCTCATCCCAGATTCCACCCTTCAACTCAACATCGCCCTCTTCGACTCTCCTGACTGTTCACCTTCCTTCCCACAAGTCACTCCACCTTCCTCTCTGATATCACGATCACTCACACCTTCATTTTCCTATCGACTTCCCAGTGACCTTATCCGCAGCCCCACCTCTAAAGTTGAACTTTAGCAAACACCACTTTACGGAATAGCTAAAGTTCTGAGCACAAGTCTGGTCACTGCATTAATCAACATTGATAAAGTTTTTAGATTAAAGATGGAGGGCTGAAGTATGCAACTTTGCCCATCAAGACTGATTCACCACTCAATGAATTTATAATTGATTCCTTTCAAAGTCAGGCTGCTATTGGCCTTGGAGGGGAACTTGCAAATGGTGGAGTTTCGTTGCATGTTCCAAACTTGTCCTATTAGTCAGTACAGCTGTTCAGATTTGAAGGTTCGGTCAAAAATTCTCGGATGACTTACTCCAGTGCATCGTGTCGTTGGTGCACTCTGCTGCTATTGTGCCTTAACGATGAAGGGAATAAATATTCAGGTATTGAATCGGGTACAATCAATTGACTGCATTGTCGTGGATGGTGTCCAGTTCCTTAAGTGTTGTTGAAGTCACACCCATCTCGGCAAATGGAGAGAGTCCTGTTCCACATCTCATTTGTACCTTGCAAACGATGTCGGATTCACGGAGCAATGAGTTGAGTTTACAATCCAAAACTGTCTACCAACGGTCATGTTTTTGTTGTTGAAAGTGTTTATATAGCCGGTCTCAATCCGTTTTTCCCAAATTCTAGCTCCGTGGACGATTACACAGGGGAACTAGGTTACAGTAAAGCCATTGAATGTCAATGGAATATGACAAGGTTCTCATTTGTCAGATTTATAATTACTCTATTTTGTCCTTGTGTGGACCAATCTGATTCAAATCGCTAGCTGATTTCAAGTTCCAATTCTCGGCTGTGCATGAAATTTCAACCGTTGCCTCACATAAATTTCTCCACCTGCCTTAATAATATGTAAGGACGTATAAGGGACAGCAGAGATTTACAGACATGGTGCCAACCCTGTATAAAATGGAGCTCTATAATCACATAATAACAATTATAAACGTTCAATATTCGTGGGATCCTGACAGGGTAGATACGGTCAGGTGGTTTGCCCTCTGGTATGAGGAGAGCACCAGAGGACATGAACTCAGAATTAGATATTGCCTATTTAATTCAGAAATGAGGAGGAGTTTCTTTGCTCAGGGCCCAGTGATTCTGTGGAACTCTTTCCTGAAACTGTTGTTGAGGCTGAGTTGTTATGTATTTTCAAACTGTGCCAGACAGATATTTAACCAGAAAGTCGATGAAGCATTATCGAGGTTAGACAGGAAAATTGAGTTGAAGATTATCAGATCAGCCATGAGTTCGTTGAATGGTGGAGAAGGACTTCCAATCCTATATCATTTGATGTAATACCTTATTTTATTGATAAGTTTAGAATTCTGAGGGGATGGGATGAAGTGATAGAAAAGGTTTCTCAAACTGATCAGACAGATCAGGAACTAGGCTCATCAACTGATGAACAAGAAATGTGCTGTGGCTTGGAGGCATAAATGGCACTGGGCACACCACAGGTGGGTATGTGCAGACGCTGTGATTGCTAAACAAAATTGGTGGATCTTATATTGTTGCCAACTTGGTGATCACGCTGGATGATGGATCGCCGTATGATTCACACAGCAAAAGGTTGTGAAAGAATGAATGATTCGTTTCATTGGAAAAGTTTTCTGCAGTTCCAATTCAATTGACTGTTTAAAATACTGATCAGAACTTTGTGTGGAGTGTGATATTAAAATTCACAAGCCCACTGTATAAACTATTGCACCCGATCTCTCCTTATTTGTTCCTCTTTCATTCGATGTAAGTTCATAGAAAGTCAAGATGGAATGAAAGGAGGAAAGAAACGTTACACTCCTTTTCATTATCTCAATGTAACTTACAACAGAAACAAATTGCTTAATTACAACTTTCAGGAGGTATCGATTTATCACAAATCTACGGTGCAATGAAGGGCAAGAGCAAGATTCTTCATCCAATGTATCCTAAAGATGCGAGGCGCAAAGGGAAACCACAGCTGCTTATGATGGAAGTAACAGCCCGAGTAGGATTCAAATCCACACATGCGCAGTGAAAGAGCAACCCGTCGCCTTAACCTCTGGGCCACTTCAGCCCATGGCAAAGGGGCTCACATGTGACCACATCAAGATCACATACGGTGCACCTAGGGGATAAGAAATTCCCTGAGCGGAATCGACTCCACACCATTATGTTTCTGCTTTCAGCGGAAAAATAATACCAGCAAAATCCAAGGGATTGACCTCATCCTTGGAAGGAATACCTTGTCCTTGATTTAGTCCGAGTCGGAACTGTCTCAGAATGAACCAGCAAACATGAAATTTCCGTCACATTCACACACACATTTAGTCTTGATGCATAGTTTCTGCAGACAGTTTCTCTCTCACGTGAAGAGAACTATATACGGAGAGAGAAGTGAAGGTGATGTTTTAGCTCGATGGGCTTTCTCATATGGCTGAACCTGAAGGGGATAAAATTCCCGGAAATGCAGTGTTGTTCGTTTTATTTTATTAATTTTGCTGCAACTTCACTTTGTTCATTTGCAATGATTGGAAGTGAATTGGATTTATGTTATTGGAACGTTAAATGTTGCATTCAATTTTGCTCCGAATTTATTTCAGCTGAAAGAAAATACTGATGAGAAAAACAGAAGATTAAACTACAAAACAAGATGCCAGTTTTGACGCTCAGTTACTTTGGCAGATATCAGTGGGTGTCAAATGAACCCAACATTATGGCGATTGTCCTCCCACCTTTAAGACATGGGATTAAAGCAGGAAATCGATGTCTAAGAGACGGGTCACTTCCGATTCATTATGGAATAGCCTTCCTTGACAATATACAAAATCTGCTCAGTTCCATTTATAATGCTTCATGTGGAATATTAATAGAATTGTTTCAAAACTCTAAGGTTTTTTTTGATGAATCTTACTCACCTGCAGACGTTTCCGATATTTCTTTGCATCTGAAGTCGTCCAAATAAGATATTGTTTCCTCGCACCTTCTACCCCCCACACCCCACTTTTACACTTTTACCTGGCCACAGGCTGTCTCTCTCCTGGTGAAACTCACTGTTTGTGTGTCGCTAAATATGCCTTTCCAAGTATTTTGGAAACGGATTCTCTGAGTGACAGAAATTCTGCTCCCATCATTTCTTTGTCCTACATCGATGGTTTTGAAAACCTGACGTTCAGAAATATACGAACTTTAAAGAGTGAATTTGCCACCTATTTATTCTCTCCAAACCCCAAATACTCTGGAAAACTTCCATTCGGTTTTCCTTGGTTCAGTGTCAAATTTTCCAACACACAAATAAATAAAATGCCATCCCCACTAAACGCCGTCAGCATCGTCTCTAATGCCTTAGCAGCCCAGGAAACGCTGGCAGTGTCCTCTCTGATAAAATCACCGATTCCCTACAATGCAGAAAGTACAGTTCAGCCAATCGAGTCTGTAGGAACACTCTGAACAGCATCTCAACCAGATCTAGCTCCCGTCTCTATCCCCGCAGGCCTCTGGCTTGTGATTTCAAATAAACCTGCTGGAATAAAACCTGGCATTGTATGACTGCTGACCTTATCACTGCGGTACCCATGGCTAAATCACTTAACTTACTGAATTCACTCTCTGGACACATCAGCGCAATTTAACATGGCCAATCTACCTAATCTTCAGACTTAATAGCAGTTCGAACCACTGAGCAAATGTACCATTACATTGAACACTATCTGTATAATTTATACACTGGTAACTCAGCCTAGTGAAAGCAAGCTGCGCCCATCAACCGGAATTCAATGCACTCAAACGCGGTTCTGCGCTGTACAACCTCATTAGTGCTGCTGGAAATGTTTCTGCACTCAGGTCTGAATGGGTTTACTCTGTTTTCTTCCTCAGATTCCAGCTTTAAATAAACACATCAGTCAGGAACAACTCTATATATTGGTTTTCATTGCAACACAAACACAATGTGCAGTTTGCTGAAGTTACGTGTTTGCACTTTCACTGACACCCTCTCTCCCCAGGAGCTGCAGTCCTTCTCCAGCTGATTCAGACAGCACTGTCCTTCCTGTGACATACCCAATCGAGAATGGAAGGCCAAGCATAAATAACCTTCAGTGGGGAATATAGCCACAGGTTTAAAACCTTTAAGATGCGCCCAGCGGAGAATTGAGCCCTGTGACAGGAGGGGACACTAACCACGATACTGTGGAGGACAACATCGAAGGAAGTCCTTCAACCTGTTGTGGCCGCACTTGTCCAATACAATTGCTTAACGACCTGAATCAAGTTTTCCATTGTTTAGCCCATAGTCTTATATGTTTTGGCATTGCAAATTAACATCTCAATTTTTTTCAGGTTGGAAGGGTTTCCACCTCTCTGACCCTTTCCGCACATCCACTCAAAACTTTCTGCCTTTTCCCGAAATCTCTTGGCCCCAGTGTTCGATCCCTCCATCAATAACAAAAGCTTCTTTCAGTCTATCCTATCCATATCCCTCATTATTTTGTACATCTCAGTCATGTCTTCTCCAATCTCCTCTGCTCGGTAACAAACAACACCAGTCTGTCCAATCTCTCCACATAACCGAAACTCTTCAGTGAAGACAATATCCCATTGAATCTCTCCTGCAATATTCCCAGTGCGATCACATCATTGCTATACTGTGAATTGCAGAATTGCACACAGTAATCTAGCTAGAGCCGAATTAACTTTTGTTTTCTATCCTGTTACTGTATGAGGGCGTCGCTGGCTCGGCAGTATTGATTGCGATCCCTAAATGCACAGCGGGCAGTTAGGACTCAACCGTATTACAGTGAGTCTGGAGTCACATCGAGGCCCGACCAGAAAAGAATGGCAGGTTCTTTCCTCAAAGGACGTCAGTGAATCCGATGGTTTTGTTTTTTCAACAATTGACCATGGATTTATAGTTGTTATTAGATTCGTAATTCTAGATATTTATTGAATCTCAATTCTAACACCTGGCATGGTTGGAGTCCAACCCGGGTCCCTGGTTCATTTGCTTAGTGTCTGAGTTAACAGTCCAGTGGTAATAGTGCTCAGCCATTGCAGAAAACCCGTGAAACTAATCTTTCCGAATGAAGTCGCTTTTCCTCGATATTGTCCTGTGTCATTTTTCTGAGCTTGACCCCCAATAATCGCAAGTCCATATCAGTGAAAGCTGGAACCTGAGGATTGGCCTCACAACAGCTGTAACCAAATGGATCAACTGGTCTGCAGGTCCCGATGGTGGGGTTGGGGCACGTTCACCCAGCAACAGTGACCGCAGCAGCACAGACTGAACAGTATCAATGTGAGAGTCAGTGTTAGATTCTGCAGTGCCTGAATGAAATAGGAAATGACTCCACAACCACATGATGAAAGTGCAGCGCTCCGAAACCTCGTCCTCAGTTCAACCTGTTAGACTCTAACCTGGTGTTGTGTGATTTTTAACTTTGTACACCATAGTCCAACACCGGCATCTCTAAATTAATGAAATTGGGGTGTGGGACGGAACGTTCAGTTAGTGATCGAAGGAGGGAGAGAAATCTCTGAGAAGGGATGGATTTGAATTCTGACTTATGAAACACAGAGTTGTGAACGAGCAGAATTTGAAGGGAAAAGATTGGAGAAAATTGCCATGCTAAAACAACTGATTCCATTGTGTTTCACAAAAACGGGGACAGATAGAGCAATTACTGCCGTGACTCGGATTCGAACCGTGGTTGCTGCGGCCACAACACAGAACAATAACCACTATACGATCACGGCATTCCACCGACGCACACGCTCGCAGGGGGCAATAAGTACAGTATCATAGGAAATGTTAGGCAGCGCACCAAATGCACAATATCAGTGCTTAGCGAACAGTGGCAGATATGTGGGAACTTAGAATGGGCTGACCGGTTAATATCGGTTCCCCCAGAGGCTGTGGTGATTCCATCATTAATATGCTGAAGGCTGAGATAAATAGATTTCCCGAAAACATCAAAACCTCCGGTGGATAGTGCAGGTGTTGTTGAAATGTATGCTTCAATAGTAATGCAGTTTAACATCGGCTACTTCACCAGTATCCCCCCCCCCAACAAGGCAGTAACCACTGCTACCACATAGTTCCAATTCCCAGTCCCAGAATCAGAGGAATTGAGTGACGCAGTCGCGAAAATGCAACTGGAAGTCGGGATAGGAATGAGGTCGCAGAGATACTCGAACACTCCAGTGACACAAGCGGTGAATGCAGGGCATTTCTGTGATGGTTTCGAGGCGCAAGCAATTCCGAGGTTGGGAGTGCTCCTGGTCAAAGGCGGGGCAGAAGGGAAATTATTTTCTCGTTTATAGCAATCTACAGTACATCTTGCTGAGACAGCTGAGTGCCACAACTGGAACGAGGGCGGCTGGTTTGAAGTTTGAACTTGGTTCACTGTCACCAACTTGCCTGGAATGAATTGCCTCCCCCATTTTCATTTCCAATAGTTTAATATCTCCCTGCAGTCTGCGGCTTTCTTCCTCATGGTTAATTGCATGACTAACTGTTGTATGATCTGCACATCGCTAAATCATGGCCACTACAAGTAAATATGAATCATTAATCTATATGAGAAAACAGTGGAACTCACTGCAGGCATGCTTTGTCGGTTTGCAGGCGACGCCAGAATTGGTGACAGTGGGGAAGATTATCTAAGTTTCAAAAGGATCTTAATCCAATGAGTCGTTGGACTGAAAAATGTAACTTCGAGTTCAATCTGGATAAATGGAAGGTATTGCATTTTGGTACAACAACAAGAGTAGGGCTTTGCGTAGTGTTGGAGAACACAGAAGCTAGGGGTGCAGGTGCATAATTTCTTGTAGTTTGCATCACCTACAGACAAGATGGTTCAAAGGCATTTAACATACTTCCATACTTAACATACTTAACATTTAAGGCAGTGTTGTGTGATTTTTAACTTTGTACACCATAGTCCAACACCGGCATCTCTAAATTGATGAAATGGGGGTGTGGGACGGAACGTTCAGTTAGTGATCGAAGGTGGGAGAGACATTTCTGAGAACGGGTGAATTTGAATTCTGACAGATGAAACACAGAGATGTGAGCAAGCAGAATTTGAAGGGAAAAGATCATCACCTTGGAGAAAATTACCATGTTAAAGCAACTGATTCCTTTGTGTTTCACAAAAACTGGGACACTTCGAGCGATTACTGCCGTGACTCGCATTCGAACCGAGGTTACTGCGGCCACAACACAGAGTACTAACCACGATACGATCACAGCGGCCCACAGACGCGCACGCGAGCAACAGGCAATAAGTACAGTATCATAGGAAATGTTAGGCAGCGCACCAAATGCACAATATCAGTGATAAGCGAACAGTGGCAGATATGTTCGAACTCAGAATGGGCTGACCGTTTCATATCGGTTCCGCCAGTGGCTGTGGTGATTCCATTATTTATATGCTGTAGGCTGAGATAAATAGATTTCTCGAAAACATAAAACAACTCCGGGGACAGTGCAGGTGTTGTTGAAATGTATGCTTCAATAGTAATGCAGTTTACCATCGGCTACTTCACCAGTTTCCCCACACAAGGCAGTAAACACTGCTGCCACATAGTCCCAATTCCCAGCCCCAGAATCAGAGGAATTGAGTGGCGCAGTCGCGAAGATTCAACTGGAAGTCGGGATGGGAATGAGGTCGCACAGATACTCGAAAACTCCAGTGACACAACCGGTGAATGCAGGGCATTTCTATGACGGTTTAGAGGCGCAAGCAATTCCGAGGTTGGGAGTGCTCCTGGTCAAAGACGGGGCAGAAGGGTAATTTTTTTCCCGTTTATAGCAATCTACAGAGCATCTTGTTGAGACAGCTGAGTGCCACAACTGGAGCGTGGGCAGCTGGTTTGAAGTTTGAACTTGCTTCACTATCACCAACATGCCTGGAATGAATTGCTTTCACCATTTTCATTTCCGAATGTTTAATATCTCCCTGCAGTCTGCGGCTTTCTTCCTCACTGTTAATTGCATGACTAACTTTTGTATGATCAGCACACCGCTAAATCATGGCCACTATAAGTAAATATGAATCATTGATCTATATGAGAAAACAGTGGAACTCACTGCAGGCATTATTCGTAGGTTTGCAGGCGACGCCAGAATTGTAGACAGTGAGGAAGATTATCGAAGTTTCAAAAGGATCTTCATCCAATGAGTCGTTGGACTGAAAAATGTAACATGGAGTGCAATCTGGATGAATGGAAGGTATTGCATTTTGGTACAACAACAAGTTGTGTAGTGTTGGAGAACACGGAAGCTCGGGGTGCAGGTACATAATTCCTTGTAGTTTTCATCACCTACAGACAAGGTGGTTCAAAGGCATTTAACATACTTCCCTTCATTCTTCAGTCCTTCGTGTATAGGAGCAGGGACGTTTTGTTGAAGCTTTGCAGGACATTGATGAGGCCTCTTCTGCAGTATTATTTCCAGTTCCGGTCGCCCAGTTGTAGGAATGATATTATTCAGCTGGAGCAGGTTCAGAAAAGTATACACGCATGTTGCTGTGTGTGGAAGGTTTGAGTTATAATGAAAGGCTGGATAGGCTGAGACTATTTTCAGCTTCGAGATCGGGGTGATGGAAAACCACAACAGGTAAGGCAGCATCCCAGGAGCAGAAGAATATTTTTTTTGCGCAAGTGTTCTTCATCAGGCTCTTCCCCGAAATGTCGATTCTCCCGCTCCTCAAATGCTGCATGACCTGTTGTGCATCCCAGCACAACACTCTGGGTTCTGATCTCTCACCTGCAGTTCTCACTGTCTCCTAGTTGAGACTGTTTTCACTCTAGGTTAGGGGTTTGAACGGCGACCTGACAGAATTTGGGAGAAGATATGTAGCTCGGGTGCTCGTTGTTGTGGTTCTGTTCGCCGAGCTGGAAATTTTTGTTGCAAATGTTTCATCCCCTGTCTAGGTGACATCGTCAGTGCTTGGGAGCCTCCTGTGAAGCGCTTCTGTGGTGTTTCCTCCGGCATTTATAGTGGCCTGTCTCTGCTGCTTCCGGTTGTCAGTCCGGCACACTGCAGCACACCAGAACTGCAAAAAGAGGAAGAGGAACACCTGTACAAGGTATTCCCCAAAAACGGATTCCCGCGCAATTTCATCAACAGATGCCTAAGAGAAAGACAATGGAACGAGGACATGCCACAACCCAAAGGACTAGCCACACTACCATACATCAGAAGCATTTCAGAACTGACAGCCAGACTACTGCGACCACTCGGACTCATAACAGCACACAAACCAACAGCCACCCTCAGACAACAACTCACCAGAACGAAGGACCCGATACACAGCATGAGCAAAACTAATGTAGTGTACAAAATCCCATGCAAGGACTGCACAAAACACTACATAGGACAAACAGGAAGACAGCTAACGATCCGCATCCATGAACATCAACTAGCCACGAAACGACACGACCAGCTATCCTTAGTAGCCACACACGCAGACGACAAGCAACATGAATTCGACTGGGACAACACTACCATTATAGGGCAAGCCAAACAAAGAACAGCCAGGGAATTCCTAGAAGTATGGCACTCATCCACAAACTCCATCAACAAACACATCGACCTGGACCCAATAAATAGGCCACTACAGCGGACAGCTGCAACTGACAACCAGAAGCGGCAGGGACAGGCCACTATAAATGCCGGACGAAACACCACAGAAGCGCTTCACAGGAGGCTCCCAAGCACTGAGGATGTCACCTAGACAGGGGACGAAACGTTTGCAACAAAAATTTCCAGCTCGGCGAACAGAACCACAACAACCTGAAAGAAGTTTATGAATTATTGAGAGGCAAGTTAGAGTTAACGATAACTGCCTTTTCTCAGGATGGGGATTTCAAGGTGAGAGGGCATATGTTTAAGATGAAAAGACAGAGTTTTTTTTAAATCATGTGAGGCTTTTTTTAAGGAAGGTGTTTCACGTGTGCAATTAACTTGCTGAGGAAGTGATGGATGAGGGTATGTTTGCAACATTTAATGGACAATTGATTCCAAATATGAATGGGAAAGTGGGATTTTTAAAATAAATTTATTCATGCCTAGTACATCAGTTATTTCCCAGAGGATATTTAAGAGTCAACCGCGGGATTATACATCTGGAGTCTCCTGTGGGACAGAGCAGCTGAATATGACAATTTACTTCCCGAACTGGCATGCGTGAATCAGATGGAATTTTCCACACAACTGAGTTAGGTCATCACGAGATTCTTCAATTCCAGGTGCTTATTGAATTCAAACTCCACCATCTGTCATGCCAGGACCTGAACTCTTTGTCCCCAAAATATTACCTGGTTTTTTGGATTAACAACACAGTAATAAAACTACAAGGGCATTATAACCACTCAACGGGTACAGGAGGAGGCAGATGGGAGTAGATTAGTTTGGCAGTATGTTCAGCATGGATTGGTTGCACTGACGGGCCTGTATGCCTTCATGCTGTATGACTCTATGATTGACGCTATGGAGCGAATAGCTGGTTGGGATTAACAGCAGCACTGAAAACATAATCGAACACCTGATGGGATATGTAATCCTGCTGGAGTCTCGGAGGTTGTTTCATCAGTCATCCCTTCCCACACACGGGACTGGTGAACGGTCTCTCTCCAGTGTTACTGATTAAATGAGTTTCAATTTTTGTGGTTAATTGAATCCCTTCCAGCAGTTCCCACATTGCCCTGCTTTCTCTGCGGTATCAGTGTCCTTTTTTCTACTCAGGGTGAACGATCCTTTCAAATTGTGAGCACACAGGTACAAATCCCGTTTTCCATGTTGTTAATGTGTTTTCATTCTTCCTTATTCACCCACAGGGTGTAAGTAACACTGGTCAGGACAACATTTATTTTTCGCCCCTCGTTCGTTGCTGTCTGGGTGCGATCCCAGCCTCGGGTGTCTGTCTGTGGGCGGTCTGCACATTCTCTGTGTGTTTGTGTTTTTATTTCTCCCTCTGACCAAAGGTGTACCTGTTACAGGGATCAACAATGGGAAATGCAGTCTTATGGGACAGGGAATAACCTGGGGTCTGGTGGGATGCACTTCCGATGTACCGTTTGAACTGGAAGGGCCGACAAGCCTGCTTCCCCACATGATGGGGATTCCTGAATTAAGGGTGAGCTCATGTTTTTTTTTTTCTGGTCCTGGAGTCTCTCGTAGGCCGGACTTGATGAAGATGGTTGAATCCCCTGCATAAGGGACATGAATGAATGAGATTGCAGGAAATTAAAATCATGATCTCTGTTCCTGAGGTCAGGCTTGCATTTCAGGTTTTATTCGTCGAACGTAAACATCACCTTTTCTGTATTCCAGTCGCCAAGGATGACTAGTTTAAAATATCACCCCAACACCACCTTCTCCAGGTTGAGGTCTTGACTGTGTGGAAGAAACTGATACTGAGCAGATGCGAGCAAATGTAGCTGCCACCGCCAGTGTCGGAAACACAGATCCAAATAGCAAAATCATCTTTTAAACCCACCACTGAAAGGTTAAGGGTTCAACACGTTCCACTTGTGCCACTCAGTTGTCTTAGAAAGATGCACCAGAAATCGCTATGGTAATATAAACGGGGACAACCATTCCCTTGAGCAGGAGCACACTCAACCGAGGAATTTCCTGCGCCTCTGTACCATCACAGAAGGACAGGACGCTCACCTATTGCATCACTGGAGCCAGAGAGTAACTCTGCGCATTCATTCCCATCCCCATTTCCAGTTGGATCTGGGCGGCTGTGCCGATGTTAAGCTAAAATGCTATTGAAGCAGACATTTCAACAATATCCTGTACTGTCTCCCGAGTCTTTGATGTTTTGTCGAAATCGATCAATCTCAGTTTTCAACTTTCTCATTCAAGGGATCTCCACAGCCTCTGAGGACATCGAACTCAAAGATTCAGCTCATTCTCAGTTCCCACATGTCTGTCACTGTTCGCTGAGTACTGATACTGTACATTTGCTGTTCTTCCGAACATTTCCTCTGCTAGTATACTTATTGCTGCTTGCAAGCATCCTGTTCTGTGGTTACTGTGATCGTGGTCAACTGTATTTTGCATTGTGACCACAGCAACCTCGATTTGAAACCAAATCACGGCACTCAGTGTTCTCTCCGTTGTCCTTTTTGTGACACATGCTAAGAAATTAATTGTTTTATCTTCAAATTCCGCTCTCTCACATCTCTGCGTTTCATATATCAAGATTCAAACATACCGGTTGTCGGAGATTTCTCTCCTCTCCTTCCCACGATCATTAAACCTCCTTTCCGTCCCTCCTCCCATTTCTCTGGGGCAATGCTCAATCTATCACTGTCTTTCACATTCATGCTGTTCTGTCTGTGCTGCTGCTGCGGTCACCTTTGTTGGGTGAACGTGCCCCAATACCACCATCGGGACCTTCAAACAAATCGATCCATTTGAATACCAAGGTTGTGAAATCAATCCCCATGTGGCAGCTTTTACTGACCAGAGACAATTGTAGCGTCAGACTCATGGAGAACACCAGGACAGTTCTGGTGAAAAGACATTTTACTGTTAAAGATCAGCTTTTATGGCTTTCTGCGTTGGGCTTGTGATAATTTCATAGGACTGATAATCCAGAGACCGAGGTAATAGTCTGTGTAGTCGGGCTTGAATCCCATCATGCCATAATTGTCAAATTTGGATTAAAAAATTATCTGCAAGGAAGAATCTAATGACTACTATAGATCCATTGACAATTGTTGAAAAAAAAATCTGTTTCACTGATGTCATTGCGGGATGGAATTTGCGATCCTTACATGGCCTGGGCTGCATGTGACTTCAGACTCATAACAATATGGTTGAGTCTCAACTGCCATCTGGGCAATTCGGAATGGGTAACAAATTCTGCTTAGCCAAAATCTCCCTCACACTAATACAGACATTTTAAAACAAATGCTCATTAGGCTCAAGCAAGAGTGTTGTGTGCAGTTTTGCAAGTCACATTATCGCAGGGATGTGATCACACTGAGAACATTGCAGGAGATATTTACCGGGATACTGTTTGGGATGAAGAGTTTCAGTTGTGAAGAAAGACAGGACAGAGTGGAGTGTTTGTTGCAGTGCCAAAGAGATGTATACAAGACATGATTGAGTTAGGGCACGGACAGGGTTGAATAAACGAGTTTCCCATTGATGGAGGGATCGATCAGCAGGGGCCAGAGACTTAAGGAGAAAGACAGAAACGTTTGAGAAGATGTGCGAAAAAGCTTTATCAGCAAGTGGATGGTTGGAATTTGGAATACACTGTCTGCATTTTTCAGAGCGGCAGAAAGCTTCATAACCTGAATAAATATTCAGATGTGAACTTTTGATGCCAAGACATATAAGGCTGTGAGGTAAGCATTATGAAATGGGATTCAGTTCGTTAGGCAGTTATTTTTGTCAAGTGTGGCCACATTTAGTTGAAGGGCCTCCTTTGACACTCTTGTCCTCGGTAGTATAATGGTTAATGTCCCCGCCTGTCACAGGGCTCAATTCTCCGCTGGGGACAATGTAAACGTTTTAAAACTGTCGCTCCATTCCCAAGTGCGGGTATTGATACCTGTCCTTCCATTCTCGATGAGGCATATCACACGAAGGACAGTGCTGCCTGAATAAAGGTGGGGAAGGACTGCAACTCTCAGGGAGGCAGAGTGTCAGTGAACGGCCAAACACGTGACTTCTGCAAACTTCACCTTGTGACTGTGTTGGAATGCAAAGCATTTGACAGATTTGTTCCGGATTGAAATGTTTACTAGAAGCAGGAAGCTGAGGAAGAAACAACATAAACGCATTCAGGTATGAGTGCAGAAACATTTCCCGCAGAACAAATTAAATTGTAAAGGACAGAGTGGCGTTTCAATACAGTGAATTTGGGTTCATTTGTTTTGATGAGGCTGTTACCAGGGTATAAAACCATTAAAAAATGATACAGCATTTGCTCAGTATGATGGAACATTGTCTCAGTAATTCGCACTGCTGTTCAGAGGGAGGGTTAGGTTGATTGGCAAAGTTAAATTGCCCTCTCGTGTCCAGGGAGTGAATTAAGTAAGTTAGGTGAATTAGCCATGGGTAACGCGGGGATAAGGTCAGCAGTCACAGGACGTCAGGTTATACTCCAACAGGTTTATTTGAAATCATAAGAGGGAGGGATTCCCCTTCTTCAGGTGAAATATAAGGAAATAGGGAGGGGAGCTAGGTTTGGTTGAGATGTTCGTCAGAGAGTCAACACCGGCTAAATTGACTGAAATGCTCTTTCTGCACTGTAGAATTTTGTGATTCTATGAATTGTTAATGACGGTGTTTACTGAGGTGTAAAGCCATTAGATAAGATGCTGATGGGGGTGTACTGAGGATGAGATTTTATTCACTTGTCTTCTTTGAAAATTGAGAATAGTTATCCCTGAACCAAGGAAGACTTAATGGGGGTTTTCAGGTTATGAAATGTTTGGACAGAGTAAATAGGTGGAAAATTCCCTCTTTCAAGAAAGTAAACATCTAGATGTCAGGCATTCAATACCTTTGACAAACCCTTTTAAGGACAAAGCAATGATGAGAACAGAATCGCTGTCACTCCGAGAATCTGTTTTTCAAAATATTTGGACATTTGGTGACATACAAGGAATAAATTTCACAAGGAGAGAGACAGCGTGTGGCTAGGTAAAGGTGCAGAGGTGGGGTGTAGTCGGTCGGAAGTTGCGGGGAAACAATGTCTAAGTTGGTTGACTTTAAATGTAAAGAAATTTCTTTAATGTGTGCAGCTGAGTAAGATTCGGTTCCAAAACTCTGCATTTTGAAAGATTTGGCATAATATTCCACCTAAAGCATTGTAAATGGTACTGAGTGGATTTTTATTTATTGTGAAGAAGAATATATTACATAATGAATGGGAAGTTACCAATTGCTTGAAGATCGACTTCCTGCTTTCATCACATGCGTTAAGGATGTGAGAACAAACACCATGATGTTTGGTCCATTTAATACTCAGTGAAATCTGCCAAAACAACGAGCAACGAAACTGGTGGGTTTTATTTTGCACTTTAACCCTCTGTTGTTCTTAGCAGTATTTTCCTTAAGCTGAAAGAAAGTCAGAGCAAATTTGAATACAACATTAATAGTTCCAATGAGATATATCTAATTCACTTCTGATTATTACAATGAACATTGTGAGGTTTCAGCAAAATTAAAATGAAACGAACAAATCAGCATTTCTTGCGATTTAATCCAATTCAGGTTTAGCCATATGAGAAAGGCCATTGAGCGACAACGTCGCCTTTATTTCCCTCACCATGGCTTCTTCACGTGAGAGAGAAAGTGACTGAAGAAATTATGTGTCAAATGTAGGTGTAAATATGACGGTATATTTTGTCCTGTTTCATTCTGACTCAGTTATGACTCAGAATGTATCACTGACAGCTATTCATTCTGACCAGCATGGCTATTTATTGGAATTTCCTCTTATTATAATTCAAGTGGAAGCAGAAACACAATGGTGTGGATTCGATTCCGCTCTGGAACTTTCTCATCCATGACGTTCACCACATGTAACCTGATGAGGTCACATGTCATCCCTCTACAAAATGTGCTGAGGAGACCGAGAGATGATGGTGGTGGGTTATTATATCGCTGTGCTCCACATTCACGGGTTCGAATCACACTCTGGTTGTTAACTTTACACACCGCTCTGGCAGTTTTTCTTTGCACCTCACACCTCTGGTATACACTGGATCTAGAATCTTGTTCTTGCCCTTCACTGAACGTGAGACTCACAAATAATCGGCACCACATTAAATTCGAAATGAAGAGTGAGAGCTGTAATTCTATTCAATTGTAGATGAAATTGGTGTAATGGGAAGGAACGCATTTTTCTTTCCGCCCTACATTCCATCTTGTCTTTCTATGAATTTACATCGAAAGAAAGAGAAAAAAATAACAAGAGATTGGGAGCAAAAGTTTATCCATTGGGGTTGTTCATGAGTATTTTAACCTAACACTTCTCACAAAGATCTATCATTATTTCAAACAGTCACTCGGAATTGGAACCGCAGAAAATTTCTCCAATGGAAAAAAATTCTTTCTTTCACAAATTTCTGCTGTGTGTGAATCATACAACAGTCCATCATCCAGCGTGATCACTGACTTTCCAACTGTATAAGATCTAGCAACTTCCTTCAGCAATCGCAGCTTCTGTACACAGCCACCTGTGCTGTGCCCAGTGTCAGTTGTTGCCCCCAGGTCTCAGCACATTTCTTCTTCCTGAGTTTATGAGCCTTGTTCCTGATCTGTCTGATTTGTTTAATAAACCTTTTCTGTCACTTCATCACATCCCCTCATAATTCTGAACGCATGAATAAAATAAGGCGTTAGACGAAATGTTAAACCAAGTGGAAGTATGCTATTCAGCCCAAGGAGTCTGCTCAACCATTCAACGAACTCATGGTTGATCTGTTTTGGAGATGCCGGTGTTGGACTGGCGTGTTCAAAGTTAAAAATTACACAACACCTGATAGTCACCTGACTATTACCTGATGAAGGAGTGATGCTCCGAAAGCTAGTGTGCTTCCAATTAAACCTGTTGGACTATAACCTGGTGTTGTGTGATTTTTAACATAGTTGATCTGATAATCTTGAATTCCTTTCAGCTCACTTAGCTCGACAAAGTTTCATCATCTTCCTGATTAACTATCTGGCACAGTTTGAAAATACCCAACCACACAGTCTCAACAGCGGGTACTGGAAAATGCCACAGATCTTTGATCCCTGAGCAAAGAAATTACTCCTCATTTCTGAATTAAATGGGCAATATCTAATTCTGAGATTATGTCCTCTGGTGCTCTCCTCAGAGCATAGCGCAAGCCACCTGCCCGTATCTACCCTGTCAAGATCCCACGAAAATTGAACGTTTACAAATGTTATTATGTGATTATAAAGTTCCCCTCCTCCTCCTTTGTTTCAAGGAGAATAATCCCAGCCTAACCAATCATTCCACGACGTTCTACTGTATACAGAGTTAGCAACATGTTAGTAAGTCTGCGCTGTCCCTTACAGCGTCCTTACATATTATTAAGAAAGGTGGAGAAATTTCGGTGAGGAAACGGGTTGAAATTTCAGGCGCAGACGGGAATTGAAACTTGAAATCAGAAAGCGATTATAATCGGATTGACCCACAGAAGGACCAAATGCAGCGAAGTTAACTCTGACAAATGCGAATCTAATCATATTCGAGTGACATTCAATGGCTTCAATGTAACTGAATTCCTCCGTGTAATCATCCTGGGAGCTAGTATTTGGGAAAATTGGAACCTGACCGCCCATATAAAGAAGTTGACGACAAACACCTGTCCGTGGGTCGACCTTGTTTGATTATTAACTCAACTCTTCTCTCCGTGAAGCCTACATCGTCCACAACGCACAAATTAGATGTTTAACAGAACTCTCTCCATTTGCCGAGGTGGGTGCAGCTTCAATGCCACTGAAGGAACTGGGCACCCTCCACGACAATGCAGTCACATAACTGTATATTGTTCAACACCTGAATATTTATTCCCTTAACTGCTAAGGCACAATTGCAGCAGAGTGCACCACATAGAAGATTCACTGGAGTAAGTCATCCAGGCTTTGTTGACAGAACCTTCAAAGCTCAAAAATTGTACTGACTATAAGGACAAGGTTGAAGATGCACTGAACCTCCACCATTTGCAAATTACCCTCTAAGGCACATACCAGCATTACCTGGAGAGGAATCAGTGGTAAATTCATTGAGTGGTGAAGTAGTTTGATGGGCAAAGATTTATACTTCAGCCCTCTATCTTTCAACTTTCATTTTTTTAAAATGTAGATTATTGCATGGACCAGACTTGTGCTCATTCCTTTAGTTGTTTCCTAAACTGGCGGTTACTAAAGATCGAATATCGTCCACAGTCTGTGGTCAACAATGGAAAATATCCAAAAACCTCTCGAACAACTGATCTACCTGTCCAACAATCTTCAGGGATCTGTGAATGTCCACTCCAAGATCTCTTTGTTCATGTACACCACTCAGAATCCTCACTGTTATTGTTACAACTCCCCAATTTCACGACCACTCATTAGTCTGGATTCAATTCCATTCGCCATTTTTCCTTTCCACCTGATGGATACATCCCTGCGGTCCCTGACATTATTCATCACAGTCAACCACACGACTATGTATCGTCAGTAAACTTCTAAATTATGACTCCTAATAAAAAAGTTTGAATTATTGATCTACATCAGGAAACAATGGTTCTTCACTGGGAACAAGAATCCAAACATGGTTACTTGCTGCATGTGATGAACAACTGCCATGTTCCAATCTCCAAGGGTTGCTAGCCCAGTATCTCGCCACTACATTTGCAGATGACACAAAGATTGGTGGAGTAGCCAGAAAACATAGGGGACTGTCAAAGAATGAAGTGGAATATAGATAGACATAAGAGTTGAGCGGAGAAGTGGCAAATGGTGTTCCATCCAAGCAAATGTGAGGTGATGATTTGGGGAAGTCTAATTCCAGAGCCAAGTAAACGGAAGAGCCTTGGGTAAACTTTATGAGGAGAGAGATCTGGGAGTTCAGGTCCTTTGTACCCTGCAGTTGACTGCACAGGTGGATAGAGTGGTCAAGAAGGCGTATGGCATTCTTGCCTTCACCGGATAGGGCACTGAGTATAAGAGCAGGCAAGCCCTGCTAAAATTGTACAAGAGTTTGTTTCGGCCACGTTTACAATACTCTGTACAGTTCTGGTCGCCAAATTATCAAAATTATGTGGACGTTTAGGAGAGAATGCGGAGAAGGTTTACGCAGATGCTGCCTGGCATGGAAGATGCAAGCTCTGAAGAGAGGTTGAGTAGGTTACTTCTGCTTTCATTAGAAAAAACGAGATTGAGGGGACCTGATTGAGGTCTACAATATCATGAAGGGTACAGACAGGGTGGATAGAGATAAGCTTTTTCCCAAGATGAGGGATTCAATAATGAGAGATAACGCGTTCAATGAGAGAGGTGAAACGTTTAAGGGAGATAGACATGGGAAGTATTTTACACAGAGGGTGGTGGGTGCTGGAATGCCTTGCCAGCAGAGGTAATAAAGGCAGGCATGGTAGATTCATTTCAGGTACGCCTGGACCGATGCATGAGTAAGTAAGAAGCAGAGGGATACGGATGCTCAGAAATTGGGCGATATGTTTAGATAGTTGATTTGGATTGGCTCAGGCTCGGCTGTCCAAAGGGCCTGTTCCTGGGCTACACATTTTCTGTATTCTTTGTTCTTCTTTGTTCACTGCACTACCAACTGTGGGTTACAGGTGAAGTTGTGTTACTTCTGCAGTCATAATTACTTATGCAAGGTAAATGAACTCACACCAGTGTCCAACTGTTTCAACCAAGAGCTTAGTCAACAAGAATGAAACCTATGTGAAGGAAATATATAATTGTTTTCATATTAGCTAAAATGTGCATACAAGAATGAAAGGTGTCTGCAGACAATGGTAGATGGTACAGACAAATAGATAAGGTGCTGTGAGGATGTAGGTTAAGCCAGAAATGCTTGTACAAGCAGCTGTTTCAGCATTTGTTTCCCATTTCTGCAAAAATAAAAAAACAAACCCCAAATAAAAGGTAGCAAGGTTCAATATGGTTGGGGAAAGGGAGGAAATGTCACAAGTGGGGGAAATAGATCGCAGTGAAGGAGGACATACCTAACAGTTGACCACAGCCAAGATGTGGTGAAAAGGCCAAGTCAAACCTGTACTTTGTTATGCCCAAAGCAGGTTAAGGCAAGAGAGAAACAATAGTAATGGGTACCGGGTTTGGAGTAGTGAATCCTATGTACTTGCTAAACACTGCGAGTCGAGTTCAGGCACCATGTTTGCAAGCGTGTAATAAACATACTGATTGCTTCAGATCTTGTCTCGCACTGAAATTATTGAAGTGAGTGGGCTTAGTTTCTTACAATTGGGGGATCGTCCGGGATATTCTTCCATCGCCGGGGTGAGTGGCTGGCCCTGGACACTGGGAAGATGCCTCCCATTCACAATTGAGGAGCGGTTTCTTGTCCAGGTTTTGTCCGCTCCCTTGGGCGACTGGTACGAATCCCACAATAGAGACATCTGAATCAGACAGTGAAAGAAGGTCGATAAAAAGTATAGAAAAAAAGGGGCCAGGCAACTCTGTGCACAGACCAACGTCAGAAAACTGACTTTTAAGTATTAACTTGGTGGCCGGGAAAAGGGATATTTAATCGCTGAGGGACTGGTGAGGGCCTCGAGAAATGGGGCGGGGGGAGGGGTAGGTCGAACTGTCACGGAGTAAAGAAAGAAAAAGTCCCTGGTAACATTCCTCCTGAAAGTCCGTTGGGGAGGATATTGAGGGAATGGACAAGTGACACTTGTACAAGGGAAAAAGATAAAAAGAAAATGATTAAATATTGTTGTTTGGTATGGACCAAAGAACCAATCCTTCATCCAGCTGTCTTCTGGCCAAAGTATGATTCGGATGAGGATTGGGTATGTCAATATTTAGATTTGTATGTGAATTAAAAACAAACTTATAGTGAAGAAGAGGCGGACTATGCATCCTGTTGGAAGGGCAGTTTGGGAATGATGGTAGTAAAGACAAATGATTCCCCCTCTGCCCCACCCAGTCCCTGAGATCATTTTGCCTGTTTGCACTCCCGCCCCCCATACCATAAAATCAAATTAGGTGAAAATGGGGGAGGAGGAGAGACAGACAGACAGGGACAGGGAACGGATGACGCACAAGAGGAGAACGAAGGTGCGGTGGGCGGGGATGTTGTTGTTCCCGACCCTCAATCCGCAACAAAAGGAAGGGAAGATAAAGTAGATGTAGAGGAGGCCTCTGGCGTAACTAAACGAAAGCCTAAGGGGGAAAAACAAAAACAAAAAAGGGGAAGAATATAAAGACTTATCCCCTTCGCGAGGTACCAAAAGTGGACAAAGAGATTGGGTTTTTAAGTGCCCCACTCACCAGTGGGGAGGTCAGAACAGTTAAAAAGGAGATGAAGGTCCTGGTTGAGGATCCGGTAGGGCTGTCTGATCAAATTGATCAATTCTTGGGGCCCAGTCTGTATACGTGGGCTGAGTTAATGTCTATTTTGAATGTACTACTTACTTGGGAAGAAAGGGGACTTATATCAGGAGGAACCATTAAAATATGGGACAGTGAACTTCCCATTGGGAATGGGGATACTGGACAGGGAGAGACGGAGTATCCCCTCAGAGACACACAGTGGTAAAATCAAAACCCGGAGCATAGGGAAGAAATGATGGAATTGAAAGACCTGATTCTAAAAGGAATAAGAGAGGCAGTTCCGAAGTCTCAGAATTTGACTAAAGCCTTTGAAGTTAAAGAGGAGAAAGATGACACACCCTCAGCTTTCTTGCAAAGATTAAGAGACTCAATGCAAAAATATTCTGGAATGAACCCTGAGGACCCAGTGGCACAGTCTTTTGAAAATATATTTTGTGACAAAGGCATGGCCAGACATCGAGAAAGATACTGAAGATAGAAGGGAGGAGTGAAACACCATTAGATGAATTGTTAAGAGAGGCACAGAAAGTATTTGCAAAGAGAGAGGATGAGAGACAAAAACAGAAGGCAAAAATGATGGTAGCTACGATTGATGACGTAGTTAAGAAAAGAATGGAACCAATAGTGAGCAACCGGAGCGGTGGGTGGCAGCATGTAGGACAGAGAGGAAGAGGGAGAGGGAGAGGACAAGGGGGAGCATTTGATAGAGGGTTCGGGCGACAGGGGCAGAGATGGAAGTCTCCACAGGCAGAATGATGTTATTGCAGTAACTCGGGCATTTTAAGCGGGAGTGTCCTGATCTACAAAGTGTAGAAAGGGCAATTCCGCTTATGAATTTTGATGAAGAATACGGGTGTCAGGGGTTCGTGCCCCCGGGGAGCCACGAGGAACTGTTGATAAACTTGAAAGTGGGACCCTGTGGGGAAGAGGTAGTCTTCCTAGAAGATACGGGGGCAGCACGGTCATTGCTGAATTTTAAACCAAAGACAGTAGGAATGTCAACACGGTCAATTACTGTTTCCGGGGTAAAAGGGGAAGGATTTCCTGTTCCAGAATTTGAACCTATGATGATAGAAGGTCTGAAGGATACAGTCACAGGGGAACTGTTGTATATCCCTGATATAGGAAGTAACTAACTAGACAGAGATTTAATTACCCTCTTAGGACTGGAGATTTGAATTCAGGAAAAAGAATTAGTTGTACAAATGGCAATGTTGACAGAAGATGTGGAGAGAGAGGTAGACTCTATTATATGGGCTAGAGAAGGGAATCGTGGAAAAATACAGATCCGTCTCCTAGAAATAAGTTTAAAAAGGAAAGGGGACGTTGTTTATGAGCGACAATATCCCATTTCCATAGAAGGTAAACGAGGACTGCAGCCAGTAATTGAGGGGCTAGAGATTGACTGTTGGAGCCATGTATGTCTCCTTATAATATCCTAATTCTACCAGTGAGAAATTCCGATGGAACTTATCGATTGGTGCACGATTTGAGTACATTGAATCGAATAGAACAGGTCAGGCACCCAGTGGTGTCAAATATGTTTTTAAGTAAGATCCCTCATGACCACAAATTGTTTAGTGTGATAGATTTAAAGGATGCCTTTTGGGCTTGTCCCTTGGCGGAGGAAAGTAGGATTTTTTTGCCTTTGAATGGGAAGATCCCAAGACAGGACGGAAACAGCAATACCGGTCGACCGCGCTCCCCCAGGTGTTTACGCAATCCCCGAATTTATTTGGACAGATGCTAGAACAAATATTGGAGAAATTTAGCAGCCCCAAGGGGACTACCCTGTTGCAGTATGTAGACGACCTCTTAGTATCAGGAATAAGAAGAGAAAGAGTAGTAGAAGCCACTAAAAAATATTGAATTTCCTGGGACAGCAGGGACTGCGAGTATCTAAAAACAAAATACAATATGTGGAGTGAGAAGTGAAATTCTTGGGACATTTAGTTAGTGTGGGAAAGCGAAAGATAAGCCCGGAACGTTTAGAGGGAATACTGGGGATTCCACTGCTCAGGACCAAACGGGAATTACGTATTTTTTTGGGTTTAACGAGATATTGTAGATTGTGGATTGATTCTTATGCTCAAAAGAGGAATAAATTATATCTCAAACGATTAGAGGAGGAACCAAAGTGTCTGAGTTGGGAAGAAGAGGAAAATGAAGCATTTAAGAATTCAAAAGTGATCTAATCCATGCCCCCATGTTAGCCTTACCTTCTCTAGATAAACCTTACCATCTCTTTGCTACCGTAGATAAGGGAGCGGCTTTGGGAGTATTAACCCAGAGGTGGGGAGGAATGAGACAGCCAGTAGCATATCTTTCGAAGCTATTGGATCCAATATCCCGGAAGTGGCCTGAGTGTGTGCAGACCGTGGCTGCCACTGCACTGTTGGTGGAGGAAAGCAGGAAGCTTACATTTGGGGGAGTCCTAATAGTAAGTACCCCACACCAAGTGAGAATGATCCTAAACCAAAAAGCTGGGCGATGGTTGACAGACTCGAGGGTTCTGAAATATGAGGCAATATTAATACAAAAGGATGATTTCGTGTTGGTCACGGACAATTGTTTAAATCCAGCTGCCTTTCTTTGGAAAGGGGAAGAAGAACCTCCTCAGAATCCAGAACACGACTGCCTTGACATTATAGAATACCAAACTAAGGTCCACATGGACCTGAGAGATGTTCCGCTTCATGTAGGAGCCTGACTTTTTATAGACGGATCATCCCAGGTGACTGAAGGGAAAAGACATAATGGGTATGCAGTCATAGACGGGACAAACGGTAGTGTGGTGGAGGCAGGAAGGTTGCCAAATTGGTGGTCAGCTCAGACCTGAGAACTCTATGCATTGGAAAGCGCCCTTAGGGCATTAGAAAATAAAGAGGGAGCAGCATACAGTGACTCTAAATATGCATTTGGTGTTGTGCACACTTTTGGAAAGATTTGGCAGGAAAGAGGACTGATCAATAGCCGGGGGAAGGAATTAGCAAATGATGAGTTGATTAAACGGGTCTTGGAATCCCTATTACACCCCCAAGAAATAGCGGTCGGGCATGTAAATGGTCATCAGAAAGGAAATGAACCAGAAGTTAGGGGGAATAGATTAGCCGATGAAGTGGCTAAGGAATCAGGCCTGGACCCACAAGGGGTGCTGATTCATTCCCTAATACCTATTGTCCCTGATCCCTGGAAGCTCCTATATTTACTGAACGAGAAGAAAAATTATTGAAACATTTTGGGGATGCAAAAAACAGCATACGGGCAATGGATGTTACCTGATGGACGGGAAATGTTAAGCAAAATGATGATGCGATAAATTATGGCTGTCCTACATCAAGTCAGCCATTGGGGAGTACAAGCAACGTATCTTTTAGTTCTTAGGGAATACGGATGTAAAGGAATATATACAATTGCTAAACAAATATGTGAGGCATGTATAATATGCAGAAAGGTAAATAAGAAAGTCTTGAGAAAACATACCCTGGGAGGAAGAGACCCAGGATTGAGACCCTTCCAGAGTATACAAGTAGATTATACTGAACTATCCAGAGTAGGAAGACTAAAATATATGCTGGTCATAGTATATCAACTATCTGGTTGGGTTGAGGCATACCACCTAGCTACCGCCACTGCGAGTGTGGTGTCTAAAACAATATTAGAGCACATAATTCCCCCATATGGGCCAATGGACGGTATAGAATCCGACCAAGGAACTCATTTTGCCTCTAAAGTGTTACAGGAGATAATTAAAAGTTTGGGAATTTCCTGGGAGTTCCATGCTCCATGGAACCCACCATCATCAGGAAGGGTTGAGAGAATGAACCAAACACTCAAACGACAGCTCTCTAAATTGATAATAGAAACCAGACTCCCTTGGACCAAATGTTTACCGATAACTCTCTTGCGAGTATGAACAGCCCCAAGGAAAGATTTGGGACTATCACCTATGAAATCATATTTAGATTACCTTACCTGGGAACGAACGGAGAATTGACAATTCCCGAAACTAAAGACTTGTTCGAAATAAATATATACTGGGCTTGTCCGCCTCTTTATCTCTCCTCAGGAAACAGAGTTTATTGGCACAGACTCCGCCCCTTGAATTTACCGTTCATCCCATGCGGCCAGGAGATTGGGTCGTGGCAAAATCATGGATCGAGACTAAATTGCAGCCGGACTGGAAAGGGCTGTATCAGGATCCTTTGATTACCGAAACGACAATAAGGCCAGCGGAGAAAGGCTGGACTCACTACACTCGGGCCAGTGAAATCTCCAGTTGAGGAAGAAGTCTGGACAGCCGAATCAACGCAAGACGCGCTGAAACTCAGGCTGAAGAGACTTGGAGTAACTGATTATAGAGTGGCGACGCGAGCGCAGGATTATTTCTGTAGGATTGTGTATTAGGTTTTTTGTGCTTCAGCACAATTTTTAGAATGTTGTGGATGCTTAGAGTTATGATACTAGCTCTCTTGGTAATGGGATTTTGTCAAATATTATTTTCATATGTGTTATTAACGGTCTCTGAGTCTGATAATCCGCAAGTAATAGATCTGATGCATGTAGCTTAGTAAATTGTGGGGATGTAGATAATCAGAGACAGTACCGCAGCTCAGAGATACATCTTAAGTCCTTTGGGGATGATACTTGTCACAATACACAGGGCCATCTTCCGATCACCTCTCGATTGTCCCAATAAAGAGCGTAACCCAATATACCTATTGATAAAGAAAACCATATGGCACAAAGCAATTCTCGGGATGGGGGTGGGGAATTAGATGAAACATTTGGGACAGAAATGTAAGCAAACGGGAAGGATTTCTAGGGAAGTTGTTTTCAAATTAGTGCAGGACAGGGAAAACGGGCAGAACTATTGGATACTGAGCTGAAAATGTGCTGCTGGTCAGGCAGCATCCAAGGAACAGGAGAATCGACGTTTCGGGCATAAGCCCTACTTCAGGAATCGGGCATAAGCCCTTCTTCAGAACTATTGGATATTAAGGTACAACCTTTCACCCCTCCCGATGATCCTGAACTAGTAAAAATTATAGAGATAAAGGACTTGAAACTGACTATCCAAATAGAAACTGGGTATGGGGATGCAAACGCCTGGTTTGAATGGGTAAAATATACTGCAAAAAGTCTGAACAAGAGCAATTGCTATGCATGTGCCTCCAGTAGGCCAGTGACCCAGGTGGTTCCCTTTCCGATCGGGTGTAAGCGAGACAGGAAGGGCTTGAAATGTATAATAGCCCTGTAACAGGGTAAGACTGCATGGAATGATAGGAAGTGTACCTCCCTATCTCTGATGTTCGATCCCTTGGAGAAGAAAGATTCAAAAGACCCTCTACGTTTTCAGCTGCAGTCGGAAATCACACGACGTGTGTGCATAGACGCGATACAAGTCAGTCTAGAGATTTGGGGGAACTGAAAGTATGTTCAGAGATTAAGAATGTCACCGATAACGGACAAGGGAGGAAACTACTCAGCACCAAAGGCTCCCCGAGCGGATCTGTGGTGGTACTGTGGAGGCAAAATATTGAGACCCACCCTACCACTGGATTGGAGAGGGATATGTGCAATTCTACAATTCGTAATTCCATTTACCCTGGCATTTGAGAAGGAAAAGATAGTGGGGGAAAAGGAAAGGAGTAAGAGATCACTGTTAGACACTTCTTTCGATGACAGGATTTATCTCGATTCTGTAGGAGTCCCTAGGAGGATACCTGATGAGTTCAAGGCTCGTCATCAGATTGCAGAAGGCTTTGAGTCAGCTCTCCTTTGGTAGACAACAATTAATAAAAATGTACATTGGATAAATTACATTTTCTATAATCAACAGCGATTTATAAATTATACAAGAGATGTGGTTAAAGGAATATCAGAACAGCTTGATGAGACAAGTAGGATGGCATGGGAAAACAGAATGGCCCTTGACATGATTTTAGCGGAAAACGTGTGTGTGTGATGTTAGGAGGAAGCTGTTGCACCTTTATTCCTAATAACACTGCACCTGATGGTTCAACTACTCTGGCCTTAAGGGGATTGACTACCTTAGCAGAGGAACTGGCTGAGAATTCAGCAGTAGATACATCTCTCAGGGGATGGCGTGAATGATGGTTTGGAAAATGGAAGGGGGTGGTGGTTTCCATCCTTACTTCCCTGATAGTAGTAGCCATTGGCTGCTGTATCATGCCCTATATACGAGGACTCACCCAAAGACTGATTCAGACAGCCTTAGTAAAACAGATACCCCTAAAATGGAATCAGGCAGAGGAACTTTGTCGACTAAATAATGAGGGGATGAGTGAGCGCAAGATGGATGAAATCTCCAGAATGATGCTTGCGAATTTTGGAGGCAATGCTTAAAAGAAAAATGCAGAAGATAACAAATGGTAATTAACGAAAAAGGGGGAAATTTTTGGATATAGGTAAAGTAGTGTCACTTCTGCAATAATAATTATTTATGCAAGGTTTATGCACTCACACCAGTGTATAATTGCTTCAACCAAGAGCTGAGTCAACAAGAATGAAAACTATGTGAAGGAAATATATAATTGTTTTTGTATTAGCTAAAATGTGCATACAAGAATGAAACGTGCCTGCAAACAATGGTAGATGTTACAGACAAGGAGATAAGGTGCTGTGAGGATGTAGGTTAAGCCAGATATGCTTCTACAAGCAGTAGTTATAAGCATCTGTTTCCCACTTTTGCAAAAACACAAAAACAAACCCCAATTAAAAGGTCATAAGGACCAATATGGTTGGTGAAAGGGAGGAAATGTCACAGGTGGGGGATTTAGATAATAGTGAAGGAGGATATACCTAACAATGGGCCAGAACAGGATGTGGTGAAATGGCCAAGTAAATCTTGTACGTTATTATGTACAAGGCCGGATAAGGCAAGCGAGAAACAATAGTAATGGGCACCGGGTTTGGAGTAGTGAGTCCTATATAAGGTATGTATTTGCTAAACTCTGTGTGCCTTATTCCAGGCACCACGCTTGCAAGCACCTAATAAACAAACTGATTGCTTCAGATCTTGTCTTGGGCTGAAATTATTGAAGTTAGTGAGCTTTGTTTCTCACAGTCTGTAATTAAAATTTGCTGTGCTTTCTATTCTCTCAAGTTCTCTTATTAATTGCTCCTCGTTTTCTTCATAACTTTGAGACAAATCTAAAAATTCCGGGCACAATAAAAGCGATATGAATTATAAATTAGTATCTGACAAGAGAACCAATGAACAGCTACATAGACCTCTTGAACATGGGGTTGGGCATTGAGAACAGAGGATCAGTGGTTAGCACTCGTATCTTACAGTCTTATGCACTTGGGTTTGATTCCATCCTCGGCCACATGTTTGTGTGGAGTTTGCATGTTCTGGTTTTCTCCCACACTCCAAAGATGTGCAGATTAGGTAACTTGGCCATGCTAAGCTGTACGTTCTGTTCAGGGATGTGTAGATTATGTGCATTAGTCAGGGGTAAATGTTCAGTAATCTGAGAGCAGAATGGTGCTGAGTGGATCATTCTGTGGAACGTCAGTGTAGACTTCTTGGGCCAAATGGCCTATTTCCACACAGTAGGGATTCCATAAACATAGAATTGTGTTTCGCTAAACATAACTGACAATTTTTTTTTAAATGTTGCATTTAAAACTTATCTTTAACCATCAATTGTCAATCTTGTAAAATATCTCAATGTTACTGAAATCAATGTTCAAACAAAACACTGTACATAAAGCCACACAAAGATCTTCATGACCATCTAATTACTGTTCAGTGGAATAATCACAGTAAAATTTTATTGTTTCTGAGATCAATCCCCACTATCACAGTAAGGATCTGGTTATCATTCCCTTCAATAAATGCAATCGTTGTCCTCTGGTGCTTCAGTTCAGTCGTTATACAGCACACTGGCTGTTCAAAGTATGGTTATTCTTTATTATGAAGGGCCAAGGGTTCTAACGGCAAGAGATGTTGTTCGATCTTATTTGTTGCACGTTCTGAAACAAGTTTTCACTATAAATATTGCACAAAATGTGTTTATTTGGTCTTGTTCAACTGCTGATCCTAACATTTTCAGTTAATGTTCATTAAGCATATTTGGAGAAAGTGAGGAAAGCTGTGGTGCTGGAAAAGTGCAGGCACATTCAAAGAGCAGGAGTATCGAAAAGTTTCCTGGTGAAGGACTCATGCCCAAAACGTCGATTCTGCTTCTCCTTGAAAGCTGCCTGAACTGCTGTGCTTTACCAGCACCACGCTCTTGCCATTAGAAATATTTGACTGAATATTCAGAGACAATACCAGAAGTTACCTCTGTCAATTTAATTTACTGTGCTGTTTATTCACTGAAGTTTTCATGTTAATTGCTCCTCTTTTTCTTCTTAAATCTGATACAAATTTCTAAATAAAGAACGCATTACAATTCACATGAATTATACATTTACATTCGCGACAAGAAAACCAATGGAAGGCGATATAGAATTCTTGAACAGCCTACACATTTGAATGAAAAAGCAATTCCTTCTAAAAAATGTTTCCATGTCTATATCTTTTTCTCAATTCAATAATCCTGCAAATAGTTTATAATTGTCAGTTGATCTCTCTGAATGAGTACCTAATCAATGTCAATGTAACAGCTGAAACATTAATAACAGATTGATAACTGGGTGTTAAAGACCTTATTTGGAGCCAACAAATGTTTGGTATTTACTAGAATTCCACCAGTAAACATTCTTGAATCATAGTACAAGAAGTGAGATTTGTGAGAGATGTGCAAACCTTATTTTTAAATGAACAAACTCCAATATTTTCAAAGCATTTCAATCTTACGGTCAAAATGAACAGGTGAATGGAAAAATAAAAACAAGTTTCTGACAATTCATAAACTGAACAACGATTACATATTCACTTTGATCAAAGGACAGAGGAATATTTAGATGAATCACAACATTTAGTTACAAAGTAGGTAATCAGCTGACTGACAAGTAATAGGTGGTAGCATTTGTTAGTTTACTGAAGAAGATATCAACTTTATTTCCAATTTATAGCACGAGAGAATAATGTTTAATGTGTTTCAATTTCTTGGACTTGCACCTTTGCAACAAAAAAGATCAATCTCATTACTTAGACATCGTAATCTTTAATTCTGCAACATTTTCAAATATTCTCCAGGAACTTATAAGCAACAGAATTAGATACAGGTATCCCCACTATCCGAAAATAGAGCGTTATTATGAAACCTTACATAAACTGAAAAGGTGTAGATCGAAGAAGCATTAATTTATATGGGAAACACCTCCCCTTTTTTCTTAAAAGTGAAAATCCTCTTCAGATTTCTTTCAGTTAGAGAAAACAGGAACAGATGTAAGTCTTTTGTAAAAGCAAAGTGGCTAAAGCGAATTTTCCAACACATATTTCTTGGTACACTGACACAAATAAGTATCAGATTTTGTGATTATTGATATAATTGATAAAAGCAGATCTAATGTTGGATTGAAAAACAGTTCAATCTGTGCTTAGGTGCTCTCTAATCACCATTCAGATAGCTCTTGATATATTTCTGGTGAAGGTGTGATTTGAAACCTTCCCTCGAGTCTAGTAATAGAGACAATGCCACAGCTCCACAGGCTCCATTCATAATTTTCCCACTCAGGACGGCAGGACTGCAATACTATGTTTAAAGTGGTTACACAAGTGAAAACTAATCATCTGTTTATTGTAGTAATTCGAACGGGAATTAATTAGGTACTTTCTGTGTGTAATGGACTGGAAATTAAACAATATTGTACAATAACAATAGAATAAATGAATGATAGTCTTAAATAAAGAGGAATCTCATGACAATTCTTTGAAAGACACATTGACAAAACTGCGTGATCATTGTACTTGAATTTTAAAAATGCATCAGTCATTCAATGTGAATATTCAGCCGAAGACAAGTTCCCTTCCTTTCAACAATGTACAACTTCCACAATGTGCTGAAAATATTTAAAAATCATGGGGATAGATAAGTCCCCTGGGCCAGAAAGGATATAACTTAGGTTGTTATGAGAAGGGAGGCAAGTGATTACTGTGTTTTGGCAATGATCTTTGCATCCTCACTGTCCACTGGAGTCATACCAGATGTTTGGAGGGTGGCAAACGTCATTCCCTTATTCAAGAAAGGCAATTGAGATAATCCTGGGAATCATTGATGAGTCAGTCTTACATCAGTTGTGGGCAAATGTTTGGAGAGAAATCTGAGAGACAGGATTGATGATTATTTGGAAAAGCAGAGATTGATTAGAAATGGTCAGCATGGCTTTGTGAGCGGCAGGTTATGCCTTACAAGCCTCATTGATTTATTTGAGGTTGTAGCAAACACATTGGTGAGGACAGAGTAGTGGATGTGGTGTATAAGGACTTTACCAACGTGTTTGATATGGTTCCCCATGGTAGGCTCATTTAGAAAGTAATGAGGCCTGGGATATAGGGAAACCCGCCTGGTTAGATAATAAATTGGCTGACCCATAGAAGACAGGGTGAGATTAAATGGATAGTTTTCAGCTTAGAGCACGGTGACCAATGGTGTTCTGAAGGGATTAGTTATGGGACCTCTGCTCTTTGTGATTTGTGAAGTTATTCATTTTGGAATATCAAATTTGAATGCATATTTTCAGATTAAATACAGGATTCTTGACAATATGGAGGAGCAGAGGGATCGTGGGGTGCGCGTCCATACATCCCTCATAGCTGACATCCAAGATGATAGGGTTATTAAGATGGTGCATAGTGTGTTGGCTTTCATTAGCGGGGAAATTGAGTTTAAGAGCCACGAGGTTATGCTGCAGCTCGATGGATCCCTCGTGAGACTACACTTGGAATATTGTGTTCTGTTCTGATCACCTCATTAGACATAGGATGCGAAAGCTTTAGAGAAGGTGCAGATGAGATTTATCAAGATGTTGCCTGGACTGGAAGGCATGTCTTATGAATAAAGGTTGACAGAGCTGGGACTTTGTTCACTGCAGTGAAAGAGGATGATAGTTTACTTGATAGCTTTGTGTAAGATGATGAGAGGCATAGGTAGAGTGGACAATGAAAGACTTTTCCCCACAAAGTGGCATAATTTTAAGATGAATGGGGGAAGTTGTGGGGAGATGTCAGAGACTGTTTCTTTATCTAAAGTGGTGAGTGTCTGGAATGCACTGCCAGTGGTGGTAGTAGATTCAGATCCATCAGGGACATCTAAGCGACTCTTGGATAGGCACATGGATGATAGTAAATGAAGGGCATGTTGGTTAGTTTGATCTTAGAGTAGGATAAAAGGTCGGAACAACATTGTGGCCAAAGGGCCCTGACTGTGCTGTACTGTTCTATATTCTATGGATTGAAATGAACAATTATTATATATTAGCAACATATAGCTTTTCAAAATTCTATTAGCATACTTAAGAATAATGATAAATGTCATCTTGCTATTTGACTGTGCTATCTGCAAAAATGAACAGGAATTGTTGCAGGGAAAGCAATTAGGTTTTTCTAAATTTATAAGGCTGAGATTACACAGATCATTCAAACGAGGAATAGTCATATTTTTAACAGTGCGCTATGCATCAGAAATAATGGAT